>NC_081848.1:21599312-22209312 GCF_963259705.1 Myotis daubentonii | reverse complement strand
AATAGGGCAGCATTGTAAATTTACCTAAACTTCAAGCTTTGTATTGACTGTGTCTTTTCAAAGTATGTTCATTTAAATTATAAAAACCTTGCACAGAATTTGATAATCGTGCAAAAACTAATACAATATGCAAATATAAATGTCATATTGTCTCATTAGCCATGTGTGAATCTTTATTATAATAAACCCGAAATCTAATTTGGAGTATTTACATAATATATTTTAATTTGTGGATGAAAGATCTGCATTGTAATTACAAAACTTAATTTAAATCATCCATCTGATAAAAAAATATATGCATATTTATACATATCCAACTAACATCAAAACTGAAGGAACCTTTAGCTAAGTTTTAGCCTGATAGCCACCATTTAACTCTCAAAACATTATTTTGATAGTTAATACTAAAGCTAAATAGTGATGCTATAGAGCAAGCATTATATAGTAGAGAAAAGTCCTCAGTCCCTCTTTCTGTTTCTCAGAGTTGTTTAAATCAGATGTCTTCTGAGATGTTCTTAAAGACAATGATATTAAGTTACAATATGACTTCCCATTTGAAGACACTTTTACCTCATATTAATACTCCAAGGAGATACAGATCATTTAAATATGAGAAACCGTTTTAGAAAACAGACTGATTTCTTCCAAAAGTACACAAATTGCTAGGTTGAGAAGATAGGCTCAGACTCTAGTCCGTATTAATCTTTACCTGTCTTTTATTATTTTTTAAATCAAAGTTTACTTTTAATATTATTCTCTTTGGTTTCAAGTGTACAGCACTGTGGTTGGACAATCATATACTTTACAAAGTAGTTCCCCCAATATTTTAAGTACCCACTTGGCCTCATACATACATATTACAATATTGTTGACTATGTTCTCTGTGCTGTAATTTACATCCCTCTGACTATTCTGTACCTACCAATTTGTTCTTCTTAATCCCTTGACCGTTTTTACCATGCCCACAACCCTCTCTAGTAATCACCAGTCTGTTCTCTGTACCTATGAGTCTGTTTCTGTTTTATTTTATTCTTTAGATTCCACATATAAGTAAAATTATATAGCATTTGTCTTTCTCTGTCTTATTTCACACTTAGCATAATACCCTATAGGTCCAGCCATGTTGTTGTAGAAAGTAATATTTCATTCTTTTTTATGAGCAAATGAGGGGCCAGTGCACAAATTAGTGCACCTTGAAAGGAACTGTGGGCTGTGAGGCTGCGGTGGGCACAGGGGCGAGTCTCGGCCCATCCTCTGAGCCCCTGCTCCCCTGTCTGCCAGCAGCCCCACTCCAGCTGCTGCCCCTCACACCCACTGACTGCACGGAGTGATTGGGGCCAGCACTAGCAGTGGGTGCAAGCAGGACCGGTGCCTTCAGCGGGTGCAAGCAGCAGCAGCAAGCCCCGATTTCCCTTCAGGAGCACTGGGAGGTGGAGAAGCCCTGAGGATTGATCGGGGCCGGCTTCCACTACTCATACCCACTGATGGCACCAAGTGATCAGGGCCGATGCCAGGCACCAGCAGCAGTTAAGAGAGGGGCTGGCACCAGCAGCAGGTGCAAGCGCCAGGCAGGACTACAGCATATGGGAGCAAAGAATTTTCAGTAACCACCAGAGGCTCACCCTGATAACAGCGACCAGCGCCCTGCCTTGGTCTGGTGCCCCTGATTACCTGCTCCACCATCCCACCGTGGCCAACACCTGCCATGTTCCACGCATGCCCCCTGGTGGTCAGCACACATAGCACCTGGTTCAGTTCTGCTGTTCAGTCTATTTGCATATTAGCCTTTTATTATATAGGATAGTATTCCCTGATATGCATGTACCTTGGTTTTTATGAAATATCGAATAAGGGATTACTATAAAAAATTGATAAAGAACTCAGACAACTCAAGCCCAGAAAAACCAAGAACACAATTAAAAAGTGAGCAGAAACCCCAAATGGACTCTTCTCCAAAAAGGACATACAGATAGCCAATAGACATGAGAAGTTGCTTAACATCACTAATCATCAGAGAAATGCAAATGAAAACCACAATGAGATACCACCTCACACCTGTCAGAATGGCTCTCATCAATAGATCAACAACTGCTGGCAAGGATGTGGAGAAAAGGGAACTGCAGTGCACCGTTGGTGGGAATGCAGATTGGTGCAGCCACTGTGGAACTATGGAAAATGGTGTGGAGTTTCTTCAAAAAATAAAAATGGAACTGCTTTATGAGTCAGTGATTTCACTTCTAAATATATATCCAAAGAAACCCAAAACACTAATTCGAAATAATATAGATACCTCCATGTTCATTGCAGCATTATTTACAATAACTAAGCTGGGGAAGCAGCCCAAGTGTCCATCAGTAGATAAAAAAGTTGTTCATCTCCATCTTTCTTAAATGGCCAGAACATCTTCTGTACCATGTATGTTAACTTTTGATGATAGGATATCTTAGATTTTTTTAAAAAACAATTTCCTAAATGCTAAATAACCTATACTTCACAAGATAAAGCGAAATATACTGAGAAAAAATCACCTCTTCATTATCCATTATTCTGAAATTTCATTGAACACTTATGACGTAGAACACAACATTGTAAGCACTTGATATACATTTTCACATATAATGTTTATATCAACATTGTGAGGTAGAAATTATGTTTTTTATCCCAGTGTTATTCAAATGAGAAAACTTCAGACACAAAGAAATTAAGGAAGTTTCCCAAGGTTATACAAGAACATCAGGATTAAATTGCTTTCATGTGAACTCTTTTGCCCAAATTTGGGACACTTCTGAAATAGGAGAAAGCTTACAATGCATCTAATCTGTGACATTCAAAATGACTGAGAGAAAATAAAAATAGGACTTGTAATTGAAAGAGTTTAATAAACAATCATTCTGCTTGGTTCCACGTAGATTTCTCATGTGCTCTCTTCTCTACATTGCAGCATTTTAATAGAATGTGCTGCTTCAAAAGTGTTGTTTGTTGATTAAAATGATTTAATGAGGGCAATGCATAAACATGAATGTTTCTATTTCAAATCTGATCCTATATAATAGGCTAAAAATAAATTAACTTGTGTTTAAGGCAAAAACTGTTTACAGTTTAACAGTGTTCTCATTTCTTAGAACTTTATGGAGGTCAAATTGAACATAAATAACTGAACAAAATTCCATAAAAGCACTTCTTCATATACCAGAGGCATGAAACTCAGAGATAAGTGTTCCAAATTTCAAGCCAATTGCTCTAAAACCTTGCTAAACGTCAATGTGTGAAAGCCGGTCATTTGCACTGAACCACTGCCAACATATCAGAGGAAAACATATTTCTTGTTGAAATGTAAATGACTGGAACCTGAACTCTTTAATAATATGTTTGGCATTACAGGGGATTGGAGGTCACTGTTTGACCTATGCTAAAAATAAAAACCAGGGACAATGGTTGACCTGTTTATTGCCTGGAAAATACTCTCCTATAAGGGAGAATAACCTTAAAGTTTGGAAATTTGGAATTTCCAATTCTTGTCTTTATAGGGTTGAACTAGAATGCACTAGTATGTCTTCATAATAGGAACAATTTATGTAGCAGTAATTTCATATTATAAATGAGGTTTGCATTGAATTTTATTGGATCTATTTTATATTGATTCTTGGCAGTTAACTTATGCTAGGTAAGTTTTATTTCTTTTCATTCACACCAAGAGATTGAGAATTTGTAATATGATTTTTGTATTCAGGAAATCAGTATATGTCTAGAGATGCTTAGAAGAGTTTAGCTTTTCCTATCCCTCCTATATGCTTTCACCACACTTACAAAATATTCACGGAGAAGAATATTCTGATTAGTTTGATTCCGTGATACTGATTTGCCCATATTAACTTTGCACAGTAACTATGTTAATACACTGTACATACTTACTCTCTTTTCTTCCTTTTATATAGTAGGCTCAAGCCATTAATCTGCATAATGAGACTTAGTCGTCTTTTGGTTTATTCTCATTGAGAGGAATAAAAATACATGAATTCTGCACAAATGATAAGCTGACCCAGCCAGTCCTGGCACTCCATGCTCCTCTTTCTATGGGTTCAGAGGGTGGTTAAATCCCTAAATTGAGGTTTAGCCTTACGGGATAAAAGGAGGTCTCCTAGAACTATACAACTTCTCTAACCTTGAAAGATAAAGTGTTAGGGTATAAGCCTAGATAAATGACAATTTCCCCCCATTACCATATCTCTTATGCACTTCTTTGTTGCATAAATCATAAAGAAAAGCGCGGCTAATTCAGGGTAGGATCTGTACATTTCAGGGCTTGATACCATCTAATCACTCTTCACTCTCATGATCATTTATAATCTCATCTACTATCTTCTTTACTATTAATAACATTCTGCTGAGCACTGTGGGATATAGACATGTACTCAATTCAATAATTTCTATTTTTTTTATTTTAACTCATTCATGTTTACATGTGTAATAATGCCAATTTTAGTTATCTGGCTTGGATTTCTGGAGGGTGTATTACATAGAGTTTAGCTCTTGCTGGGTAGCTCAGTTAGTTAGAACATTGTCTTAATCTACGATTTGATCCCTGGTCAGGGCACTTACAAGAAGAAACCAATGAGTGCAAAAATAAGTGGAACAACAAATTGATGTTTCTCTTTCTCCTCCCCAAAAAATCAATAAATAAAAATTTTAGAAAAAAAAATAGAGTTTAGTACATTCTCAGAAATAATCATAACCCACCAGTATGTTGAGATTTTCTAGAGAAAATGAATGAATTGTAGCACTGGCTTGACAAAAAGTGAAGCATTTGAGCAGGAAAAGTAGTGAGATTCAAACCAGAACTCAGTCCTAGTAAAGCAAATGATCTCATAAAATAACATGAATCAATTCTCCAGTAAGCAGCTATTTTAACTTTTGCCAACACTTAACCTCTCCTGAAGACAGCTTCTTCATTTGTGTTATCAGACTTTACATTCGTAGATAAGTAACAGTCCTTCTAGTCCTAAGTATATCATAAATCTGAATTTAAACTCCTTAAGGTGAATACTTTTTTACTTTTCCTCCTGAACTATGAGTATCCTAGAATAACTGCGAAGTTACCAGAAATTTAGAAGAGATAAGAAAAGAATAAAAAATGGATTAATCCAGAGACTCTGAAACCATGGATGGATTAGAGTTCATCAACCTCAAGCACCTGCCAAGCCCTGGTTTAGGATGCAGTTAAAGAATGATCAGAGCAGAGGAGGAGTGTCCAGGTAGAACAAAGGATACTGTGCCAACAAGATACCTGGAAGCGCTAAATGGCCGTGTCCATTTCTGCACTGCTACTTTTAACAGCTAAGGTCAGCCTGTGCCCTGGGTACTGCATCAAAAGGGCTTAGCCTTCAAGAAACTCAAAATGTTATTTCTATTTTCACTACTTTCTTCTACGGTGTAAGAAAAGGAAAAGGCTTCTTTAACAAAACCCTTTTTAAGAGGCTAAGTGGTGCATTTGACATTCTTGAAATCCTGCCGAGGCTGTTGATTCCTTCAGCTGGAGACTCTGATTTCTGCAAAAACGTAATTCCCTGTGGGAGAAGTATGGCTTTAGGTTGAGTGTTTTGATAATAAGTTTTTATGCCGAGCCACCATGAAGATCAAGGGCTGCATAAAAGGAAGCAGGAGGAAAAGAATTCGGAAAGCAGAGCTGGGGGTGAGGGCCATCCTATTTGGATTGTCTGTCAGAAATCTCTTCTTAATTGACCCCTTAACAATGGATGTAACTGCACATAAGTAAGTCACACTCCCTAAAGATATTTTGAAATTTTTTTCCCAAATAAAAATTACACCCTCAGTGTCAGCTCAATAAATGGTATGGATGGCGATAAAGCCGTCTTATATGACAAGGATAAATCTTTCCAGCAAAACCTGCTTCTCATTCACGATAGGGTTACAGCTGCAATAACATTTATGGGACTTATGAGTTGAACTGTGGAAGAAAAAGACTACTCAAGGGATGAATTCTGGCTCTATATTGGCCCAACCTAAATATCCTTAAACTCAATAGGGGATTGTGCCTCTACCTATTATTTGCTGTAATGTTCAAAGAAGGTAAAATGGAGCAAGTGAATTTGGATTATTATTGTAAAATTGTGTGCAGTGGGTGTGGAGAAGGGTGGAATTTAGTAAAATGGAAACTTACATTTTGTTTTTTTCTTTATATTTTAAGCTTAGCAGTTAATCAGTCAAATGGGTTTATTCGGATCATCTAAGGTTTCTAAACACAGTGTTTCCCAACCTTATTTCTGCAGTAACATATGTGACAATCACATACATGTGCTTGAGAAAACCATGGTAAACTCAGGGTATATTCCAGCTTAAAGTATGTGCTGTGTAAAATGGAAGATGAGCTTTCTATATTTTGACCTCATATAACAAACTGTCAATACTGTGTGTGTGGAAGGGCAGTGGTTGAGGATCACCCGCCTGGCATATAGGAGAGACTTAGTGACCCCTTGCTGCATCAATGAGTGTATGCTGTCTAGGGCGGCACAAACTTCATCAAAATATCAATACTCTCAAAGAATGTGGTTTTGTGAGGCAAGCTAAGATAAGAGGAATAATAGGAGCTTTTCCCGTGTGGATATGTGTTTCAAGTGAAGAAAGACTCATCTATTTGGACCCTCTGTGTTAAAGATTATTTTCATTCTCTCAACAAATTATTGAGTACCTAAAATACACAATATCTGATAGACATCAGCAATAAAAAGATGAAAGACACAGCTGCATCTGTAACAGTTCTCATTCCCTTTGGGGTAATTGTCATGTAAACAAAGACTTATTTAGGACAGCAGCTCCTTTTCTGAAAAGAGATAAAATAGAGTGGGGCACATCATTCTAAAATTAGAATAGCAGTCCTCTACGCTTTCATAATCTCATAAGTGGATGGGAATACTCTTCTAAGCTTCTTCCAAGTTTTTAATCCTATCCATGCTAAGTATGCAGTACCAAGGACAAGTGGATTTTGATCATTAAACATATTTGCAAATGTAATAGTGGTTATATGCAGAAATTGATGAAAGCTGTTTTCTTCAGAAGTCTTTCGAAACAATAAAATCCAATGTAATTTGCCACCGAATATGCTGCATTCTTTATTCTTTGGTCAAGATTAAGAATGCTGCTGGGACCAGAGAGATTTCTTATCCTCACTAAGTAGGTAATGTGTGCTTTTCTGAACAGTGACTGGCATGACTCTTTTTTTTTTTCCTTTGTGGGACCCAAGATGAATTTTTGAATGTCAGAGTGGCATTTAACATTTGAGAACCATATCTGATGAGTCCATTAGACCTTTACAAGTCTACTTCCTGGGGCCTCTCTCAAAAGGAGAGCCATAGATACTTTGCACGAAGCAAGGAGGAAGCATGCACTCTTGCAAACGAGGGAGTGGCTAAGTTAAAGGCATTAAATCGGATGGGATGAGGAAGGTAATACAGTGAAACTGTTTTATCCTGTTAGTAACCTTGTTCTCAGATGGGAAAGCTCTATTAGAGTTCATGGTGGAAACTTCATAGACATGACCAAAATGGAAGAAATCGGAGCTTTTTAAATGTGAGAGGTTGGATCTGAAAGCTTGTTTTCCTTATTGTCCTTCTTCACAGACAATTTCCCAAAGTGAAAAGATTAGAAAGAGTAACGCTGTAGTCCTTCAGTCTGTCTTTTATGTACCTTTATTGTATCAGTTTATTTTTAGGAAATAACAAAAGCCTCTGAACACTCTATTCTTCCCAAATAACTGAATTTCTACAACCATTATTTTAAAAATACTGAATAGATTTTTTAATAGACTCTATTTTATTTCTTCCCCTGGGAGCCATCACTTACACCTGTCAGAAGTGGGAATTCAGCAGGAATGCATAGTGCAAAGAAGCAAAAAGCAGAAAGTGAAAAATAAATGCATGCAAGAAGTGGAAGAGATGTGGGTATGGATCTAGCTACAGGAACAGAGAGTGGTATTTACTCTGGTTGGCAGGTATTATTGTATTCTCTGGCTGTCGTCCAGACAAAATGTTGTCAATTGGGAGTTGAGAATAAAATTCTACTTTATGTACCACCAGCGATTGGGAACCCAGGGAGCATAATGTTAAGCATTCAAAACAAACAGGATGTGGTCTAAGTGGTAATAGGGCTCCAGCTATGAAGATGTTCAGGGACAGACTTTAGCATCTGTGACTAGAATTGGCAAAATCAGGGTAAGGTTTGTTCTTAGGTGGGAGCAGAAATTTAAGCTGGTAACCAGAATAGGAATTTAGAAGCAGTAACAAAGGCCTTGTTAGAACAATAAGGGATATACACAAAATATTCTTATAATAATAATAATAATCTACACTAATAAAAGAGAAACATGGTAATTGGCGTACGACCGCTACCCTTTTCATGGGCTAATCAGCGAGATATGCAAATTAACTGTCAGCCAAGATGGCGGCCGGCAGCCAGGCAGCTTGAAACTAACATGAGGCTTGCTTGCCTCAGTGACGGAGGAGGATCGTTGGAGGAAGCCAACGTTCCCTGCCTGCGGCTGCAGGCCTCTGAGCGGGCAGTTTCAAACATTGTAACAAATACCGCCGGACTTCAGCCAGCAGATTCGCAACATTATTTGCAAAGGCCAGAAACCTACTTTCAGCTGAGGCCTAAGAGCTGGAGCCAAGCCTCAAGCTAAAGCTGGCCCAGAATAAAAAAGAAAAAAAGAAAAAAAGGAGCGGTTGAGAGCTTCAGTCACCCCCAGCCTGAAAACAGCCCTCAGCCCCTCACCCAGACTGGCCAGGCACCCCAGTGGGGACCCCTACCCTGAATGGTGTGTGACCAGCTGCAAACAGCCATCATCCCCTCATCTAGGCTGGCCAGGCATCCCAGTGGGGACCCCCACCCTGATCCGGGACACCCTTCAGGGCAAACCAGCCGGCCCCTCCCATGCACCAGGCCTCTATGCTATATAGTAAAAGGGTAATATGCCTCCCGGCACCGGGATCAGCGTGACAGGGGGCAGCGCCCAAACCCCCTGATTGCCCTGCAGCTCTGTGTGTGACAAGGGGCGGGGCCACAACCTTCCTATCCATCCTGCTCTGTTCGTGACAGGGGAAGGCATCCCAACCCCCTGAGCAGCCCTGCTCTGTGCCTGATAGGGGGGAGCTCCCCAACCCCCCCCCCCCCACAGGCCCTGCTCTGTGTGTGACAGGTAGAGCCATAACCTCCCCATCGGCCCTGCCCTGAGTGTGAGAGTGGCGGCGCCCCAACCCCCTGATCGGCCCTGCTCTGTGGGTGATAGAGGGCGGTGCCCCAACCCCCTGATGGGCCCTGCTCTGTGTGTGACAGGGGGCAGTGCCCCAACTCCCCTATTGCCCCTACTCTATGCGTGATAGGGGGCAGCGCCCCAACCCCCTGATTGGCCCTGCTCTGTGCGTGACAGGGTACAGAGCCCCAATCCCCCTGATTGGCCCTGCTCTGTGCATGACAGGGGGTGGCGCCGCAACCTCCCCATTGACCCTGCCTTGAGTGTGACAGGGGATGGTGCCCCAACCCCCCAATCGGCCCTACCCTGATCGTGACTGAGGGTGGCATCACAACCTCCCAATCCGCCCTGCTCTGTGCATGACGGGGCGGCGCCCCAACTCCCCAATCAGCCCTGCTCTAAGCCTGACCAGGGGCTGCACCTAGGGATTGGGCCTGCTCTCTGCCACCCGGGAGCAGGCCTAAGCCAGCAGGTCGTTATCTCCCAAGGGGTCCCACACTGCGAGAGGGCACAGGGCAGGCTTAGGGACCCCCCCGCCCCCCGAGTGCACAAATTTTTGTGCACCAGGCCTCTAGTAATAATAATAAGCACCTTGAAAAATTCAAGAGATGTCAGAAGGAGAAATGTGACTATGTCTGAAGGAGGCAGATAGACACCGATTGCATAATGATCTTCAGTGGGGAGAGGATTGTTTTTAGCAACTGCCATTGGTGGTGCAATTTGAACTTTACTTTCCCATAAACCTTTAATTAGAACATAATAGCAAGTGCTATGGAAAAACCTAAAAAGACTCTGCAGGGTGACCAACTCTACCTGTAGTTCACAGAGGTGTCATTTGTGTATCATAAAAAAATTACAAGATGTTTCTGAAATGAGGAGATGTATTCAAGACAAGGATGCAAGATGTGCAGCTATGTGGTTATGCATTGGAAGAGGTTGTATTTGCTGTAACTGATCTTCAATTGACTGGTGAAGTGAAATGGAAGAAGGAGAGGGAAAGAAAGAGGGAGTAAATACAGGCAATTGTGTAAATTCCATGCCAAAGAGCATAGCCAGGTCCTATTAATACTGAAAATCTGGTAACAATCATGATCAAATTGCATTGTAGGAAAATCATTTGTCTCAGAATTTGAGAGCTCTCAAAGAGAAGTGCACCCTACTGAAAAATATTTATTGAATTAAAATATGTAGAAAAGAAATGTGGAATCTGTTCTAGATAAATTCAATGATAAGTGAAGACCCAGAAAAGAGGGTGATAGATGAGAAAAATAGTCTAGTAATTTTGAGTCATGTTGGAGAAGAATGGGCAACAAAGAAAATGTTGTGAGAAAAAGAGTGAAAAGTGAATGTAATAATTACTTCTTGTTAATTTTTATTTAGTTTTTATTTCAGGACAAGCATTATGTTGGGCTCCTTAAGCTCATTCTCTCCTGTCTTTCGGACAGCTACTGTATAAGGAAAGCATTCTTTTCTCCCATTTTAGGATGAGAAAATCAACCCCAAACAAATGTAAGTAATAGAACTAGTATTAGCTAGCTAATAATAATAGGAAAGGAGCAAAGGGAAGCCACCACACATTATAGGCCTGTTCTTTGGGCAGCTTCACCAGGAAGCTGCAACTTTGCATTCACTAGGGATTCCCTGGCCCATTCCCTGCAGATCACTGGGAGTGGGGGTGGGGGGGAGATGGGTAGGGAAGAGTTTCAACAAAGGGTAGATAGACACATGCTCAGTGAAGTTGAGGTAACTAGGGAAGGTGTCTGTCAGTCATACCTGGGAACAGAGGGGCAGAATGGGCATTGCCACTACAAGCCCTTGCAAATTTGGGAATACATGATCCCCTAAACAAAGTTGTTCGCTCTCTGGTTGCTCTTGGCTCTTGGCTCACGGATTTCTTGGCTCTCTGGTTCCCTGGAATTTGCTCCTGCCCATGTTCCCTTCATAAGCACATAGCCATGTGGTCATGTAGACCCCACATGCAATAGACGGATGGAGTACAGCAGGGAACACAAGCTAAACTAGCCTGATGCTGGATTGGACACTGCTCCAATATTTAATGGAAACTCTGCCACTGGTTTTGTTAATTGTCAAGAACTCACACACACTAGCGCAGGTTACCTAACGCTGATGTCTGTCGTGACATCTGTACATTTTGTACTGCCCGCACTAGTTTAGATTGAAGTCTTCAGGCTTAACCATAAGCACCAGATTATGTGTTTACACTATTCATTATGAAAGTTTAAAATAAAGTAGCTCTGTATAACCAGTGGTTTAGTGTTTAAGATGCATCAAATACTGTAGCAATGTTTGCATTAACCAAATCCTTAAGAACCATGTCAATTTTACCACATCTCTATACTCACCAGTGCCTAAGAGCTGGCTTCTTTTTCTGTCTTTTTAATATCATAGGAAATCTCCGACAAAATAAACTGATCATTTTTAACTAAGTTTGTGTATCATTAGCATTTATGGAATTATTTCATAACTTTTATTGTGAAAGCATTGGAAATTATTCTACAGTTGTATCTAGATGTTCATTGAAGAAGTGAAACATTTGACCTCTGTCCTACATGGCCAGAATGTAGCAGTCACTGCATTAAATTAGCTAACATTTAAACCATGTTTTCTATTCACAAGGCTCTGTGTTAAGTGCATTCCATTTATTTCCTATTAACAGATTCTAAACTTTCTCAGAGCTCAGCCTAGCTTTATTTCCAAATTACAACTATTTGTAATATACATTACTCTGACCACCATATGTTGGCTTATCTCTAATGATATTATTTGCTGCCATAAAAATGAAGACTTGAATATATAGCTCCAGATTAATTAAAAGCTAAAATACAATAAATTCTTAACTTGTAAAATTAATATAAAATAGAAAAAAGATTTCTTAAAAAGTAGATACTAAATTGCCTAAATGTTTAATACTTGGCTATAGATTAAATTTGGAGTAAAATTGGAGCAAATTTTTAAAATTTATTTCCATAGATAAAATTTATATCCATAGATATTCATAGACTAAGCTCTGTAGGGGAGAGGTAAAAGGTCATATAGAAAATAAATTAGATTTTTAAGTTATGGAAAAATTAAATTTAAACTAAACTTGTATATCTAACGATACACATTTTCTAATGTCACCTGATTCTGAGATTTCCATGATGTAAACTCAATCAGAGAGAAAAGTATTTTGACTTTTGGAATATCCGTGCACTTACAGTTTTCCATCAAAAGCCATTCCAAACACTGTGGTTTTTGTTTTTGTTTTTCAAAGCAAATAGTCAACTTATTTTAGGAAACTCATTCTACAAATTGACACTGGTAGCAAATTTGAATTAAGGGTCATCGTTTATTTCCATTTTCAATCTGTGAGAAGGCATGCAGAATCATGCAGTAAAAGTGCTAGAAAAATGTAAGAGCCACTAAGCTATATATTATCTGCTTTGGATTTTTTATTTCACTGTTTTACTATAACTGAATTCTTTATGTGAAATAGATGTAATAACTCATATAGTCTAGATATACCTTATTTTTCTGAT
This sequence comes from Myotis daubentonii, assembly GCF_963259705.1. Classification (NCBI taxonomy): domain Eukaryota; kingdom Metazoa; phylum Chordata; class Mammalia; order Chiroptera; family Vespertilionidae; genus Myotis; species Myotis daubentonii. The sequence goes on along the minus strand of NC_081848.1, from coordinate 22,196,511 downwards.
ATTTGTAATACTACCTGGTATATAACTATCCAGGGTAAAGCAACTGAATTTTTCCCCAGTAACTCAAAGAAATAGAGGTTTGTCTGGGTCTAAAATATTTATACAGAAAATCAGGATGAAAGTGTATTTTAATTCCAAGTGACATAATATATATTTATTCTTTCTCTAGTCTTCATCTTCTTTATAACCTTACTAGAGGCCCCATGCATGAAATTCGGGCAAGAGTAGGCCTTCTGTCCCCCGACTCCAGCACTGGCTTCCTTCCAGCACCAGGGACCCGGGCTTACCTCTGGATGCTGGCAGGCATCCAGCACCCAGGTTCTCTTGCAGCCCCAGGAGAGTCCGGAAGGACGTCCAGTCTAATTAGCATATTATACTTTTATTATTATAGGTGAGCAAACAAACAAACAAGACATCTCCACATATGGCTCAGATCACTCTAACTCCTTACCTAAACAGTATTCCTTTAGTCTATTTTAAAGTTCTTTCCCCGCCCCCTGGCATGTTAAGGATCCTATGAAAAAACTATCAGATGAAAACTGTTTTTGAGTATTCTGTAGACATGCTATTAAAATTGGCAAATCCTTTAATTAGGTAAAAGTCTAGACTCTGGGGCACTGCACAAAACAAAACAGAAAAACATTCCTGTCTTCATTAAGCTCACATTCTAGTAACAGGAGCTTAGCAATAAACAAGAAAAATAAAATATAACATAAGTTAGGTGGTGAAAAGTGTTATGGAAGGAGGGGCTTTTCTGGAGGGCTTGTATTTGATTGTTTGGTCAGTAAAGATTACACTAGAAAAGGAATGTTGGAATAAATGCTAGAAAGAGGTGAGAGAACAAGCTATACAAATATTAGGAAGAAAAGTAATCCAGGCAATAAGAACAGCAGATGCAAAGGGCCTGGGGCAGAAAGGTGACTTGAGTGTGTCAGGCAGAGTAGCTGGAGTAGAGTAAGAAAGGGATGAAAGGTTGGAGATGAGGTCAAAGGGGCAGCAGGGGCCAGTTTAGGAAGGCTCATCTTACCTAATAAAGAGGGCATATGCAAATTGACCATCACAACATAATGGTCAAGATGGCTGTGACCATAGCTGAGGCAGGGATTCTGTAACACAAGATGTCTGCGCCCACAGTGGAGGCCGAGTTCCTGTAGAGAGCCTTAACGAGCAATCAGCAGGGACCTGAGGCTGCATGGTGCTGGGCCAAGGCAGGGGACCTGAGGCCATGCCCCCTGCCTGGCAGGGCTTGATGGGGGACCTCAAGGCATTCCTCCTGCCCTGGCCTGGGCCGAGGGACCTGAGGGTGCACCCGGGGACCTGAGGCTGTGCTCCCTCCCGCCCTGCTCCCATCCAGCGGGGCTTGACAGGTCTGGATCTTGCAAATTGGGGGTGGGAACAGCCGGGTCTGGGTCTTGCACGATTTCGAGGCACGGGTGGTTGGGTGAGGTCTTGACTCTGGGTCCTGTGGTGCTCCCCAGACTCTGACAGGAGGAAGATTTTCATATACATTTTACTAATTTTTTTTATCTCTGACACTTCTACTATAAAGGGCAAATAGCAATATTAAAATATTTCCTCTAATTAATTCCCTTTTAATGTGCACAAATTTCATGCACCAAGCCTATAGTATAGATTATAAGGCCTTTGACATTATTTTTTTTTTAATATGTAGTGGGAGCAACTGTGTGCTGTTGGGAGGGTGCTGAAATTTGTCAGATGAGAAATGCCAGAGGCTTGTAATAGGTAACGTTAGAGGTGATAACAGTATTGGGTTTGGGGATATAATTTGAAAATAAAGGTGAAGTGGACTGACACATTACATTTGGAATGTGAAAGCAAAACTTTTTTAGGTAACTAGGAGATTAGCTTTTACAGACATGGAAAGACTGAGCAGAGTGGTTTGAGGCAATTGGGGGAGTAAGCCGAGAGTGGAGATCAAGGGTTCCATTTGTATACATGTTAACTTTGAGTGCCTTCTCATTGGAAATCTGAGGGGTGGTCCTGAGTGAGCAGCTGGATATATGATTCTGGAGTTCAGGGGAGTTGTACAGGCTGGGCTTAGACATTTAAGAGTGATCAGTGTTTTATAGGCATTGCCTGTCTTCTCTATCCTCTAATGATTGAAGTCTTTCTTATCTTTCATCAGCTGGTAGAATATTTATAGCACTTTCTCCTGGAGAATGTGGATTGTTCTCAAAACATTTCTTTCCAAATTCTCTTCATTTTGTTGCTTCCACTAATTTGATTGAAGAAAGAGGATCAAGTCTGATGGAGGCAGGCTGGGACAGAATGTGCACAGCAACCTAGGGAAGGCCGTTTTAGAGTTTCTCCTGGCTCCCAAAGGAAATGCATGCACATCAGTGGAGAGTGATGCCTGACTTGAGATTTTTCAATCAATGCGACTTCCCAACAGTTCATAGATGAAAACAAACAGGAGGAAACCAATTGAGTATGCCTCCACTTGACCTCTATTGTTCAAATAGTAATTTGCCAGATGCAGTTTCTCTTTTCTGAAAGGGAAGCAGCGCAGAGGGTGAGCAGCAGCACACAGGGCTGCAGTGGTTGGTGGATCTCCTGTGGATGTATGTATTGCAAGCTCTGTTGTCATTGTTTTCAACAACCCGCTGCTCCCCATCATTGGCTTTTAAATAAAATCATTGTGTTTCTTTCTAATTTATTAATATGTTCTTATAATTTTATACACACATACACATATTTATAACTTCATACACCCCTCCGCCCACACTCATATTACAAGGACATTGGCTTCTCTGGGAAATTAACAAGAGCTCAATAGAAACATTACTGGGCTCTACGAATTTATGTTATCCTTTGGAGAGCATTTAAGGGGAAGGCTGGAGGAGAAGCTTAGCCTTGGAGACAGGAGTTACTGTGTTATAAAATACTAGGGGCCCACTGCATGAATTCGTGCACCCTGAAAGAAACTGTGGGCTGCGAGGCTCGGTGAGCACAGGGCTGGGTCTCAGCCCATCTTCCGTGCCCCTGCCCAGCCCCTCCTGCCACAGCCCCTGGTCCCCTGTTTGCCAACAGCCCCACTCCTACAGCCGCCACTCCCACACACTGACGGTGCCGGCCCAGCTCGCACCTGCTGATGATGCGATTGAGGCCAGCACAAGCAGCGTGTGCAAGCAGGGCCAGTGCCATCAGTGGGTGTGAGTGGCAGCTGCTGCCCTGATAGCCCCTCAGGAGGAGGGGAGGTGGAGAAGCCTTCAGTGGTGATCAGGGCCAGCAGCTGCTGCTCGCACCCGCTGATGGTGCTGAGTGATCTGGTCCAGCTTCAGGCGCCGGCAGAGAGTGCGAATGGAGCCAGCACTGGCAGCAGGTGAGAGCTCCAGGTGGGACCGTGGCCCATAGGAGCAAGAAGTTTTCAGTAACCACTAGAGGCTGGCCCTGATGACAGCGACAAGCACCTCGCCTTGGTCTGGCGCCCCTGCTTACCTGATGCACCATCCCGCTGTGGCCAATGCCCGCCATGTTCGTGTGCCCGCTGGTGGTTAGCACACATTATAGCAACTGGTTGTTCGGTTCTGCCATTTGGTGTATTTTCCATGTTAGGGATGTATATATATATTTCAGGTGTAAACAGAAGTAAAGTAACTTTCTAAAAAGTGATAGTCTTATCTAAAGTAAAGATCAGTCAATAATCATGTTTTTTCAATAGGCAATACACAAATATTCTGGGTGTGACAGGCAAAGGTGGAATGGAGACAAAGATGCTTTTTTTAAAAAAGGTTATGAAAAGCATATATTTAGGAGTAAAATGAACAAAAATAAGCTCAACTTTTGGAGATGACAGCAAAAATATAAAATATATTATAGCAATAAAAGCAGTTAATATTTGCATAGTGCTTTATACTTTGTATTAATAAATAACATCATTTATTTCATTTAATCTTATATCATTAAGGGGTACGGAATTGTAATCCTTTTATGAAGATAAAGAAACTGAAGTCCAGAATGGACACTTAAATGGCTCAAGATGCTACAGTCAGCAAGAATCACAGTCAGAACTTGTGCGCAATTTTTTCTGACTCCTTATCCTGTGTTTTCATTGAGATAATAATTACAACCATTTAATGTTTTCTGGAAAACATGTCTGAAAGTACTTTCCAAGGTTATTGTAAACACATTGGGAGGCGTTATATTGCGTTTGGTCTTTGTGCTGAAATGTTTGCTACAAGAACACTTTATGACTCACTATGTACAAACTAATTTCAATTTATCTAGGTCCTATTCTACAATATGTCAAAATCAAAGCAAGAAAAGTTTTGTAAAATACTATCACTTAAGCAAAAATATTTAGTGAAAGACTAACTTGAAGGCTTATGTTATGTAGTGAATTATTCCTTGCAATCATTTCTAGACTATTGGCTTTTTTATTGAATAAATCAGAATACATGCAAGATTAAAGTAAGAGATGTGTGATTCTAACTCCCCTAGGGATAAGAACTGTGTATTCTTTAAAGAACTATACCAAAGAGCCAAATAATCCTAGTTTGTGAGATCAGGGGCCAGATTCAAGTCAAATATCTAGTTCATAGCACAGAAAATTTCATACTTAAATTATTCCTAAATTATCTCCAACCCCATTTTATTTTTTATTGTTAAAAGATTAACTTTGTCTGGCTGGTGTGGCTCAGTGTGTTGACCTATGAATGAGAAGGTCACAGTTTGATTCCCAGTCAGGGCACACTATGGTTGTAGGCTAGATCCCCAGTGGGGAGCATGAGGAGGCAGCTGATCAGTGATTCTCTCTCACCATCGATTTTTTTTCCTCTCTCTCCCTCTGGAATCAATAATTTTGTGTGTGTGTGTGTGTGTGTGTGTGTGTGTGTGTGAGATTAACTCTTAGAAAACGGAACAAAAGTTTGAGTAAACAATTCTTAAGGCATGCATTGACCCTAGGACATGAATGTTCTTAGAAAGTTGAACTGTAGCCACTCATTGCATAACGATGTGTGGGCCAATGCATTACCTACATGTTTGTGGTAATGCTGAAGTAAATAGACCTGCACTGCCAGTTTTATAACAGTATAGCTCAGGACAGAAAAGAAACAAGACAAATGGGCAGCTCTGACCTTCTTTCAGAAACATCAATAATCCAAGCTTACAACACTGTTTATATCTCAAAATATTCTTCACTTATAAAACAATGTACCATAAAAGATGCATTTAAATAGTAGTTTTATTTTAGATAACTGCCAAAGGGAAAGGGAAAAAAAATTATGAATGTGTTGAAATTGAGTGATAATAATATAAATACACAAAAGTATAGCATATCCTATCTAATAAAAGAGAAACATGGTAATTAGCCTACGACCACTACCCTTCCCATTGGCTAATCAGGGTGATATGCAAATTAACTTTCAGCCAAGATGGCGGCCGGCAGCCAGGCAGCTTAAAGCGAACATGAGGCTTGCTTGCTTCAGTGACTGAGGACTCCAACGTTCCCCACCTGCCGCTGCCGGCCTCTGAGCTGCAACTATAAGCAACTATGTTACAAATATAGAAGCTAAACAAAACCCCAGAAACCTGCTTTAGTCGTCCGGGTTCAGCAGGATCGCAACATTGTTTCAAATACAGAAGGTAAACAAAGGCCAGAAACCTGTTTTTAGCAGCGGAGGCCTAAGAGCTGGAGCCAAGCCTCAGAGCTAAAGCTGGCCCAGAATAAAAAAAAAATAAAAAAAGGAGCGGTTGGGAGCTTCAGTCACCCGCCAGCCTGAAAACAGCCCTCAGCCCCTCACCCAGATTGGCCAGGCACCCCAGTGGGGACCCCCACCCTGAAGGGTGTGTGACCAGCTGCAAACAGCCATCATCCCCTCACCCAGGCTGGCCAGGCACCCCAGTGGGGACCCCCACCCTGATCCAGGACACCCTTCAGGGCAAACCAGCCAGCCCCCACCCGTGCACCAGGCCTCTATGCTATATAGTAAAAGGGTAATATGCCTCCCAGCACCAGGATCAGCGGAGCCGCGAGGCCTCCCAGCACTGGGATCAGCATGACAGGGGGCAGCGCCCAAACCCCCCGATCACCCTGTGGCTCTGTGTGTGACAGGGGGCGGGGCCACAACCTCCCTATCCGCCCTGCTCTGTTTGTGACAGGGGGCTGTACCCCAACCCCCTGATCAGCCCTGCTCTGTGCCTGATAGTGGGGAGCTCCCCAACCACCTGATTGCCCTGCGGCTCTGTGTGTGACAGGCTGCGGTGCCCCAACCCCCTGATTGGCCCTGCTATGTGTGTGACAGGGTGCGGCATGCCAACCGTTCCCCCCCCCCCCCCCCCGACGGGCCCTGCTCTGTGTGTGACGGGGTAGAGCCATAACCTCCCCATCGGCCCGGCCCTGAGTGTAACAGTGGCGGCTCCCCAACCCCCTGATCCGCCCTGCTCTGTGTGTGACAGGGGGAGGTGCCCCAACTCACCTATTGACCCTACTCTGTGAATGACAGGGAGGAGCTCTCCAACCCCCTGATGGGCCCTGCTCTGTGCGTGACAGGGGGGAGCTCCCCACCCCCTGATCGACCCTGCTCTGTGTGTGACAGGGTATGGAGCCCCTACCCCCCTGATGGGCCCTGCTCTGTGAGTGACAGGGGGCAGCGCCCCAACTCCCTGATTGGCCCTGCCATGTGCATGACAGGGGGTGGTGCCGCAACCTCCCCATTGACCCTGCCTTGAGTGTGACAGGGGGTGGTGCCCCAACCCCCCAATCAGCCCTACTCTGAGCGTGACTGAGGGTGGCATCGCAATCTCCTGATCCACCCTGCTCTGTGCATGACAGGGGCGGCGCCCCAACTCCCCAATCGGCCCTGCTCTGAGCCCGACCAGGGGCTGCACCTAGGGATTTGGCCTGCCCTCTGCCACCCGGGAGCAGGCCTAAGCCAGCAGCTCGTTATCTCCCAAGGGGTCCCAGACTGCAAGAGGGCACAGGGCAGGCTGAGGGAACCCTCCCTTCCCCCCGAGTGCACAAATTTTTGTGCACCGGGCCTCTAGTATAATTATAATTATGTATAATACATAATATTTGATAATGATAACAAATGACCATGTTACTATTTTATGTATTTACTATGCTATACTTTTTATGGTTATTTTATATTTTTTCATATTTTTGGTTTTTTATGTTTACAAACAGAAACCATACAGCTTTATTGAAATATAATTCTAATGCCATAAAATTCACCTTTTAAAGTGCACATTTCAGTGGTTTTTAGCATATTTACAGGGTCGTGTAACCATCAACACGGTATAATTATGTTATTTTAGAGTGTACACTTTCTGTTTATAAAAAATAGTTTGCTATAAAACAGTATGCCATGTTATGCCAGCCTCAGCCTATACATCTCATGTTTACAAGGTCTCTTGATTGTATTATCTTCTCTTGTGCTTGAGTTACTCTCAGGATGCTTTATAAATTTAGTGTAGCCTAAGTGCACAGTGTTTATAATAGTCTACAGTAGCCCTGGCCAGTGTGGCTCAGCTGATTGGATGTTGTTCCATGCATTGAAGGATTGCTGGTTCTGTTCCTGTCAGAGCACGTGCCTGGGCTGCTGGCTCATTCCTGAGTAGGAGGTCATGCAGGAGGCAGCCCATAGATGTTCCACTCTCACATTGGTGTTTCCCTCTCCCTGCCCCTCTTTCTCCCTGCCTCTCTCTCTAAAAATAAAATAAGTCTACGGTAGTATACAGTACACATTTGTAGCGTAGGGCAATAGGCTATGCCATACAGGCAACACCATCTAGGTTTGTGTAAGTGCATTCTAGGATGTTCTCAGAATATGAAATTGCCTAACGGCACCTTTCTCAGAAGGTATCACAGCTGTGAAGTAGCATGTGATTGTACTCAGAAGACCTCATGTTCTCTTTTAAAGTGCAGTAATGATCAAGACACAGCTTCTATACCCATGACAATAGCACAGTTATATAATCCTGTCATTTTAGGAGTGTGATTCTTGCTACAGACTTGGGTATATCTACAAAGAAAAAACATACAAGTAGGTTGGATGGCATTTAGCAAATTAATCAATTGTAAAAAATATTCAAATGTGAAGGAGTAAACTATTTCATAAATTCCAAATGTACAGATAAAAAAGAGAACATTGAGGTACTGATTTAATGAAATCTGCTGCTTAATGCATAACCATGACTAACCACAGCATGGGGGAGCCTTTTGTTAATGAGGGAAACTTTTGTTGACACAAGTGAGCAACTAATAATGTCTACCTTTAGGGCAGACGAATCTATTATTTCAGTCCTGGTGAACAACAAAACGGAGGGATAGAGCAGGAAATGTAATATAATTGCTTCTCTTAAAGGAAAATCTGCTCTCTTTTGAGGGAGAGAATTTCTTCTCTGGCTACATAGCAATGCTTTTTTTTTTTTTTTTTTTTATGAAGCAGGAAGCCAGGTGTGACATCAAATAAAACCAGCTTGCTCCCCTCTTCTCGGGTTATATTAACTGAATTAATAAGCAAAGTGAGTCCTCTAACTGCATCTCTTTCTTAATACTAATGATTTCAATTTATGAAAAAACATAGCTATTACCTGGAGTTCCTTTTCCACGTGTGACCTAAACTGAACACAGCAAGGATATAGTATTAAATTCTGTTTTCATTGAATCCCAAAAGAAAACAGAGCAACATTCAAGAAAACTAAAGGCTATAACAAAGTGATGGCTCCAAGACTGGGGTGGGGGTATTTGGAGGAGCTACACACCGTAAAACTTGAGGGACTACGGGGCAGTGGGAATGAATACGTCCTGAAGTAATAAGATGTAGGTTAGATCCCACATTCTGCATTTAATAGGAAAGTGGTATAATCCACTTTCCTGATTTCAGTGAGCTGATTTCCCTTTTATACAGCAAGGAAAATAATGCATTCCAGTGTAGTTTTAAAGATTAATAGACGTCTATAAAAATCTTATTTATTTTCATTTTATTGCCTAAGTTATTTTGTGCTTTCATTGTGTGTGTGTGGCAGTTCACATCCTGTGTCCTTGGGAAGAGAATGCAATCTCACATTTTTAAAGTTGATGTCCTCCCACTAATTTTGTTAAGCCCCGTGACAGACTGTCATTGCTGTGCAGAGCATGTATAAGCACCACGGAAAATTAACCCAGTTTTCAAGCTACTTCAGTTTCTGTGGACACATGTATTTATACTCCTTTGAGCTGCTGTGCTCAGGGAAACTGAGATTCATCTAAATCTTGGGATGAGAACCCTCTCCTTGTAATTACTATTTAGCCTTAAAGATGTTCTAGCAGTCAATTTGTGATGACAGCAAATGGAAACTGGATAGTCTCTGATTTCCACTTAATCATTTTTTCCCCACTTTGTAGGGCCAGATGATGATCCTTACTTAGCAAACCTGCTTTCAGCAAGGCTAGTGCCATATTGGTTTTATTGGGTTATTTCCTCACACTAAAATTTTAATAAAAAATAAATGAAATTTAATAGACATAGGAAGGCTCAGCTGCAACAGTCAAAACCCAATGTAATTCAAATTAGTGAGTATGATCATTTAAAATAATTTCAAAATATCATGAATAGTAACAAGCCATTAAGCACGTTAGAAGAGATAAGGCATAGAGGTATGTGATGATTACTTTAGGCTAAATCTTGGTGATCTCAAAATTAGGTTCCAAACTTGATAGACCAAACAGGTTGGCCTCTTCACTAAGTCACTATATATATATATATATATATATATATATATATATATATATATATATATATATATATATATATATATATACATATACACATACACACACACACACACACATATAAAATGATCACAATGTTAGCCTTAGGACATTAATGGTAGGAGACCAACCATGCCTTAATTCAAGTGAAATTTTAGTCATGATTGCTTCAAATCCCAGCCTATAGCAACCCTGGTACTATTTACATTTCAGGACAAGGAAACATTAAAGCTGCATCTTGTACCACCTGGATGTGCAGGGTCACAAACCTGGATGTAACAATTATCTCCAGCTGATGATTCTAAAATAAGGCACGACAATCCTTAAGATGCAAGTCTCAAGCTTGGCTATAATAGAATATCTTCTAATGCAGTGGTTCTCAACCTTCCTAATGCCACGACCCTTTAATACAGTTCCTCAAGTTGTGGTGACCCCCTATTTCATTGTTACAAATTGAACATAATTAAAAAATAGTGATTAATTACAAAAACAATATGTAATTATATATGTGTTTTTCAATGGTCTTAGGCGACCCCCAAAGGGGTCGCGACCCACAGGTTGAGAACCGCTGTTCTAATGGTTTCTCCCGGAATCCATGAGGAATGCTTATATATTTTGCAAATGCATTCTGGTTGTTACTTGTAACTAGGATGATTCTAGATCACTGCCCTGCTTTTCTTATGGGTCTCTCTTTGCTAACTATAAACTTGAGGTAACTTCTGCTTCTGCTATGCTATTTTGTGCCTTACAAGGTGTGGGTGGGAACTTCCTATATTTTTACAAACTGTAATTGCTGATACCAAGCTTGGCCATTTAAGAGAATTTACTTGAAGAGTTGGGCAGAACTGCAGGAAATTGTAACAGCAAACATAGTCAGGGATAATTATTCCAGCCCAAGGTCCTTCACAGGGATTTTTCTTGAGTTACCTTTCTCCTTTTAGTTAATTTCTGTGTTGTAGGGGCCAGTGTGTAATCTTATCATTTCAAGGGAATGGAGTGCAAGTCCCAACCCCTGGGCAGTGGTGGCAGTTGGAAGAGAGAAGGGGTATTAGAGGGGTTTTTTTCCTAAAAGGAAGGGAATATACTGGAAAGCAACTCTACTGATAATAATAGCAAATTTTATTGGGATGGCAAGTTTGACTTTTCTTTGGTGTAAAGCATTTCTTTTCAGAGTAGAAGTTTGCTTTCTCATCATATAACAAAATCAGTTTACGTAAACATGACAGATTGTCCTCACAAAGGGACTGAAAAATGTTGGAAAAATTAATTAAGCAGTTTCTCTTCCTTTCTAATCATCAAGACTTCACAAAAATAGCTGTGGTCTAGGATCATGTTGCCCACCCTGTCACTTACTGGAAATTAATTTCACATTATTTGTTTCCATAAGATCCACTCAGCATTTAGATGAAGTTGTTCCTCAACTTTAATAGCCAACAGAGTACCTAGTGAATCTTCAATATTTTGTTATCATCTCATTTTGTAAAGAAATAACGTGTGCTCTTTCAAAAAATTGTTGGCTGGCTGGTTAATCCCAGGGCCCTTTAAACCCATGTGAGTGGTGGTGTGAGTCCTCTGGGTGGGATTGAGAGAGCCCTTGATCTGATCAATGCTGCCATTGTTCCTCTAAGAAACATTTAACTTTTTTTTTCTCCCTGCACCCACCCCTCCACACGCAAAGACATAACCATCACCACTACCATCTTGTATGAAACTGGCAGATTCAGAATATCTGAAATATCTTACTTTAAATTATAGTGTAGTCCATACTCCCCATAAAGGTATTTTTAGCCATGTGAGTGATAACATGAAATTATACATCTTTTTAAAAAGGAGAAAAAAGTCATAGAAATGACAAAGAATTTAAAATTACACCCAAAGCCATCACCAGCTATATTTAGCCAGTGGGTTTTGGTGTAAAATAAGGGTATGTTTTTGTTGGCATGTGTTATTTCCAAATCTATAATGTCCTTCTGGCTTTTATATATAAACCTGAAAGAAAAAAAATGACAAAAGTCAATGTTCACATATAGCATATTTACATGTACATGTTTCGTGTATATAGTATATAAAAACACAAAGAACAAAAAAATAATAAAACTCACCATAAAAGAGTGTATCTGATGGACTGTGCATGGTGTAGTAATATAATTCACATTGATAATGATTCTGTTTACAGTACTTTAATAGCTACATTGATTATATTTGGAACAATGAATTGCTTATGTTAATAGTAATTGTAATTTGCTTATTTAAAAACCTATCATTGCTAATTTCAGTTTAAGATTATATAACTAAATGGCTTTTATAAAACTTTCCTTGGGGAACAATACATTCATTTTGATATGAAAACATTTAATACCAGATTTATTTTAGGCTAACAGGTTTATTTTAAATTAAAAGACAAAGATGTAATTATGAAAAAATGCCTTGTAAGCAGATGTGCCTAGTTTTAGTAGGGACCCAGTACCATAAGGAATAGTTTATTAAATTTTCCCTTCTATTTTGTTTTTCCTTAAGTGTTTTTAAATTGTTTTCATAAGCTATTTATCACAATAATCATATGAGAGGAGTTAAAATGCTTTCTATTTCACAGATGAATGTGTAAAATTATTAATGATTAAATCAGTTCCTCAAAGTAATGCATGCACAGAGGTAGTTGGTGCTCATATATGCACCATTGTTATTTCTATGGACAGATTAGCACAGTATCTATTATAGACAAAGTGACTCAAAAAATATCTCAATAGTGAATAAATTTTTGAAATAGTGAATTAAACTCCAGTCTGCTACTTAGTTGAAGTATAGTCCTCTGGATTTTAGTGACTAATAGGGGTTCCAGGACATAATTGATTTGAGGTTTGCTTGAAAAAAAATTCTATATCCTGGCCTAGGGCAGTGGTCCTGCTGTGACTGTACCAAGGACATAGACAGATCTATGAACTTCTTATGTGGGATTAGAATATTGTTCTAGCCCTCAGTTTCTTTGACAATAAAATGTCAATTTAAAAATTGTCTTGCAGAGCTGTGGAATAAAGTAACGTAAAGTACATAGACCAGGGTCTATTGCTCCTAGAATGCACTCAATAAATTATAGGCCCTACTAGTTTCAGGTTAATATCAATAATTTATAAAAATGAGTATATTTACTCAACATTTTAAAATCATTCAAATACTAGTCATGATTCCATGGGATTATATAACGTCCTACCCCTTTCACAAATTATAACACTCTTTTAAGGCTTTACATACTGTTATTCTACTCCCCCCCCCTCTAAATCTGCATTGTAAGATTTATCTGCTTTTAACTTCACCAAGCTGTTGTTTCCTAACCTATAAAGCCTTATTTATGTATTTATCTTGACCTGAATTTACTTTTGTGAACATTGTGTATAAAAAATACCTATGTTTGTTCTTTGGGGGAAATACATGTTTTACCTAAATAGTAAGCCTAATTTCAAGAAATATTAACAGTATCTGAGGGAAACATTAGATAGAGAACTATAATGCAAGATAGAATATGACTAGAATCCTCACCACAAAAGAGATAGTAGCTATGTGGTAGGATGGAGGTGTTCGGAGTGCTGTGGTGCTGATCATTTTACACTGTACATATATGTGCATCAAATCAACATGCTGTGTACCTTACACTTACATAATGTTATATGCCAATTTCATCTCAATAAATATGGAAAAACATGGACAGAATTTCAGAAATTGGCCATTGCATCTTGCAAACCTAGGATGTCCTTATATTTATTTTAAAATATTCCTCAGGAACTTTTGATGATTAGCTAAGTTTGGCAATAACTGCTAGCCAAATTCATGATGTTCTATCCTCGGCTGGACTCATTCCAAGGTGCTAAGAAGAACTAAGAAAAGAAACAGAGATGTGGGCCTTATAAAGGAAGAAAAGTGAGTGGACATGTTTCTGAGAGGAGAGCTTGTTATGGTAGCGGTCTATTAAGTTCAACTTGTTTTTGCAGGCGTACTCCTCAGACCCACATAAAGTGTACATTCTAGAGTTGGCATTTACCAGCTATGTGACGTAGTGTAAATCAATTGGAAACCCCAAGACTTTTCTCTTCTATATCATTAAAATGGAACTAATCATGCCCATCTGAAAACACCTGTGATTGGTGAGATAATGCTGTATGATCAATGATCTGACGTATGGAACATGGTGGGCTGCACTCCTAGAGTCACTTCAGACTTTCCCACCACTGCCTGTCCAGACAAGCTGGTGGGGCTGGCTTTTCTTTCACTGCCTGGATGACAGTGAAGCCTCAAGACTCTCCATGTATTAGTCGGTGTTCTCCAGAGAAACAGAACCAAAAGGAGTGACTTAAGCAACAGAAACTTGTTGTCTCACAGTTCGGGAGGCAAGAAGTATCTGATGAAGAGGTTGGCGTGGTGATTCTTTCTGAGGGCTGATAGGGAAGACTTTATTGCAGGTCTTTTTCCTTGGCTTGCAGATGGCCGCCTTCTCCCTGTCTTCACATCCTTCCCTCTGCATATGTCTCCGTGGCCAAGTTTGTTTTTTAAAAAGGATGCCAGTCATTCTGGGTTAGGGCTCACCTTAATGACCTCACTTTAACTTGATTATCTCTGAGAAGACCCTATCTCCACATAAAGGCACAATCTGAAGTACTGAGGGTTAGAACTTCAACATATGAATTTGGCAGGGGGCCCAACTCAATCCATAACACTGACCTTTCAGTCTTCCACTTTCCATTCTAGTCTTACTTCTCTAAAAGTAACTGTTATCCACACCCAGCCAGCATGACTCAGTGGTTGAGTGTCCACCTTTGAATCAGGAGGTCAAGGTTCGATTCCCAGTCAAGGCATATGCCTGGGTTGTGGGGCGTGCAGGAGACAGCTGATCAGTGATTATCTCTCATCATTGATGTTTCTATCTCTCTTTCCCTCTCCTTTCCTCTCTGAAATCAATAAAAATATATTAAAAAATAAAGTAACTATTATCCTGAATTTAGTGATTTTCATTCCTATCCCTTTTAAAGATTATTTTACTAGATATGTAAGTATAGCAAAAAAAAAATGTTTGTGGACAGTCTATTTGATGCTTCTATGACTCTGGTTCTGTTTTTGTTCATCAGTTTATGTTGTTCATTATATTCCACAAATTAGTGAGATCATGTGATATTTATCTTTCCCTGACTGGCTTATTTCACTTAGCATAATGCTCCCAGTTCCATCCATGCTCTTGCAAAATGTAAGAATTCCTTCTTTTAAAAAAACAGAAACACCAATAAGAAAGGATATATACACCCCTATGTTCATAGCATAATGCTCTCCAGTTCCATCCACGCTATGAGGGAAGGTGGGGTGTGAAGGGGTTAGAAATCAAAGGAAATGTTTGTATGCATATGGGCATAACAATGGACACAAGATGGATGGGGGGGTGAGGACATGTGCTGAGTGTTGGGGCGGCCGGGGAGAGGTCAGGGGGGGAAAAAGGAGACTTATGTAATACATTAAACAATAAAGAAGTTAAATTAAAAATAAATAAACAAATAAATGCATTTGCAAAACCAAAAAAAATTGTTTGTGCTTGAAAGATAATTTTATCAATTGAACCATTATATAATTGTACAACTTTTTGTGTTAATGTTATATTTCCTGAGATTTGAGCATATTAATCTGGAAGCTATAATTTGTTCATTTTCTTTGTAAGAAACTATATCAAGGCATTACTTATATTACATTTTATATTTGTTTTTTATTTGTCTTTAAATTTTTTTCTTTATTAAGGTATTACATATGGGTCCTTATTGCCTCATTGTCCCCCAACCTCCCCACTCATGCCCTCAACCCGCTGGTGTCTGTGTCCATTGGTTAGGCCAGTGGTTGGCAAACTGTGGCTCAGGAGCCACATGCAGCTCTTTGGCCCCTTGAGTGTGGCTCTTCCACAAAATACCATGTGCGGGTGCGCATGTACAGTGTCATTGAAACTTCGTGGCCCATGCGCGGAAGTCGGTATTTTGTGGAAGAGCCACACTGAAGGGGCCAAAGAGCCACATGTGGCTCTCGAGCCACAGTTTGCTGACCACTGGGTTAGGCTTATATGCATGCATACAAGTCCTTTGGTTGATCTCTTCTCCTTACCCCCACCCTCCCCTACCTTCCCTGAGGTTTGACGGTCTGATTGATCTTCTCTGTCTCTGGATCTGTTTTTGTTCATCAGTTTATGTTGTTCATTATATTCCACAAATGAGTGAGATCATGTGATATTTATCTTTCTCTGACTGGCTTATTTCACTTAGCATAATGCTCTCCAGTTCCATCCATGCTGTTGCAAATGGTAAAATTCTTTCTTTTTTTTATCACAGCGTAGTATTCCATTGTGTAAATGTACCACAGTTTTTTAATCCACTCATCTGCTGATGGGCTTTGGGTTTAATTCGGCCTTACTATTACAAATATGTTGCAGTAAAATTCCAAAATGCAAAAGGTTCCTTTTGTGTTCTCTGGTGTGCAGGGTCAAAACATACTCCAGGATATGTACTTAAGAATAGATTTGCAGAATCAGAAATTGCACATGGGTCAGTTTTTGATCAGGATGACAGAAGTGCTTCAAATATTATAGAATAAGGAATCTTACAAAATTTTGGGAAGTTCAGGTGAAGTAAACACCTGAAAAGCATCAGAGAAATGTAACTATTCACTTCTGACTGCTGTAGTTGAAAAAGTTGAAGCTTGCGGGAAACTAGGCATATCTAGCCACCACAGTGGACTTGCGAAGGAGTTTGATATAGAAGTTTACAGGCATTTGTTGGGTTTTCATAGGCATTGCCTCTGAGTTTGCAGCCGTAAATACATAAACTGGGCTGGATGAGGAGTGGAGTAAGAGGAAAAACTGGAAAGCTGTCACCATTTAGTTTTTCCCTTACAGACTAACCAAATGACAGGTAAAATTCTCATGTGGCAACTTCTAACAAAACAATACATGGAAGGGGATTCTTGAGATTCACATTCACAGATTACTTTTTGAAAGAGTATAACATTATATCAACTTTACTAGATATTCCAGATAATTTTTCAAAGTTGTTCCAATTTATACCTCACTGGCGGCATGTACATTTCTCTTCTTTCGCATTCTTATTAGCACTAGCACCTTACTTGTTAGGCTTGTATTATATACTAGAGGCCTGGTGCATGAAATTTGTGCACGGGGGTGGTGGGGGGCCCTCAGCCTGGCCTGCACCCTCTTGCAATCTGGGACCGCTGGCTCCTAACTGGTCACTTGCCTGCCTGCCTGATCACCCCTAACTGCCTCTGCCTCAACCCCCGCCACAGCGGCTCTGTCCGGAAGGACATCTAGAATGACATCTGGAAGGTTGTTTGGCTGTCTGGTCTAATTAGCATATTATGCTTTTATTATTATAGATATATGCTATATTTTATTCAGGGTTTGATTTGTGTTTCCTTGATTTTCAGGTAGATCAAACAGCTTTCAAATATTTGCTGTGTTTTTGTATTTCCTCTTCTGGAAAATGCCTGTTAGTGGCATTTGCCCATTTTTTTTTTCTATTTAGCTTATTACCTTTTCTTCCTATATATATTTTTATATGCAAACAATGAGTGATATGTGTTACAAACATCATTTCTAATTTTCTTAGGAGTGATATACTCATATTTATCTCTTTATTTTTCTGATTTGTGCTTTCAATACCTCTGTAATTTCTTTGGTTATTCTGATACTTAAAATGTTTACATACACTTCTCTTAGCAAAATAGTGTTCTTTTAGAGATTAATTTTTTTCTCAAGTAATAATAAGAACTTCAAACTTTCTCATTCTGAGCTTACTTTATGCTTGAAAAGGTTGTAGTGGGGAAGGGGGATGGCTGGATTTTCTGTTCTCTTCTCCCATGTCTTTACCCACTGCATGCTAACCAGCGCTGGCTTCTGATCACCCAGTATTCGACTAGTTAGAAGGGGAAGCAACTTAGGGATAATTAAGAAAGTATCACGGTTTTACTTGTCAAGTATTATTCTGATTTAACATTGCAGCTTTCTAGGTTTTGTGGGTATTCAGTGCACACTCTCTCTTAATGGTGACTTTGTGGACTTGAACTATCCTTCCCAAGATTCAGATGATGTTTTTGCTTTTATTTTTTTTCTATCTGGCCACTTAGATTTCTTCTCTGAATCCTTGGGTATCTGGCAGTCCCTCATCTCTGTCAATGTCACATCACTCCTATAATCCTGCACTGGACAGGTGCTAAGAGGGCTCCAGTCAATTTTATCCAATGCCCACTCTGACTCATGAGCAAAATCCATGCATTTGTTGCCCCACTGTTGGTGGACAGAAAGCTTGATCCTATCGCCGTTCCAGCTTGCTCCCTTTGACTCAGGCTGATAGAACCATTAAAAAAAGTTTAGATTCATCAATAGCACCCGTCAAACTTTATTCCCATGGACTCTTTGGTGGTTGGCTTTTGTTTAGGTTTAAACTAGTAGTGTGCTGGATCCAGTTCACACCAGCTTGTGAGATGCTATTGTGTGCAACCATTCTCAACTCCAGTTTAATGACATTGCCTTTGTGCATGAAATTGGCCATGGTGGGTATGATGGGTATTGGCAAGGTACATTTTTTTAAGTGTTTCCTTTATCAGCCTACCCCCGATTTGGCCAATGGGAAGGACAGGCAGAAGATCAGAATGCATAAAAAAAGATTATGATACTTCTCTCCTGCCCCCCTTCTTCAGTGCCCCACTTTTGGAAAGCATCTTCTCAGTTCTCCACAGCTCCTACCAGGCAGGCCCACCCCCACAGATTCATCTCTCACAAAGGATATGGTAACATTATTTCATCCCTGACTGTTTAGTCCTCGCGTTTTCTCTGTTGCTTGTCTCTGTACCTTTTACAAGTCCCCTTTGCACTGCCCATGGCTCTCTAACTGGTACCTTCATTAAATCTCATTTGAACCACCTGGTATGCATTCTGTTTCTTTCCAGGCCTATGAATAATTCATCAATCATGACAGTTTTCCTGAAATTACCCAAATGCAGCCTCAGAATTTTGCTAAATATAGTGCCCCCCAGGCAACTCCTACCATTGTATCAGATTTGGCAGGCAAGATGAATCTCCTTTAGAATCCATACCCTGGAATATGGGCTGCTGGCAGTCCGCCTAATAACCAAGCATAAAGTTCGTTTATAGAGTTATGCATGTTCTTATTTTCACATTGACTAATTGCAAGATTAAAAGCCAAATATTTCGCTTTGGGCTGCTGCTTCTCTCCTTAGTCCAGGCATATGTAACATTGCGTGTGTTTTTGTTTGTTTGTTTGTTTTTTTCTTCAAATCACAATAGTTTTCACTTCACTTGAGAATCTGAGAAACTTCATAGTCTTGACTGGTTCATGTGCTGCCAGATAATTCACCGACTGACATTATTTCCCTGGGGGCAGAAAAACAGAACTTATTTTGACTTAAAAAAATCTAGCTCTGATGAGGGCCATGTTAAGAATGGTAATATTTGCTCTTCCTTCTTTAACCAATTAGTCATTAAAAACCACATGGAGCCAAATAAAATTCAAGGTCTAACCCTTTTTCCAATTTTTAACAAGGCCGAGTTTTAGATGATGGAAATGGCATCCTTCAGCAGATTTCCTTTTTAAAGGCTTGTTAACTTGGCAGATGTTAAACTGTACACATTTTATTTCTGAAATAAAAACAGGAATAGTACTTTTCTTTACCCAAAGACCATATGTCAAGGGGAAATAATTTATACACTGATTGTCTCAGGAAACTCATTTTCTTTCCATTTTTATTGCCAAATTTATTTGATTGATTCTCAAATCAACATACTTCTATTTGACATGCTATCTTTTGAAATAATGCTGTCCCATTATCTTCTTAACAATTAAATACAGTCTGAAATAATAGTAATAATTAGTTTTTTCTAGAGATGGGGTAAAGTTTCCTTATTTCAACTCAGGGGCCATAGTTATGTATAGAACACTCTCCTGATTTCTGCTGTTTCATGTTTAGCTGCGTTAAGAGTTAACTAGAAAATGGGTCTCTGAGACTCCAAGTCAGGCCAAAGTCAAAATTGTAGCACTTGTTCTACTACATACTTTGCAAATGCATATCAGTGCATTTCAATGATCATTGTTAGGGATAAATATCACAAAACTAATACTCTGCATTTTTCTATTCTCACTTAAAATCTCCATCTTCAAAAACATAAAATCAGTAGTTTTATCTTCGCTACACATTCTATCAATTACTCCTGAACTGTAAATTAGCTTTATGGGCATGAGGGGCATCCAATTGGTAAGTAGTATACACATATGAGACAGTAATCTATTTGGCCCTCCTAGAAAATTCCACCTGCTGGATTTGTGGATTGTGAAAGTCTATATTCAATATTTATATCAACATTTACAACTATATAGGTCAGTGGTTCTCAACCTTCCTAATGCCGCGACCCTTTAATACAGTTCCTCATGTTGTGGTGACCCCCAACCATAAAATTATTTTCATTGCTACTTCATATCTCTAATTTTGCTGCTGTTATGAATAGTAATATAAATATCTGATATGCAGGACGTATTTTCATTGTTACATATTAAACATAATTAAAGCATAGTGATTAATCACAAAAACAATATGTAATTATATATGTGATTTCCGATGGTCTTAGGCGACCCCCGAAGGGGTTGCGACCCACAGGTTGAGAACCGCTGATATAGATTAATACATTTTCTACATGTTCATATCACACTGTATTATATTGGTCTTTACACTATTAAATTAACAGTGTTTTAAATGTTAACTGACATTAGGTAGCTCCCTTTTAAAGAGTACTGTGACTAGTTAGTTTGTATTTCAAACCCTGATTAGTATTCCAAACAGGTTTCCTCTTCAAGAACTACTTGTCCCAAAGAAAGCCACTCAGGAACCATTAACCACCTCATATGCTATAATATATCTACTTTTTTGCCTGATCATTCCAAGTGTTTACCCATCCATAAATTTATAAATGTTATTTTATCATTTGGAAATGTCTTCACCTCTTATAGCATTTTTATTTTCTACTCATCCTAAAAATTTATCTTTAAATTAAAATCTCATTTAGGTTCTTTAATCCTTCAGAATGAGTTTTTTTCCTTTGAATTCTCATGTTATGAAAAGAGTACTCTTCCAATAGCACATGATACTGTGAATTTTCACACATATTTTACATAAACAAATCTATTGTCTCTAGAGAGTAGGGTCTTATGGTATTCTCTGGATTTCTTACATAGTAATAAAATGTAACAAGTACTCAGTAAATGTTTGCTTGGTGAATTATTGAATGCATGACCTGCTTTTGTCAAGTTATTGGGACTTAGGGATTTATATTAATGATCTCCCCTCAAGAAAACAGCCAATGATTCCTCTTCAAATATTAGTTATGATAGGATCCTGGGCACTTAACCTATAGGGTTCAATAAAAGTAATTTTCTTAGCTTTTAGAGCATATAGAGTAGAAAGTGTTAAATCATAATTGGTAAATGTACCTCTGCAGATTTAATTCTAATAAATTATTAATTAGACCGAAAACTCATTATAAAATTATTTACAGGGATTCAGAAAAACAGAGCTTCAGAATGAGTAGTTCATCTTAAGCATAATTCTTTGAACAGTCAAAGTTTTAAAAGATCCTAACAGAACATTGTTCTAGAAGTGGATTTTTCTGTTCTATTATCTCTTTTGGAAAAAGTAGACTTTTGGTCACTATTGGTGGGATTGCAAATTGGTGCAGCCACTATGGGAAACAGACTGGAGGTTCCTAAAAAAAATTAAAGAACTATCTTATGATCCAGCAATTTCTTTTTTGGGTATATTTCTATCTATCCAAAGAGATTCAAAACACTAATTCAAAAAGATATATACATCCCTATGTTCATTGCAGCATTATTTACAATAGCCAAGACATAAAGGCAATCTAAGTGCCCATTGGTAGATGATTGGATAAAGAAGTGGTACATATATACAATGCAATATTAATTGGCCATAAAAATAATGAAATCTTACCATTTGCTACAACATGGATGAACCTAGAAGGTATTATGCTAGGTGAATAAGTCAGACAGAGAAAGACAAATACCATATGATTTCTTTATATGTAGAATCTAATCCTATATAAGAAAAGGCCAATATGCAAATTGACTGAATGGAGGAATGACTGGTCGCTATGACGTGCACTGACCACCAGGGGGCAGACTCTCAATGCAGGAGCTGCCCCCTGGTGGTCAGTGCACTCCCTTAGGGGGAGCACTGCTCAGCCAGAAGCCCTCAGCCAGGCTCACTGCTGGTGAGTGCAGCGATGCTGGTGGGAGCCCCTCCTGCCGCTGCAGCTGTGCTAAGGAAGTCCCACTGAAAGCTTAGGCCCGCTTCTTATGGGGAGAGGGCCTAAGCTTTCAGTTGGACATCCCTCAAGGGCTCCCAGACTGCAAGAGGGCGTAGGCAGGGCTGAGGGACCCTCCCCCTAACCCCCCCCCAAGTGCACAAATTTTGTGCACCAGGTCTCTAGTAAACAAAATAAAGGAATAAAAAAAATTATAGCTACAGAGAACAAACTGATGGTTGCCAGATGGGAGTAAGGGTTGAAAGGTTGGGTGAAAAAGGTGAAGGGAACAGATTGTTAGTTACATAATAGTCACAGGGATGTCAAGTACAGTTTAGGGAATATAGTCTATAATATTGTGATAACTATGTGTGGCCCCACATAGTAGACTTATGAGGGAGGATCACATTGTTAGTTACATATATGTCTAACTGGTACGCTGTACACCTGAAACTAATATAATATTGAGTCTCAACTCTAATTGAAAAATTAAAAAAGAAGAAGTAGAACCTGCATCTTCCTTAATATTATTATCCTTACCTAAAACAATTTTTTTTATCACTGTTAAAATAATCTCAGATACAAGACTATTAGCTTTGATGACATACACCTGTGAATTCAAGATATTAGCTATGTTGGAATGATAGAGATTGCTGGGAAACCTAACATTTCTGGACAGGTTAGTCAAGTAGCAACCCAGAAACATTTCAGATGAAACAAACATAAGTGTTGTAATTAAAGTTGTTTTTGTAAGGAATATATCTTCCCTAAGCCTGAAAAAAATCCTTTAATGTTAATAGGAAACTCTACACTTAGTTGCTGTGACTAACTGCATTCAGGTAGGATGAAGCCAATGGTATGATTAATCGAAACCAAACTAAATTTTGAAAAGCCGACTGAAGGCATCAAAGCAGTAAAGAGCAATAAGGATGCATCTAAAATTCTGGGGAGGAGACAAACTTTCAGAGGTAGGATGAGAACTGGCAGGCATTTTCTCTCGCGGCCAGTTTTCATTTTTTAGTGCTAATAAAGGCTATTGATCTGGTTTGCAATGGGGAAACAGAATCCAGCAGTGCTCTGAAATGTTTTGTGTTCATGGTTGGAGTGACATAGTAGACAAGTGAGGGATTGCAGATATGGCCAGTCTCCCAAGACCTTTGCTAAATTTTGAGCTATAGGACTGACTAGAGAAGAAACCAAAAGTTTCTAGATATGGTCTGTCCCATACAGTAGTCACTAGCCACATGTGACTAGCTAACATTTGAAGGTGGCTAAATTGAGATGTGCTGTAAAAAAAATACACACAACATTTTTAAAGACTTAGTACAAGAAACAAAGGAATATAAAATATCTCAATTCTTCTTATATTAATTATAAGTTGAAATAGTAATCTTTTTCATGTCTTGGATTGGATAAAAATATACAATTAAAATTAAATTTGTTTCTATTTTACTTTTTGTGTGAAAATTAAAGTATAGTTGGCATACGATAATATATTAGTTTAGGCGTACAACACAGTGATTCTATATTTGCGTATCTTACAACGTGCTCATTACCCTAAGTCTAGTAATGATCTGTCACAGTATAAACTTAATTGTTGTCTCTATTCCCCTTTATGTTTTCTACCCATAACCCCACTCCCTCTCCCCTCTGACAATCATCTGTTTACTGTCTTTTTACTGTCCGGAATGGTAAAAATAATGTCTTCCTCCTCTCGGGCAAAGGTCAGGCAGGCTTACTGTCTATGCCAGTGGTTCTCAACCTTCTGGCCCTTTAAATACAGTTCCTCATGTTGTGACCCAACCATATAATTATTTTCGTTTCTACTTCATAACTGAACTGTTGCTACTGTTATGAATCATAATGTAAATATCTGATATGCAGGATGGTCTTAGGTGACCCCTGTGAAAGGGTCTTTCGACCGCCACAGGGGTCGCGACCCACAGGTTGAGAACCGCTGGTCTATGCAGTTTCTAAACTCTGTATTCCTCAGCTGGAAGGCGAACCTATTGCACTTGCAGGATTCCCTGGCCCTCCCTACTTCACCCCTGTGGGTCGGTGCACCAAGTGGAAGGAGTGCACACGTGCTGCTTGCGTTGCCATGAGGAATGAAGTTCTTAGACCCAATTTTCTGTGTCTTCTGCTCGCATCCATGAAAATATGGAAAGCTAATGTGTTACCTTGTAAGTAGGGTAAAATATCAAGCCCTTCACAATTAAAGATACTTTTATTTTTTAACATTTCTGTGTCTTTCTAGTTAAAGTCTGACATATAAAATATTTTGAACTGAATGACAACTAAGATATAACAAAAACATGCTAATGGGAAGAAATGCTTAGAAGGATATTTATAAATTAGAAGAGAAAAAGGTCTGAAAAATAGTAACTTAAACTTTCATATCAAGAAGCTTGGGAAAAGAGCTGTAAGTGAAACAAATAAAATAGAATGACAGAAATAATAAGAGCGAAAGCATATGAAATAAAGATAATCAACATATTCTGAAGTTGGTTCTTAGAATTAGTAAAGGTAATAAATCTCTTGCAAGGCTGATAAAAAATGAGTGGACTCACTATTAATCTGTAAAATGTGAAATAGTACATCTCTACAGATAGTACAGACATAAGGAAGATAAAATAAGATATAATGAATAATATATCCAGATAATCTTAATATGTGTTACACTTTTTGTAATTGCCAAAAAGTTAAAATCTACTCAGTGTCCATGAACAGTGGAATGGATAAATAAAATATTAAATAGCAATATGAGAGTGATTAGAGTACAACTAATGACGTGCAAAAATATGGCTGAATCTCACAAATATAAAAAGCCAAGCACAAATATGCACATACTGTATTTCTCCATATAACGTACTAAAAAGGCAAAATAGTTTCATGTTATAAGTTATGATAGTTGTTATCTGGGGATGTTGAAAACTGGAGGGTGAGATGGGGATTGGTTTTACGGTGCTGAGTTGGGTCTTGATTACACAGGCATATTGGTATGTCCAGTTTCAAAAAATTTATCAGGCTGTTTACTTAAGATAGTTTTAGATTTCAGAATGAATAAAGAAAAACATCTCATTATCAAGGGACATGAAGTTTAACGCAAATACAAAATAAACAGAATAATGATACTTGCATGTATCCTACAATTCTCCATGAATAATTATAGAAACACTATCTTGAAAATAAGATTTACTTTTTAGAGGACTTTTAGATTTACATAAAAATTGAGCAGGGAGCAAAGAAGTGCCCTATGTACCCCTTACATCCACACATGCAGGCTCCCTCACTTTCAACATCTTTGTTCCAATCTATGAACCTATATGGACACATCATTATTACTCAAATTCCATAGTGTATATTAGAGTTCGTTCTTGGTGTTATATAATCTAGGGGTTTTTGACAGATGTATAACTACATGTACCCCCCCATTATAATATCATATGAAATAGATTTACTGCCCTAAAATACTCTGTGCTCTGACTATCTGACTATTCCTTCCTCCCCCTAAACCCCTGGCAGTCACTAATCTTTTATTTATTTTTTTCTTTCTTCGGAGGGACAGAAGGAGAGAACCTCCTCTCCAGGATTCTCTAAGGCACTCCTTTGGAATCTCCTCCCTTCCTCTCTTGGTTTTTTCACTATCTATTCTCCCTCTTCTTATCTGGGAAACGTCGGAGTCCTCCAATATTCTTACTTCTCGGTTTGCATCCTCCATGTGAGTGTCCACCTCCTGCCACTGGGTTTCAAGTCGGCCTAAAAGGGCCAATGGCTCTCTAATCTTGATCTCTCACTTGGACGTTCACAGAAGGGCCTCAAACCCAACTTGTACCCAGTTACACCGCTTGTCCTCGTAGATTTTGTGAGCTCAGTTGGGAGGATCCCAGCTGCTCAAGTCAGAAGGGAGGGCTGTTTCATTGACACAATTTTATCTCAAGGTCTTGTGGATTCAACCTCCCAAGCCCCTTCCCTGGGTGTGTTTGCGTCTTCACATCCAGTCTTGGGTCTCTAACAGCCACTCTGTGCTTCTCCACATTCCTGTGTGAGAAGTATCAGCCTCCAAAAGGTGCTCACCTTTGGTCCAAAATAGGATGAGGTTGAGGATGCCCACTATGAGCTCACTGCTATTGAACTTTCACTGTAAACTGTATTAGTTCTTAATAAGCGCTGTAACATTTGTAAGGCTTGCCCAAATTACCACACACTGGTAGCTTAAAGCAACAGACCTTTATTCTCTCACAGTCTGGAGGCCAGAGCCTAAAAGCGAGGTGTGGGCATGCTGTTCTCCCTCTGTGGCCCCAGCGGAGAATGCTCCCTTTTCTGTCTCCTGGTGGCTGTCAGCACTTTTTTTTTTCTTTTTACCCATCTATCCACTTCTTCCAGCCTCTACCAACCACCAATCTGTTCTCCGGATCTATGACTATGAGCTCTTTACATCACTGATCTTTTTACTGTCTCTACAGTTCATTCTTTTCCAGAATGGCATGTTGTTGGAATCACACAGTCTGTAGCCTTTTCAGATTGACTTCTTTCACTTAGTAATATGCATTCCAGTTCCTCCATGTCTTTGCATTTCTTTACAGCTCATTTCCTTTCATGCTACAGTGTCTGGATGTATCTCGGTTTATCATTGTTCCTATTAAAGGATATCTTGGTTGCTTCTAAGTTTGGGCAATGATGGATAAAGCTGCTATAAACATCTCCACGCAGGTTTTTGCGGGGGCATGTTTTGATTCATTTGGGTATCAGTTGCTGCGCTTACATATAGTAAGTACACTTTCTATTTTGTAAAAAAAACACCAAACTGCCTTCCAAAGTAGCGGTACCATTTTGTATTCCCACCAGCAATGAATCAGAGTTCCTGTTGCTCCCCACCCACTTCCGTGTTTGATGTTGCCATTGTTCTGGATTTTGGAGATTCTGATAGGTGTGCAATAGCACCTTGTTATAACTTCCATTTCCCTCATGGTGTATGATATGGAGCGTCTATTCATATGTTGTCATCTATATGCACTCTTTGGTAAAATGACTGTTCAGACCTTTGACCTCTTTCTTTATTGGCTTGTTTATTTTCTTATTGTTGAGTTTTGAGTCCTTATGGTATTTTGGATGAGGGTTTTTTAATCTTAGTAAATGTTGCATGTCTTTTGCAAATATTTTATCCTCACCTGTGGCTTGTGTCTTCATTATTTTGAGAGTATTCTTTGGAAGGAAACACTTTTCGTGTCATTTGAATGGATTTTTTTTCCAGTTTTTTAACCATTTGCTAATCTCTGGAAACCAGTAGATTCAGTAACTGTACATGAAGCATTTTTACATTGCCTATATCACCGAGGGGAATTTCAGCAGCTACCACAATACAGAGTTATTTGGAATTAATCATCCTACAGTTTTGCAACATTACTTACCCTATTAATGTTTTTGAAAAAAAAGTTTAGAAGGGTATTGAACACTCCTTCTGTGTTGAATACTAGAAATACATGACTCACATTTCTCATTAACACTTTGTTATCATACTCATTTTACAGAAAATAAAACTGAGGCATAGATAGGTTAGGTCCTTTGACAAAGTT
Organism: Myotis daubentonii; assembly: GCF_963259705.1. NCBI lineage: Eukaryota > Metazoa > Chordata > Mammalia > Chiroptera > Vespertilionidae > Myotis > Myotis daubentonii. Next base: position 22,168,859 of record NC_081848.1, on the reverse strand, counting down.
CTTAGAGCTACTAAATAGAAGAGTCAGGGTCTGACTGAGACAGTCCAATAGCAAAGCTCACTCCATCTACCATCTCCTATTTCATGCTGGTGCATCAACCACCCACAAAATAAGAAAAATGGTTATTTGCCACAATGTTACACACTCATTATCTGCTAGAAACTCTTACCTTTAAAAATTACTTAATTTTGTTATTTTTCAAAATACAAATAATTGTTTATTCTTGAAAAAAGTACAGGTAGGTCAAAAGGAAAATGAATGCAAAACCATTGCACCCTTGGTTGTACAAACTTCGAGATATGTTTCTACTCAGTAGGATTTATTTATTGTACAGTTTGAACTGAGTGAGGTAGAAGCATAAATGTTTTTCTCCAACCCTGCCTTTAATTACTCTATTGAATATCCCTTTCCAAGCTTTAGTGATATTTTGGGTAGATCTCTCTGCTTTGTAGTCATTTAAGTGAAATCCAATCCAGTTTTCCCAATTCACCGACTTGGTCTCTGAACTATTTGAGAAGTTTCTTTTCCTGTCCTCTAAGCCAGTGGTTCTCAACCTGTGGGTCGCAACCCCTTTGGGGGTCGAATGACCCTTTCACAGGGGTCGCCTAAGACCATCGGAAAACACATATATAATTACATATTGTTTTGTGATTAATCACTATGCTTTAATTATGTTCCATTTGTAACAATGAAATTGGGGGTCACCACAACATGAGAACTGTATTAAAGGATCGTGGCATTAGGAAGGTTGAGAACCACTGCTAAGCTTATGCTCGGCTTTTGACACAGGAATCGATGCTGGGACAAAGGGTAGATGTAGTCTTTTATTCTACTTATACACCTCACTTTTCTGCATCCTTTGGATCGCCGTTTGTCCTCTAGAATGGTATGGACTAGGAGAAGGCATGGACAAATGTATGAAACGTTTTCTATTTACTCTTTCTATTTACTTTTTGCCTTTATTTTTGATGCCCTCTCTGCCCAGGCATTTACATGTTGGGTCTTCCATAGGGCTCTTATGTCAGTGTTTGAGGAAACTTCCTAGTTTTCTTAGTTGAGAGATACCATGCATTGACTTCCTCTGTTGTTTACGTTTTCAAACTTCTGGAATTCATTGGCCCTACAAGAAGCCCATTTCGGTTGGAGATTGGCAAGACGGATAGAACCAGTCTGCCTTTCCATTTACTCTTGGAAGCTGACGCATCCTTACCAAATCAGAGGAGGAAGAAAATGATCTGATTGCTACCTCTCTTTTGTCTTCTGTCTTGAGATTTTTTTTCCTTATTAAATGTATGTACTTGGAGGTATTAATGTCCTCCAAGCAAAGACCAGCAGAGATACAAGTTGTGTCATTATTCATGGCAGCAAGGGAGGATGTATACCATGGGGGAAAGGTGGGAATCTAAGTGAGAATGTGTTACAAAGGGCTTATTGTGTTTGGGTCTGTGGTAGATGATTTTGTGGAGGTTTTAAAGAAGCAGGGTTTGCTCTGTAACATATGCTCTCAGCAAGTAGAGGTAATTATAAGACCGAGTGCTTAATAAATCTTATCTAGAAAGAGAGAAGACTAAAGTGAAGCTAACGCTATAATTGGTAAAGATGTGACTGTCCCACATATTAGCTAAGGTATGGACATGTTAGGGTGTCTGTTTGTTTTTTGGCTTAGACAGTGTTTTTTTTTTTTTATTGCTTAAAGTATTACAAAGGGTATTACATATGTATCCATTTTATCCCCCCGCCCTAGACAGTCCCCTAGCCTCCCCTATCACCCAGTGTCTTATGTCCATTGGTTATGCTTATATGCATGCATACAAGTCCTTTAGTTGATCTCTTACCCCCCTACCTCCTGCCCCCCAACCCTCCCCGGCCTTCCCGCTACAGTTTGACAATCTGTTTGAGGCTGCTCTGCCTCTGTATCTATTATTGTTCAAAAGTTTATAATGGTCTCTATTGTCCATGAATGAGTGAGATCATGTGGTATTTTTCCTTTATTGACTGGCTTATTTCACTTAGCATAATGCTCTCCAGTTCCATCCATGACGTTGCAAATGGTAAGAGTTCCTTCCTTTTTACAGCAGCATAGTATTCCATCGTGTAGATGTACCACCGTTTTCTAATCCATTCATCTACTGATGGGCACTTAGGCTGTTTCCAGATCTTAGCTATGGTGAATTGTGCTGCTATGAACATAGGGGTGCATATATCCTTTCTGATTGTTGTTTCTGGTTTCTTGGGATATATTCCTAGAAGTGGGATCACAGGGTCAAATGGGAGTTCCGTTTTCAGTTTTTTAAGGAAACTCCATACTGTCTTCCATAGTGGCTGCACCAGTCTGCATTCCCACCAGCAGTGCACAAGTGTTCCTTTTTCTCCACATCCTCTCCAGCACTTGTGGTTTGTTAATTTGTTGATGATAGCCAGTCTGACAGGTGTGAGATGGTACCTCATTGCTGTTTTGATTTGCATTTCTCGGATGATTAGTGACTTAGAGCATGTTTTCATATGTCTCTTGGCTTTCTGGATGTCCTCTTTTGAAAGGTGTCTATTTAGGTCCTTTGCCCATTTTTTGATTGGATTGTTTATCTTTCTTTTGTTAAGTTGTATGAGTTCCCTATAAATTTTGGAGATTAGGCCCTTATCAGATATGTCATTGGCAAATATGTTTTCCCACACAGTGGGTTTTCTCGTTGTTTTGTTGATGGTTTCTTTTGTTGTGCAGAAGCTTTTTATTTTGATGTAGTCCCATTTGTTCATTTTTTCTTTAGTTTCAAGTGCCCTAGGAGCTGTATCAGTGAAGAAATTGCTTTGGCATATGTCTGAGATTTTGTTGCCTTTGGATTCTCCTAGAATTTTTATGGTTTCCCGTCGTACATTTAAGTCCTTTATCCATTTTGAGTTTATTTTTGTGTATGGTGTAAGTTGGTGGTCTAGTTTCATTTTCTTGCATATATCTGTCCAATTTTCCCAGCACCATTTATTGAAGAGACTATCTTGGCTCCATTGTATGTTCTTGCCTCCTTTGTCAAATATTAATTGAGCATATTGGTTCGGGCCGATTTCTGGGCTCTCTATTCTATTCCATTGATCTATATGCCTATTCTTGTGCCAGTACCAGGCAGTTTTGAGAACAGTGGCTTTGTAATACAACTTGATATCTGGTATTGAGATCCCACCTACTTTGTTCTTTTTCAGGATTGCTGCAGCTATTCAGGGTCTTTTTTTATTCCAGATGAATTTTTGGAGAGTTCGTTCTAGATCTCTGAAGTATGCCGTTGGTATTTTAATGGGAAGTGCGTTGAATTTATAGATTGCTTTGGGTAGTATGGACATTTTAATGATGTTGATTCTACCAATCCATGAACACGGTATGTTCTTCCATCTGTTCATGTCTTCCTCTATATCTTTTTTCAACGTCCTGTAGTTTTCTGAGTAGAGGTCTTTTACCTCTTTAGTTAAGTTTATTCCTAGGTAGCTTAATTTTTTTGGTGCAATGGTAAACGGGATTGTTTTTATAATCTCTCTTTCTGAAAGTTCACTATTGGTGTATAGAAATGCCTCAGATTTCTTGGGGTTAATTTTGTATCCTGCTACATTGCCAAATTCATGTATTAAGTCTAGTAGCTTTTTGATGGAATCTCTAGGGTTTTGTATGTATAATATCATGTCATCTGCAAATAAGGACATTTTTACTTCCTCTTTTCCAATTTGGATGCCTTTTATTTCTTCTTCTTGCCGAATTGCAATGGCTAACACTTCCAGTACTATGTTGAACAGGAGTGGTGAGACGGGGCATCCCTGTCTTGTTCCTGTTCTTAGGGGAAATGGTGTTAGTTTTTGTCCATTGAGTATGATGTTGGCTGTGGGCCTGTCATATATGGCTTTTATTATGTTGAGGTATGATCCTTCTACTCCCACCTTGCTGAGAGTTTTTATCAAAAATGGGTGTTGAATTTTGTCAAATGCTTTTTCTGCATCAATTGATATGACCATGTGGTTTTTTTCTTTCAATTTGTTTATGTGATGTATCACGTTTATTGATTTGCGGATATTGTACCATCCTTGCATCCCTGGGATAAATCCTACTTGGTCATGGTGTATGATCTTTCTGATGTACTGCTGGATCCGATTTGCTAAGATTTTGTTGAGGATTTTGGCATCTATGTTCATGAGGGATATTGGCCTGTAATTCTCTTTCATTGTGTTTAGACAGTGTTTGTTTTGTCTGTGTTCAAACATCACCATGAAGTCTTACTCTTTTCTTGATCTATCACCATGACAGTATTTTTGTGTGATATTGATGTTCTGTGATATAAGTTTACAGAGAGCACCAAAGCCTAGCTGTGAGTATCAGGCTAGCTTCTAGCAGCACCAAAATTTAACTGATTCACCAGGCCAGGTGGCTGCTTGTTAATGTCTTCTTTTTCAGAGGACAGATCAGCAAGTTCAAAGTCAAAAGTGGACTTAACCAGATAATAATCTACCAGTCACTCTTCCTGGCAGAGTTCTTTGTTCTCTTTGAGTAAATCCCTCCCAGCTCTCCTCCTTTGCTCATTGGAAGGTCATGGTAATTCTCAACTTTCTAAAGTTCACTTATATAGTCAAATAGGCTTAATAAAGGGATGGTGGAGACCGCATTTTTCAGCCTTATAGCCAGTACTCTAGGCATGTGTCTAATCACTTTGTTCAGCTGCTCTCTTTGAAATGTCAGTTAAATACCATTTATTCTCCAAGGCTTGAGATAATTCTTTAGAATTGACATAATTCTAAGATAATAGGAATAGATTCATTCAACTTCCTACTAAATATTTAACAAAAACATATCTTGCTAAAATAATATTGTATAACATGTTTTAATAAAAGATACTCCATGCACATCTTTCCAAATACAAAGAAAACATCCTCACAAACTTGGGGAATAGATTTCTTAATATAAGTCATTTTAAAGGAATAAAGGCCTTTGATTTTACATTATCTTACTAGTAGCACCATTCTATGTTTTATCTCAATAAAATGGTTAGAAACTGTGTAAGACCCTTGACATGAATTGAATCTACCAAAATTATACTTTTTCTACATTTTGAATCAGTTGTATCACCAAAAGTAACATTATTGAATTATTATGTTATAGCTCCCCAAAGAAATGGTTTTGCAGAATTAAAGTTCAGTATTAAGGAAATGATTTTTATAGATGTCCAAAAAGGAAAGCTGTTGTTGAATGGAATTCTGAATTTCAGATTTAACTATCCAGCTGCCTATTTGACAATTCTATTTGAATTTCTAATATACATCCCAAATTAATTATGTTCAAAACTGAACTCTTCTCCCCCCTCCTAAACCTGCTCATCCTACCTTCTCTATGTCAATAAATGCCAATTCCAGTCTTCCAGTTACTGAAGTCAAAACCCAGGAGTCTTTCTTGACTCCTCTTTCTTTCTCAAAGTCCACGTAAAATCAGCAAATTATCTTGATGCTTATTCCCCTGCCCCCTAAACCCTGCCCAGAGTCTTTTATTTTGTTCCATGCATCCATACCTCTGGACCTATTTTGCTTATCAGTTTATTTTGTTCTTTAGATTCCACCTATAAGTGAAATCACTTGATATTTGTCTTTCTCTGACTGGCTTATTTTGCTTAGCATAATCATCTCCAGGTCCATCCATGCTGTCTCAAAAGATAAGAGATCCTCCTTTTTTATAGCTGCATAGTATTCCATTGTGTAAATTTACCACAGTTATATTTATCTACTCATCTTCTGATGGGCACCTGGGCTGTTGCCAGATCTTAGCTATCATAAATAATGCTGCTATGAACATAGGGGTTCATATATTCTTTCTGATTGGTGTTTCAGGATTCTTAGGATGTATTCCCAGGAATGGGATTGCTGGGTCAAAAAGCAGATGCATTCTTAATATTTTGAGGAATCTCCATACTGTTTTCCACAGTGTCTGTACCAGTCTGCATTCCCAATAGCAGTGTACTAAGGTTCCCCTTTCTCCACATCCTCACCAGCACTTGTTTGTTGATTTATTGATGGTAACCATTCTGACAGGTATGATGTGATACCCCATTGTCATTTTTATTTGCATCTCTCTGATGATTAGTGTCTTTGAGCATTTTTTCATGTGTCTATTGGCCATGATTTTAATGGTGAGAGAAACATTTATGTGAGAGAGAAACATTAATTGGCTACCTCCTGCACATGCCCCAATTGAGAATCAAACCTGCAACCTGGATATGCACTTTTCACTGGGAATTGAGCCCACAGCCCTTGAGTCTATGGGATGACACTCCAACCAATTGAGCCATACTGGCTAGGAATGTTGTTATTATTATTATTATTATTATTATTATTATTATTATTATTTACTCATTTAGGCTTAAATACTCCTTTCTAAGCTCTTATTCATAAGCAATCAAGGATGTTCCTGATCCTACTTTATATTAAGTAGGAACCTAATCCTGTCATGTCTTTCTTTGGTCTTAGTTCACTTAGTACTTTGTTGAGGATGTTGAAAATCAAGAATAATTATTATGTTGAATTAAAGTGTTATTTTCTCATAAAATTGGGCCATGGAATTCAGAAAACCTGAAACAATATCCCCTTTCCTGGTAAGGTCACTGAAGAGAAAGTCATGTAAGAAGGAGGGAAAAAGCTATATATGACTATCATTTTTGGAGATTGTGTTCACACATCAAAGTAGAGAACTACAATAACAGAAGAAAAGGAAAAACTAGCCCAATATCCAAACTTGAGTCTCTGCCTTTACAATGTCTATTCAATGAAAATTCAACTATTTAGGGCCAACAGAAAAGGAGAAAGAGGATAGGGTTACACAGTGTAGGCCAAGTCATTTCTATGAGGTTTTGTATCTGAAAAAAAATTGCTCAAAGAGTATTTTAGAATTCAATTAATAATATTAGCATTGCTCTTCTTTTGGGTAGATTAAAAGATGAGGAAAAACCAAAGGACTTTTTTTTTTCCTTAGAGGTCAAGCAACCCCTATTATATGTGACAAAATATTTTCTGTAGCAATAAAGAGATCATGTAATCTGATATATTTTTACATATGAGTAATAGAATGTTCATCAAAGATATGCCATTAAATGACATACACTAAATGAGTCATTTTTGAGGACAAGAAAAAAGCAAATTGCATTGAGGTTGTCTAAGAAAAACAGGAGGGACTGCAACATCTGATTAGACTAATAGAGTGTTTCATATCCAGAAATACATTGCTTTAGTCAACTTAGGCTGCTGTAACAAAATCACATAGACTGGATGGATTATACACAATAGATATTTATTTCTCACAGTTCTGGAGGCTGCAAAGTCCAAGCTCAAGAGGTTGGTATATACAGTGTCTTGGGAGGACACACTTCTGGTTCATGGATAGCTATCTTTTTGCTCTGACCTCACATAACAGAAGGGATGAGGAAACTTCTGGGTCTTCTTTCATGAGCCCACTAATTCCATTCAAGAGGGCTTCACCTCATGATTTAATTACCCCCAAAGGCCTGACCTCCAAATGCTATTACATCGGGGACTGGTTTCGACATATAAATCTGTGGGGACAGAAACATTCAGGCTATAGCATACATACAGGGGAAATTCAATGTAAATTCAGTGTCACCTCAATGGAAATGGAGACTTTTATATAAGCTTGAAATCCCAGAGAAAACAAGGGACTCACAATTATAATAAGTAATCGAGTCTTAGCCCTTTCATGGTGCGGTAACTGAAAAATAAAGCAGTATTTGTGCATTGAAGAGCAGGCGAGTATTAATACCCTTACTTACTAAAGTTATCTGTGCTGGGGGTGCTTTCCTTTCTCTTTGGTTTTGTTTCATTTTATTTGTGAGCTATAAGACTTGTAGTGTTACTTAGTTGCTTTTTCACTGGAACTAAGAACAAATACATACACATTATTCTAGTTTATATAAATCACTTGATTTCTATTTACTTTGACATCCATTTTTAAATTGCCTTCTTGATTTTTTTGGTTTAATTCCAGGTGTATTGATCTGTGTTTTCCTCTTACTGTCATTTATCTTTTGGGTGTTTGCCTTTTGGACGTGTGCATACAAAGGCAGCCATTTTTAACCCTCTCTGGAGCATTTGTACTCACGATTGTCTTTCCGAATCAATGGCTTTAACTATCTCCAAATCTCCTCTGAAAATCCATTTTATTTCTATTAACTTTGTAACTCTCTTTAGTGTAATATTAAGGAATCCTGGAAGTAGTTGACAAAACATAATTTCAGAAGAGCTATACGATGACTTTATTAATGAACAACTCAGAAGGAGAATAGAGTTTCATCAATTCATGGTAGGGTATTATTTTTTATTATTATTATGTAATGGGTCCCTGAAATGGCAGAGTTGAGCAGCAAAATAATTATAAGCATTTTAGGGTATTATTAGATTTTATTTTTTAAAACATTCTGAAGCCAGTAGGTAAACTGCTGGTGGGAAGGGCTTCTGAATTTATTTTATGCTGTCAAAATCTGAGATAATAAAGCACAGTGGGAGAGCTTAAAGTTGCCATCTTATGGGCTTGCCTCTGCCCCACAGGGGCTGTGTGATGTCATCTGAGATCACCAATATTGCTGAGCATCCACCGCCTCATTTCAGGAATAAGAATAATCTGAACTTTAAAAATTGTATTTTTTTTAAGTCTTGTCATATGGGAAGTATGAACTACTAGCCCCTTCTAGATATTTATCAGATTGATTTTTTATAGTTAGTTGATACAGAAAAAGAAGGGCTGTTCCTAATACAGGACTATTCAAATAGCAACTTATTTCTTAAATGTATTTTATAGATATGTAATTTACATAATATGTAAACCATTAAATACACAATAAAATGTAACCATTTTCATAGTGCAGCTTGATAAGTTCACCAAGCATACACATCTGTGTAATCATGGCCTCATTTGTGATACTGAGCGTTCACCACCACCGAAAGTTTTCTTCTGACTCCTTGTCATCAGTTTCCCTAAAAGCCCTGCGCCAAGTAACCACCGATCAAATGCCTGTGACTACTTCTAGCTTTTGTTGACTCTGAAGCTTGATGTAGATAGAATTACACAGTACACCACCTTCTCTCCCTGGCTTCCCTCAGCACAAAACTTTTGAGATTCACCCGTGTTGCTGCACATGAGTGGTTTGTCTCATGTTATTCCTTAGTAATATTTCATTGTGAGGATATATATGTTTAACCATTTGCCTATTGATGGACATCTGGATGGTTTTGCTGCTTTGAGCATTTGTGTCCAGGCCCTGTGTAGTCACATGTTACGTTTACGGCCATGAATTGTGCTGCCCAGATATCCTGTCAAGAGCTTGCTCGGGGGAGCAGTTGCCTGAAAATCTCCAGCTGTCACACCTTTCATCTGCTGCCATCATCGTCCTGTCATCAGCTTTCCCCGAGGCTGTGCCTAGCCAGTCACTGAGACCCCAGCTGAACCATTCTTACTGAGTGCAGGCCTTCTACAGCAGGACAGCCCATCAACCAGGCGGAGATGGCCTCACAACGACCGTGCGGCATTATTCCTGTTGAATTCATCCCTTGTCCCCTTTTATTCACAGGTGTCTGGCCTGTGTGATGCTCTGAGAGCATCTCACCACATACACCCCCCCTTACCTTTTTACATGTGTTTCTTTCAATAAACCTCCTGTACAGATAAGCCCATCTTGATGTTTGCTTCTCAGAGAACTCTGTTGTTGTCTTTGGGAGGGAATTACTCTTTCCTATGATATCACCGGTTGGATCTTCTGGGATGGACGGCATCTTTGGCATAAAGTCCCCTTTCTCCTTTATCAGACTCAGCTTGCCCCTGATGGGTTACACTGTGATTGACCATGTCATAGGGTTATGGGGATAGCAGTAGGGGAGGACATGTGGGCAGGTTTTGAGGTGATCGTTTTCGTCTTTTTTTTTGGGTGAAAAAATTATGTGATATTTTTCTGCACACCTAGGGTGCTAGCTTTAATAGGCAGGATGGGCCACTTCTATAGGCTCAGAGTGTTTAGAGAAACCTGGGAAGTAAACCTTTGGGGTCATCCCACCCAAACATTCCCATCCCATGTGTCAGAATCCTTGGTGTTCCAAATTAGGGCCATGCTTTTAGAATAACATATATCTGCCTTGGCTTTATCTTCAGTTGTTTTATGCTCATTCACTGCATATTATGAAGACTTATTTGCCTGCTATCAAAAGAACTCTGTGACCCTCATACTTAGTTATCAGTTTGTTAATTGTCATCAGCTTTTAATTATCTGCCTGGAAGGCATCAAGGCAACTTAGTAATAGCCATCCAATTGCATTATCCTTTATTTATCATTACAAGCAGTCTCCTCCACCAGCATCATCCAGCTCTCACCAGATGAAAGTTTTAACAACTGAGTTACCATCTTGCCAGGAGCTGTCTTTACACCATCCATCACCAGGATGGAGTCTTCACTCCCAGCTAGTATATAGGTAATCCAATCGCTCAACCAAATTCTATAGCTTCTTCTCACACCATTCTTAGTGCCAAATGTCATAGGTTGGATTTTCTGGAAGCAGACACTGAGAGAGAGGGGTGCTAAAGTTTCATTGGTGTGTGTGACGGGGGGCGGCGGGGAGGGGGAGGTAACACTTGTGAAAAGTGAAACAGGATTGTTAGGGAAAGATATCAGACAGCAATATAGACATGAAAATGTCTGTGATCACCCATCAAGATACTCTAGATAAAAAATTACCAAGTAAAGAAATCTCATGCAGTACAGAAATGGCTGGGTCCTTGTATTACCTCCTTGCTCAGTCATTGGTTGGGAGCTACACTGAAAAGAGCATAATCTCAAATTGAAAGCTAAGGCAGTTCATTGCAGAGTGAAGAGCTGGAAAAACACTCTTCTTACAACTGGGTCCTGTGAGCTTTCTTGGAGGGAAATCTGAGTGATAAATCTGTGTCTGCTACATATGATAAGTGTGATTAATTATGTAAGAAACTGCGAAAACAGTTTCCAAAGTGGTTGTACTGTTTTACACTGTCAGAAACAATGCATGAGTACTCTAGTTGGTCCACATACTTGCCAAGACTTGGTATGGTCAGTCTTTTAATATTGGCTATTCTAATGAGTATGTAGTAGAATCTCATTGTATTTTAAATTTTCATGAGTTTATTGGCACTTGTGGGTCTTCTTTTGGGACATATCAGTTCAAATCTTTTGTCCACTCTTAAATTGAGTCATTGATTTTTTGTTTTTTTATTGTAAGAGTTCTTTATATATTCTAGATATATATCCTTTGCCAGATTGAACATATTTGTACCCAGTCTGGGGCTTGCCTTTTCTTACTGGTGACTTTTGAAGAGCAGGTAAATCTTAAATTCGATTAATACAAATTATAACTTTTATGGTAGTCCTTTTTGTATTTTGTCCAGGAACTCCTTTTTATAGTTCAAGTTTATAATTTTTTTACTCTGCATTCTCCTGAGTTTTATATCTTTAGCTTTTATACAACTGAAGTTTTACTAGTTTAAAACTAAAGTTTTAAAACTAGAAGTTTAATTTTAGTTATACTAAAACTAAGGTTATAAAGCTAAAGCTTTATATATTTAGCTTTTATACTAGGGATTAAGAGTCACTTTTACCCTAATTACATATCCAACAATTGTTTGTTGAGTGATGAATATCCAGCATCATTTATTTCCATGGATTTACTTTTATACTTTGTTGAAAATTCTACTAACCATAGACATGTGGGTATTCTCTGCTCTTTCCCATCAATCTATATTCTTATTCTTACACCAACACCATACGATCTTGATTAGTATAGTTCTATAAGTATTCAAAAAATGTTATATAAGTCCTCTAGCTTTTTCCTGTATTTCAAAATTGTTTGGGCTATCTGGTTTTTTGTATGTCCATATATATTTTAGTATCAGCTTGTCAATGTTTACACTTGGCTTTGAGTGGAATTTGTATGAACCTATCACCTAATTTAGAGAGAAGTGTCATTCTTAACAATAGCAAGTTATGTTACATACATATCCTTGAACATATTACATTTCTCCATTTACTTTGGTCTTCTTTAATTTCCTTCAGGGATATTTTATAATTTTTAGTGTAAAGATATTATACATGTAAAATATATGGTTGTCATGATTTTTAATGCTTTTTAAAAATTGTATTTTAACTTGAAATTCCAATTATTTTTAAAATCACGACAGAATGTATTTTCTTAATAAGTGACTTAACACTTTTTACTATAAAATTATTAGGATTCATTTGACATTTTATTTATATATTCTATTTATTGTAACATTTTAGTTTCCTATCTCTCCCTTTCTTTTTGATAGATGACATTTTCTTCAATGGATATAAGGATTAGTAATTATATTTTTATTTCAGAGCTTGTTGCTATTTATTGAAGATCCTTATCCATGTTCATTTACTGCCACTACCTTGTTAAATACATAATCATCTATATCTTACCTCTTCCAGCTTAAGTAACTTAATCCTCTCTTATGTCTCTCTTTTCTCCCACTAGTTTCTATCACCAAAAGCTCTCTGTCTTTAATTCAACTTCATATAAATATATGTTTTAATATTTTCCTTTGTTATTATTTTTTGTCCTTATTATAAACACAGATGCACATCATAAAACACTCTTAATTCACATACTACTATTAATATTTCCTGTGTCTCTTGTTGTTTTGGTATTTACTCATAAAAGTGTTTTTTTGTTTCTTTGTTTTTGTTTGTTTTTTTAATTACTCCTCACATGAGGATATTTTTCCATTGACTGTTTAGAGACCGTGGAAGGAGAGCAAGAAATATCAATGTGAGAGAGAGACATTGATTGGTTGCCTCCCACATGCACCCTAAACAGGTTTGGGATTAAGCCTGCAACCAAGGCACATGCCATTGACTGGAATTGAACCCAGGACCCTTCAGTCTGCAGGCAGAGACTCTATCCTCCTTGCCAAACAGGCTAGGGATTAAAAGTGTTTTACTTCATATAGAAAATGATTTAGGCATTTTATGATTGAAAATGTTTTAATTAGTGTTTTACACATGATAGAAAATTTGATTCAAAATTATTTTCCTTCAACACAAAAAAATCTCTATATTCTTCTTATAGCTACAGTCACTAGTGACAGTTTTGATGCCACTCTGATTCCTTTTCTTTTAGAGGCAACCTGCTTCTTCTCTTAAAAGCATTTTGAATTTTCTGCTTTTCTTTGATATTTTAAAAATGTCCCATAATATGTCTAAATTTGTATTTTTCCTTTTTTCTTCTGTTTGACAGTTTAACCTCAGGTCTCTTTTATCTTTAATACTGGCTTTTTATCTATTTTTAATTTTTTCTTCATATCCATTTTTAATTTTCTCTCCTTTTAGGATGCCTAGTATGTATTCTGACAGCTTAAATTCTTTTTCATATCTTTTAGCTCTTATGCTACATATTTCGTAGTCTCTGGGCTCTTCTTGTGTCTTTTGGGTTAGAGTTTCAATCTACTTTTCTAACTAAGTGTTGTGGTGTTTTAATTTTAATTTTCCCCCAAGCTGGATTCCTCCTTCTACTTTTCCTATGTATTATTGGCTTTAATGAATGTACTCATTCCTCATTTTCATTAGTCTACTTTATACCCAATGCTATAATTTACTTAGGATTTATTTTTCTGTGTCATAATACCCTCCCTCATCTCCTTCTGAACCCTTATTGTCCAGTCTGCATTATTGGTTTCTGTGTTCCCATCCCTCCGCTTTAAACAGTATGTGGTGCCCAGTATGTTTGTTTCTTTCGAAGTGTGGGAGTCCTTGGCAGTCGAGGGTGGTGGTGTTAGAGCTTGTAAACCTCTTTTCTCTTAGGAACCTCTTTTCCCAAGCAGCTACTCTGGTTGGGTATGTGTGTTGATGAAGGACCCAAAGCCAGGCCCAGTTCCGTCAGTCCTGGTGAGTGAAAGGATGGAGCAGAGAGCTTCATTAACTACACAGGCGGTGTTAAGCACTTCTACTTGTTATTATCCATGAGAACAAAAATCTCGCAAGGTTTGAAATCTTGAACCACGAAGCCAAAGCTTCACTGGTTTATGAGGAGAAGGGGAGTGCAGAGGAGTCACACTCAAGGGGAGCTGGTCCTTCCCCATCTGCTTTCACAAGCTCCTCGCCCTGCATGCTTTTACTCGCCTTGATCCTGGCAGACTCCACCTGGCACAGGGGATTCTTTTAAGAGTGTCTCCAGGGGGTGCCTGGGGGAGAATGAGATGAAGAGTTTTAAAAGCTTTTCCAAAAGGAATCCTCTTATTGTCACCTCTTTCACTCTCTGCCCAGCCTGTAGCCTCCCATCCCCTGCAACGCCCACAACAGTTGCTTCCACATCACTTCGGTCTCCCCCTGAGACCTGCTGTGGGTTTTTGTTTTATTTTTAGTGTGTTTGTTTGTTTTTATTTTTTTTAACTTACTTTCTGGAATTCATCTTTTTCTGTTTTATTTTTAAATACATTTTTATTGATTTTAGAGAGGAAGGGAGAGGGACACAGAGAGAGAAACATCAATGATGAGAGAGAAGCATTGATCGGCTGCCTGCTGCATGACCCCCACCAGGGATCAGCCCGCAACCTAGACATGACTAGGAATCGAACCATGAACCATGACCTTCTGGTTCATAGGTCGACACTCAACCACTGACACATGATAGCTGGCATGGGTAGCTTCCTCCCTTCCTCCCTTCCATCCTCCCTTCCTTCTTCCCTCCCTCCCTCCCTCCCTCCCTCCCTCCCTCCCTCCCTCCCTCCCTCCCTCCCTCCCTCCCTCCCTCCCTTCCTTCCTTCCTTCCTTCCTTCCTTCCTTCCTTCCTTCCTTCCTTCCTTCCTTCCTTCCTTCCTTCCTTCTTCCCTTCCTTCTTTTTTATTAGTTTCTTTGGAGCTGACTTTGGAGGGAATAGCTCCCAGCCTTGTTAGTTCCTCATCTTGGTGGTAACCAAAGAGTTTGGGACATTTCTGGCCTCTGTGTTGATGTCACTAAGTGTCTTTCTGGTGGCTGCTGCTGAGAGGGGATCTTTGCCTCCATATCCTACCTCAACTTCACCCCACCCACCAACTCTGCCTGTTCCTTGCATCAGCTCTCTCCAGTACAGCAAAGTCTCCAGGGGTAATAATTCCAAAATGTAATACACCTTAGAGTTTACTTTAAAAGAGACTAGTTTATAACTGAGCTATTTTTTAAATCATCGGACGCACTTTCATCTGCTAATTTTTCCCTTGAGTGGAAAGGAAGTGGGTAGTTAGAAGAATGATACTAAGCCTATTTCATATTTGTGGTGTGTTGAGCACATGAGTATCATGCTGTGTGTTGGGGATTTATGGGATGGAGCTTAAATATATCCATTTCAGGGTTGTTGTTGTTTTCTTTTCTTTTCTTTTTTTACTACTGTGAACTCAGAAAACAGTTGGACAACTAGGAAAGTCCCATAGAATACTGGCATTCATAAATATTCAGAAAGATCTGGTGTCTGTTCTCTGTGGGGAAGAGGAGTGGTCTGCCTGAGTGTTGGCATGTTAATCATCATCACTTCCTGTGCACACAAAAAGGAGAGTAACAATTGGCAAGTGCCTCGCACAGCTGCATTATTGCCTATAAAAATTGGGAATGAAACAAACTCATATCTACGGAAAATGAGATGGTGAAGCCCGTACCCTGCTGCCTCCAAAAATGATTTTTACTCATCATCAGTAATGAGAAAAACGTCTAAATGGCTTTAAGGGACACTTGAAATTTATGTGGTTTGACACTTAAAAATTTTAGAAACACCTAAAAGAGCATTAAAATAACCAAACTGTGAGGTTAAAATATACTTCAGTCCAACCTATAAATCCATGTCAGGAGATTGATTTTAGAGTAACATCTCAAAGTGCTAGCTTACACTCCAGTCACTTTTTTAAAGAAACACACACACACACACACACACACAATAAAAATATCAAAGAAAGATACAGTTGACACACTCAAGATTAAAACCTTTCTCAGGAGTACATATAGAACTGCCCTTGGGTATTAGGGTATGTTAGCTCATAACACAAACACGTCGCGTGCTTCTGTCACTAGGATTATCTCAATAATTACTTTTAATTATGATTCTGTGTTTATAATTTAGTAATTATAGTATCCATTTGTATTTCAATTTCAATCTGAGCTCCTATTTGAAGCTATTTTACCATCTGTTAGCCCAACGGAATTGTATACGTTCAGGTACCTGGAATTTTAATAAATGACAGTTTCAACTCAATTGGTATTGACATTGAAGGAGTTGAAAAGTTACCAATAGTGGCAAACTTGCCAAAATGAGTATTCTGCCTTCATTTGTACCTTATCAGAAATTGTCAATTCTCACTGGAAAACAGTGACTTTTCTATTGTAAGCCCAGATAAAGGGATGCTGTGAAATTTTTTGAAACATATACTATAAAAGGAAAAAAAAAAAGAGGAAAAATGTAAAGATGAGTTTTTATTTTCTAGAAAAGGGCCTTGCAGCTCTACATAGCTTTCACCACTGTTCTATTCATTTGGCTTGCCCTTAAGTTATTGACATGTGAACTTGTTTCCTTAAAAGCAGATACAGTTTATCCCATTATCAGCTGTGCAGGTGTGTGTGTGTGTGTGTGTGTGTGTGTGTGTGTGTGTGTGTGTTCGGGCAACTGTCATAACAAAATTCCCTTCTACTCAGTGGAGGTGCAGGTATTAGGGCACATTTGAGGTCAGCCCTGCTTTCTCCACCCTCAGGATCGTGGTGTCAGCTACTCTCACAGAAGGGTGAGCATGTGCTAGTGGAGGGGAGCTGGGACCCCAGGAGACTTCTGTTTATGTAAACCTGTTCCAAGCATGGGTTAAGAGACTCTAAACAAGTTTAAATCTATGTCCTCCAAAAGTGTTGCTGACATCTGTTTCAGTAAAAGCCCACTGTAAGGAGAAGTATAAAGAACTCATTTATTTATTTCATACACATCTAAGAATACCTATTCTCTGTCCAAAGCCCTGGGGTAGCCCTGCAGGGGAGAGCATGTCACACAGATTATTGTTTCTGCCTTCAAGGACCTTCTGGTAAGGCAGATTGAATAGAAGAAGATCTGTAAAGTCAAATAGAAAGTCACTGGGATTTTGCATTAATTCCTGGGTCAGTTTCTTGAGGCTAGACTAATAAAATGTTAATATTAAAATACTAAGTGTAATAATGTCTTCTAATACTTTCAGCACTCACTAATACAATGGTCATAGCATTTGCACATATCAAAATGGGCTATCTTGCCTGGCCTAGTTGCTCAGTGGTTGAGCATCGACCTATGAACCAGGAGATGATGGTTCCATTCCCAGTCAGGGCACATGCCCATGTCATGGGCTTGATCTCCAGTAAAGGAAGTGCAGGAAGCAGAGGATCAATGAATCTCTTTCATCATTGATATTTCTGTTTCCCTTTTCCTCCCTCTCTAAAATCAATAAAAATATATTTTAAAAATAAAAATGGGCTTTCTTATTTGCCAACTCAACAATCAATCACCCCTACACATTTCAAGGGTCCATCACTAAATATTAACTTCTTAAATCTGCCAGTGCTTTAAAAGTTCTTTTCACCCACAAGTCCTTATTCAATTTATTTCACAGATCTGTGTAGGCTGGAGAAGGAATGGAGTTTATAGTTAACACATTGGCTCTGAAGTTAGGTTTTCTGGTTCAAATTTTAGTTCTACTTTTTATTACCCACTTTAACTTAGGTGATTTATGAACTGTCTCAGGCCTCCGGTTGCTTATCCAGGAAAGGCAGGTGATAATAATAGTCCCGAACATATAGGAATAGTTGCAGGTGACGCGTCTCTTCCAGCTGTGTATAGCAGTAAGATGCATTCCTAGTTTCCACAGCCTGTTCAGGCTACCTTGTATTTGGATCGCAGCTTCTTCTTTGAGAAATGGTACATTTAGTTCTCCCAATTTCTCTGTAACCCACCATACTAATTTCTTCTTTAAATTATCTTTCTTACCCAGAGGCCTGTGATCTCTTGATCTATAATTTAGTTATATCCCAGCATCTTGTATTCTAATTAGAAATGTTAAATTAGCTTCCATGCATATACTAACTCTAATTGGCAGTGCCTGTCTAGAACAGAGCATTGAGGGAAATTCTAACGCTCAGTGTCACAAATGGTTTTCACAGGAGGATGGGGAAGAGCACGAGCAGGGAGGTCTTAATTTCCATCTCTGCTGTAATGAATCCACTTCCCTTCTATTGTATGCATATGGTAAAAATTATTAGGGTTTACAAACTTACATAACTAAACATACGTATACTATTGATTATCAAATCCTTTACAATATCTGAGTAGGCAATAAGGAGATGGTGTTTATGGGGAGCACTCTGCTTGGGGAGCAGTAATTAAGTAGCAATCATATCCGACTTAGTTTAAGAAGATCTTATAACACAAAGAACAGAAGTGAAATATAAACGACACCAAAGAATATCTGCCTTTGTCCTCATGAGGGGGTTTTGACAAACCATAAACAAATCTAAAAGTTATACTATGAAAGAAAGAGTGTAAACTTAGAACTATCTTTTCAATTATCAAGGTCTTTAATAGTAACATCATCCAAAAAGTGCAGAAATCATTCATAAATAACCCATTAAGTTAAAAACAAAAATGTCATCTTACTAAAAATGTCATTTGCTTAATTTATGATCAAATGCTAAAGTTGTATTATTTAAAACCCAATAAACTTAATATATGAGGTAATTCAGACATGCGATCTGAAAATTTTATTGTGTGGCCCAGCCAGTGTAGCTCAGTGGTTGAGCATCAACCTATGAACCAAGTGGTGATGGTTCATTTCCAGGTCAGGGCACATGTCCGGGTTACAGGATCAATCCCTAGGTGGGGGACATAGAGGAGGTGGCCAACCAATGATTCTCTCTCATCATTGATGTTTCTCTCTGCCCCCCCTTCTTCTCTGAAATCAATAAAAAAATATTTTTTAAAGTACTTTAAAAAAAGGAAAGTTTATTGTGTGAAATGCTAGGTATAATACTTTTCTATATTAATTATTAGGATTTTGAAAGTAAAACTATGTATCCCCAAGATAGTATATGACTAGGCTTATTTTGCTTTTTCTCTAATGCACAATTTTATTGTCAGGACACACATTACATTGTAACTAGTAAAATTTTTTTTATCTGCAATTAATTATTATACAGGGTATCCCAAAAATGTATACACACTTTAACAACCGATCGCTTAATTTTGAAAACAAAATGTATTTTAATAAACACTACCTTTATAATTATTCATAGTATGTGTACATTTTTTGGGATACCCTATAATTTAAATTTAACATTTATGATTTTTTAAAGTTTTATTTGTTATCAAAGATCACATTAACCATAAAAAATAGGCATTGCCTTTTAGGTATAAGGCTTGGATTTTTATTTTTAATGTAAATGCATCTGGTAGAGGTTGTAAATTCATGGGGTTATCTCAAAAGAAATATTGCAATCTCTTTAAAACGCATTCATTTATTCAAAGCCCTATTAAACTAAACATATATGAGTATTCTTTGGTGGATTTCTGACCATTGCACATAATTTTAGACATTATATGTTCTTGATATATAATAATACTTGTTAATAAATTTATTGGTAAAAGCATGAAATCTTATCTGTTTCACTCATTCATTCAATCACTCACTGAAGTCCTCTGGAAATACTTGCATGAATTAGTATATACTTATCCTTATCCTCTCATTCAGCTACTTAGACAGTTTGGAGATAGGCACATTGATAGGTAATTGAAATTCAAATATGAGTTTTTAGGGGTAGTGGGCTGAGGAAGGGAGCATGCATCTGGATTACAATGCCCAGAAGAGGAGACATGAAAAGTTTAATTCCAAAGTAAAACTCTTAAACTGTATGTGCTATGTAACAATGATTAACATTTATCATGTGTTCTACTCTTTGTCCATAATTCCACTTTCATGATCTTATTTATCGCTAAGGAGAATCCTATGAGGCTGGTCTAGGATAATTCCCATTTTACCAGGAGGGAACAGAAACTTATCAAGATTAATTACCTAGAGTCAGCAGAATTTGTAAAAGGGAGAAGAGGGACTCAAAACCAATAAATCTAATTTAGAGCACTCTCTGCCTGTGCCTGCATTGACATCTGAACCTATAACAACATCTATATTTGTGTTCTTACACTTTACACTGCAATAATGCTTCTTACTTTGAATACATATACCCCCTGCGCCATGTGGTATATAAGAGAAAGCTAACATTTCTGTTTGGGGCGCATTAGTCACTAGAGAGTGACCTGAAGCCCTTGGGTGGGGAGAGCTAAGACAGGGAATTAGTGAACTCATTCAGTTCTAGAAGGCACGTCAGTTGGTGACGGAATCCAGCTGCACAGTTCCTACTGGACTAGTGGCCATAGCTTCTCTTCAGGCAGCACATTGATAAAATAAGAATTGGAAAGAAATTTACTACTTGCTGATTGCATGTCCCTGAAAAAAGCACATACTCAAGAATGTTCAGTGAGCTGACCTGTATTGTCCTGATCAGCGTTAAAAATAAAAGTTTAATAATACATGCATCTTCCCCTCTATTTGCAAACAATTTCATTTAAAGTTCATGCTCATGTGGAGTTACACCTGAAACCGATTGTCATGGAAAGGTGTCACTGGCAACATACTATACATAACTGCATGTGTACAGTTTGCAAACACTACACATAAAGTCTTAGATATTTAACACCACCTGCACACCACTGGTCGGTGGAATACTGTGTGTGTGTGTGTGTGTGTGTGTGTGTGTGTGTGTTTTTCCTTTCCTGGTTTCCTTAAATCTGTCTCATTTTATCCAGTCACTTGTCTGGCAGGTCTCCACTGTTGGTTCAGGGTAGACAGCATCAGGGTATGTTTTGCCGAGAGCTCTGCTTGTTCAAGATTATAAACATTCATAAGACAGTGAACTTGAATTTCAAATAACAGGAGAAGCAGAAAATTATGTATAAATTATACATATAAACTACTTGGTTTCCATCTCTAGCATATTAACCTAGATATCTATGCAGCAATGTGTTGCCAGGAATGTACCTGTCATCAAATAGAGAAGGAATGCTCCCACATCTGTCATGGAAAGGGACATTTTTATCAGGTTTCTCGGCAGCAATCGGGGGGAACACCAGGACGCGATGTGGGCAGGGTGGAAAAGCTGTATCAACAGTGGCAGCCAGTGACATGAAGCAGGGGTTCAAGCGAGACAGGAAAGTGGAACATGACTGGAGAGGCTTTTTTTTGAAGGAACAATGAGAGTCAGACAGTTGGGAGTAATGATGGAAAGCTCTTCCCTGCCTGAAGGATAACTGAATTAAAGACTCATAGACATTAGATGTGCGCAAGCTCCATTAAGGTCGTCTCATTCATTCCCTGCCCTAGAGGATTGTTCCCTTTAGCACAGTCTACAGTACAATGGAATAATGTTTGAAAAAAAAGGGAGATGAAAGTGCTCTCTCCCAGCCTGCACTAGATAATCCCTGCATATCAAAAGCTCTCAAACCACTCACCCTGTACTGTATCCTCGTTAGCAAATTAAAATGATTAATAGATTTGGAGCCTCCAGGTCTAAATAAAAAAGGAGGAACCCTCAGTACCAAAGTGGTAGGAAAAGGCATTGATTTAGAGGAAACATGTTCAATAGAAATGGAATGAATAAAAGAAGAGTTCTATACAAAGGAGCCCTCCCCCTAGGTGGGCATGGGGTTCAGACACCTCTGAGAGCCTACCCATAGTAAGTATTATTTAAGCCACTGTTTGCAAATCTCTGAAGTCGAAACCTTTAGCACACAGGGTTTTAGATAGAGAAACTGCTTTATTCTCTTGCTGGAGAATTGTGTGCCTGTAATAAAAAAGATCTCTTAACGGTGGCCAGGGTATTAAGAATTGAATAGCTGAATTGTGGGGCTCATAAAGGGTAATTGCTATGTCCTGAATGAATACAGAATATCCTGAGATCAGTGGGTAGGAAGTTAACTGCAAAGGGCAACGCACAATGAAATGGGCCAGGAAGTGACATTCGGGAGTCTAAGATGGAGCTCCCGTCTCAGTTTGCTTTTCCAAAAGTATGTTGTCTCATTTTTTCCCCCTAATTTTTTCCTTTATAGCTATTAACCTTATAAGCCATAGTATCTGGCAAGCTATATTCCATCCCTAAACAAACAATCAAACAAAAACACAAAAAACAACCCCCCCACCACCACCACACACACACATATATGTTAAGAGGAGGGTGCATGGGCCACCTTTCCTTATTGACATCCCCAGGACACCCTAGCTATGACCGTGCGTTATCCTTCAGGCTGTGGGAAAATGTGAGCCAGCAACAGCATACATAGCCAGGCTGCTCGCATCCTCAGTGAGCCAACTGGTTCAGAAAAAGAAAAGGGCCAAAGAGCACACCCTCAGCGTATTTCTGGACACGTATTTCTGATGAGCCTCTGTTCTGAAGGGTCAGCACAGAGCAGAGTGCTGTGGAGTGAGGACTGGCTGTCCAGAAACAATGCTGTGTGTCTGTGCGAGGCAGGCATGTGCATGCGATCCGTGTGCTGCTGCTGTTTTTCTCTCGGCACCAGATGACTGGATCATGCATCCCAGTCTGTCACTGACTCAGTGCAGCAAGTCGCTTCTCAGCTTTAGTTTCCCCTCCAGAAAGGGGGGTGATTATAACAAGTGCCCTATATTTCTCCCCCTTTATGAAATTTATAAACCATAAAATGCTAGACTGAAACTGACTCCATTTGCAATGGTTGCGAGTTGTGTGCTCCTGCTCCTTTCCAATATTTCTGCTGGTGAAAAAGCCACCCTGTTTCCCTCCCAGTTGCCAGTCTGTTCATCTGCCCACGAGTGGCCTGTGCGCTGTGTACTCTGTGCTTATGTTGTGCTCAAAGTTTGTTGAGCACAGTACGTCAAACTTCAGTTTAAAAGATCTCTTAGTTCCATATCCTCAATAAAAACAATGGGCTACATATTTCCCTGGTGTAGGGATGTTTATCATCTTTATATTCCCTAACTTTGGCTTCTATCGAATTATACTAATTCTGAAAAATGGAACGGAGCCTCTCTTTAAACTTTTATGGTGCGTGTTTGGAATGTGCTATCACCTTGAAAGAGACACTCATTTTGCTTCTTAATCTTAGAAGGAATTTTTTTTACCATCTCTATGTGTCATAATTGTATTTTATTATTTAAGACCCAATTAAGATATCATTTTCTTGTGATGTTTAGTTAGGTGACTTTGACATAAGAATTTGGTCTCTAGTGTCAGAAGACATATGTTTGACTTTCAGCCAGGTCTCCAATAAGCAATGGAAATTCAGAAAAGAGGTTTACACTCTCAAAACCTGTTTTTCTTTTAGGTAAATCAGGGTGACAACAGAACCCATCTTATGGGACTAGGAGAAATAAGGTGTTTTAAAGTGTTGTGCACAGGGCATGTTACAGCATGCCCAATAATATTATAATTGTATCCATTAATTTTCCTCTATACCTCACCACTGCTCAAGTATAGCATATGTAAATATTTGCTTATGTAAATCTACACAACATACCTGTCTTTTGTCCTTCTACAAGTTGAATGCATAAAAGGATCAACACAGTATTAACCCCTCTCCCCTCAAATATAACATTAGCATGTACTTACTCTGTACTTAGGTAAACTCTGATGCCCACAATGAATGTAAATTGTTTCAAGGTTTAGGGTTGCCTGATGTGACTTCAGTTATGCTCACCATGCCTTGTAGACCTAGAAACTAGACATAGCGATAGAAAGAGATGGAGATTTTTTAGGTAAAAAATTCTCTGAGATTTATGGCATCAAATATTGCTGCACCAATAATAACAATCCCATTGGAAACAATGATCTTTTGGAGCCAGTCTAACATAGAGACAGACAGTACTTACCACTTTGATCTACGATGCATGTGCTATTAGTCCTTTGAGATTCCCATTATAAGACAGTCTACAGTCGATCAATGATGTTTACCCCTGTAATTGTATTAAAGGGAAGGAGAGAATGAGAAAATGAGAGTCAGGCAAGAGAAAACATTCTACCTTTCAGCTGAGCTGGGAAATGGAAAGCTAATGAGATGGAGAGTAATAAGAAGACTTGAAGACAAGAGGAGTTATGGGGGAGAAATTCCATTTACCAATGTCAGAGTAATTTATTTGGGTGGGAGGGGTTTACAGGTTATAGGTTTCCATGGGAAAAACTATAAGAATCCCGTCATATCTTTGAAAACAAGAAAATAAATGTTAGGAACAAATGCAGTGAAGAGATGATCAATGGAATGGCTAAAGGAAGAGGAAATGATGAGTGTGTGTGTAGGGGTGATGTTGCTGACCTCTGTGATCAGCTTGGCATGGAACATCATAGAACTTGGCAATACGAACCCCGGGAGGCTACTGCGGAAATGAACTGAGTAATTCATTTGAGAGGCATTAAAGGTATGGATAAGAAGTTAAGCAAAGTAGAGATGCAACTGTGACACAGTAGTGCACATGGACAGATTTGCAGAAGGGGTTGTAATGTATTTTTAATGTATTTGTAAAAGCTGTGGAAATCCTGGCATGCTGCCCAAACCATCAAGGCTCTCTGCAAGTAGGTGGGAGGGAAGACTTGAGACAGACATTTAGATGAACAGCGTGGGGCATGCTGTCAGAGGCTGAAGGGGAAATAAAGTTTAATAATTAGATGAATTAATTGGTTAGCTGAGTCTTTTTCTCTCTTGCTCAAAATGGATTGGGGAAGAAAGGACTGAAAGTGTATACAATTTTGTAACTGAGCTTGGAATATAATCATCTTATAACCAAACCTAAGAAATGAGATGGAAAATGACAAAGGCATAAAAATCATACAGTGCTATTAGTAACTGTCAAATTTACAAGGTATTATGTAATGATTCTTGTTTCTTAGGGACTCTAGTTCAAATCAATCTAGTGAAAGATTCTGGTAAATTGCTTAAGTAGCAGAAGGAAAATAAATGCCATTTCAACGTAAAATGGGAGTTCCTGAATAGATCTTAACTAAAGATATCAAAGTTATGAATTTCTCCTGACCCCCCCCCCCAACTCTCGTTAATCTTAACCAGATAATATTTATCCCATTGATTTATTTAAAGAGAGTGGGAGGGAGGGAGAGGTAGTGAGATAGAGAAACATCCATGTGAATTAGACACATCAATTGGTTGCCCCTGATTGGTTGCCTCCCTCATGAATCCCAACCAGGGCAAGGGGTGGAACCTGCAAACCAGGTATGTACCCTTGACCAGAAATTGAACCCGGGACCTTTTGGTTCATGGGCTGACACTGTGACCACCGAGAAACACTGGCCAGGGCCCTTTTCTCTCTTTGAAGCCTTGAAAACCTCACAGATTTAGCACTTTCAACAAATATATTTTTCTACTGTTGTTTACTTTTTGAGTTTTCCAAAGAGTTCTCTGAGACTACATTCCTCTACTCTCAGCGTAGGAGTTCATTGTTTCACCTAATTTCATATCTCGTGTATAAACAAAGCATCTATTCCCATTCTCTTATTTTATGGATTATTCTGAAATATTTTTTCCAGCTTATCAGGATGCCCCTTCAATTTCTGCTGTTGATGATAACAACTAGTAAAATATATGAATTCAGATAAATAACTTCTCCATTCAGTTTAATATTAAAATGTTATTTTACAGTTAAAGTACTTTTCATGCGTTATTTTATAGAATATAATGAATGAGTATTATGAATTTGTGAAGTAACTTCATGACTTGTCTACTCTTTTTTAAGCAAACTACTTAAAAAGTTCAGGCTTGAGCAGTTTGACTGTCCATTCAGTATTACTTCCAAACTCAAGACACAGAAAAATAGTTTTTAAACTCATAAGACATGCCAAACACTATAGTAACTGAACTATAACATATTTTGGTACTAAACTCAATAAGCTTACAGCCTAATGGGGAAAGGGTGACTGTTCTCAGTCTTTGTGGCAAGAGCTTTGCTAGAGTTAAGTGTGGAGGCAATGGAGAGACACAGGAAGGAGGACTAACGTAGTCAAGAGAAGCATAAAGGGAGATGTGCTGAATACAGACACATTCAGCCTGACACAGAGTATGAGTAAAAGACAGACCATTCACAGTCATACACACATTCAGGGTTCTGGAAGTGAGAGAGGGCACATATATTCATGAAATTCCACGTATTATAGTATGAATGAAAGCACAGAATAAGAGAAGAGCAATGAGGCCAAAAACACAGGATTAGATGTTTTGAGCTTTTAGCCATTGGTTTTTAGTCGGCATTTTGTCTGCCATTATCCTTCCATTGCACTCTGCCCCTCTGTGACTTACTTGCTCATTTGAAAATGTCCATATAATATCCTGGAGATACGTGTGTAATCTAGGTACTTGGAAATAGTTACCAACTGAGAAACTCATGGTTTTTCTTTTTCTTTTTTATTTTTCGTTATTTCAGAGAGAAATATTTATTATGAATTTGTGAAGTAAATGTGAATACATGAGATAGATAGATGATAGATAGATAGATAGATAGATAGATAGATAGATAGATAGATAGAGAGAAGCATCAGTGTTGAGAATCATTGACTAGCTGCCTCCTGCACACCCCACCCTGAGGATCGAGCCTGCAACTTAGACATGTGACCTAACTGTGAACCAAATCATGACCTCCTGGTTCATAGGTCAATGCTCAACAACTGAACCACCCAGGCTGGGCAAGAAACTCATGTGTTGTTGTTTTTTTAAATTTAATTTTATTACATTTATTGGGGTGACATTGGTTAATAAAATTGTATAGGTTTCAGGTGCACAGTTCTATAATACATCGTCTGTATATTGCAATGTGTGTTCACCACCCAATGTCAAGTCTACTGCTATCACCATTTATCCCCTTGTACCATCTTAATCCACTTTCCCTCTGGTAATCACGATACTGTTGTCTGTGTCTATGAGTTGTTGTGTGTGTATCTTTTGATTAATCCCTTCAGCTTTTCATCCAGCCCTACAAAACCCCTTTAGAGGAAGGGGTTTATGATTCTGTTAGATGACAGCTGTTTATGATTCTGTTTCTATTTTGTTTGTTTGTTCTTTGGATTTCACATATAAGTGAAATCATATGGTATTTGTCTTTCTCTGACTGGCTTGTTTATATGAAACCACGCACACAACAACAACTACAACAAACAAACAAATAGCCAAAGCTATCTTGAGAAAGAACAAAGTTAGAGAAATCACTATACCTGATATCAAACTATACTACAAGGCCATAGTAATCAAAACAGCATGTACTGGCATAAAAATGGACATATAAATCAATGGAACAGGGTAGAGAGCCCCCAGAAATAAATGCACACCATTATGCTCAATTAACATTCAACCAAGAAGGCAAAAACATACAATGAGGTAAAGATAGTCTATTCAATAAAGGGTGTTGGGAATATAGGACAGATAGATATGTGCAAAAATTAAATCACCTTCTTACACCCTCCACAAAAATAAATGAATAATGGATTAAAGACTTAAATGTAAAAACCAAAACCATAAAAACCCTAGAAGAAAAAATAGGCAATAAAATCTCAGATATTTCTTATAGCAATATTTTTTCTGATATGTCTACTTGCACAAAATAAACAAATGGGACTACATAAAACTAAAAAAATTTGCACAGCAAAGAAAACTATCAACAAAATGAAAAGACAACCCACTGAATGGGAGAACATATCTGCCAAATATATATCTGATAAGGTGTAATATCCAAAATTTATAAAAAACTTATTCAACTCAACACCAAACAAACAAACAAACAAACAAACAAACGAACAAAAAAACACCCACAAACAACCTAATTTAAAAATGGGCAAAGGACCTAAATAGACACTTCTCCAAAGAGGACATACAGATATTCAATAGACATGTGAAAAGATGTCCAACATCACTAATCATCAGAGAAATGCAAATTAAAACCACAGTGAGGTATCAGCTCACAGTTGTCAGCATGGCTATCATCAATAAATCAACAAACAACAAGTGTTGGTGAGGATGCAGAGAAAAAGGAACCTTTGTACACTGTTGGTGGGGATGCAGATTGGTGTAGCCAATGTGGAAGACAGTATGGAGTTTCCTCAAAAAATTAAAAATGGAACTGCCTTATATCCTAGGGAATCCACTTTTGGGAATATATCCGAAGAAACCTGAAACACTGTTCAGAAAGGTTATATGTACACCCATGTTCATTGCAGCATTATTTACAATAGACAAGATTTTGAAGCAGCCCACATGCCCATAAGTAGATGAGTGTATAAAAGGCTGTGGTACAGCCAAACCGGTTTGGCTCAGTGGATAGAGCGTTGGCCTGCGGACTCAGGGGTCCCAGGTTCGATTCCTGCCAAGGGCACATCCCCACTGGGGGGCGTGCAGGAGGCAGCTGATTGATCTCTCTCATCGATGTTTCTGGCTTTCTATCCCTCTCCCTTCTTCTCTGTAAAAAATCAATAAAATATATTTTAAAAAAAGGCTGTGGTACATTTACACAATGGAATACTACGTGACCACAAAAAAGGAAGGAAATTTTACCTTTTGCAACAGTATGGATAGACCTGGAGAGTATTATAAGTGAGAAATGCATATTCTGTGCCATAGTTTTCAAGCTCTGCTCCTTCCTATATCTAATGTGCTGCTCATCTGTGTACAAAAAAATAAGATCATGAGTACTTCAATAGCTGCCATACTGGCTATTAGCACTTGGCCAGATTTACATTTCTTCTCTCTATCCCATCCGTCTCCTTTAAGCACATACCTGCTTAATAAGTATAAATATATTATCTGAAAACATTTACTATCAATGTAGAATCCTGCCTACCTACTATCATCAGCTGGTAAAAATTCAGTAAGTGGGTATGTACTAAATAAGTAACATAAAACTCAGCATTGAGCATTTCTGCTATATAACTTGGTTATATTGTGGAAATCCTTTATCCTTCTAGACAGGAAGCATTTTTATTTGTGATAAAATGATTATAGTTATTTTGTTTCAGTGAAATTTAAGGCATCAGATGTGCTAGAGAATTAACATAGTCTTTGATTTCTCAAAATCTATAGAATTTTTTCCTGTGGATGTTAAGAAAAAATATCCTATTCAAACTACTATGGAGTATGTTGAGATCACCCCCTTTTGATGACTTCTCACCTTAGTTTTTCCAAATACCAATATTGGGTTGGGTTTTTGCCTTTTTGGATTGCATATATATTTCACTAACATTGTGCATCTTGGCAGAGAGAAGTTTTATATGAGGCAGAGTATAGATTGAAAACAGTTTAGAAGCATTTCAATTCTGTTTTTTATTTAACAAGTTTGCTTGTGCCAAAAGAAATTGGTGTTTTCCTCCTACCAAAAATTTTATCCGCTTCCTTTTACTCACTTCATATAGTTCAAAAGCTTTGGGATTTATACAAGGTCCAGCATGGTCTTACCAAACAGAATTTTTGAATATTCTACTCATAATATTTTATGCATGTAATTGTTCTTCATTTAAAATGAAGAGACTTTTAGATACTTCCCAAATGCCAAATTGTAGCAATGTACTCTAACCCCTCAGGATAGCTCTAGTTATGCTTTTTCCCTCCAACTCCACTCACAAAAATAAGAAAAAATGAAGTACTCAGGTGCACATTTTTGTCTAACATTGTGCAGGGTGAATATTTAATTGGGAGCAATAAATGAATTAAAGATGGAATTGAACTACAACAGTGATCTCTATTAAGTGATCTTTTCTCTCACTGTTCTTCCACATCACCAGAGAAGTGCCCGTCCATTAGCAGGGCAAGTAAGACCCTAATGCCGGGGTCCTCAAACTACGGCCCATGGGCCACATGCAAATACAAATATTGTATTTGTTCCCATTTTGTTTTTTTACTTCAAAATAATATATGTGCAGTGTGCATAGGAATTTGTTCATCGTTTTTTTTTTAAACTATAGTCCGGCCCTCCAACGGTCTGAGGGACAGTGAACGGGCCCCCTGTTTAAAAAGTTTGAGGACCCCTGCCCTAATGCATCTCAGGAAGTGGAATATTAGAACAGGTCTATATTGGTTAAAAACACTAGCTGTAGGGTTTGACATATCCAGTTTACATCCCATTTCAGCTCTTAATAATTGGCCATGGCTCTCTAAGTCTCTAATTCTCTAAGCTTCCATTTTCACAGAATAAAATAATGTTTATGCTTTGGCCAGTATTAGAAGAGAAAAGTTATCTTGTGTCGTCCTTCACTCTGACTATTCCAGAACAGTATATGGATTTAGCAATACTATTTCTTTTAATTCCTGCAGCAACTCACAGGGCTGGGCACAATAATTGTCTTCACCTAACACGCCTGACAAGCTGGTATGATGAGCCACAGTGCACATTCACAGAAAATGTCACAGCTTTTGCTTTCTCAGAGGAAGAGAAACCAGTCATGACAAAATATTACTTTGAAAGGTTTTAATACAGTTTAATAACATATGGGACAGAGGCAAAACCCTACTTAGAGTTTAGAGAATTTTCATTTCAATTATTAATTCAAGAAGTATTTTTATGATACTATAATATTAAGAAAAAATAATTCATGAAACACTAATTCCATTTAATTATTAATTTATGATTTCTATCATCTACAGTATAGGTGATAGTATACAACAGTATCAGTTTTCACTATCTTTATACCCAGTTTTATGAGTAAATCCTATAGGTTAGAAAATGTGATTATTTTTGGCATAGTTATTTGAAAAGGACCTAGATTTATTTATGCATGGTAAAAAAATGTAGGGTAGAAAAAGGGAAGAAAGAGTAAGACAGTTTAAGAATACACATGGAGAATAAAGTCACAAGGAGGAAAAAGCAGAAAAGACGAGTTAACATTTGATAGAAAAAGGAGTCAAGTTAATAGTATGAGGAGTTGAGTAACAGTAAGAGCAGTTTAATATCAAAGAAAGAATAGAAATGAAATGACAGAATAAGGGCAAGAGAAGGCAAAGACATTCCTATCAAGCATTGATGAGAATTCCTTAAAATATGACCCAGAATGAATTGTTCTTTGAGTTTAATGGTTACCTGTGAAGCAAGCTGCTGACAATTGTTGAATAAAGGTCATTCAATATTTATTTTTAGAATCCTTTAAAAATCTCTTGAATCTAGACTTTTTGAGAAATTTCATTTTTAAATTTATCTTTATTGTTGAAAGTATTACAGATGCCCCCTTTGTTGTTGTTTTTAAGAAAATTTAGAAATTTAATGTGGATGACATCATGTGTACATAGATTACAGAATCATGTGTTTTATGAATCAGAACTATAGAAAATAGTGGCACACATCAAACAGCCTCCTGCCAATTTCGTTTAAGCCATTGCTCATTTGAGAATGTACTCATTCATAAATATGTCCATGCTTTTGTTCTCATATATTTTGGACTCAAATAGTCATAGAGGTCATGTAAAGCCGCCCAAGGGTATACATGAAGCTACAGTAACTAACAATCCAAACCGCCCTGGTTTTTCCACCATCTGCTCATGCAGAGTGTCAAGCTCGCCTCGCATCTACATAGAGTCCTATTATGTCTTTCAGGGCACAGCTGCTGCTTTAGGGTTTTCCCCTGAGGACCCACTGGAAACTGCCATGCCCTCTCGTCACCTCGGTTCCTTGTCGCAACATAGATCATGGAATCTTCAAAATGCTAAAATTCAACTCAGTTCTGTTATGAGGTAGGTGAGCATACCTCGCTCATAATTTCTTTTACATCCGTTTGAGCACTAACCAGAAGCACTGCTTGCATCACAATGAATATTTCACTTTTAGAAAAGTGTTATGTCGATTTTTGTTTCCATTCTATTTCTGCTTCTGTGACCGCATGTCCCTGCCTTT
Organism: Myotis daubentonii; assembly: GCF_963259705.1. Lineage (NCBI taxonomy): Eukaryota > Metazoa > Chordata > Mammalia > Chiroptera > Vespertilionidae > Myotis > Myotis daubentonii. The sequence continues at coordinate 22,136,884 of NC_081848.1, read as the reverse complement.
TGTCAGGCAGTTCTCTGGAAGAGTAAACATGAGTGCAGTGGGTCTTGGAACAAGAGACAGATGCTCCTGAGAGCCATCAAGCTGTTTTTAGCTTCACCCTCGAGGACACAGCCTTGATTCCTTGGTCATGGTGATTGAGATTTGCTCCTTCTTCCCTTAGGTTTGAATTTGGTCTCAGAAAGTCCACTCATACTGCATGAAAATAAACTTTTGGCCAGTTGCCAGCCAAGCACAGCAGAGATTCAAGCTGATTCTCTGCTATATTTAAAAGGAAGCAATGATAATTACTACTTAATCAAGTAATAATAATAACTAATATTACTTAACCAAGTAATAATAATAATAATAATAATAATTTTTATTTAACCAAGTATTTTATCTGCATCTGTATTTCAAAATATCTGAGTGCAAAAATTTTAGAGGTAGAAAGATACCTTTCAGATTTTTTTGTTTTATGTAGAATTTTTAAATTTTATATCTCAAACTCTTTAAATGTGGCTAGTTTATTCATACCCTACATAAATGCCAAGTAGACAACACCTGTTTAGGAAATTGTCCTGGACTAGTCTCCATTTCTACTCAACTTCTGTGATTCTGGCTTCCTTCCATCTTAGAGTTTGGATCCATCCCCTGGCCTTCAAAACCCACTTTCAATTTTAGCAGCAATTTTACTCTTCCATGTTTGACTTCATGGATTTTATCTTCTCACCTGGATTTTGGCATTACTTAGTCTCCTGATTTTATACTTTCTAAATTTTTATGAAAGAAAAAGCAAAAAAAAAAAGAATAACTCCTTTTTTAATCATGCTTCTTCAACTTTACTCCTAGTAGTATGGAAAAAGAGAGTGATGTAAATGGTTTGCACTTCCAAAATAAAAGCCCTCATTTAATGGGCAAGAAACTGAATTCCAGAATGATTATGTATATGATTTCTCCAGAGTGATTAGATGGCAAACTCCATGAAGGTAAAACCATTCTCACTAAATTTTGCATCCTCTCGTTATTCAAGAGTGTATTCAGAGATAAGGTAATTAACCAGTACTTGTTGAATTAAAAGGAGCATACATTAGTAGTGGTTAAAAAAAGGACTTTTCATGTGTATTACCATTACTATCAAATCAAAAGTTGTAGGCAAATATCATAATTGATAGCCGAGTTGCTATGTCCCAAGGACATTTACTTATAATAAGAACGGGGGAAGCTGGAAGGCAATAGGAAATATAACTGTTAGAAATGGAGAACGACAAACAGAGCTATTTTTTAACATGCATAATGGTGTTCTCTGTTATGTTATACCTTTATACAGCCACATTAATCCAGACTTCCCAACAGCCACTTTCTATAACTTGGGTAATCATTGCCTTTGCTATGTTTTACTGAGATAAGGTTGTCTTGGAAAAGCCTCAAGTCGGGGCTGGGTATTCCATGTGCCATTCATTCAGTAAAGATGCACTACTTCAGGCAAAAGCCTGAAACTGAGAGGGCAGGTCTTAAAGAATTCAGAAAGGGAAGGACTGTCTCTCCCTGTGTCAGGTGTTTGGTGGTTGAAGAACCAAGATGGCATAGAATGCATTAGATGGCAGGAGAAAAAAAAAACTATTCGTGAGAGAAAGCAAATTGGTAACTCAACAGGGTATCTGCCATGTAGGAGTCCACCTGTTCTAGATAAATGAACTATGCCTCCTGCAAACTAGAGGACATCGTGTATGTATGTTTCTGTATGTTTTTCCATGTTGAGTCTGATTCTTTATTATAGCTGTGTTTTTATTTTACATCTGGTGTCTCTACCTTTCTTCCTTTATCCCCCTATGGCTCATTTCCCCCTCTCTCTCCTAAGGATTATACATGGAGGATAAATTAATATTCTAATATTACAAATAGCTATTTTTGAGATCTGGGAGGAGTTAGAGCGTATGTTATTGGAACAAGGAGATCATCTTAATTTGAAAAATGTTACAGTAATTCTGATATTCTCTTTCCACCACCCCTACCTCCTGGAAACGTTCTTCGCTGGACCGGTAAACAAAGGGAAGACCATGTTTTCTTAGATGCACCGCAGTGTTAAGGCTTGCACACCTGTTTTCCTTCTTAAACGAGTATAGTAGCTCTTACTTTCAGAATATCCCTACACCAACTAGGGTACAATAAAAGACACAGAACAGGAGGGGATACACATGATACTATTCACTGCAGAAATTGTCTTATATACTTGTGAGAGCTGGCAAAGCAAGTCTGAACTCTGTTGGGCAGACTAGCAGATTGGACAGGCTGGAGCTCTGCTCTCAGCATGAGATGAGACTGCTGTGAGTGACGTTTCTTTCTGAGGGTAGCCTCAGTACTGTGCTTAGGGCAGCGATGGCGAACCTTCTGAGCTCAGTGTGTCAGTATTTTGAAAAACCCTAACTTAACTCTGGTGCCATGTCACATATAGAAATTTTTTGATATTTGCAACCATAGTAAAACAAAGATTTATATTTTTGATATTTATTTTATATATTTAAATGCCATTTAACAGAAAAATCAACCAAAAAAATGAGTTCGCGTGTCATTGGTTCACCATCACTGGCTTAGGATCTTCCAACGGACTCAATGAAGTCTGTCCAGACTACCCAAAATAGTCTCCCTTACACAAAGTTGATGGGTTATGGACTTTAATCACATCTACAACACACTTTTCACAGCTACATCTAGATGAGTGTTTTGTTGGATATCTGAGGACTGTAGCCTAACCAAGTTGACTAATGATACTGATTCCCAAGTTGAATCTTGGCAACAAGTATTGTTACTCCTTATTCTCTTATGTGGAGATTTTCATTGCCAACATTAGATAAAAGGGTTGTTAACTGGTAAAGGTTGCGACAGTCACTTTTCACATGCTATATCTTGCCTGTTTGGTGTAGGAGGTCATCTGTACTTTGTAATAATTGAATCAGAGCGCACAACTGCATTTTAAAGTAAAGGAGAACGGGATCAGATGGGAAGCCCACAACGGTTTATGTAACAGGTTCTGAGTCATTTCTCAGCGAGAAGAACCAGATAATTTCATGGTACTGGTTTACATAATTTTCTACAATTTAATGTGTGGAAGAAATTGCCTGTTATAGAAATTCATTAGAGTTATTTAAGCTTATAAAGTGGTTGCTTCAAGGTTTCTGAGTTTTGCTTCACCACTGTTCTTAGCATAAAGGGAACCAAGTACTTACATGAAAAATGCCTGGCTTACTGCATTACAGGTTTTATGTTCTGTGACTTAGCCAAGTAATGATATTCTATTAACTTCTAAAGATTTCTTAGCACTAATTTCTTTGTAAATTAAGTAATAATCACTTACATTCAGAGTGACTTCTCTCCTTTCCCTACCTCGCTGTTAAAAATATGGCACTAGCGTATAGTGATGCCAAGGTGTTCAATTTACACCATGCTAGTGAATCTTGTTCTCAGTGCCTCGAGCCACAGTTCTTGGAGGAAGTGACTGCTGGCTTTGTTCTGTTAAAGATATCATCACTATGTTCCCCTAACATTAATGCCTAAATATTCCATCAACAGAAAGTTGATGATCAGAGAGAAGGTTGTTAGAAACTTTGAAAAGATATTTGAAACCCATTTATGTTTATCTCCACAGTCATCACCATTTTCAAGTCTATAATTGTTTCTCTGCTGAAATCCTGCTATGTAACTTTCTCTGGCATCCGATAACATGCAAATAGCATCATGCCAGTAACTTCCCTAAACACCTGCGATATCTTTTTGAGGGTCATTAACAGACATGTTAAAAACTGGTAGGATTTGGGTTCCTTCTACCTCAATAGTATCTTGACCATTGTCACCTATGTTCAAGCTAAAATTGACTGCCTCTAAGTCAGTGGTTCTCAACCTTCCTAATGCCGCGACCCTTTAATACAGTTCCTCATGTTGTGGTGACCCCCAATTCATTGTTACAAATTGAACATAACTGAAGCATAGTGATTAATCAAAAAAACAATATGTAATTATATATGTGTTTTCCGATGGTCTTAGGCGACCCCTGTGAAAGGGTTGTTCGACCCCCAAAAGGTTCGTGACCCACAGGTTGAGAACCACTGCTCTAAGTGCTATACTTTTGTTATAGTAGAGGATAACATGCAATATGATATGAACACCTCAAAGGCAACTATCCAAGGTTACAAACAAGTTTTATAATTATGTCATATTCATACGTATCCTATTGAGTATAATGTTCTAAATATTTTCTTATTTAGTGGACCTCAGGTGCAAAGATTGAATTAATCATACTCTGTAGTTTATGACATCTTTACATTTTTTATTTCTAAATTACAATTAATATTACATTACTTTCAGGTATAGAGCATAATGGTTAGACATTTATATAAGTTAATTAAGTGCTTCCCTGGATAGGTCTAGTATCTACTTGACAGCATACAGAGTTATTGTAATGTATTACTGACTATATTTCTTATTCTGTATTATATATCCCTGTGACTATTTTGTAACTCACAGTTTATACTTCTTAATCCCTTCACCTTTTTCACCCACCCCAACCCCTCCTATCTGGCAACCATCAGTTTGTTCTGTGTATCGATGAGTTTGTTTCTGTTTTGTTTGTTCATGTAGTTTGATTTTAAGATTCCATGCGTGAGTAAAATCATATAGTAGTTGTCTTTATCTGTCTGGCTTATTTCACTTAGGAAAATACCTTCTATGCACCCTTGCTGTCACAAATGGTAAGATCTCATTCTTTTTTATGTTTGAGTAATATTCCATTTTATACATGTACCACTTCTTTATTATCTAATTTTCTACAGATGGACACTTAGGTTGCTTCCATATCTTGGCTATTGTAAATAATGCTGCAATAAACATAGGGGTGCATATATATTTTTGAATAAGTGTTTTGGTTTACTTCAGAAAAATACCCAGAGGGTTCCTTTTTCTCCACACCCTTGCCAACACTTGGTAATTTGTTGATGTTATTGATGATAGCCATTCTGACAGGTGTATGGTGATAAGAAACGTATTGTGTTGCCAAAACCGGTTTGGCTCAGTGGATAGAGCGTCGGCCTGCGGACTGAAAGGTCCCAGGTTCGATTCCAGTCAAGGGCATGTACCTGGGTTGCGGGCACATCCCCAGTGGGGAGTGTGCAGGAGGCAGCTGATCGATGTTTCTCTCTCATCGATGTTTCTAACTCTCTATCTCTCTCCTTCCTCTCTGTAAAAAATCAATAAAATAAAAATAAAAAAGAAACATATTGTGGTTTTTGTTTGCATTTATCTGATGATTCGTGACTTTGAGCATCTTTTCATATGTCTATTGGCCACCTGTATGTTGCTGTTGAACAAATGTCTATTCAGGTCCTTTGTTCATTTTTTAATTGCATTATTTGTTTTTTTGTGCATTAAGTTGGTTGATGAGTTATTTATATATTTGAATGTTAACCCCTTATCAGATATATCACTGGTGAATGTCTTCCTCCATTCAGTAGGTTGTCTTTTCATTTTGTTGATGGTTTCCTTCACTGTGCAAAACTATTTAGTTTGATGTGGTCCCATTTGTTTATTTTTTCTTTTGTTTCCCTTGCCTGAGGAGACATATAAAAAATATTAGTAACAGCAATGTCAGAGTTTACTGTCCATGTTTTCTTCCAGGACTTTTATGGTTTTGAATTTTCAATTTGAGGCTTTAATCCATTTTGAGTTTATTTTTGGATATGGTATAAGAAAGTAGTCTAGTTTCATTTTATGCATGTATCTGTCCAATTTCCCAATACCATTTATTGATGAGATTGTCTTTACATCATTGTATATTCTTGTCTACTTTGTTATAGATTACTTGACCGTGGAAGCATGAGTTCATTTCTGGGATCTTTATTCTGTTCTATTGATCTATATATTTGATTTTATTCTTGTACCATGCTATTTTGATTACTATAGCCTTGTAGTATAGTTTTACATTAGGTAGCATGATACCTCACATTTTATTGTCCTTTCTCAAGATTGCTTTGGTTACTTGGAGTTTTTTGTGGTTCCAGATAAATTTTGGGATTATTTGTTCTAATTCTTTGAAAAACAACCTTAGTAATTTGATAGGAATTACATTGAACCTATATATTGCTTTGGGTCCTATGGATACTTTAATAATGTTAATTCTGCACAGTATATGCTTCTATTTTTATATCTTCTTTGGTTTCTTTACTAAATATCTTATAATTTTCAAGAAATAGGTATTTTACCCCTTTGTTAAATTTATTCCTACATATTTGCTTTTTTTATGCAATTATAATCTTTTTTCCAATTTCTCTTTCTTATAGTTAATTTTGGTGTATAAAAATGCAACAAGTCTGTGATATATCTCTGCCCCTCCTACCAGTCTCAACAAGGCTTCTTCTTTGTATTCTTAGTTATAGGAGCTCTACTTAACTAGTCTTCAAAGTGCTCTCAAGTTGTTGTTTCATAATTTAGTGGTAATTTTGATGCAGTTGTGTGAGAAGGCAAGCACAGCCTTTACTTATTCCATCTTGTCTGGAACTCCTGATATACTACATCTTTATTACTTCTTTTTACATCTTTCTTCGCTTGCTTCAATACTTTTCCATTTTTACACAAAACTACTACAATATCTCTGAATGCCTCTTAAATCTATATGTACTCTTGAACCTATGTGAATCTATAGAGATGATTTTTCCATGTATATATTTTAACTTTTTAAATTATATCAGAATTTGAGATACATATTAGCTCTGCTTTGTTCACACACACAAAAAAAAGGATTGAATAAGTCCATCTCCTTGGATATTTGAAAACCTAATTTGTTTTAACTGCTGAAATTTGTGTGTGTCATAATAGAATAGAGCTTTTTAGGCACTGATTTTTGCCTGCTGCTATCATCTACAATCTACTTGATATCTGTAAATGCATCCATTTTAAAGTAAAGAATCCTCAATGATAAAATGACACTTATATGAGTCTGATCATATAAGTTTCAGAACCCTCCATCACATCTCTCTTCTTCTGGGCCATCGTATTTCTCTATCTGTCTGGAATTTTGGATTCACTAATAAGTTCATCCCGCTTACCTTTTTTGATGAATACTTTATGTATATTTCAAATTCTACTTTACACATCTGTTTCCTAGGAGTTTTTGATGACTCTCAGATCAAGTAATATCTTCTTTATATATGCTATCTGTGTTCTATTTTTTCTCTATATTTTCATACTGTAATTAAATATTTATATTTGTGTTTCCAACTAAGAAGGCAAATTCTACTGGAGTGAGGTAAGATACATGTCTTGTATTTCTATGCTTAAGGATCAGTGGTATTTTTAGCTCTTAATATGTGCTCAATAAATAAATGTTGAATTAATCAATGAGGGAGGCATCCTATATAATAAAAGAGAAACATGCAAATTAACCATCCCTCTGCTACACTCATACCATGCCCACCAGCCATGCCCACCAGCCAATCAGGAGTGAATATGCAAATTAACCCAAGATGGCGGCAGCCACGGAGCTGGAGCCAGAAGGAGGCTTGAGTTGTGCCCGGCAATGGAGGAAGCCAAGCTTCTTGCCTGCCCTGGCTGGCCCTCTGCCCTGCTCAAGGCTACAAACTTTCAATTATAGAAGATAAATAAATCCCAGATACCTGCTTCCAGCTACAGTGGCCTCTGCTCAAGGAGGGGCTGGGAGCTTGGGTTGCTAGGACCTGGGATCCACTCAAGGCTACAAAGTTTCAATTATAGAAGATAAATAAATCCCAGAAAAAAAAAGAACAGGCTGGGAGCGTTGGTCGCCAGGGGGTGTGGCCAGCCTGCAAACAGCCCTCAGCCCCTCACCCAGGCTGGCCAGGCACCCCAGCAGGACCCCCACCCTGATCCAGGACACCCTTCTGGGCAAACCAGCTGGCCCCCACCCATGCACCAGGCCTCTATCCTATATAATAAAAGGGTAATATGCAAATTGAACCTAACAGCAGAAGGACTGGGAATGACTGGTCACTATGACACACACTGACCACCAGGGGGCAGATGCTCAATGCAGGAGCTGCCCCCCGGGTGGTCAGTGCGCTCCCACAAGGGGAGCTCTGCTCAGCCACAAGTCAGGCTGACAGCTGCCAGCACAGCGGTGGTGGTGGGAGCCTCTCCTGCCTCCTCAGCAGTGTTAAAGATGTCTAACTGAAGCTTAGGCCTGCTCCCTGCTGGCAAGTGGACATCCCCTGAGGGGTCCCAGACTGTGAGAGGGCACAGGGTGGGCTAAGGAAACCCCTCCCAAGTGCACAAATTTTTGTGCACCGGGCCTCTAGTAGTACTATAAAAGCAATAGTCATTGTTCACTCTTTTGATGATAAGAACAGCTTAAAGGTAAGAAGGGTGATATAACATTAAGGCAATATTTTCTTTTGAAGTGTTTGATTATTTAAGACCAAATATGAAGAAAAATGGGGATTGGGAAGATTATGGTAATATTTTCCAGAGATACATAAACAAACACAGGAGTAGTCTTCAATTTATTTTTATGTATATAAAGTTGTTTAGAGTGTTTAATTACTTCTGTAATTTTTCTAGTAAGGGGATAGATGAAGTCTTGGTCCAAGTCAATCTCAAAGAGAATCAAGTAAATCCATGGACTGATTCTGTACTTAATTTTGTCTGTCCCAGAATGTAGAGTCGAAACAGATATACCTATTAACATGCATAATTCTCAGTTGTTCCCTAACATATTTGTAGAGTATCATGGTAGAAAGGATCTCTGGGATTGTCACCTGCCATACCTCATCTCTCACCTCAGCCAAAAATTAATCAAAGATAATAATGCATCTCTATGAATTCTTTCATCATCAATGTCAAAGCCACCTTGGTGGTGATCATTTATACATCCCCCCATAACTCACTTCTGGGGCCAGTGGAAAAGTCAAATAAGTCTTCCAAATGCCTAGATAATAGTAAATGTATTCAAATGATGGCATTTGTCATAGCTACTATTACATGTTGATGTTAAAAATAGTGGTATGCAGCTATTAATTTAAGAAGTTATTTATATTCAATGCAATTAGTATATATCAGAATCAGTTCACCTTTATCTCTCAGGGAAAACAGTATATCATTATTCCCTTAGCTCAGGATTGTGTCAGCTCTTATGTTTTCTGTTGTGGTATAATCTACATGTCATTTTCTCATCTTGACATCCCTCAGAATATCACCTTTGTTCAATACATTGATGCTATTGTGATAAGTGAACCTGGTGAGCAGATACCGTAGATACGAGAGTACCAGAATTTATGAAAAGGGTTAGGGGTTTGCCACATCTTTTAAAATTATAGAAGTTCTGTTTTCTGGGCATGCCAAGAGATTTCTATTAAGGTGAAAAATAAGTTACTGTTCTTTGAATCAGCTATTAAGGTGAAAGAAGAATACTTGGTGAGAGAGTTTTTGAATTTTAGAGGGGAAAAAAAGAGTGTGATTCTCCGATCCATTTACTAGATAGTCTGAAGTGCTGCCAGTTTCAGCAATCCTCAGAGCAAGAAAGGGCATTGCATGCCTCACATGCAGGCTATAGTAAAAGCAGCCCTGCCACCTGGATCATATGAACCAATGAACTAAATTGTACTTGTCTGAATCCTTCAGCAAGTCCCAGTAAGAGAATCACAGTGAAGACTCTCAAATATGGAAATAAGGCCATGCTATACTGTGCCAACAATAATTTCACCTTTAGTAAAATAGCTCCTCTCTTGCTATTACACTTAGGTAGAGGCAGAATGCCTGATCACGGGGCATTAAGTGACTGTGAAACCCAAGATGTCCATTATGAAATGTGCATTATCTGATACACTCAATCAGAAAGTTGGACATATGAGACAGCGCCCTATTAGTAAATGAAAAATGTATATTGTGAATGTATCCAAGGACGTCTTGAGGGCACAAGTAAGTTTCATGCAGATGTGGCTCATGTTCCAGTGGTACCTGCTCTAAACACTTTCCTATTTCTCTCTAAATCTAAAACTATGACCTTGTGTAGACTTTTCTATGTTCAGTTAACAGTAGACCAAGTGAAGCACGTCTGGGACTGGCATACAGATGAATCTGTATGATGTTTGGCACCACTGGAAATATGGAGTCCTATGCTATAAACTCACTTAGGAATGGTCCTAATAAAAACCGTGGGAAACATACCAGTGGGAAGAATCTGGAGCAGCAAATAATATTGTTTTCTTTGTCTAGAAGGGGAAGTGGCCCGTGATTAGATTAGATTTATGGAACATGATTAATGAATTGGGCAATTTGCCAAAGACCGAGAAAGAACAAGAAGGTTAATTATGAGGGGGTCTTCAGAAGAAATATTTAGGGAACAGGCACAGTGTGACTATATCTGTACTCATGTAAGTTTCCAGGAGAAGGTTCCTGGACAAAGAACCTTATCAAAAATCGGGTAGACAAGATTATTCCTTCTGTAGATATCAGTGAGCCTCTTTCCATATTGTTCCTGTGTTTGGTCAATGTGCTTATGTATAATCTGGAGATAGCAGCCAGGACAAAAGCTATGTAAGAACTTAACCACATGTTCTTTCATCTCTAAGGTTGATCTGTTACTGAAGCTGTTGAGAGCCACAGACCAACAGCCTGTATGGCACCCCTTCATGTCCACCACTTGACAGTGGGTTAATTGCATTGAATTACTTTCTTCATGGGTGTGCATAACTTGGCCTTAAGGGAATAGATATATAAACCTGAACACATATTTGAGTTTTCCTCTTGCAGCAGTTTTGCCAGCATAACCTCAGAATGCTTTATTCATCTTTAAGATACCTAAAAAAAATAATCTCTGTCCAAAGAATGAATTTTATAGTGGAAAAAAAAATTTAGCAGTGGTTCTCCTCTGATGACAACCACAAGTTGTATCACGTGATAGAACTGTAGAAAGGCCTACTGAAGTCTTAATCACAGAGTCTGCTGAAAAATGTCATCTAATTAGGTCAGTGTGTCATCTTACAAGGTTTAATAAATGCTTTAAAACAAAGACCACTATAGGGTGACCTTTTTTCTGATTTTCTAGTTTTAGGGGCTCCATAAACCAAGAAGTGAAGTTGAAGATGGCCCCTCTCATGATTGTACCAACCTATTTGCTAAAATTAGTTTTTCTTCCTATTCCTATAGTCTTGGGCTTGGTAGGTTAGGAAATACTAGTGCTCAAGAGGAAAATAATTCCTCTAGAAAACAGCCAAAACTATTTTCAATTAGAAGCTGATATTCCTTCTAGAGCAGCGGTTCTCAACCTGTGGGTCACGACCCCTTTGGTGGTCAAATGACCCTTTCACAGGGGTCGCCTAAGACCATCAGAAAACACTTATATAAGTACATATTGTTTTTGTGATTAATCACTATGCTTTAATTATGTTCAATTTGTAACAATGAAATTGGGGGTCACCACAACATGAGGAACTGTATTAAAGGATCTCGGCATTAGGAAGGTTGAGAACCACAGTTCTAGAGTCTGTACTCTCAGGATATTGAATCAGCAGATTCCTGAATCATTATACTGGCCAGGATGCCTGATCTCCATCACCTAGGTGAACTGGATTATGGCTATACAATGTGATAGGAAGGGCAAGGTCTGGAATTCAGAGACTGACTTGGGTACAACTCAGTTTTCCCATCCTCAATGAGAAACTGCAAAAGTCTCATGAAGATAGGACCTGTAAGGACTTAAATGTTATAGTGATAAAAGTTTGAGTCATTCCTAATAAAAAGAAAAACAAATTAATAAACAAAAGAGCCGAGGTATTGGCAGAGGACAGGGGAAGAGAGACTGTGAGAAAAGGAAGCCAGAATTACTAATATAGGACTTATTACCAACAACAAAATGGGAACTGTCGCAGCTCTGTTGTTAATTATTCACACTCTCTCCTTTCATTCTGTTAACATATATAGCAGTACTGCTGGTGGATAATTTTTACTGATTTAGTCATACCCTGTTTTTATATGGTGTCTGATGAGACTTTAGACTTTTCTTTTATTGGAGGAATTTAAGTTTCTTGACCTAATGATTTAATGATTGTTGCATGGCAAATGGATGTGGAGTAATGAAGGCAGAAGTGTACCCACAAGTTTTGTACCATACTCTTTTCACCTCTGTGACTAGGCAGGTTAACCAACCACTATAGATTGAAGTGTATGAACCCTTCTTTTCCTTGATTTGGGGGAAAACAGTGATTGAAAATATATAAAAGAAAAATGATATCAAAGTATGCGTGACTCTCCTTTGCTCTCTCATGCTTCTCCGTGCTTTTGTCATAGTTTGGACAGTGTCTGTAAGGCTCTTTGGGCATGGCTCCTGTTGGTCAGCTTCTCTTCCTTGGCTTCTACTCTTAATTGGTTCTGCTTTAGCCCCTTGTTCCATCAGGTCAATGGTCATAATGCTGGTAATGTCTTATCATTGTTGATATTCCTTGGGTACTTCGCCATTTATTGTGAATTTTTTGGTCCACCCAAACTCTATGGAAAGCCCCTTTATTAAATTCTGTTCATGTATATTCCTTAAGTGTGCCATTGATTTATGCAAGGATCATGACAATATAAATGCCTTTACAATTTCTTCCAACTCTCTTATGTTTATATTTTAAGTTTCTACAAGCAAGAGATAATTTTCATACAGGGTGAATATAAAATATAATGAGGTTTTGAAAATTTATATAGCACAATTTAATTAATTCTATGCCCTACACTATTAATTTTAAAATGCCATCCTTTATGACGCTACAGCTAAGTAGGGTACTGTTTTATACATATATAGTATTTAGATTTATTTTACAGTGAGACATGCTAAGTAATAACCTTATAAAAAGAAGTACATTTTTTAAAAGGAGAAATAATTATTTGGAACTGTTGCAAAGTTGTAAGAAAAATTTATCATTAGTTTAAAAAATAACAACCAAAAGCCCCCAGAAAGAACAAATATGACTTTCACACCAATGAAGTCACGGTCATGCTATTTTTTTTCCCCGGTTTTACAACAACCCATCACAGACACATTTAATCTGCCATGTGACCTTGTGAAGGAGAGCAAACATGTCCTTTTGTTACCTAAAACATTTTATTCATTTCAAAATGGGCACCATGACAGTCTGGCTATTTTAAGTCTCCCATTGTTTGTCTAAAATAGATTGTGCTGGCAGAGTGCAAGTTCTGAAAACTGTTAGCTTGGTGTGCTCATTATTTCATCTCAACTTTCAGAATGGCAATTTCTAAACATGCTTTTGCCAAGCAGGTCAAGTGAATGGTGCTATGGGGTGTGGGCTGAGAGAGTGAGGCAGTACTAATTTGAGTGAGGGTTAGGCAGAGAGAGAGATGCAAGATTATATTCCACTTCCTCGCATAAGACAGGTTTCACAGAATTGGGGAGAATGATAATCAGGTTTAAAGACAAGTTTGCCATTCTTGTTAAGGTCAGGGGTAGACTTGACATATAAACAACAGAAAGTTAATTGGTACAGATAGGATAAAATATACTTACAGGTCAAGTAAACTGATTTTCATTTCCCAAGTCTTTCCAGTGGACATAACTTTCCTATAAAGCTAATCTAATTATGACTTGAATGTTCTTAAAATCATCAGCTTTAAATATGCCCTTGTCAGGACTTCTTACTGCCAATGGAATCAAATTAAAGACCAACCCTAGCTTCATCAGCTTATTTACCAATATTCCTTTCCACATATCTGTACTTTCCCAATACTACTCTGATATGTCTTGCTTGTTTCAATATTTTGCCAAACATGTAATTTTTTTCAAGCAACATGTTGAGCTGAATTGCTTATGAAATGTGTGCTTGGTTTGCAGCATGCAACAATTTAGTCCAAGAGCCAAAGACACATCTGAGTTCACTGGACTATGTGCGAATTTGACTGTAAAAGTTATAAACCCCTGCTCACACTCTGGGCGCAGCACAACATTGTGCCTTGTCTTCCCCAGTGTCCTTTGCTTAGAATATAAGTCTAAGGCCTACTGTTCAGCCTCCATACAAACTCAAGCCACACTTTTTTGGGAAGACATAATCCCCCAGGCTGTTCTCTTTTCTGATCTCTTAATTATTTTTTCATGGCTCCATTAGCTCAGGCATCTGACTATGTTATGATTAATCTGTTTAAGCTCTACAAAGTGAACTTCTTTAGGGTTGACCTAAAAATAATATCTGTAGTCTTGGCATCTAAAAAAAATAGGATACCTCCTTGTTGGGTGTTCCAAAGGGCTTGAATAAGGAGTAATCATTTCAAACCAGGATCAGGAATCCACATACTTCCATTTCAAGAAAAAGATAGCACCACACTCAAACATCAAAGTAAACTTTGATTCCAGATTGAAATGGCTCACATCCTGAGGTCTCCATACATCCTGCCCTGTGTTTGATTTTACAATAGGAGACAATTTTCAGTCAAAGAGAACAATTAGAAGTTTTGATTATGTCCTATTTCTGAAGATAATTAAGGAGGGAATTTAGAGGGCTAGGAGTTGAGGTCCAGCCCTGATATTATCTGCCTGGGTGAACAATTGTAAGAACAACAACAAATTTCTAGTAATAACAGGTGCATTAATACCATCATCAATAATAATTATAACAGATGGAAGGGAGTTTTTACTATGGGTCTCAAACTCTGTGAAGCATATAAACTAAACAGTTATTCAAGTATAAAATAAAGAAATTGTATTTCTTAGGAAATATGGTAGACAGAATACCTTAATTTGTGTATACTCTATCCAAAACTACTGTGGTCTACAAAGGGACTTATTTATTTATTTATTTAGAGATACCTAGGGGGGAAGTTGAGGAGAGAATACAGTTAAGAGATAGCATTCCAATTTTGGAAAATGATGTGTAGTAGCTTCCTTAGCACATGAGAGAAAGCTGAAATCTATCAGCTGGCAGTGTTAGAAGCCAACAATAAGCAACCTATTTATGCTGAAATTGGAGGTCACTTCTTACTGCCATGGAGAAGTACTTCCATGGAGAGTCTCAGGAAGTGGAGATAGCAATAAAAAGGAAGGCAAGGATAAGGGGTGGGAATGAAAACAGTAAACACGTTTTGAACTATTTAAATTTTTTTGTCAGATTCCCTTTCTTAATCCATACAACAAGATGGCTGTCTCTCCTCTAGAAAGGTAGGAAAATAGACTATTTGATGCAAAATTAAAACTGATTAGCTCTAGACTTGAAAATTTTGAGCAAAGTTAAAAGGATCAAGGGTAAGTGAGGATATTAAAATGGCCTATTAAATGAATGTATTTTTTATCAAACTCCAAGACCTCATCCTACTTCTCTTTTTCAGCTTTCTAAAATCCTGAAGGCCAGGCTTATCCTAGTAATTAAGAAGAAGTGTCTGACCGAAAATTTTTTTAAAAAGTTAATAAATGCTGTTATTTTTGGATCATCAAGTGAAACAACTTAGTGTCCACCAAATAAAATGAAACCCATTAATAATTTAATCCTTTCCACACCACATATGTTACAATCAATTGCTAGTTCCTAAATCTTAATGGGAACAGACAATGAATATATTTAGGGAATTTATTGCAACTTAAAGACAGACACTAAGATAAATATGTGTATAGACAAAAAAACACACAAAAAAACCAAGGCAATATGGACCATTTCGAGAGAAGAAAACTTCAAAAACAACAAATACAACATTAACAGTAGCTATTATAACAAGAGAAGATATGGTGTCATGGCATATAAGAATAGAATGCTGTAATTTTTTTTTGAAATAGAACATTCAGAGAATTAAAACATAGGTATTGAAAATTTTAAATAGTAAATTTTAACAGAAATAAAATTTTATTTGAAAGCTTATCTGAGAAAGTTGAGGATATGACTCAGAAGTAGAAGAATACAGAAAAACAAAACAACTGGTGAGTAAAGCCAAGTAAATTGGAAATTTACATTTATCAAAATATAAAAATGTGTGTTATCAAAGATATCAAAAAAATTACAGTAAACTTTATCTCAATAGAAGTTACATGAGGTTTCAGGTTGAAGGGGCCGCCCACTAACACTTTAAATTGCAAAGTAATTCATCACTGTGCAACTTTTGAATTCTCAAAGATACATTTTGAGGGGAATATCTACATCTATCACCTATCTATCCAGCATCAAACTCACCTAAAATGATTGGAAATCAGAATGACACAGCACTATTTCCCAACTTAATATTTCATACTGAGACAAACTCTGCCAGTGCAGTACAGAATGAAGATAGTTTCAGATATTAAAAAAAAATGTAAATTTTATATTCTGTGTACAATTTTAGAGTTTATTGATATAGTAAGTTCCAATCAAAATGAAAGTGTGAATTAAGAAAGAGAAAGTTACATAAATCAACAAACAAAGATGCTAATATTCAAGAGACTCAGAGGGAAATATGAGGATGATTATTGGGCAGCAGCTAGAAATTCCCCAGGGAAGACCAATTCAGGAAGATAGAAAGCTTTAAGAGGGATTCAGTCAAAGGGATATATATATATATATATATATATATATATATATATATATATAGAGAGAGAGAGAGAGAGAGAGAGAGAGAGAGAGAGAGAGAGAGAGAGAATATGCAAAGTAGGGTGGGACACTGTAATGGGTCACAACCAGACAGGAGGAGGTTTTGCATGCAGTTGAGGCCCAGAGAAGAGAGGAAGACAGACACAGGGGGGCCTGCGGCTCCAGGCCCCAGAGCAGACACAGGCAGTGGGGCAGGGGGGAAGTCAGGCATAGGTTCAGGGGCAGCAGCCCGCGGGGTGCCTCCTCAAGCGATTTCAGTTGCATGCGGGGCCTCTAGTAAATCTATAACTGTTTGATCACTTGACCATATTAAGATAAATTTAGATAATGTGAAGAAAGAAAAATACTAAGTACTCAGACCATGATAGAAAACCCTTATTGAGTCTTAACTTGCATCAAGTAACTATTATGTTTTGAATATATTAATTTATTAAACATCATAGTAATCTTATTAATTTGGCAATTTTATTAGCCTTATTTTAGAAATTATCAAATTCTAGAAATAGCAAATGCTACAAAATAAAATACAATCATGCTACAAAATGTGATTTAGCTATAAATATATTTAAGTAATTATAAAATGCAAGCATGAATATTTAACAAAAATTATGCAATTGCTAAGATGAAGGTAGAGGAAGTATTTCTATGTGAAGACAGGGCATGGCATTTAACAAATATAAGAATGATTATTTCTGATCTATAAAAGAAGCTCAATAGATAATATCTAAATCTGGGAAATCAGGGCATAATAACACTTTAAATTGCAAACAAGGCCTCCCCTAGGGGATGCAGGACACAAGATAATACCTTTGTGGTGGCCTTTTTTACATAAACAACGTGATTTAAAATGTGTGACAAAGTTCATGGGTCCATGCAAGGCATTAGGATTTGGTTCAGGTGTTGAGAAGAGGTAATTACATGTTTGTAAGTGTGATAGTGTCCAGCTTTCATCTCTTCCTGTTCAGGTCCAAAAACCATAGCATTGTGGTCTTTATTGCTAGTTCTGACTAATTTGAGTCCTTCCACTCTCAAGCAAAGAAAGCCAGCAGTACTGTTATTATTCATTATGCAATGTTTCTTCCAAAACTGTTTTTATTGAAGCAATATAAGTTTTGCTCTACAGTTCCCTAATTCCACTTTTTTAATGCTGGTTACACCATTACTTTCTATAAATACTGGTTTTCAATGACCCTGCTAGTGTGTTACATTGATAATGATCACAGAAGAAGGTCTTATCTAAAGTACACAAGAGTATGTGAATGAATTAGTTTTCTGGTTTTGTTAAACTTACAATTCAGCATTGTATAGTGTAAATGTGTAACAACACCCTTCAACTATGTCTTTTCTGGCCTACTTTGGATTATAATGCCCATATTCCCAGGACAGCGGTTCTCAACCTGTGGGTCACGACCCCTTAGGCGGGTCGAACGACCCTTTCACAGGGGTCGCCTAAGACCATCCTGCATATCAGATATTTACATTACAATTCATAATAGTAGCAACATTACAGTTATGAAGTAGCAACGAAAATAATTTTATGGTTGGGTCACAGCATGAGGAACTGTATTTAAAGGGCCAGAAGGTTGAGAACCACTCTCCTAGGATGTGATCTCCTTTGATGTTGGCCCTACCTCTGCCTTCTATCCATCACCACCAGGACAAGGTAACTGAGGGCAGTTGCATAGAGGAAGTAGAGTAATCTCATTCAGAGAAGGACTGTTTATCTCTTCTCTAGTACAAGCAAAGACCGTCTCTGGAGCATATATCTCCTCATCCATTGGAGGCAATTCAAGGAAATTGATGAGAAGGGCCTATTGGTATTATGGAGTAACAGTTGTAAGAACCCTTGGAGGAGATGGCACAGCCACTTCTGCAGGACTGGCTGATACTGGACGTACCAGTGATAAGGAACACACACATTTGGTGGCTGTAGACCTGACGTGGTGGGATGACTGGAACATGGATGGGTCAAATTCATTGCAATTCATTGCACACACCCATAAATGGGGCTCTAGGCAAGTGTCAACAGGGAAGAGATGGTAGTCCAAGGTCTGACCTTGTCCTGTGTCTGACAGAAATAAAAGACTCACCCCAAATCAGCAAGTCAGCAGCATCATGGCAGCTAAATCTTACAAGACCCCAAGAAAGTAATGTTTGCATTATCTAGCAGGAGTGATCTGAGGGCAGGCCACTTGCCTGGAACTAGATCCATGCTTGCCTGGTCTAAGAGTGGTACTGTTCTGAAACATGGAGGCAAATACAAGAAGAAACAGTTAAAGAGTTAAAATATTGAGCTGATATATTCTTACAGCAGGGCTAGGGAAGAACTATAGAGTTTAGGGTCACTGTTTTTCACCCTATGCTTTGTAATACTATATTACTTTTAAAATGCTAGAGAGATATTACTTTCAAAAATAAAAATAAATGACATATGACAACAGTTTCATTTTAAAATTTTCTTCCAGCTCCAAGTTGCTATATAAACTGAGCTTACAGGGAGCTAAATATATCATAAAATAGTGGAAACAAAGCCAGTTGCTTCAGTTTTATCATTAAATTGGTATATTCAAATATATCATGGTTGATCTCTAAGAAACCTAGAAGTCAATGACCAACAAAGGGAGCCTATTAACCTAAAACAGTCAAGTGAAATAAAGAGGAGGAAGCTTAGTGTTATTCTAAGTATAGAATTATTAAGGCCATCCTGGGCCCCAACTGTGACTCCAAGGTTGCTCATCATTCCAGGCCCTGCCTTCCCTCAGGCATGTCTGCTGGCTGCCAATTAAATACCACTAACGAGGACACTAATAACAGCTTAAGAAATGCTCCAGTCCCTTGGGTATTTTCATTCTAATAGGAAGTGTCTTATTAGACCAAACCATTTTAAAAACCCAAAGAATTAATTTTAAAAGGAACTCACTTTGTCATCGGCAATATGGGGAGATATTTTGTGGCCTTACAAACGCTCCCTCTACCCTCAGGTGTTGCATTATAGCTGGCTGCATCTTGTGTCGCTGATCCTAGAGATCCACAGCCTTGGAAAAAAGGGTCAGCATTCTCAGGGAAAAATGATGTATGCTTTTAAAAGCAGAGTTTTTGATTTACTTCCATGAAGGCTACAGAAAAGCTAAAGAGGTGAGAAGTATTCTGATGATCATTTATTTCAAGGCACCATAAAAGCCACCCCTCTCCACATTAGGCCTCACTGAATAAACATGTGTTAAGCATAGAGCATAACTTTTTGGCCGTGTCTCAGCAGAACTGAACTGCCTAAATAATGTGTGCCTGCACATTCAGAGGCACACACGGTAATATCTCATTAGCTCTGCAGCATTAGAGGAAGGATCATTCTTTATATATGAATTTCAAGAAAATTAAAACTTATCTCCTATCAGAAATCATTTAAATGCCCTTAAAAGCTCTACCCAAACTATATAACGATTCTTTATCTTCTAAAACACTAAATTAAACTTCGAAAATATTTCAATGACACATCATTATTTTAACACACGAGTTGACATAATGTGCTATAATTGATGCTCTTTGGTTCTTGGCCATGTGCTAATACTCTTAATGATCCCATAGAACTCGTACAACTTTGCTATTGATTTCTTTTGTTTGTTTTGATAAGTTTCTTGGTTTGTTTTTTTCCCCACTAGTATGTTTCCAGTTTCACTTCTTGCTTCTATCAGTATTTTCTAGCTACTACTTTAAAAAATTAACTATTCAGTTGGATTGAAATATGTTTTTCTCTTCTTTTAAATGGTGCTCTTGTAAAGAAATACTGAAATATTTTTACTGATCATAATCCATTCATTTCTTTTTTAAGTAAGGCAGCGACTTAATATTACTTGATCTATTTTCAAAGTAATTCAGGCACTGAAGGTGAAAGTCGTAGTAATAAAAATCCAGTTCGTTTTGGTCAGTGTGACAATCTAAGTAATCACTGAGATTGGACTCCCTTTCCAGTGAGTAGCTGGAGTCCTGTCTCGCAAAGGGCTGCCTGTCCAGGAGGCTGACAGCACTCACCAGAGGGTGTGAAGCTATTCCTTCATATCCACAGGAGGAGCTGTGACTCGGAAGAACTGGCTCATAAGGAGCATATGTTGGAAGCCATTTTAGTTGGTAGTTAACATTGATCTTTTCATTTCCTTCTACTGTCATCTCAGTCCCTCCTTGAAAATAAATTATATGTTGAATGTCTATTTTAATGGGTATTCCCCACCCCATCAAGGTACTAAGCAATTTCACTTAGAAATTAGAAAACCAGAAGGCGGAAGGCCATTTTAAAGATAGTATATGGCATGGCCTCATATTGGAAAGGGCCTGGAAAGCCTCATCTCCGAGCAATCAAGGCAGTCATGTTTGACTTTATGGCTGCCCTCGGCTCAGCCCTTTGATGGATTCAAAAGTGATTTTATCAAATTGACATCTGCTGTTTCAGTGATACACTGTGGACATTTTAGGCTTGTATTCAAAACAGAAATTGGATTTCGGAACACTGAAAATAAGGGCCAGGAACACAAATGACCGCATTAATGACTTTGAATACTCTCTAGTTACACTTCTAGAATAATAGCATTAGAATATCTGCTACGCTAGCAAAATACTGTTTTATCCGTAGAAATGATGGCATTGGCCTTACCTTGAATGACTGTTTAAAAGAGCTAGTGACAGATTAAGGACTGGGGAAGGGTTTCAGGCCACATGTCAGCTAGAGGAATGCCTCACACATTTGTATGGATGCTTCTTCCTCCAGTCTTAAACTCTGAAAAGGAGACTGACTCCTGTTCATATGTTATCTCTAGAATCCAGCTAGTTCCTGACAATATCGCACATAGTATCTGCTTAACTGAATAGACATGTTCCTTTAAATGCTAAAATTCTAGTTAGCATTTTATCAGTTGTCTCTGATAAAACAAACAAACCCAACTGGTTTAGTTTGAAGTATTATTGAGTGAGTTTTTCTTAACATCTGTTTCTTAAGACAGGTTTGGCTCAATGGATATAGACTATTTATATCATTATGATACAAATATTTGTGTTAATTTTTCTGTGAGGCCATCTCTTACCACAAAATACAGAACTACGACAAGATAACCTGGATTCCCAAGACACTTAGTGTTCTGAACAATCTTTCAAAGGCTCATACATTTTTAAGTCTCTGGATAGCTTTCCAGTCTCTGGGAAGCTCCACTTAGCTACTGTTTCTGGGCTCCCTGTGACATCTGGTTGGTTGGTTTCTCCAGTTCCTTGTGAGGACAGAAAAATGATCAAAATTCCTGTTTATATTTACATTGAACTTTCACAATTTGGAGCACACCAAGGGATTCTATTCTCTGGTTTCAAAAGAACATAAAAATATGGTGTCTGAAGGAAATAATTTTTTTTTTGAGTAACAGCTTTATTGAGATATAACTCACATGACACAAAATTTAGCTATTTAAAGTGTACAATTCAATAACTTTTAGCATATTCAGAATTGTGCAACCATCACCACAATTAATTTAGAATATTTGCATCATCTCTAAAGAAACACTATTACCTTTTGCCATCAGTTATTATTTATTTCTCTCCATTTTCCTCCACTAAAGTCCAACCACTAATTTGCCTATTCTAGACATTATATAGAAGTTGAATCATATGGTAATTTTTTTACTAACTTCTTTCACTTATGATGTTTTCAAGGGTCATCCATGTGTGGTTTGTATCAGTATTTCATTCCTCTTATTGAAAAAATAATTTCTGTTGTGTGTATAGACTACATTTTTCTTATCCATTATTCAACTAACAGACATTTGAGTTATAAACTTTTTTACTTTTATGACTAATTGTGCTCTGAACATTCATGTACAATTGTTTGTGTGAACATATACTTCCATTTCTTTGGGGAGTGAGGTAATAACTTTTTGTTTCCAGCAGTTCTCAACCTGTGGGTTGCGACCATCAGAAAACACATATAGCATATCAGATATTTGCATTACGATTCATAACAGTAGCAAAATTACAGTTATGAAGTAGCAACGGAAATAATTTTATGGTTGGGGGTCACCACAACATGAGGAACTGTATTAAAGGGTCACGGCATTAGGAAGGTTGAGAATCACTGGAAACTATTGAGGAACTCTCAAACTGTTTACCAAAGTGTCTGCACCATTTATATACCATTAGCAGCATATTAGGTTTCTAGTTTCTCTACTTCCTTGCCATATTTGTTATTTTTTCTTTTTGTTTGTTTGTTTTGTTGTTACTGTTGTTCATAGTTTACTTAGTGTGTATGAAGTAGTACCTTATTGTGGCTTTTATGTGCATTGTCTTAATGGCTAATGGTATTGAATAACTTTTGTATGCTTATTGGTCATTTGTAGAAATATCTTTTTATTCCATTTAATATTTTCTAAATGGTTAATTGTGAGTTTATTACTGAGTTTTTAGTTATTCCAGATACAAGTCTCTTATAGATATACTAGAGGCCCAGTGCATGAAAACTCATGCACTGGAGGAGGGGTACCTCAGCCTGACCTGTCCCCTTTCACAGTTCAGGAGCTCTCAGGGGTGGGAGGTGACATGGCAATCAGGGGAAAGCGATGCCCCCATCACACCTCTGCTGCTGCCACTGCCGGCAGCACAAGCCTCGGCCGGCCCTGGTTACCTGAGTCTTGGGCGGCCCTGGGCAGCTGGGCAGCCACCATCTAGGTTTGCCTGCGCCTCAGGCTGGACCTGGGGGGCTGAGGGGACTGGGTGCCACCATCTTGTGGCTTTGGGTGCTGCCATCTTTGAGGGCATGACAGTCAATTAGCATATTCCCTCTTTATTGGCTGTGGGCACCGCCATCTTGTTAGGGCGTGATGGTCAATTAGCATATTCCCTCTTTATTACATAGGAAATTTGTAAATACTTTCTCCCATTCTGTGCTTAGTATTTTTACTTTCTTGATAACATGCTTTGATAAGCACACGTTTTTAGTGTTTATACAGTCCAATTTATGCTTTTTCATATTTGTGCCTGTGCTTTTGGTGTCATAACTAAAAAAAACAAAAACAATGTACAGTCCAAGGTCATGAAAATTTGTATTTTTTTCTAAGAATTTTACAGTTTTAGCTCTTATAAGATTAGGATTTTGATCTGTTGAATTAATCTTTGTATATGGTGAGAAATACAGGCCCAACTTCATTCATTTGGATGTGGATATCTAATTGGACCAGCACTATTTTTTGAAAAGATTAGTCTTACCGTTTGAATTGTTTGCACCCTTGTCAAAATTCAATTGACTGAAAATGTGAGGGTTTATTTTAGGACTCTCTAACATATCTATCATTTTACCAGTATCTCATGTCTTTTATTCTTTTAATCCTCACCCAAGGACATGCTTAGAGAAAGGAAGGGTGAGAGAGAGAGAGAGAGAAAGGTGTTAATTGGTTGCCCTCCATATGTGCCCTGATCAGGTATTGAACTCACAACCCAGGTATATGCCCTGACCAGAATTGAGTCAGCAATCTTACAGTGCACAGGATGATGCGCCAACCACTGAGCCACTACAACTGGCAGTATCTCATGTCTTGATACATATTAGCTACAGGTACCTTTGTGGAAGTTTTGAAATAAGGAAGTGTGAATCTTATAGCCTTGTTCTTTTTTCAAGGTTATTTTGGCAATTCTAATTTCTTTGAAATTCGATATGGATTTAGGATTAGCTTATTAGTTTCCAAAAACAGTAAATGTGAATGGAAATATAATTTTCCTTAAAAATAACTATCAAAAGAAAATAGTAATACAACACTTCAAATGGAATTTTCTCTTCTCATTGAAGCTTCTTTGAATATGAAAATATATCTTTAATCAATAATTCAAAAATAAAATAGTAATAAATAAAAATACAAAGAAATTTAATTATGATTGATAATACTAAGGAAAGAAGTATAAGAAAAGTGATAAAATCATATCAGAAAGAATAAATTGCAAGCTGTTTAAGAAGGAATATCCTCAGGGAGAACCAAGATGGCTGCATAGGTTAACGCTGGAGTTTGCTGCTTTGAACAACTACCTCAAAAGTAAAACTAAAAGACGGAAGGGACATCACCCAGAACCACAGGAACGCTGGCTGAGTGGAAGTCCTACAACTAGGAGGAAAGAGAAACGCATACGGACACTCAGAGGAGGCGCAGTGCTGAAGTCAAATTCTGAGGTGCGGAGTGTGCGGAGCGGGCTGGCGGCGGAGGGCGCGGTTGTTGTTTTCAATTGGGAGGGAGTCGCAGACTCTGAGCTCCAGATACAGGCGAGTCTTTAGGGATCCAGACTCAAACGGGAGAAGCGGGACTGTCTGGCTTCAGTCAGAGAGAGTGCAGCTTTCTCTCCGAGCTTTGCAGCGGGTGCTGGGACTCAGAGAGGCAGAGCCCCTGGGGACAGGACTGAGAGCCGCCATAACTGCTCTCTCCGGCCCACCCTGTTGGTCCTGTGCGACCCGCCCCGCCCAAGCCCTGCACAGAGGCATTTGCCGGATAGCCTCAGGCAAAGGCTAGATTAGCACCTCCCTAGAGGACAGAAGTTCTCTCACTGCAGACACAGCTGATTCTCATAGCCACTTGGCCTGGAGGTCAAACCCTCCCTGGTATTAGCTACAACAATCAAGGTTTAACTATAAGACTGCGAACAAAGACCACTAGGGGGTGCACCAAGGAAGCATAACAAAATGCGGAGACAAAGAAACAGGACAAAATTGTCAATGGAAGATATAGAGTTCAGAACCATACTTTTAAGGTCTCTCAAGAACTGTTTAGAAGCTGCTGATAAACTTTATGAGATCTACAAGAAAACTAATGAGACCCTCGATGTTATATTGGGGAACCAACTAGAAATTAAGCGTACACGGACTAAAATAACGAATATTATACAGACTCCTGACAGCAGACCAGAGGAGCGCAAGAATCAAGTCAATGATTTGAAATGCGAGGAAGCAAAAAACACCCAACGGGAAAAGCAAAATGAAAAAAGAATCCAAAAATGCGAGGATAGTGTAAGGAGCCTCTGGGACAGCTTCAAGCGTACCAACATCAGAATTATAGGGGTGCCAGAAGATGAGAGAGAGCAAGATATTGAAAACCTATTTGAAGAAATAATGACAGAAAACTTCCCCCACCTGGTGAAAGAAATGGATTTACAGGTCCAAGAAACGCGGAGAACCCCAAACAAAAGGAATCCAAAGAGGACCACACCAAGACACATCATAATTAAAATGCCAAGAGCAAAAGACAAAGAGAGAATCTTAAAAGCAGCAAGAGAAAGAAACCCAGTTACCTACAAGGGAATACCCATACGACTGTCAGCTGATTTCTCAACAGAAACTTTGCAGGCCAGAAGGGAATGGCAAGAAATATTCAAAGTGATGAATGCCAAGAACCTACAACCAAGATTACTTTATCCAGCAAAGCTATCATTCAGAATTGAAGGTCAGATTAAGAGCTTCACAGATAAGGAAAAGCTAAAGGAGTTCATCACCACCAAACCAGGATTATATGAAATGCTGAAAGGTATCCTTTAAGAAGAGGAAGAGGAAGAAAAAGGTAAAGATACAAATTATGAACAACAAATATGCATCTATCAACAAGTGAATCTAAGAATCAAGTGAATAAATAATCTGATGAACAGAATGAACTGTTGATTATAATAGAATCAGGGACATAGAAAGGGAATGGACTGACTATTCTTGGGGGGGAAAGGGGTGTTGGAGATTCGGGAAGAGACTGGACAAAAATCGTGCACCTATGGATGAGGACAGTGGGTGGGGAGTGAGGGCGGAGGGTGGGGCGGGAACTGGGAGGAGGGGAGTTATGGGGGGGAAAAAAGAGGAACAAATGTAATAATCTGAACAATAAAGATTTAATTAAAAAAATGCAAAAAAAAGAAGGAATATCTTTGTATTAAAATTTAGTAAGAATATTAAATAAAAGTTGGAAAGTAACCACAAGAATTAAAAATATTTCAAGAAAGAAGGAGTAAATGAGAGAAATGTAAAGAAAATTCAACATGTAAATATTGGAATGCCTAAAAAAAGAATAAAATAAACTGATAAAGGGATTAAAAAAAATGTACAAATTGGCTGTTATAAAATAGCCATGAGGATGTAAATTACAGCTTAGGAAATACAGTCAATAATATTGTTATAATTACGTATGGTGCCAGGTGGGTACCAGACTTATTGGGAGAATCACTTTGTAAGTTATATAAATGTCTAACTACTGTATTTTACATCTAAAACTAATGTAATATTGAATGTCAACTGTAATTGAAAAAGTAAAATTATCTTTATGAAAAAAATAAACTGAACAGAATAATAAAAAAAATATTTGAGGTATTATTCAAGGAAACTCTAGAAATAAAACAAGATCTGGAACTATGCATTGATAGGGCTTATAGATACAATCAATTCTGAGACATATTC
The DNA here is from genome assembly GCF_963259705.1 of Myotis daubentonii. Lineage (NCBI taxonomy): Eukaryota > Metazoa > Chordata > Mammalia > Chiroptera > Vespertilionidae > Myotis > Myotis daubentonii. The sequence continues at coordinate 22,109,914 of NC_081848.1, read as the reverse complement.
TAATTCAACTATTACAATTAAAAATGTTTTTAAAAATCCTTGGCGCTTCCAGACAATAAAAATCAATAACTCAAAAAAAGGAAATACATATTTTTTTAAAAAATATACAAAGTAAGGTAGCAGGGAAGCAACATTTTCAAGAAATTTAAATAAAGACAAGCCAGGGATTTTTACATAGAACAAGCCATCCTTTAAATATTAAGGATTTAGAAAACCATTTTGCAACATTCTAGAATTCCAGTAAACTGTGCATGTGCTATTCCTGAGAACCTCATTTGAAGCTGATTGTCATCTAATGCCTAACACAGATGCCTGGGCAAACTTTGACCGAAAGACTGATTATTATTTTTAAACTGTAGAGTCAAGACTCAATAAGGGAAATAAAGGATAATATATATATATATATATATATATATATATATATATATATATATATACACACACACACACATACACATATACACATTATACTGTTTGACAAATAGAAAAAAAATGCTACTAAACTTCAGAGAAGAAGGAAGAGAGGAAGGGAAACTGATGTAAATTACTGATTGCTAGATAGCTAATGTGTGGGAATAAAATATATCATTTAATAGCGATAGACAAAAGAATAAAATATTAAATTAAAAGTTGACGTGGACCTGGCCAGTTTTGCTCAGTGGTTGGAGTGTCGGCCCATAGACTGAAGGGTTGTGGGTTCGATTCCAGTCAGGGGCATGTACCTTGGGTATGGGCTTGACCCCTAACTCTGGTCGGGATGCGTGCGGGAAGCAATTGATTGATGTGTGTCTCACATTGATGTTTCTCTCTCTGTGTCTCTCCCCCTCCCTTCTCTCCCTCTAAAAATCAGTGGGGGAAAAAAGTGAGAATTAACAAAAATAAAAAGAAAGAAGAAAACAGTTGATGTGAATGCGAAGGTACCCACCAATACAAAATATATCAACTTTACCAGAATCAAAAAAAGAAGATAAATATATTAAAAGAAAATACAGAGTCTAAAATTTGAACTCTTTCTTCAGAATTTGCTCTTCTTAAACTGATTTATGTTGTAGGATTGAACAAATGAGTAAATGAATTGACATTTTAGGGAGCTGAACTTTTTAAAAGTTACAGTATAGATTATGAAACATTACAGTTCATCAACCCCTGCTGAACATAATAAAGATAAAAAGATTGAAAGATGGAGATGTTCCTTCGTATTTAATGAGGCCAAGCTTTTATTTGAGAGAGCTGAGAAGTGACTATTGCATTTTTTCATGAAAAGGTCATTTAGTGAAATGATTGATTTAATGACACTAGATTGTACACTGCAGGGAAGTAAATAATTAGAGACAATACTTGAAGAATATACTTAGCATTTTTTGGCACTGAAAAAAAATATTTTCTACATTATAGAAGTTTTTTATTTTCTCTTTTTATTTGGTTTTGGAATTTTAGCATAGATCAGCTACATTAAATATAGAGATCTAAGGAAATGGGACTTTTTGGTTCATAAATGGGCCAGAGTTCTGATGAAGAATTATCTGTTCCTCAGTATGGTTCATATTATCTGTAATAATCAAGGTAAAAAAATAAAATCAAACTCTAGAAGGCTATATAAATCAAATGGAAGACAGATGGAGGCCATGGGAATGACAATCTTGTCAACCTGGTCATATGCCTTCAATGGTAAATTTTTAGAGGTTCTAAGATTTATTTGAATGAGAGAGCTGATTCATTGGCAAACATTCGTCACTACAGAACATTAATTGATTCAAGATTATTTTGTTGTGATAAATTTGGATTTTAAGTTAAGCTGATCACTGTTTACTGAATGCTGTACCATGCAGTAATTTTGTGTCCTCAACCATAACAAATGTTGGATCTTTCAATGAAGTGAATTTAATACAAATTCAGGTTTATTGACGGGGGGCTGTTCATCTATATTCTTTCATAAAGAGCCAAGAATAAAACTTCATGAAGCTTATAACCTCACTGCTAATTTGTTTGTTTTGAGTGATGGCTCATGCCATTGTTTCTAGTACATACACTTCTTCCAGTACTGATGCCTTTTTAGTAATTATTATTACATTTTACGTCTCTGAACACCCAAATTTGCTAAGTACCAGAGAAAGCAGAACACTTCAAAGTATTCTTTTATCATTAGATTCAAATAAATATTTTAAGGTCAGGTCCCTCATTACTCTACTTTTCCAACCAGTATCTTTTATATATGTGAGAATTTTAGTAACTTCAATCTTTCTGTGGTTACACATAATTACCAGTCTTTAGTAAAGGCACAGAGATCCAGAATTATAAAGGGAAAATAGATCAAATATGGTTTGAGCTGAAACCGGTTTGGCTCAGTGGATAGAGCATCGGCCTGCGGACTGAAAGGTCCCAGGTTCGATTCCGGTCAAGGGCATGTACCTTGGTTGCGGGCACATCCCCAGTGGGAAGTGTGCAGGAGGCAGCTGGTCGATGTTTCTCTCTCATTGATGTTTCTAACTCTCTATCTCTCTCCTTTCCTCTCTGTAAAAACTCAATAAAATATATTTTAAAAATATGGTTTGAAAGTATATAAAACATTAAGAAATCTATAAAATAGATAGTAGGATGTCAAAAAACAGATTCTACTTTGGAGTCAAAATGTCAGTTTTGGGGTATTTACTTTCTTGTGTGACACTGGATAAAATACTGAAGTCTCTAATATTTTTATTGCCATATTTTTTCATGAATGCTTTCCTGATTTGTCAGGAGAAATACATGTTTGAAAATGCTGAAGGATTATGAAAGTAGTATCAACATAATAGTCAAGGTCTAAAGTGCCTCTCTCATAAATAATATGAACATAAGTATAGTTGATGTGTTTTAGAGTTTTGAAAAACACAGAGAAGGCAAAAATTTATATAGGATGACAAACTAAAAAAAAAAATGGAATAGCTTAGTGATAATAAAACACACAGAAAGTTCTCTTATAAAAACAAAGTATAATGTTTTTGAGTGATAAAAATAAAAATATACATTTCAAGTTTAATTATAGTAACCAAATTAATAGTTAAAAAAATCAAATGTACTGCATTTCAAATCCTGTGGAGTGCTATTCATATGTATCTTTTCAAGTTGGGCCACTCCACTCTCTATCCACTCCAATCTCTCTGTAAATCTTCATTTCAGTCATTGTCAGTTTTTTCTCCTCAAGTCAGTATCTTTAAAAAGATATGAGGACATGTCATCTCTCATTTTAAAATATCTTTAATTGTATGTTACCTATATTACTTAAAAATTTAAAATAAAATTATTTTTCTGCCACATAAAATCCAGCCATAAGTTATTTCTCAACAAAGCCCCCTGTGCATCTAACTTCATCTTTAACTTTTCATCTCAGTATGGGTATACCAGTATTGTTCTTGTTGGTTTAATCTGCCTCTTTGTGCCTTTTTATATGCTGCTATGATTACCTAGAATATCTTCTCCTTTTTCTCCTGGCAAACTCTTACTCATTCTCTAAGACGTAGGCCAAATATCCCATCCACATAAAGGCTCTCTCTAAGCCTGAACACTTCTGTTCTGTTTTCAGTTAGAAACTGTAATAGCACTTTCCAGAGATGATTTTGTTTCTCTCATTAAATTGTGAGCTCCTTTGTTAGAGGTAGTGCTTGGCTCACAACTTGTATTTAATAACTAAAACCTAATTTATGGATGGATGAAATGCAGGAAGAAGGAAAGCAGGAAGGGAGGGAGGGAGGGAGGGAGGGAGGGAGGGAGGGAGGGAGGGAGGGAGGGAGGAAGGAAGGAAGGAAGGAAGGAAGGAAGGAAGGAAGGAAGGAAGGAAGGAAGGAAGGAAAGGAGATTATAATAAAGCAACTATCTTTTGTGCATCTGCCATGCAGTAGGGGTAGCTCAACCAATTTCTTCTCAGGCAGGACCAAAGGAAAACCTGGCGCTCTTAGCAAATATCTGAGAATAACCCACTTAGTGTTTGCTGTGGAATATTGAGAGATGTTATTATTTGATATTGTACTTTCCTTTTTGTCTCATTTATATGTAATTAAAATGTGTTCTTATTGGTAATATGCATTTACACATTATTTTGTCAACCTAATAAGAATTTTTATATAATCGGTGCAAAACTACTGGAATAGTATTACCAAGCTTCCTCTATTCAGCATGGACACCCTCACAATTATAACTCCTCAGAGAACACCACATCAATAGGATTTAGTTATAACTATTACCTGTAACTTCCCCCCACCCCCACCCCAAAGCACTTAGTGCTTTTAAATCAATGAGAAAGATATTTAAAAATATTTTTATTGTCATTCTGGTTTACTTTGTTTTCTGTATTTAGAGCCAATGCTTAATTCTGCATATACTGCAGCCTCCTGAAAATAGGGCCAATCTGGCAACAGAAAAAAAAAAAAATCAAGTTTTCTGCCTGCAAGTCAATACAGTAAAAATGTTAACAAGGATCCCTGATTCTATAAATAAGAATTTCCTTACCAGCAGTAAAATTTCTAGAAGACTCCTGCTGTGTAAGCTAGAAGGCTTCAAGCTGAGCTCTTTTTTATCGGCAACTTGCCCTTAGATAAATTACACTGATGACTAAGTAAAACTCAGGTAATGTGAGACTGGAGTACATATAGCTAGCATTCTTCATGTCATGCACCATTATCAGAGTCAATGAAGCATACCTTTGGAGATCAAAGAATAAACCATGTCCTCACTGCTTTTTGCTGTGTTAAAAATTTTTAACTGCTGGTTAGTCTATTTTTAACTTATTTAAATGGAGCCAACTGCTTCCTATCTAAGAGGGTGCTGAGCTGAAAAATGACTGCTTGGTTTGCATGGTCTTATAAACTAAGGACTCAATGCCCTAGATTTCCTAGGGCAGACTCTGCTTTTAAGACTTAACAGGTTTATGACCTGGTTGGCTTCAATGGCAATAACAAGAAAACAGTCTTGCTGGAGAGAGAATTCACATTAGGTGACAAAAGACTGGAAGGCTTGAATGAGAATTAGAATTTAAACCTAACACGATAGGCCACCCCAGAGCTATAACTGGATCATTGACTCGAATAGAATATGATAAAGAGATATTTAATAAAATATAGTAAGTAACAAATATTGCATAGTTTGGGTCAATTGTAGGGTTGTGATGGTATTAAGGTGTTGCCATGGCTAAAAGATTGATTTGCTCCATTGTCTATATCCGTTTAGCAGTGGTTCTCAACCTGTGGGTGGCGACCCCTTTGGCGGTCGAATGACCCTTTCACAGGGGTCGCCTAAGACCATTCTGCATATCAGACATTTACATTACGATTCATAATAGTAGCAACATTACAGTTATGAAGTAGCAACGAAAATAATTTTATGTTTGGGTCACAACATGAGGAACTGTATTTAAAGGGCCAGAAGGTTGAGAACCACTGGTTTAGAGGGTCTAAACCCTGTGTAAGTTATAAAAATTTTCTCATTGACTAAGACCACTGATATTCCCTAACTAACAATCTCTGTATGTTAAACATTTAATGAGTTTTTGAGTGGTGCCAGGCTCAGTGTAGTCTCTCAATCAATATAAGGGAAGTGAATAAGTAAATAAATGCTGGTTTCATGAGCTCTGGACCCAAGAAGGAAGGATAACATGCAAACCACCACCTCTAAAGTGCATGGAACATATAAATTTGCTCTAAACAAAACAAAACAAACAAGAAACCTTACAATTAAATTTGGCAGATAAATGGCATATTCATTAATGGCAAGAGTCATTTTAGGGTAGTGATGCTAGGGGTTTTAAATATAAATTCTAAATTACTCAGTGGATCTTCAAAATCCTATCATATCTACTATCTTGCTTATGGATACAATTCTTATCTTGCTTATCAATGTTACTTTCTCATAATTAATTTGATGAAGTCTCTGCTTCTGCCAGATTAATTGGTCATTTCTGAGAAAGCCTTTGCTTTCTTTCCTTTTCATCATTGCTCATTCTGTTCATTCTATTGGAATGCCTTCCTACTATGTAATAGTTTTAAACTTATATGCCCTTATAAAATCAGCTTAATTCCAATCTCTTCCATAAATCTTTTTCTCTCACTTCCAGCCATTTGTGCTAATACTCATGTGGCCTTACATATGTGCGTATGAAATTATATATATACTAGAGGCCCAGTGCACAAAAATTTGTGCACTCAGGGGGCAGGGGGAGGGAAGAGGTCCCTTAGCCCGGCCTGTGCCCTCTCGCAGTCTGGGACCGCTCAGGGGATGACCACCTGCTGGCTTAGGCCCGCTCCCCAGGGGACTGGGCCTAAGATGGCAATCAGACATCCCTCTGGCAGCCTGGCAGCCCTCAGGGGATGTCCACTTGCCAGCAGAGAGCAGACATAAGCTGCAGTCCGACATCCTTAGCGCTGCTGAGGAGGCAGGAGAGGCTCCCACCACCACGGCTGTACTAGCAGCCATCAGCCTTGCTTGTGGCTGAGCAGAGCTCCTCCCATGTGAGAGTGCCCTGACCACAAGAGGGCAGCTCCTGCATTGAGCGTCTGCCCTCTGGTGGTCAGTGTGTGTCATAGTGACCAGTCATTCCCAGTCCTTCTGCTGTTAGGGTCAGTTTGCATATTACCCTTTTACTATATAGGATAGAGGCCTGGTGCATGGATGGGGGACAGCTGGTTTGCCCTGAAGGGTGTCCCAGATCAGGGTGGGGGTACCGCTTAGGTGCCTGGCCAGTCTGGATGAGGGGATGATGGCTCTTTGCAGCTGGTCACACCCCCTTCAGGGTGGGAGTCCCCACTGGGGTGCCTGGCCAGTCTGGGTGAGGGGCTGAGGGCCATTTTCAGTCTGGCGGGTGAATGAAGCTCCCAACCTCTCCTTTTTTTCTTTTTTATTCTGGGATTTATTTACCTTCTATGGCTGTTATTGGAACTGAGAGCCGACTTTAGCTCTGAGGCTTGGCTCCAGCTCTGAGACATCGGCTGCTGAAAGCAGGTGTCTGGTTTTATTTGGCTTCTATAATTGAAACACTGTTACAGCTCCAGCTCTGAGGCCCAGCTGGCTGAAAGCAGGTTTCTGGGGTTTGTTTAGCTTCTATAATTGCAACATTATTTCTTAGAATGCAGCTCAGAGGCCGGCAGTGGCAGGCGGGGAACCTTGGCTTCCTCCATCACTGGAGCAAGCAAGCCTCCTGTTCGCTTCAGCTGCCTGGCTGCCGGCCACCATCTTGGTTGGCAGTTAATTTGCATACCTCACTGATTAGCCAATGGGAAGGGTAGCGAAGTTACAGTTAATTACCATGTTTGTCTATTATTAGATAGGATGTATATGTGTGTGTGTGTGTGTATATATATATATATATATATATATATATATATATATATATATATATATTTACTTTTGGTTTTTATAGTTCAAATTGCTATCATATGGAAAATAATTGTGTGCGTTTATCTCATTACTTCAATAAATAACAAGTTAGGTACTCAGTTTTGGACATTGAGATATGACATTGAACAAAACAGGTAACATCTCTGACTTCATAGGGCTTGCATTTCAGTGGTTCTGTCTTAAAATGTTAACATTTCTTAGGATAGTTTAATATATAATATCAGTATTCAAGTACTGATAGCTTATTATAATAATGTAATATATCTGCATTTCATTGAAACTTCTTTAAACAGTAATCTCTTCTGAAGAGATACTGTAGAAAAGTTAGACTTGGCATCCTGGGAGCATCCTAACTGAGATGTGCTCAGGATGAAATAAGCTGCCAAGGGAGTGTGGAGAGCTCCTGTGTGAAGTCTCCTCTCAAATATTTCAGGCACACAGCTCCAAAGTACCTTGTAGAGAGCACTTTTCCTTTGGCAGGCTAATGACCTTATAGAGGGAATGATGTTCTGTCAGTCTTTAAAACACAACCTGGCATTGTGAAGGCAAGGAGTTTGTATTGGTTTTACCATTGAATCTCTAGAGATGAACAGAATGCTTTGGGCATAGCAGCTGCCCATTCAATATAGGTTGAGCAAATTAAATTAAAAAACAACAACACATTTTTTGCTTATTTTCATTGGAATATTTAAATTATAAACATTAACAATGAATAGTTTTTAAAATTCAGTTAAACAAATAAGTTTTTATTGTATAACTAGAGGCTCAGTGCACAAAATTTGTGCATGGGGGTGGTCCTCTCAGCCCAGCCTGCAACTTCTCCAATCTGGGACCCCTTGAGGGATGGATCTAAACCAGCAGTTGGACATCCCTCTCACAATCCTGGACTGCTGGCTCCTAATCTCTCACCTGCCTACCTGCCTGGTTTCCCCTAACTGCCCCCCCTGCTGGCCTGATGGCCTCTCACTTCCTCTGCATGCCTGCTTGATTGCCCCTAACTGCCCTCTCCCCCGCTGGCCTGGTCACCCCTAACTGCCCCTCCACTGGCCTAGTCACCTCTCACTGCCCCCCCTACCAGCCTAATCACCCCCAACTTCCCCCCCTGCCAGCCTGGTCACCCCCAACTGCAGCCCCCCACTGGCCTGGTCTCCCCTAACTGCCCCCCCTGCCATCCTGGTCACCCCTCAGGCCCCCCTGCCAGCCTGGTTGCCCTACACAGCCTGATGTTCAGTCATTTGCTCATCCCTCACTAACCCCCCTGCCAGCCTGGTTGCCCCATGCAGCCTGCTGTTCAGTAGTTTGGTCGTCTCTCACTAACCCCCCTGTGGGCCTGGTTGTAGGCAGCCATCTTGTGAGATCGTGAGGGTTAATTTGCATATTACCTCTTTATTATATGGGATAGGTGCAAAATTCTGTGCTAGCAGTAGAGTCTTATTAAAGCCTTAGTAATATTTTTAATTCAACTAGCATTTATTGATGTCCATTCAATGCAGAGCATTGTGCTAGAAAAAAGGGTATATGTAGTGAAAATTAAGGCATGATCTATAAGAGAGCTTAGAGTTTTGGGATAAGCAAAATTCAACAGAGAATCATCTAATAATTAATTGCAGCATACATAAGCGCTATGATGAAAAAGATAAAGGTAGTTCATTGAGTGTGAAGGACAGGAAGATGCCAGAAGATGGGAAGGAAAAACTTTCTTGAGAAAGGGCACTGAATTTGCAACCTGAAAATAAGTTGAAATCAAGTTAAGTTATAAGGAAAGTGTTCTCCAGGAGTAATGGGGAAGTGCATTTTACAATGATCTAAGGTAGGAAAGAGTTTGGCATGTTGAATAAAATGAAAGAATATATATGTGATTTCCTTTGCTGAGCAAAAACATTTTAGTTGATGTAGTCCCATTTGTTTTTCTTTTGTTTCCCTTGCCTAAGGAGATATATCAGAAAAAATACTGCTACGAGAAATGGCTCAGATTTTACTGCCTATGTTTTCTCTTTTTTAAAAATATGTTTTTACTGATTTCAGAGACAGAGAGGGAGAAGGAGACATGCCAATTGGCTGCCTCCTGCATGGGGATCCAGTCCACAACTGGTCATGTGTCCTAACTGAGAATTGAACCCTTGACCTCTTGGTGCATGAGACAGTGCTCAACCAACTGAGCCACAAATGGGACTTCATCAACGAAAATGGATAGCATTGTTTTCTACCCCAAATGGCTATACCAATATCAATTTTAAACAGCAATTTTAAAAGCTCCCTTTCTGCCAAATTCTTGACAATATTTAGTATTATCAAACATTTTGATTTTATTTTTCTGATGGAATGGGTATAAGGTAGCATCCCATTGAAATCTTGTTTGAATTTCCCTTATTGAAGTTTTTCTTTCACATCTAAATAATTAATATGCATTGATGTGCATGATGTAAATTAGTGATCTAATTTTATTTTGTACACTAAGATTAGCAGCTAAGCAATGTGGGGAGGGAATCTGATATTATCAATATGGGCCCTAAATGCAATTACAAATGTTCTTATAAAGACAGACAGATATAGACTAAGAGACAGTAATATGACTAACAGCAGATATGAGTGACAACAGCCACAAGTCCAGGAAGGCCTGCAGCCATGAGGAGCTGGGAGAGAGGTAAGGAACAGCTTCTACCCCGAATCCTCTGGAGGTAGCAGAGTCCTGCCAACACCATGACTTCAGCCTGGTACTAAGAACTTCCAACTTCTGGCCTCCAGAAGCAAAAGAACAAATATCTGTTGCTTTAAACAACCCAATTTATGGTAACTCTTACCACAGCCACAGGAAACTTAATTTCTTAATTCTACTCATACTTAGAAAAATGTTTGCTGCAAGTTTTAATTAGATGCCCAGTATGAGGTTAAAAATATGGGGCTTATTCTCAGTGTGCTAAGAGTTTTTGTAATAAGTGGTTGATAAATTAGGTAAAATATTTATTGGCCTTAATTTTTTTCCTCTTTTTATCTATTAATAAAAATTACAGACACAAGCACAAGTATTCTTCTAAGATAAATGACATTTGTTTTTCCTAGGGTAATCTCAACTGGAGCATGATGCATATCTTTTTAATATGATGCATATCTTTTTAATATGTTACTTGATGTGGTTTGCTCCTATTGTGTATCTATTTTATGAGTGCAATTGACCTATAGTATTCCTTTATTGCACTGCAACTATCTAGCTTTGGTTTATAAGACACAGTCGCTTCAGAAAATGTGTTGGAGATTGTTGCCTTTGTTATTTCTGGAAGTGTTTGTATAATAATGTGCTGTGGCCAGCATGGACAGGTTTGGTGAGCCTGAGGAGGGGCGGTGAAGGATTAAAGAAGACAGGCAAGGGAATACAGCTGGGGCTCGGTGGGATGCTGCTTCTCTGATGGAGAGACAGCACCATGGCCTGCAAGCCAAGTCTTTATTTTATAGTCAGAGCACACAAAGCAAAACAAGGGTAGTGGTCAACATGTTTACAATGTTCTTGTGAGTTTCACCTTGTTTTGGCAGCACTTGCTGCACCTCCCACAGCCCATTAGCTACCTCCCACAGCCCAAACAAGCTGGGACATGTTTGTGGCCCTGCCACAGGTCAGTCCGAGGCTTAACCCTATAGCCACTCCCTACAGCAGGGGTGGGCAAACTTTTTGACTCGAGGGCCACAATGGGTTCTTAAGCTGGACCGGAGCGCCGGAACAAAAGCATGGATGGAGTGTTTGTGTGAACTAATATAAATTCAAAGTAAACATCATTACATAAAAGGGTACGGTCTTTTTTTTTTTTTTTTAGTTTTATTCATTTCAAACGGGCCAGATCTGGCCCGCGGGCCATAGTTTGCCCACGGCTGCTCTACAATAATAATCAGTTCCTAGGCCAGGTTTAAATTTACAGTACCAAAGAAAAGTGAAAGCCAAAACTCAAATTTGATAGCATTGAATTGAACATTGCACACACGTGTGTGTGTGTGTGTGTGTGTGTGTGTGTGTGTGTGTGTTTAATTATACTGTGCAAAGGTCATAATTTTTTTTTTTATTGCTTAAAGTATTACAAAGGGTATTACATATGTATCCATTTTATCCCCCCGCCCTAGACAGTCCCCTAGCCTCCCCTATCACCCAGTGTCTTATGTCCATTGGTTATGCTTATATGCATGCATACAAGTCCTTTAGTTGATCTCTTACCCCCCTACCTCCTGCCCCCCAACCCTCCCCAGCCTTCCCGCTGCAGTTTGACAATCTGTTTGAGGCAGCTCTGCCTCTGTATCTATTATTGTTCAAAAGTTTATAATGGTCTCTATTGTCCATGAATGAGTGAGATCATGTGGTATTTTTCCTTTATTGACTGGCTTATTTCACTTAGCATAATGCTCTCCAGTTCCATCCATGACGTTGCAAATGGTAAGAGTTCCTTCCTTTTTACAGCAGCATAGTATTCCATCGTGTAGATGTACCACAGTTTTCTAATCCATTCATCTACTGATGGGCACTTAGGCTGTTTCCAGATCTTAGCTATGGTGAATTGTGCTGCTATGAACATAGGGGTGCATATATCCTTTCTGATTGGTGTTTCTGGTTTCTTGGGATATATTCCTAGAAGTGGGATCACAGGGTCAAATGGGAGTTCCATTTTCAGTTTTTTAAGGAAACTCCATACTGTCTTCCATAGTGGCTGCACCAGTCTACATTCCCACCAGCAGTGCACAAGTGTTCCTTTTTCTCCACATCCTCTCCAGCACTTGTCGTTTGTTGATTTGTTGATGATAGCCAGTCTGACAGGTGTGAGATGGTACCTCATTGCTGTTTTGATTTGCATCTCTCGGATGATTAGTGACTTTGAGCATGTTTTCATATGTCTCTTGGCTTTCTGAATGTCCTCTTTTGAAAGGTGTCTATTTAGGTCCTTTGCCCATTTTTTGATTGGATTGTTTATCTTTCTTTTGTTAAGTTGTATGAGTTCCCTATAAATTTTGGAGATTAGGCCCAAAGGTCATAATTTGACCCCATTTAAGATATGGGAACTAAATGTGAATGTACCTCCATTACCAAGCAGCAAGTACAGTTAGTTAGATGACTTTTCCTGAACTCCTTGCTACATGATAGATAACTGGACTCTGACAGACAGATACTGATGTTTGCCATGACCTCTGGATCTATATGTACTAAATAGAGGCCCAGTGCACCAAAATTTGTCACTAGCGGGGGGGGAGGGGTGAGAGGGTTGGGGGGTGTCCCTCAGCCAGACCTGTGCCCTCTCACAGTCTGGGACCCCTCGAGAGATAACCACCTGCTGGCTTAGGCCGGTTCCCCAGGTGGCAGATGGCAGGCCTTCTGCCGTGCTGCCTTGCCCCACTGCCCACTGCACATGGCAGGCCCAGCAGGCAGTGGGACGGGGCAGGCGGATCGCGATCAGCCTGGCGGGCAGTGTGGCAGGGCAGGGCATGGGGCAGACTGCAGGCCAGGCCCCGCTGGCCACCGTGCACACAGACTGCAGGCCAGGCAGGTGGCGGGGCAAGGTGGGGCGCGGGGCAGGCAGATCGTGATCCACTGCGCCCCGCCCCACTGCTCGCAGGCCAAGCACACAGACTGCAGGCCCAGTGGGCGGTGGGGCGGGGTGGGCTGCTGGGCCGCACACATGGACTGCAGGCCCGGTGGGCAGCAGGGCAGGCGGCCGCTGGCTGCGGGGTGGGTGAATCACACTGTTCCTCCCTGCCTGCAGTATCCAAATTAGCCACCATCTTTGCGGGCAGTTAATTTGCATATCATGCTGATTAGCCAATGGGAGGCGTAGCGAAGGTATGGTCAATTACCATGTTTGTCTATTATTAGATAGGATGATGTTTGCTGGGAGTATTATCTTTATGAAATATTTCAACCAACTGAAATCATGGAGGGACAGTCTTGCATAATTTAAGAGCACAGACTTGAAAGGCTGATTTCCTGGGTTTAGATTTCAAATATTTGCATTTTGGCCTGACTTTGGGCAAGTTACCCTCTCCAGGACTCTGTTTCCTCATTTGTGAAATGGAAGCAATAGCTTGGCCAGCATAGCTCAGTGGTTGAGCATCAGCCTAAGAACCAAGAGGTCACAGTTCCATTCCTGGTGATGGCACATGCCTGGGTTGTGATCCCAGTAACAGGCGTGCAGGAGGCAGCCAATCAATGATTCTCTCTCCTCATTGATGTTTCTATTTTATCTCTCCCTTTCCCTTCCTCTCTAAAATCAATGAAAATATATTTTTTAAAATTTGGAGGCAATAATGCGAGCAATTACTTCATATGTTTGTTTTGAGGTTTCAGTGAGTGAGCATGTAGAGCACACAGAACCTTTTTGTTTCCAGGAAGGATTTTATAAGCATTAGTTACCAATATGTTAAGTTTTACTCCATTTTTCTTCTAAAGGTATTAGAACTTTTTACATTCGTTATTAGCAGTGTCAGAACCTTTGTGTACGTAGTGGAAAAATGCTCATTTGATGTCCAGAATGATTGAATTATGAAGGTTTTGAACTGATTATAGAGAAATTAGCCTAAGAAAGTCAAAATGAGGATTAGATGCTAGACATTACACCAAGGTGTTTTCTTTCATACACTTACTCCATCAATGGGAATTATATTTTTTCCCTAAGTATTCACATAAGCATAATTATTCTTACTGAAAATTCCCTATACTTAACTTGAGTTATCATTTCTTTTTTTTTAATTTTTATTGTTGAAAGTATTACATATGTCCCCTTTCCCCCATTGACCTCTCCCACCCTGCTCCCACCCCCGACCCAGGCCTTCACTACCCTATTGTCTGTGTTCATTGGTTATGCATATATGCATATGAGTTCATTGCTTGATCTCTTTCTCCCTTCCTCCCACCATCCATAGAAGCATGGAATAGAGTGCAGCCGTGGGCAAACTATGGCCCGCGGGCCGCGTTTGAAATGAATAAAACTAAAAAAAAAAAAGACCGTACCCTTTTATGTAATGATGTTTACTTTGAATTTATATTAGTTCACACAAACACTCCATCCATGCTTTTGTTCTGGCCCTCCGGTCCAGTTTAAGAACCCATTGTGGCCCTAGAGTCAAAAAGTTTGCCCATCCCTGGAATAGACTGTTAAACCTCAGATGGAATTACATTTTTTTAAAGTAAGAAAATTGCATCTAATGTGTGATTTGCCATTTGATACAGATTGTCTTGAAATCTATGTACTTGATGAAATCACTGATGCTTAAATTATGCTGAATTATTCATTCTTTCATCTTAAAGGATTAAACAGAAAAAATTAAGTGGCATCATGTTTTATATTAGGAAAGCCTTCTCATAACAATTTTTTATTTTTATTTATTTGCTTATAAAATGCACTTGTGCATCATGAAGCATGGAGCTGAGACTTCTCTTGTTATCAGATAATTTCCTATGCATTGTAAACATTTCTCTAATTTAACATGTGGATTATGTCCCCATGTGATATAACTAAATAGTCACCTTGTAAATTATAGACAATGATTTTATAACTCTACAGTTATGCAGGCATGCCTCAGAGATTGTGGGTTTGGTTCCAGACCACCATACTGTAGTGAATATTGCCATAAAGTGAGTTGGTAATCTTTTTGCTAGTGGAGGTTCTTACCGTCAGTTTATAAACAATACAACACTGGTAAACTCAATAAAGCAAAGCACAATAAAACAAGGTATGCCTGTATATTCAATAATAATAATGAGTAACAACACATTTTTCTAAAAAAAGAATTAGTGAAGATTTCTAAACTTTGAGCAGTCTATCACATTTTTTTTCTCATATGGAATGTTACTTTTTTAGTCAATTAGGGCACATCTGGCAAAAATATTTTTATTGCATGTAAGTATCTCAGTCTCCTCCCATACTAAACTGGCTGATGTTCAATATCTAAAATTAGATATGTTCAAACTAACTTGCCAAGAAAGTAGGAATTATTTGTGATGTGACATCTATAAGAAATAATGTAAATTCTTATGAGCTCTTTGTACATGATTAGTTTAAAACTGCCTATGCAGAATCTTATGCAAAATGGAACAGAAAAAGTGTCTCAACTGAGTGTGATTCAAAATATTCCTGAAATATTATAGCCTTTAGATTTTACTTAAATAAATAAATAAGTTTTTTGTGTGTGTGAGTAATAGAATAGCACAATTTTTCCTCAAAAGCATGAAAGGAAAGAAGGAATAGAGGAAGTATGGAGGGGAAGATAGAAGGAAGGAAGGAAGGAAATGAATCAGTTTTATGCTTTTTATTACCAGCTGTGACTTATTTCAACTTTTGAATATACATAAAATTAGATAAATCTCTAGGATATTTTAGCTTTATTCTAGTAAAATAGAAAATAAGAGATGAACATATAATCAATTGGACTAATAGGTTTTGGTGCTGATTTATTTCTAGATAGACTGTGAAGTTATAATAGTGTATGGAAATGGAATAGGATTAATAAACTAACAGAGTATTAAAGACTATGATATATGTAGAGTTCTTAGTTTGGTGTTATTTACTTTGTTATTACTTAATACAGGTATTGTTAAAAATACTATTATTGTTCATAATATTAATATTGGTATTAGAAGGAGGGTCTTGAAAGCCTTTACAAACCAAAGGCCTAATAATTAAGAGTCAATTTTCCTGAGAGCCATATTGGTTTTAGAAAAATACAGAATTTTCACTAACCAATCAATAAGGTTACTAATTAGTGTTTATTTCTGTGAATCCTTATGATCTACTTTTTAAAATGAGATAAATGCACTTGAAAAGGGAAAATACATTTTTTAGGAAAAGTGATCTCAGTATGCAATTGGGCTCAATCCTGAATAAAAGGAAAAGTGTAAATTTATAGGTCAAGGAATGAGGTTGAGGGAGGTCAGTGGAAGCTCAAGTAACCTAAAAGAATTCTTGCTAAAGACAGGCAGGGTAGTCAGATATCACTTGGGGATGTCCAGGGTTGGGCTGGGGAGAAGTCATATGAGAAATTTGGTCAGCTATCAAGAGTTATCTGCTCTTGAGGGTGGGGGGATTCTGGCTAAATCTACTTAAAAAGATTCTTGTTAAAATTGGGCAACACAAAGATGAATGAGGAAGTGAAAAGTCAAGGCCTAGTTAAAGAGAAGTTGCAGAGGAGCCCCACAAAGTTTGGACAAGGAGGACCACTTTGTGAATGATACACACTTTTAAGACTGGATTAGACAGGGAAAAACAAAAGGCCTGAGGAACTGTGATTTAGAATGAACCATGGTGGGCGATTGGAGTTGTATTTGAAGAGAGTTTTTAGCAAAAGCATTTACCAAACTCAACCAAACATGTTTTTGGAAATTAAAGACATGTAGATGGATGGACAATAAGGAAAGATGCTGTAGCCCTAACCGGTTTGGCTCAGTGGACAGAGAGTCGGCCTGTGAACTGAAAGGTCCCAGGTTCGATTCCAGTCAAGGGCATGTACCGTGTAGTTGTGGGCACATCCCCAGTGTGGGGTGTGCAGGAGGCAGCTGATCGATGTTTCTCTCTCATCGATGTTTCTGACTCTCTGTCCCTCTTCCTTCCTCTCTGTAAAAAATCAATAAAATAGCCCTGACCGGTTTGGCTCGGTGGATGGAGCATCAGCCTTCGGACTCAAGGGTCCCAGGTTCGATTCCGGTCAAGGGCATGTACCTTGGTTGCAGGCACATACCCAGTAGGGAGTTTGCAGGAGGCAGCTGATTGATGTTTTTCTCTCATCGATGTTTCTAACTTTCTATCCCTCTCCCTTCCTCTCTGTAAAAAATCAATAAAATATATTTTTTAATAAATCAATAAAATATATATTTTTTTTAAAAAGGAAAGATGTTGTAACGTGAGAGAAAGATAATAAGGAGTGGCTGACAAAAGTGTGAAATTAGATCAACAGAGAACTGGTCACTGACTTTCCCACAGAGCTTTTGGTGTTCTATGTCAATATAAGAAATGTCCAAAACTGTAGAGAATTTTTAGGAGTTTAAGTTTATTGAGACAAACAGAGGACACACCTAGAAGCAAGAACTCAACAGACTAAGAAAATGCTCCAGAAATGAAGGTTTTGCAGTTTATTTTCTTTTTTCTTTGGAATTAAGAAGGGGGCACACAAAAGATTAGAGTTCACAGTATTATGTGCTCCCTTGAGGGTAGTTATGCCTCCGAGGAGTCTAAAAATAGGACTGTTCTGGCTTTCAAAAATGTGTTAACATAGATGCTCAGGAATATTCTGTGAACTATCATGAGCTAAGTTTTGCTGTTTGTCTCATTTTTCTGTGTTTTGCATCTCCTAGAACATTTACATACTCCCTAAAGCAGTGATGGCGAACCTATGACACGCGTGTCAGCGGTGACACGTGAACTCATTTTTTTTGGTTTATGTTTCTTTGTTAAATGGCATTTAAATATATAAAATAAATATTAAAAATATTATTCTTTGTTTTACTATGGTTGCAAATATCAAAAAATTTCTATATGTGACACGGCACCAGAGTTAGGGTTTTTCAAAATGCTGACACGCCGAGCTCAAAAGGTTCGCCATCACTGACCTAGGACAGTGGTCGGCAAACTCATTAGTCAACAGAGCCAAATATCAACAGTACAACGATTGAAATTTCTTTTGAGAGCTAAATTTTTTAAACTCAAACTATATAGGTAAGTACATTGTTAGTAACTTAATTAGGTTAGTACTCCTAAGGCTTAGGAAGAGCCACACTCAAGGGGCCAAAGTTTGCCGACCACGGACTAGCGGATTTTTCAAAGACGGTTCAAATAAAGTGCAAACCTGATATGAGAAGCAGGGAGGTCCACACTCCAAGAGAAAACTCACCCAAGTTTACACAGTGCAAGGCAGGAGCCTGCGGGCACAGTGGGCCCCGGCTGCCACCCAGCACCAGGCCCTGCTCTGCAGGGTGGTCCTGGGTGGGCTTCTTTGGAATCAAGTAAATGTCAACGTAAGAAATTTCCAAACCCTTAGAGGATTTTTTAGTTTGAGTTCAACACAACATGTGCCAAGAAGCAAGATCTCAACAGACTGAGAAAATGCATAAGAGAATGACAGTTTTGCAGTTTCTTTTATACATTTGGAATTAAGGAGGGACATAGGCAGATTTAATTCACAGCATTATATGCTCCCTGGAGAGTAGTTATGCCTCCCAGGGGTCTGAACAAAATGTATGACTCTGTCATTTCAAAGGTATGTTAACCTAGATCCACAAGAACAGTGGACAGGGCTTGCTTAAGGCAAAGATACACCTTTTACTAAAGAAGTTATACGTCTGGGGTGAGACTATGCACCATGACCTGTCTATTTAGGAATTTATGATCAAATTACCTTGTGAGGTTACTTTTGGTTACTAGACTTGTCAAGTTTATTACAGACACCCCATTTTTGCCCACAGATATTATTAGTTTAATGTATTAAGCTTTATTGAAATTAACACCTCTAGCAAACTCGTTGTTTATTCTTTAAGAATAACATTCGAGACACTTTTCTTGCATCACATATATCCTCATTATAGAAACATCTAGGTTAAATTTTTATCTGATTACTCTTCCAAGAATAATACTTCTCTTGAATAATTTATTTAATTCTATTTGATTAATTATGAATTTTATAATGGACTGTTTCTATTTTGAACATTAGAATTGGAGAATTTTACTCAGACAAAAATTGGTTCTGTACAATATCACAGCAGTACAGGTGGTGCAAATATTTATTATAGTGGCTTTGGATCCTGTAGTCAATGATGGAACAGTGAGACAGGGAGAGCACCTCAGAAGTTCAGGTTCAAAAGTGCAAATAGGGATAAAAGGAAGGAGAGAGGATAGCTATAAAATGCCCTTATCCCCCACTCTTAGCACCATGCTCACATAGGGATGGATTTATCTGTTGAAAGGCATACAGTAAGAATCATTTTAATTATTTAGCACCGGACTATTTTTCCAGGCTGGTTAGAAACGGGTTATGCAGGTAAAATACAAATAGGCATAAAATTTAAGATGGAAGAAAGTGCAGAGAATTTTTGGGAGTAAAGGCAGGGAAAATGCTTCTTTAGTTCAAGCACAAGGTTAATTTAGAATAGATGTAAACAATGAGCCTAGTTATAATGTTTGGGAACAGATGCAAAAGTTAGGAACAGATTGTTGGAAGGCTCTAACTATAACACAAAAGAGTTTAATTGTATTCTCTAACTTAATAGGAAAATGTTGTAGACAATTGTGTGGTGCACTAATGTTATGATAATGGTATTGTAGGAAGATTAATTTGGTAATGTAACCTCAGTTTATTCTAACAATTATTTACTGAGTGCCTACTGGTTTCAAAATAGTATGATAGTATGCTTGGTGTTTCAGGTGATATAAATTGACTTCACGTTTAAAAGTTTAACAATGACGTGTTTAGCATTAACTATGTAACAGGTATAGTGCTAAGTGTTCAGAATCAAACAGGACCAAATGGGAGAATAAGGAAACAAGAACACAAATAATATGATGCTTGATTTTAGTTAGGTTCCTATAAACAACACATAATCAAATGCTATGGCGATTCAAAACAGGGAAGAGATTATATCCAATTGGCTACAGAGGACAGCTAGCCACTGTTACCTGCCCTTACCAGCATGTTCCTTATCATTTGGTGAACAAAAATCCTCCCAGCCCTCTTAAAGAATGCCCTCAGCCCCTGGTATCTTGGTTGTATATGGCAGATCCACTTTAGCACATTCATCTGTGTCCTTGTTCCCATTTTGGGGGGTTTATTATGGAAATGTTGGCATCCATACTAATTTAACAAGGTTTATAGTCTTCCAAACTTCCCCCAGTCATCTCAGAGGACATCAGAGCTGTATTCTGGGGCCTTTGACACGATATTAAATACTGTGTCAAAGGACAGTTCCCCATATTGACAGAATCTCCCTCATCCAGCTTCATATTTCGCTCTTCTTTATCCAGCACCTTCACGATTTATCCCCAGGCAAGTGCTCCCAGTTCTTTGCCATACGTGTTAGCCAGACCTTCTGGAATATAAGCATTCTCTCCCTTTACAAGCCCTAGTGTTCCCCACTGGGGTCATGCTTAGATTTGATTCTGTTGATTTTCTGGTGGCCAGTAGGAGAGATAGGTGCAGATTCTGAGAGAAAAAAGCATTGTCTTATAAGGCATCTGCCAAGTCTACAATCATAGCAGGGGCTTCTGTCATCTGACAAAGTAAGTAGGCAACTCCTGAAATCCCAGAGAGTTCATTGTTATTGGAGACTTCAGGGTTCTTTAGTCTACCCAGATAACTCAGTTATAATAGCAGGCTCCTGTCTTTGGCATAGAAGGCTTAATGTTGGCTGAAAACTCATCCCCCTCTGAAGTCAGCCATTTCAGTTCTTGCGATTAATTATGTGCCCAGTCTTCCAGCTCAATCTGTCATCTGGCTCCAGGAGATGAAAGACTCTTAAAATGTCACCAAAGAAGACATTTGGTGCTTATACTTTGTGTTCTTTGTGTTATATAGGGCATTAGTTCATCTGAGCTAATCATTTTCTCTATTGAAAGTATAAAATATGCTAAGCAAGGGCCTAGGTCTTTATAACTATTTTTATTCTCCACTGATCAAAGGCCTGAACTATTGCACCAAATTGTGCATCCCCTTCAGCTCCACTCCCTTCCAATAGTTCGCCTTTCACAAGTGATAGGGTCTGCATTGTTATAGGGCCCAAGAGTAAACCAACTCCAGAATCCTATTCGTAGAGTCCTAGGACCATTTGTGATATAAACTATTTTAGCTGAGGTTGCAAATAAGCAGAGCCTGAGATTAGACTATTGTGCAATGGATTAATGAAATGTGTACTCTTAATATAAAATCTATAGGGGAGTAAGGGAAGCAGAATAGGGCAGAGAAAGAAGGTAGACAAGGATACAAATTCAGCTTAAGTCAAGCTCAATCTGACCTTATGCAAAATTCTGAAGAATGAATGGTAGCCCAGAGTTGTCTGGCTTAGAGGAAATGAGGCTAGGCTTCTGTATCTCATTTCATTCAGTTATTGGCTGAGGGACAGTTCAGGAATAGGGCACAGCCTTCTAGGCATTTCTGGATACATGTTGATCAAGAGTCAGACATTAAAAAATGTAGTCAGACTCTTTAATATATGAACCAACAGTAACTACCTGGAGAAGGCCAGCCAAATCTTACCTCTTAATTTATACCCTGTGAATTCTTGTTCTTTGAGATATAGCACCATATATTATCTGGTAATTTGGCATATTTACCACACCTTGAAAGGCAATATCCTAATCCTACCATATTGCTGCCTCTAAGTTGACATCCTGACTGGGCCTTTAAAGATCATTGCTCAATTTAATTAGTCCCTCTGTTTCTTGAATATGTCTTGCTAAGATACTTGTGCCTTTTGAAGTGATCTTCCTTTGTCATAAAGTGGCCCTTTGAGCTGTGACAATATTGCATAGATTAGATATCAAAACATGAATTATTATATAAGTTATACATTAGTACTGTTGGTAGAAGGCAAATGCATTTTGCAGTAGGTATCACTTATGGGTAAGGGTGAATTGGTACAACATTTCCAGGTTGGAAGATACCTGATTAATCATGTCTTCCAGTAGATAACTAGTCTTCTTAAGGAATTATGTCATGTCTAGGGCTCAATATTTCTCTTTGCTACTGGCAGTGGCAGTAGCTAGATCAGCCTTGATAAGATGGAACTTATGCTGTTGAATTAATACAGCGATTTTCAACCTTTTTAATGTCATAGCACACATGTACTAATTACTAACATTCTGCAGCACTCCCAGAAATATAATTTTTGCTAATCTAACAGGAAAAAATAGGTATAATTTTGATTGATTTACAAAAGAATAATAATAATGATAGTAATTACCTACCCTTTTTGCTCTAATTTTTAAAAAAATCAGGTACTTATGCTGGTATATAAGGGTTTTGTGGTACCAAGAATTAACCAATCAGACACAACCTTATTGTGCAACATGGACAATAAGCTACAAATCTATTATATGACCTACATATATAGTTCAAGACAGGGCATTCACATCAGAAGGCTAATGTTGTGTTGGATGTTATCATTTTTTTATTTGCCAATATAAGGGTAAAGTGGTTAATGCCCTTACTAAACAATCAGGCATTGCATGTTTTAAAAATTCTTGGGACACACTGGTTGAAAATTGCTGAACTAACGTATAGCCTTTATCACTGCCACAATGGAAACTACATTCATTGGTACACTGAGCCAGCACTGACGCAGCCAAGAGTCTGACTGACATCCACAGACCATGTAATCCTCCCCATCTGGTTTCAGAGAATGACCTCTGAGGCAGACACTTCCTGAGGTCATTGATGCCAGACAACACTATTTGCATGCTTTCTGTACAATTTCATTAGTCCATCCATGCATTTCTTTTTTTTTAATTGAATTATATTTGGCATATGACATTATATAAATTTAAGTTGTACATAATGTTAATTTGATACATTTATTTATTGTAATATAATTGCCATTATAGCAATAATTAGCACCTCTATCACTTACATAATTATCTTTTTTTTTTTAGTGGCTGGAATAATTACATTGCAGTCTCTTGGCACATTTGTTGATTATAATATATTATGGTCTATATTTACTATACTGCATTAGATGTCTTGTGCTTATTGACTACATGTTTTAAGTTTGTACCCTTAAAAAAAATCTGTCCTATATCCCCATCGACCATCCTCTAGCAACCACCATTTTACTCTATTTATTCTTTCTTTTTCATTCAGCTGTGGCTTTTTAGGTTCCACATATAAGTGGTATCATATGGTACTATCTTTCTCTGTCTGACTATCTTAGCATAAGATGCTCAAGGGCCACCCATGTTCTTGCAAATGGCAGGGTATCCTCTTTTCTCCTGGCTGAATAATATCCCGGTGTGTATGTGTATGTGTGTAGCACATCATTTTTTATTAATTTATCAATAAATACTTAAGTTGTTTCCATATTTTAGCTATTGTAAATAATGCTGCAATGAGCCTAGGGGTACATACATATTTTTGAATTAGTGTTTTCATTTTATTTGGATAAATACTCAGAAGTGGAATTGCTGGATGATAGGGTAGTTCTATTTTTAATTTTGGGGGAATTTAAAAGTTGCTCAGATGTTAAGTAAAATTATTGTTTTGTAAGATGAATGACAACTTAGTTGTTCATTCACTTAGCTCAACCTGAGATTAAGTTATTAACTCCAACAGATGCCTGTGAAGCAAGGCATCTTTGCTATCCTTTGTATTAAGCACAGATACCTTGTCTATACATACTGTCTTGTTACCTAGCTTCTGACATTATGAGATCCCATCATGCCCAATTAAATTAAGAAGCCCAGTCCACAGAAATGTCTTCCACAGTCCATCTTGTCCTGAAGAGGATAGCTACTAGTGAATTTCTCAGATTCCATTCTTCTTCATCTGTTAATTCTTTGTTGGCCTAGGTGAGGGTCCCACTGATAAACATATTCAGGTGGTACAGTCTCAGGGTTTACATAGTAACTCCATCTAATATTTCCACTTTTCTGGGTTTTCTAATGCTTTCAGTAGTACAATGTCATATGTAATTCTTTGTATTCATGTTTCCAGTAGTCACCCCAGTTGACTCATAGGACTGGATGAGGTATCACTGTGAATATGCTTGATCCTCAAGGAACAGATGAGCACCCCATATCATCATATCCTCCTTCGGC
This sequence comes from Myotis daubentonii, assembly GCF_963259705.1. NCBI lineage: Eukaryota > Metazoa > Chordata > Mammalia > Chiroptera > Vespertilionidae > Myotis > Myotis daubentonii. The sequence goes on along the minus strand of NC_081848.1, from coordinate 22,085,798 downwards.
AGCCTTATATTCTGCAACAACTCCTATTGCCCATCAAGATCCACTTTGGCAAATTCTTCCTGAATTCCTGCCCATACATATTAATCAGGTTCTACGTTTAGGAGCTGTGATACATTATTTCTCCCCAGAGAAGCACTGCACTTCTTTGCTTGGGCTGTTCTAAGCTCTGAACCTAAAATTGGCCTCAACAGCAATGATGAGTAGCAGAAACAGGTCTTAAATAGAACAAGCATTATCTTTTTGAGACAATGTTTCAATATCCATTACTAGAGGCCCAGTGCACAAAATTTGTGCACTGGTAGGGTCCCTAGTGACTGCTGGCTGCTGGCCAGGGCCTCCCTCCCTTCCCCCGGCTGGCCCCACCCCCTGGTCAAACTCCTGGATGACCTCCCAGTTGAGGGGACAATTTGCATACTATGCTTTTATTATATAGGATTGGCTCTATCAAATATAGACTCTTCAGGAATTTTCAGGGATGCTTCAGTAAATCTGTAGAGTTTGGGAGTATTTATATTTTTAATGTATATTCATTGAAATATCTAGATAGATATTTCATATATCTCACCTTTTCCCCATCTGATTTTTATATCAGAGACTTTTTGAATATAAACATTAGGTCTCTTTTTAGTTTCATCAAATACTTGATCTGATTTTCTATACAATCCACGGAAAATTATTTTTCTTAAAAGCTACTACAAAGAATCCTCTTGCATTCTGGACATGCCTTAAACTGGCAGCCAGCTAGATGACTGTTCCATTTCTTTAAAATATATTTCAAAGACAATAGCAGTAGTCAATCCACAGTTCTTATGTTATAATTAGCATTATCTCCATAGCATTGAAAAGTCACAACCACTGCCTTTCCCTTACCTCACCACCCCCATCGACCTCATGTTATACACAGTAAAAATGCAATTATCTTCAAACCAATCTATAGACTCAATGTCAGTGGGATACTTTTCTTTTTTTCTTTTTAAGAAAGTGACATTCAAAAGTTCATATGAGAATACAAATGATCTTGAAAACTCAAAACAATTTTGAAAGAGAAGGAAGAATTTGCAATTTCAATGCTTCTGATAAAGCTAAAGTAATCAAAGCAGTATGGTATTGACATAAGTATAAGCATAAATCAATGGAACAAAATAGAGCTCAGAAATAGACCTTGGCATGTATAGTCCATGGATTTTTTAAAAGGTGCTGTGGTAATTCAATGGGGAAGGATAACATTTTCAACAAAAATTATTAGAATGATTGACTATCCAGATATGGAAGGTATGTAAAAAATAAAAAGGTAAGCCAATGGAGGAAATAGTTGCAGTATATCCAATAAAAAACCTATACCTGAACCATCTAAATAACCCTCAAAACTAAATAATATAAAAATAACCCATTAAAAATTGCTCAAAATATGCCCTAACTGGTTTGGCTCAGTTATTAGAGTGTCAGTCCTTGGACTGAAGGGTGGAGGGTTCAATTCCAGTCAAGGACACCTTGGTTGCAGGCTTGATCCCTACTCTGGTCAGGGCATGTCAGAGGCAAACCAATTGATGTGTCTCTCTCACATAGATGTTTCTCTCTGTGTGTCTCTCTCCCTCTCTTCCACTCTCTGTAAAAATCAATGGGAAAAAGAAATTATTGGGTGAGGATTGCAAAAAAAAATGTGTGGGAGTGAGGGGGATACAAAATCCCAGCTGGTGCTGCTCAGTTAGTTGAGCATCACCCCATGCACCAGGAGGTCACCAGTTCAATTTGCCGGTCAGGTCAGGGCATATACCTGGCTTGAGGGCTGGATCCCCAGTAGGGGGCATGCAGGAGGCAACTGATCAGCTGATCCATGTTTCCCTGTCATGGTTGTTTCTTTCTCTCTCTCTCTCTCTCTCTCTCTCTCTCTCTCTCTCTCCCATCCTCTCTCTAAAATCAATTTTTAAAACTGGACAAAATATTTGAACAGACATTTCACAGAAAAGGATGTACAAATGGCCAATAAAAACATGAGAATACCCAGATGTGTTTAATGATCCCACCCCTAGGAATATATCCGACAAATCCCGAAATACCATTCAGAAAGAATATATGCACCCCTATGTTCATAGAAGCACTATTGACAATAGCTAAGATCTGGAAACAGGGCAATTGTGCCCCTTGTTATTAACCCAACATTTATACCCACACAAAAACATGCACATAAATGGTAATAGAAACTTTATTCACAATTGCATAACTTGAAAACAATCAAGATGCCCTTCAATAGATAAATGGATAAATAAATTATTATATTTAGACAATGGAGTATTATTCAGAGCTAAAAAAATAATGAAATGAGCTATCTAGCCATGGGTAGAAGCATCTGCTGGGCAGGGCTCCTGAGAGGATGAAGCCATTTTGGCCTCCAGATTGCAGAGGAGTAGAATAAAAATCTGATGGAGTGGGTAGATCCTGGCACGCCTCAAGCAAGTGTGCGTGGGGCAGAAAGCTGGACAGTAGAGGAAGGAAGGTGGAGGGTAGAGGACTCCAGCCAGCAACTTCCCCAGCTCTGTTGCTTGCTGTGCTTAGAAGTCCAGAAACTGGCTAGACAGCAACCCCAGAGCAGCACTGAGGGGGACTCTGTGAGGGGGGTACAGGTGAGGTGACCTATAAGGGTGCACTGAGGGTGTTCAGGATGGAAGCCTCCATTGTTGGGATGTAAGCGAGTCTATGGCTCCCCCTGAGACCTGAGAACTGGGAGGCCCAGGCTGTCATAGAGGATCTCAGGGTGCAAGAGCTGAAATGCATCTAAGTGAAAAAAAACCAATATGTAGAGGCTTCATATTGTTGAATTCCATGAGTCCAATGACATGACATTCTGAATCAGGAAAAACTATGAAGAGAGTAAAAGTATCAGTGGTAGTGGTGGGAGTCAAAGTTGGTGGTGAGGTGCGGATAGTATGAATTGGCAGAGCACGGGATTTTTAAGGCAGCGGATCTCAGTATAATACTAAAATGATGGATACATGTTATACATTTGTCCAAGCCATAAAATGTATAGCAACCACGGTGAAGTTTCATGTAAACTATAAACTCTGGGTGATTATGTAGTGTTGATATGGGTTCATTGATTGTAACAAAGCCACTCCTCATGGGGATGTGAATGTGGGAAGCTGTGCATGTTTGGGGACAGGTGTATATGGGAAATAGCGGTACCTTCTTCTTAATTTTTCTGTGAATCTAAAATTGCACTAAAATAATGTCTTTGAAAACCACAAGATACAACTACAGACCCGTGAGAATGGCTAGAGCATAAAGATGCCAGTACCAAGTGTTGAAGGCAGTGTTTTTCAACGGCATAGCTCACATGTTGCTGATAGGAGAGTACAATGGTCCAACCACTTTCAAAACAGTTTGGAGCTTCTTATAAATTTAATCAACCACATCCTATATGCTATTTATCCACTCATTATCTCTCAATTCTCAATGCACCTTTCAATTTATGCTCTGTAATAAAAAAGGGATAACATTATCAACCAAAGGACTTATATGCATGCATATAAGCCTAACCAATGGACACAGACAACAGGGGGGTGAGGGCATGAGTGGGGTGGTAATAGAGGGATAAGGACACATATATAATACCTTAATCAATAAAGAAATTAAAAAATGGATAACATTAAATATTCTACTTTTAAAGCGAGCATGGTGTTCAGCTTTCAGTAGAAAGTGCTGGAGAGAGATTTCAGGACCTGTGGTTCCTGAAATGTTCCACGTGGGCCTGGGATGGAGGGGAGGGGCCACGGATGCCTGGTTGTCTGGTGCCAAGAATGGGGCAGAACTGACTGCAAAGTGGGAGGAGGCAAAGAGGAGTTGATAAAAATGTTTTATATCTTCATTACAATGTTGGTTATATGGATGTATAAAGTTACCAAAACTCTTCAAACTGTTCACCTAAGCTCATAAAATGTATGCATTTTATTTTATATTAATAATTTCCTAACAAAAGTTATTTTAAAATATTTCATCTGTGGACACATGAACATGTGAATAGAACTTTGGTATGTGATTCAAAAATATGAATTTGATTCACAGCTCACCGTAAAAATTTGACATATGTTCCTTCTGCCCTCCTCCAACACCATCAAAGCACATTTATTTCAGTTCTGAGAGAGCTTGTACAGCTATACCAGGTTTAAACTAACATTGGGATGCACACACACATACATGCACACACAACCAAAAAAAAAAAACTACCTTAACACAAAACAACATTTAAAAAAAGAAGAAGAAATGCAAGACTTAAAGCAAGAATCGAGAAGGAAATAATTATTTATGCATTAATTCATTAGCGTCTACTGAGCAGATACTTTGATTCTAAGCCTTGTGCTAGAATCAGGGAAAAGGGCTCTGCAGTTATGAAGAGTCCAGTAGACAGGTACTAGTGAGTAAAGCCCTGTGTATGGAGTTGGGTAACATATTTTACTAATGACGCATCCCAGGGGCTTACCAATGTGTGCCACAGTGGGAGCAAGACCTGAACAGGGGGTATAAGAGAGTGATTCGGTAGAAGAGGTGAGAAAGAAAGAGATGCAAACACAACAAAACAGAAAACCCCATGATGCTGAGCCTAAAAGAGCAGAAAGAAGTGTAAGGTTTAGGTGAACTAATGAATTTAGCTTTGTACAAGTTAAATGTTGGTAATGAAAATGTTACTCTATGAAGATTACCTAATCAGCCCACAAGAGGTGATGGTGGAAAATATAGGCAGGGAGGAAATCTCCAGGAGGATGATTAAAGAAACTCCAGTATTAAAAGTAAAAATTAAAGACACATTCTTAATGAAGGGTCAAAATAAGGAAGATGTAACCATGGTAACTCTTTAGCTATAAGAGCTTGATATAGTGACTGTGCTCAGATATAATTCTGAATCAGAGCTACATGCTAAGTTTGGTTTGACAGTATGTTTTAAATTACATTGCATTAATTTGAAAAGTAATGGCAATTAATAATGAAGCTCAGAATGATGCAATAAAAAGTGCTTTACATCTCAACAGTTTTATGGTTGTAAAACCAAAAATTTCAAATGTACGTTTTGCCAGATTTTTATAATATGTTAAGGTGAACAGGGCAGATCTATTTAGTCCCATTTTCCAGTTAAGGAAATAATATCTCTATTACATTTAATGATTGTCCTGAGATCATACAGCTAATAAATGACAGAAATGGAATGGATACCTGAGTCAGATTCTTAACCCAATGCAGTTTCTACCTTAGAGCCTAATATGAGATTTTTTTTTTCTATTTTATGCTCTGATGTAATAATGGGAAACATAAAACCTACTTATTTCATTCTGGGAGATTAAGCACATTAAGAGTGGACCAGAGTAATGGAGGTGAAAATAGTGAATATCATGAGTTTGAGCATGTGCAGAATGTGTTGCTGTGTGTTTTATTTCAATACATCAATATGCCTCTCTCCTGATGATGAATTTCAGATAATAATGATGATCACTGTTGGAATTAATTTTCTATATTACTATGATGTATCCATTTAATCAAACTGACTTGCTTATACTGGCAATTATAGACTCTCACTATTAACTTAATGAATGCAGGCTTTCCTATTATCCAAATATTTTGTTTGATATTTAGAAGTTTGGGGTATAAAAAACTATAAAGAAAATCTAAATAGGCCACATTAAATTATGCGACCAAAAATACTGAAAATTTCAATAGTACTAATGCCAACTTCCATATCTAAATAAAATGCTGTTTCTTGCAGTCCACAAGATAATATGCTCCTTCAAGTAAAAGTGATGGATTGGTCCTAGTCCATCAACTCTCTGTTTCTTGATCTAGCTTGTGGAATGATGATGAATATTTACAAGAGGGATGGCCTAAGTGAGCATTATTATTTTTGGCCCAGGGGAGTCTAAAGAAAGATAGATCTATGATGCTAGCAGTCTCTATCCATTTTACGTGAATATCAGAAAATATTATGTGTAAGACATTTAATCCATTTTGAGAAAAAAGTGTTGGCCCGATTGGCATGGCTCAGTGGTTGAGCATCAACCTATGAACCAGGAGGTCACGGTTTGATTCCTGGTCAGAGCATATGTGCGAGTTGCAGGCTCGATCCCCAGTAGGGGGCGTGCAGGAGGCAGTCAATCAATGATTCTCTCTCATCATTGATGTTTCTATCTCTTTCTCCCTCTTCCTTCCTCTTTGTAATCAATAAAATATATATATATTTTAAAAGTGCTGTTAGACTACATAGCAACATAATTATTTTGTATAATGTTTGATATTCCTTGCTTTTCTATGGGAAATAAGATTAATAGGCATCATGGTTAAATATAAATGAATTGCATTCCTATGATATGTTAAGTCATGAGATTCCTAATTTTGTGGAGCCAAGAGTAAGTAATATATTATCCAAGTAACTATTTTGGGGAGGAATTGAAGATTGATCAAACAGAAGCTTAGAAAAAAATGTCCAACATTATTTTTTCTCTATATTCATGATTAAAAGATTTTTATTAATAGAGTTTCTTTACATATAAAGCGTCTTCACTTTTGCTTTGATCATGGTTCTTACCAAAGTCTTCCCTGCATTATTTTTATTTTATATTTTTTAAAAATTCCTACCTGAGAGGAATCATTCAAAATCCAAACTGTCTTGCTCTTTGATGCCTATCAGAATACACGTTTACTACGTATCAGTTTCCTATGCTTTTATCATAGTAAACAGTGAGTAAATGCTTCTTGAATAAAAAATAATAAATGAATACATTCAGTACTGAAAGATATGAGATTGATCTATACGGGACCTAATCTCTGGTCTTATTCACATTATATATGTTCTCTGAGGGCTTTTGAAAAAAAGTATATTCATTTAAACATAAGTCGTATTTACCAAGCCTCTACTATATTTTGGTCACTGTTTTTGACACTGAGGATATAGCAGTAAATGGAACAAAAATATCTTTAGCCTAATGAAGCTCATATCCTACTTGATAGCAATAGACAATAAAAAACATACAAGTAAAGTATATAGCATGTGAGATGGTGATAAGAGCTATCGGGGAAATACTGTGTGACAGGTAGCTAGGGAGTGACAGGTTGGGAACATGATGACTTAAGCCGGGGTGGTAAGGAAAGGCCTCCCTGAGAAAAAAGGTATTTGATCCAAAACCTACTGGAGGTGAGGGAGTGAGTCATGTAGATATTTGACACTAGAGCAATCTAGGCAGAATATTTTTATGCAGCAGCAGTCCTCCAGTGAGCATGGGACAGCAAGATTGACAATTTTTCAGTAACTAATAATGCAAGTGGATGAGTAGAAAAAGATGACATCTGTACATAATATGTTCACCATAAGTTAGATAAGCTAGATGCAGGTTTTGAGAGAAAAACAAAAAGATAGAGGGATGACTACAATGTTTATGGATGGAGGAACTGAAATAATGGAATTGTAATTAATAGACACAGGAAAGAGTTTTTGTGTGATTTTTGTGTGTTTTTTTAATTTGTCATTTTCAAGATGTTCATTAGCTCTAAGTAGAGATATTAATGACTGAAGTTTAGAGAACTGACACTATGCCTGGAAATAATTTAAATTAAAAAAAAATAACATTTAGATATTTGTTAAAGCCATGAACATGGAGATCATTCAAAGAGTGAAAATAATGGGAGGGGACAAAGGGGGACAAAGGAAGGAAACCGATAGAAAGTGAAGGGGGAGCTGAGAGGAGAGGGGGAAAAAAGAGAAGGTAAGAAAAATTAAGAATTAATTCCAGGAATGCTCCAATACAGTGGGGCCTTGACTTAGGAGTTTAATCCATTCCGTGATGGAGCTCATAACTCAAATTACTCGTATGTCAAATCAATAGTGAACGAGTGAGACACGTGATGCTGGGCTGATGTTGTGGAGTTCACTGTTATGTTTGCTATGCCAACTAGCGGTGGGGTATCTGAAGCTGGCTTGTAACCCGAATTTTAGCTCGCAACTCACAGCAAAAAATCAGCCGAGAGATAGCTCGTATCTTGAAAAACTCGTTAGTCGGGACACTCATAAGTCAAGGCCCCACTGTATTAAGAAGAGAGTAGAGAGAGAGAGAGAGAGAGAGAGAGAGAGAGAGAGAGAGAGAGAGAGAATATGCTTGTATTCATTTTCTATTGTTTGTTATTACAATATGCTATAAATTTAGTGGTTAAAACAACAAATTAATTTTCTATGAGTTACGAAAGTGAGAAGCCAAAAATAGGCTCCACTGGGCTGAAATCAGATGGGAATTGTATTCCTTCTGAGCTTCTAGGGAAGGATCAGGCTGTATTCCTTGGCTCATGGGCCTCTCCTCCCTTTTGACAGCCAGCAGTTCCATCTGACTGACCTTTCTTTCTGCCATCACATCTCTTTCTCTGCTCTCATTCTTCTGTCTCCCTCTCTTATAAGGACCTTGTAATCACACTGGGTCCACTTGAATAATCCAGGATAATGTGCCCACCCTAAGTTTTTAATTTAACAATATCTATAAAGTCTCTTTTTCCATGTAAGGTAAACATACTCACAGGTTTTGGGAAGTAGGCCATGGACATCTTTGGTGAAATCATTATCCTATCATAATGATGAATTAACCCGAGAGGCAAACTTTATTTATATAAGATAGTGTGTTATCTTCAAATTCAAGTAAATTACATGCTTAAAGCAGGAGAGATGCATAACTATGCCACATGTTTATTGATAGCTGAAGAAATAAGAGAGCTGAAAAATAATGATTGGACTTGATAGAAGAATTGGGTACAAATTTAGGGCAAATGTATTTTGGTATGGAGTCAAGTGAGTACATACACAGAACATTATAGGCAACTAGTTTGAGCAAATTTATCAAGGAATTTTGCTCCAAAGGGGAAAATAACATATAAAGGAGAGAATAGCAGTCATTAGAGAAATATTTTAATGGGAGAAATAATATGCATAAGTTATATGCATATGCTGCATATATGCATCAGCACAATATATGCTGATGGTAATGATTTCGATAAGCTTGGATGAAGCAGGAGAGGGAGAGAAACTGCTGCCATTTCAGTAGGCAAATGGCAAAGAGATCTATACAGATTGGAAGGATTGACAGTCATTTGCACATAACATGCCCATAATAATAAGAGGGAAAAGATAGGTAGGTAAATATAAAGTGAACATTTTTAATATCTGTTTCATTCTCAATGAGATGGAAAGTAATGCTAGAATTAAAATGATACAGAAGTCATTAGGATTTACAGGATAAATGGGAAAGCTTGGAAATGTTATCCAGGACAGTGAATGGTGGCCTAAGGAAAGAGTATGTGATTTCAGGGCAGCACTAAGAGAATACTTGAAGTTTGATGTCATAAATGTACTGTATACTAGGCATGGTCTGTTTTTGCATGTGTTTCTAGTTTCATTCAGCAATATGGGTACAGAATCAGAATAGGCAAAATGCTGAATTTAGAAGGTTAAAGAGATTGAGAGTGCGGAAGGATAGTTTAAGATGGAAGTGATTATTTTGACTCATGGAGGGACTTATTCATGGTAGCAGAGATAGAAGACACAGGATTGAGAGTAAAATTTGATCAAAGTGAATGGATTGTTGATGACTCTATTATCATTCTGGATTATATGAGCTGGATATATATGAGGCATTCGAGAGTAGGATGCTTAAAACTGAGATTATGATAGGGTTGCAGCAATTGGTAATGACAGGATATAGGGTACGCTTAGGAAGTGAATGGTTGAAGTAGTTAAAGTCAACATAAGAGGAGGTGAAGATGTCAAGGACTTGATAAGTCAACAGTAGTGCTATAATACCTAACATGGATAGTGAAATCAGCCAAAAATGTGACAGAAGTGTTCAAGATAATGACAAAAACTCAGGAATTAAGTGTTTCAAAAACAAAAGGGGTGATCTTCTAAGTCTTTAAGACAATGTCAGTAAGTAAGGGTTGTAGAGAGTAATCAATTGATACGTGATTTATAGTAGAGATTTTCAGGGAAAAGACAGTTATTGAAAGTGTCAACAACCAGAGAGGCAATCACTCCCTTTCCTGGGGTATTAAAGAGAAAGATGAACTATTAGAGTAGGCTGCAGAAGTTGTATCTCCAGAGGTAGATCAAGTTTCTGTAAGAGCAAGGAGAAGGGAACATTCTGAGGTGTTAAGACTATGGAGGATTATGCCGATTGGTGCCTGAGTTCCAGTGGTACCGAGGAAAGTTGGGGGGATTTAGGAGATGGGTAAACATTTGGAATGCACAGACCTGCATGGAAATTGTATTGAAAAAAAATGAGGGATGGCTACATGGATATTGAATTTTGTGGTATTAGCTGAAAAACATAAAGATGGAAGAAGCTGTATGTAAGGAGAAGAATGAAGGCTAGATTCCTTGCCAAGAGAGTGGAGAATCCTGAGACATCTTCACAACTGCCAATGTCGAAGTTAGAGTAAGAGTGTTCATGTCCTTAGCTCCCAGCTCTCCTCTCTACCCCACCCTCTTCCTCCTTTGGTGGCTCTGGAATTCTGTCTTAAAATTTGCCAGTGTCAATGTGAAGCTGGCAAATTTTTGTTGGAGTGTGTGTAGCTTATGGGTGCCTTATTGACTCTTTTTTTGATGGCTTGTTCTTTTCTGCCTTTAAACCAAATGGATTCTATCATTATGGTTACTGTTGTTGGAGAGGCTACTATTAATCCCTGCTCTAAATAGTTGCTGCTTCCGGCTTTGCTTAAAGTTGTTCACTTAGCTAAGATCGGGCTACAGCAGTAAAGAATCAATTGATGGCAAGAAAACTTCAAGCGTCTGTCTATGGCATACTATTATTAGTTGTACTTAAGCAGTTTAAGAGCCCTTTACTTCTTTCCACTTATTCAAACTTAGCTTCCTTATTTATAAATGGAAAGAACAGTATTAATTAATAAGACTGTAGTGAGAACTCAATGGGATATTCTTAGCACAGCATTCTGGCCAGATTAAGCACTCCAGGTGCATGCATGATACCTATTAATATATGTGCGTTAAATAGAACCTTGGTGAAAGTGTAATTGCTTGATCCCAACCAACCAGTCATAGATCATAAACTCTGAAATGGAGTATCTCAGGAAAACACATACACACATCTTGGCTATAATGTTTTATTGTCATTAATCATATGTATCACTCTCACTATGTCTTAGGTTCCTAGAGAAAAGCAACCTATAGATGGGTTTCCTAATTGTCCATATACATTTTGACGTAATTTAGAAAATGCACTTATATTTGAATTCACAGTGAGTTTTAGTAATTACTTTTACAAGAGGATTTTAAGGGAGTAACATTGATCCAGCTTTTCATTTTATCCATTACCCTTGTAAAAACTCCCTATTAGGCCCTGTAAGATAGCAGATGATGGCCAGATACTCCATTCAGGCTCACCTAATTTCAGAGCAATGTAGAGGTCAGAGTGACATAAAGAAAAGAAAAAGTTCTATTTAACAAAAAAATGAAATTCCAAACCCTCACTGTAGTGGACACTTGTTGAATATTTACATGGCATCCATCCTTGCACTTCCTTCTTTCCCTGCCCTAGCCAGTTTAGCTCAGTGGATAGAGTGTCAGCCTGCAGACTGAAGGGTCCCAGGTTCAATTCCAGCCAAGGGCACATGTCTGAGTTGTGGGCTGGATCCCCAGTAGGAGGCATGCAGGAGGCAGCCGATCAATGAGTCTCTCTCATCATTGATGTTTCTATCTCTCTCTTCCTCTCCCTTACTCTCTGAAATCAATAAAGAAATATATTTTAAAAAATCTTTCTCTTTAGGGAGCTGTTACTTGCTGAAAGTGTTACAGCTGTATGATTTGGATAGGATATACACTGTGTACAGTTCTAGGACTAGTGATAATGAATGTAAGCAAATACCATTAGAGAAACTGAGCTAATGAGATCATGGCATTCCATTGAGTATAAATATTTGTTCTGTGTTAGTAAAAACAGAGCAAACCTAAGGACTTGTAAAACATCTGAGTGATGGTGAATGAAGTATTAAAGAAATATAAACGTTTAGACCTAGCTGCCACTGATGATCAGATTGCAACTAGAATCAAAGCCAGACTTCAATGAAGACTTTGTATGGAGGAATGGGGAGTAGAAACAGAGGAATAGAACAGTGTCCCTAATCCTACTGTATCTGGCACCCCCACTACCCCTGCATTTTCAGTTATAAAAGTCGTTGAATTATATTATTTAAGCCATCTTAAGTTTCGGTTTCTTCTGGACATCCTGAGTAATACACTACTTTTAGCTTGTCTACTCAACCTTTGAAATGAAGTTATTACTTGAACTTTATAATGAGACATTTAATAAAATCATAGTGGCCTGGGATATCATTTAGTTCATAGATTTATCCTATATTTCAACTTTACATATGTCGTTGCTAGCAACTGGTATAGTATTTCAGTATCCAGCCAGAAGAACAAAACCCATACTGGGAAACTAAATAGAAATAATTTAATATGTAAATCAGTAATGAAACTGTTAGAAAAGCTGCAAAAGCAAGCAGGAGATAGGAGGTAACTGAAATTAACAAATACACGAGGTTTCTCTCAATGCTAGGTCAGGAATGACTAAAGAAAAAGACTGTGCTATCATGGCCTGGGAGCCAAAGCCACACCCCAGAAACTGGAACCAAGGAAAATCCTACCCATGGGAAGAAGTCACCACTGCTATTTTATCAAAAGTTGTGATTGAAGGAGGGGCAGAAAAATGTAGGCTGCTTTCTTCCCTCCCCCCCCCCCGCCCAATCTCCTCAAATCTCCTGCCAATAGCTTTCATTAATCAAAGCAAGAGGCAAAGTGACCTGGAAACACACACACACACACACACACACACACACACACACACGAAAATTTTTTTAAGTCAGTTTCTTTTCCAAAAAGAGCAGAGTATGAAAGTGAGAGAAACACATCAATGTGAGAGAGCCACATCGATTGGTTGCTTCCTGGTGGGGCAGGGAGTGAATTCACAACCCAGGTACATGCCTTGACCAGAAACTGAACCAATGACCCTTCAGTCTGGGGGCTGACACTCTAACCATTGAGCACACTGGCAAGGGTTCAGCCATTATTCTTTTTCAAAAAATACTTTTTACTTTTTTTCTATAGGTATTTTATTTTAATTATAATACTATGTTATAATTTAAACCATAATTATCATAATTTTATATTACAATGAATATCATCTATGAAATTTTGTATTTTTTCTAATAGATTTTTTTTTCAGCACAAAATCATTAGGAAAAAAAACAAAAACAACAGCAAGTATTATCTCCTATTCAGGGACTCTTATTTAGTATTCTTCTTTTTTCTCTCTCTCTTTTAATCTTTATTGTTGCATTATTTCTTTAAATAAGCTTTGTGCCCCCTTCCTCCTTTCCCAATCCCTGCCTTTCTTTCTTCTCCTTCTGGAACTCTTAATTTGCATATTAATTTGCAAGGTATCCAATAGATTATCTAGGCCAGCGGTTCTCAACCTGTGGGTCGCAACCCCTTTGGGGGTCGAACGACCCTTTCACAGGGGTTGCCTAAGACCATCGGAAAACATGTATAATTACATATTGTTTTTGTGATTAATCACTATGCTTTAATTATGTTCAATTTGTAACAATGAAAATACATCCTGCTATCAGATATTTACATTACGATTCTTAACAATAGCAAAATTATAGTTATGAAGTAGCAACAAAAATAATTGTATGGTTGGGGGTCACCACAACATGAGGAACTGCATTAAAGGGTCACGGCATTAGGAAGGTTGAGAACCAGTGCTCTACATGCTTCGAGAGAAAAATGAAACTCTTTGGCAGCATCCAGTATGGTGGGGAGGCCAGGCATGTACTCACCTCATTTCCTCTTTCCTGTGGAAGAAATCACAGCCCACAAGGTCTCCTGTATCTCTAAGCTGTGCGGCCTTGGGGGGCAGGTGACAAGGGCAAAGTCAAACTATTCCTCTTACCCATTCTAAAGTGTTCAGACTTTTATGTTTTGTTCCAGTGCAGTGACTGGACTTATGTAAATCCAGACTCTCACAAGGGCTTTCTGTCTATGGGTGACTGACCAGGTTAGTATTCTCCAGGTATATCAGGACCAGAGCTGAGGGGGTCCGTAAATGTTCAGAGTTCACAGACAGTTCAAACGTCTGTCTGCCTATTACCCAGTGCATACCAGCAGATGAGTTAGGTTCCATGTCCATGAGGCTGGACCCCACAATGCCAATAGAGGCACTTTGCTTGCAAACTGAGGGGTAACCTATGCCACCATCACCTTGAATTCCCACTCACTGTTCTCTTTTAACAGTAAAATATTAATCAATACAGTGACATTTTTAACTCTCAAGCTAGTCAACACTGAGCCTTCAGTAACTTTTCTTATTTACATTATTTTTTAATTTTTCAGTTACAGTTGATATACAATATTAGTTCCAGGTGTACAACCCAGTGATTAGACAGTATATAACTTACTAAGTGATCATCCCAATAAATCTCATACCATCTGAAATCATATAGTTATTACAATATTATTGACTATCTTCTCTATGCTGTGCTTTACAACCCCATGACTATTCTGTAACAATAACTTTATACTTCTTAAACCCTTCACCTTTTTCACTTATCCTCCTCAAACCCTCCCATCTTATGGCCATCAAAATGTAGCTATGAGTCTAATTCGATTCTGCTTGTTTATTTTTTTATTTAATCATTGATTAATATGTATTTAGTGACATTTTATTGTTAACATTTTAAATCTTCTTCTTCTTAAAGGAAACCCTTGAACATTTCATATAACACTGTTTTTGTAGTGGTGATGAGTTCCTTTAGCTTTTTCTTTCAGGAAAGCTCTTTATATTTCCTTTGATTACAAAGGATAACTTTGCTGGATAGAATAATCTTTATTGTAGGTCCTTGCTTTTCATCACTTTGAATATGTCTTAGTAATCCCTTCTGGCCTGAAAAGTTTCTGTTGAGAAATCAGCTGACAGTCTTATAGGAGCTCCCTTGTAGGTAACTGTTTTTTTCTTCCTGCTTTTAAGGTTCTCTCGTTGTCTTGTCCAGCAAGCATGGTTCAGTGGTAGAGCATCAACCTATGAACCAGGAGGTCATGGTTAGATTCCCAGTCAGGGCTTGTGCTCGGGTTGTAGGCTTGATCCTCAGTGTGCGGCATGAAGCAGGCAGCTGATCAATGATTCTCTCTTATCATTGAAGTTTCTCTGTCTCCCTTGCCCTTCCTCTCTAAAATCAATAAAAAATATTTTTAAAAAATGATCTCTTTTTTTCTTTTACATTTTAATGACAATGTGTATTGGTGTGGGATTCTTTGTGCTTCCTGGACTTGTATGTCTATTCCCTTCACCAGGGTAGGGAAGTTTACTGTCATTATATTTTCAAATAGGTTTTCAATTTCTTGCTCTCTCTCTTCTCCTTCTAGCACCCTCATGATGTGAATGTTAGTATGCTTAAAGTTGTCCCAGAGACTCCTTACGCTATTTTACATTCCTTACACTAAACTACTTTCTTCTTTCTTTCTTTCTTTCTTTCTTTCTTTCTTTCTTTCTTTCTTTCTTTCTTTCTTTCTTTCTTTCTCTTTCTTTCTTTCTTTCTTTCTTTCTTTCTTTCTTTCTTTCTTTCTTTCTTTCTTTCTTTCTTCTTTCTTTCTTTCTTTCTTTCTTTCTTTCTTTCTTTCTTTCTTTCTTTCTTTCTTTCTTTCTTTCTTTCTTTCTTCTTTCTCTCCTTTTCTGATTGGATATTTTTTGCTTCTATATATATTCCAAATTGCTGATTTGATTCTCAGCTTTATTTACTCCACTATTTATTCCCTGTAAATTATTCCTTATTTCAATTGGGGTAGCCTTCATTTCTGACTGGTTCTTTTTTAATGTTTCCGTGTCCTTTTTAATACTGTTTAAGCTCTCACTAAGTTCATCGAGCACCCTTATAACCAGTGTTTTAAACTCTGCCTCTAGTAAGTGCTTGTCTCCATTTTGTTTGGTTCTCTTTCTGGAGTTTCGTTCTGTTCTTTTATTTCGGACATGTTTCTTTGCCTTCTCATTTTGGCAGCCTCCCTGTGCTGTTTCTGTGAATTAGGTAGAACTGCTATGTCACCTGGGCTTGGTAAAGTGGACTTAGGTAGTAGGTGTGCTGTAGGGAAAGGCGACACAGCCTCACCAATTATCGAAGTAGTGCATTTACAGGTGCATCCCCCCGTGTGGTTTTTGTACACCCTCCTGTTGTAGGGGAGCCTTGACTGCTGTTTGCACATCAATGGGAGGGGTTCACCAGGCTGACAGGCTGTAAGGACTGGCTGTGACAATTTACCACCATGATCAGTTGTGCCAGACCCTGCCCCACAGAGAAGGATTTACCTCATAGGATCTCTCAGGTTTGCTTAGTTTGCCCCCGGAATTGCTTTGACATGGTCTGAAGCTGTCCACCAGATGTGCTGGCTATGGGGCCTCCCAGGAGATGAAGGCCAAGGTCAGCCACCACCCATGTGCTGCCTGGGGCCACCCTGCATGAGCTGCAAAGTGATCTGTAGATGGCTGCTACATGTGCAGGGCTTGGAGGTGCCCAGGTGAGGCCAAGCTGCAAACCAAGGCCAGCTGCTGCTAGTGCCAGAACTGGGGTCACTTAATGAGCAGTACGGAACATGCTGATGCCAGATGCTGTTTATTTGGGAGCTTTTGGGAACGTCTAAAGTATGAGCCAAGACAAGCCATTACTTTGGAAAGCCACTGGAAACAAGTTGGATAGAGGGAATTTTTAGGGTGGGACAAACAATGTGAGCCAGGTTGACAGAGAGTCAGATATGGCACCCACCTGCTTGCTTTGTTTGAGGAGGGCTCAGAAAAGGAACAATGGCCTCTGTCAGCACTTTTGTCTGGAAGAAAGCTGTCCCCCCAGCTCTCTCCCTGATGCCATACCACTTGGTTCTTCCCTTTTGAGCTGCTGCCCTAGCACTGGAGCTCAGAGGGAGTGGGTCCGAGTAAGTCTGTGTACTAGCCTTTTAAGAGGAACTGCCTGGGACTCCAGTGCCTTCCATTTCACTCAGTCACAAACCCTACTGGTTTTTACAGCCAGAAGTTTTGGGGTATATCTCTTCCTGTTGCTAGAACCCTGGGCTGGTGGGGCTGGAACTTTTCTCTCCTCAGGGGAAACCTCCACAGCTGACTCTCTCTCCCAGTTTTTATCCCCCATGTGAGACCAGCCCATTCCGCATAGCTGCCCTCTCCTGCCAGTCTTGATGTAGCTTCTTCTTTATATTCCTCATTGCAGAACTTCTATTCATCTAGGTTTCAGGTGGTTCTTGATGGTTGTTGATGGTTGTTCTGTAATTTTGATGTGATTGTGGGAGGATGCAATTACTGCATTTATCTACACTGCCATCTTGACCAGAAGTCTCCATAATTTGTTAATTGTAGTTTAAGTGTTCCTGCTGGCACTGGCTCCAGCAGCAGGTTTCTGGTCCTGGGCTCCAAATAAGTTTTGATTCCCTGTATTCATCTCTGTCTCTAGATTTTGCTGTTGGTTGTGACTTGCCCTAAGACCTCAATCCTCTGGTGGATCTAATGAAAGTTGTTGTTTTTTAGTTTGTTCAGCTTTATTCTTACTGTCAGGATGCAAGTGACAAATTCCAAGCTCTCTATATGTTGAAGAGGAAATCAGAAGTGGACTTTACTTTTAAAAGGCAAAGAAACCCAAGAACCGCTTGTGTTCTAAACATTAATCAAAGCCTTTTTTTTTCTTTCTTTCTCCCCCCACTTTTTTTTTTTTTTTTTTTTTTACTGTTGTTCACTCATATCTCATCCCCTAAAATTTCCTGGCTTATTGGAGGTATATAATAATTTTTTTAGCATGCATGAAAGTCTGAATAAAAAATTGTTTAGTGCCTCATATGTAAGTTAAAGTTCTGGAACCAAAACCCATTTTTCTGACATACTGTGTTTTCCATAATAATACATAACAACTGTTTAGTTATGTATTATTTACTATTATAAATATCACAGTTATATTTCTGTGTACTTCGCTAGACTATGGTGATGATTCTGACTTTCAGTTTCTGAAACATATTTTTGAAAGAGAAATGAGCTAGCTCATCCTTCAATCTCAACTTATTTTGCCTGGCTCAGTGTTTGCTCAATGCCTTGTTTTTCATTAGTCTCTTTATATGTTGCATCACTTGAATAACATCTGTTAAACAAGGACAACCTATACCAAAGTATACTTTTAAAAGTCTCTTTTTTTGTACTGAAATTAAAGCATCCTCTTTGTTAACTAAAATACAGGAGCCACATAAAATGGAAGTAGCATACGTAGAGGTGATATTATAAATGACATCCTCTGCAGTCCATCAGTCAAGGTAAAGTAGTTCACGATTTGAGTCTTTAAAATAAAATGTATAAAAACACAGATACTATTAATAGAATCTTAGAACTCAAAATCATTTATGAATGCACAATTTATTTTAGAAAATGGGTAACTTTTATGTAAAGATATTAAATAAACTTCTCTAAATTGTAGGGAACATTAGTAGAAAAACCACAACAAAAATCCAGGTCTTCCCACTTCCAATTACTAGTAAGTGCTTTAACCCTGGATTATTTTTTTCTTTTCCTATCTTTTATAGTTAGTTCCGTTCTATTCCTTTCTATTTCTATTTAGTTGAACAAAGTAACACCTAATACACGGTGGGTGATCACATGTTAATTAGTGATAATAATAGCATCTGAGATTTGTCAGGTCAAGTTATAGGGCAAGTTATTTATCTGGCTCACCATTTAATTTATTCTAATATCCTGGCTCAAAGGAGAGACTATAATTTTATTGCTTTACATTCTGGGACCCAGTGTGCATTTCTATTAAAACCCTGGAGCCACATCACAACACCAGCCTCCATGCAGTTACACTTCACAAAGAGGCTAATGGAAGTTCATGCTGAGAGTAGGCTAGGGCCCACAGGGTGAGTACTGCTTCTTTCTCATATCCTCAGATTGTGTTTGTTAGTGTTTTTAAGTTACTGATCATGAGGAACAGCTTTAGAACTGTCCGTTTTTAATAAATGGGGGCAGAAATCCTGATTTCAATTTCTCTCTACACCCTCAATTACAGAGAGCTCCGAGCCAGCCCTATCCTCTACCTGCTCATTCTGCTGTCTTCATAATGAGGATAAGGATGCTGCCTTCCAACTTACCTTACAGGAATGCCCTGAGGACTAGTGAGACCACATGCAAAATGCTCTTGGAGCACAGAGAATGACATCAATTATTTCTCCTATTAATCTCATGAGGTGTAATTCATGGCTGTATAATGTGGCATTGCGCTGTAGTTTTAGGTGTTCAGTGACAAGTTACAAAAAGCTTTTCTGCTTGGTAGTTGTCTACTTATCCGAAAGAGCATAATAGTGTGGGGCAAATGACAGGCTTTTCTCTGAATTGTGCAGTAGCTAAGTCTAGAAAACTCATAGAACAATATGGCATGTTTAGAGCAGAAGGCACCTAGGCCAGGGTCCCTTGGTGCAGCTACCCCATATCAACATCTCCTTAGGTAGTAAGTTAACTCTGAGTGAGTATTTCTAGGGATGAGGACTCCACTACTTGTAAAGACTATCATTGCTAGATACTGGATATTGCTTACATTGATGGATCAATCTATGATAATATTTTTTTCTCCTGCCTATCATACTTCTTATATTTCAGGGCACTATCAAACATTTCTTAATTCTTCTCTTATCTTGATGTCATTTATTTCTTTTTTTCCCTTTCTCTGCCTTTATTCTAGTTCTGTGGAGCTACTTTAATTTCGTATACTTTATATAAAATGTAGTGTTCAGAATTTGATCCAGCACTATGGAACATTGTGGGCATATGTATATGACAAGCGAGTTTGTCGCTTGGCTCTCCTTCAAGGAAAGATCCTGCCAATCAGCTGTGAGAAGTAAACTCAATTGACAATTCCAACTGAAGCAACTTTGGGACCCGCTGTAGAATTTAAGCAGAGCCCAGGTTCTTGTTCAGTCTTAGCTAATGAATGAACTTGGCCATTTCTGCTCACAGAAAAACTCCTCTATAGGCAATCTCTGCTCCTGAAATCCCTGCTGGTCTGGAGGGACTTTCTCAGCTGCGCCAGAGAGTAAATCTTCCTACTCAATCCTCTTTCTATCCCCCTCTCCATTCGCATATGTTAGACCAGCATTGCAATCTGAATGTTTACACTACCTACTCCTCTTGCCATTCTCTCTGTCTTTTATAGGCATTATTTCAGATATTTCTTATATTTCTAATTCCATGCTGACATCTGATTTCTGGAGGACACAAATGAACATAATATGATGCCTGCTTAGCTTGGTTTGAACTTTTAAAAAAATATATTTTATTGATTTTAGAGAGGAAGGGAGAGGGAGAGAGAGATAGAAATATCAATGATGAGAGAGAATCATTGATTGGCTGCCTCCTGCGCGCCCCCTAATGGGGATCAAGCCCACAACCTAGGCATGTGCCCTTGGCCACAATCGAACTTGGGATCCTTCAGTCCACAGGCCGATGCTCTATCTGCAGAGCCAAACCAGCTAGGGCTTGGTGTGGACTTTTATAGCATCATCAAAGCAATTGGTGGCAATAGTCAATGACCCATATTAAGGTTATAGTGTATGGAATATCAAGGATTACATAGATTACGCTAGTGTCTGGTCTATTATTAGAATGAGCTAGAGGTATCACTCTGGGCACTGGCTTCCGTGTAAAATATCCCGAATCTCTTCCTGCCCATCCCTGGGACACTTCTGTTCAGCTCCAGAGGAATTTAGTGCCTGACATCAGGTCCTTCATAATTTCTGTAAACTTTATATAAGCTAACACATTGGTCATACCTTAGACACTCATTTATTCATTCCTGGGCTTCTTGGCAAAATCACCCTACTTACCTCTACGATTTCTGCTCTCATTATTTATCTCCCATTTATGGCTTCACCTCACTTTTATCCTCAATACTTACAATAATAATTTTTATGGCTTTGATCTTTGAAAACCCTATTTGAATAAAATCTGCATTTGTCCTATGCTGATCCCTACAGTATATATTTCTGTGCATTTTACACTTCTCCAACTGGTTGTACTGACTTCCTATGAAAAATCTTTTAAAAACTCTGAAAACCTTCAGCATCTTAATTAGTCACAATCATGCTATATAACTCATGTCAATGTTATAATCGTAACAAGAAACAAATAAAGGCTTTTGTTTGGATTGGAGACGTAATGAAGAAGCTGAGGACAATCACTGCTGTGAATTTGGGTCTTCTTTTATCGGAGTCAAGCTCTTTTCTCCTTTTCTCCTCTTCTTGTCCAACTCATTTATCCCCGCCTCTTCATCTCTCTCTCCTGTTTCTCTGCTACATCTATGGCCTTGGCTTAAGCCTCTTGAAGTCCTCATTAATTCAAGTCCTCTTGACTTCGTGCCACCAAACACTAGCACATCTCTTAGCATCCTGAGGAATCACGTGTCCTCCATTTCAATGTTGCCAATAATGAACGTGAAGTACAAATGAGAACCATATCTTGATTTTTTTAAGCCATTAGAACATGGTGGTTGTTATAGCCAAATAAGTGCACTATTCTGATTGAAGCAGTTCCCTATTGTATAAATTTTGTGTGTCTATATTTTAAATGAAGTTCCATATTTCCTGAAACTTACTTGCTTGCCATGTCCATAGCTCTATATGTGGTACTTTCTCCCCATTTGTGCTTTCTCCCTTCAGCCTATTTCATCTCCCTAGCAGACATGGTGCTCTGCTATAGTCATTTCTCTCCTAGAGCCATATATCTTTGAAGACACTGTCTTTGAAATGTTACATTTGAATGTGTGTTTTCCCAATTATTGACCATTATAGTGAGGTGGGAAAAACATAGGTTTTAGAGTAAGAGAGATATGCTTTTTTTTTTTTTTTCTGGGCCTTTATTTTTTAAGGCACACAACTTTAAAATGCATTCATTTCAGAAAGCTATTTTAGGTTATTAGATATAATTATTTTAACTTAATTTCTAAAAACAATTTTTTATTGTTGAAAGAATTACATATGCCCTCCTTTGTCCCCCATTGACCTCTTTCAGCCAGCCCTGCCCCAGGCCTTCAGCACCTTATTGCCTGTGTCCTTAGACATGCATTTTAAATCTAAATTTGTGACTGTTCTATAACTATGCAACCTTAGTTAAGTGACCTTTGTTTTTGTCACTTCTAAAATGTAGAAAACAATTTATACACTAAAGGATTATTGGAGGATTATATGAGATATTGTATGAAAAACAGCCAGGTGCCTTTTAAGCCTTTCTCCATCAAAATAATCCTATTCTAGCCTGGCTGGCATGGCTCAGTGGTTGAGCATCCACCAAACTATGAACCAGGAGATCATGGTTCGATTCCCAGTCAGGGCACGTGCCTGGGTTATAGCCTCGATCTCCAGTGTGGGGTGTGCAGGAGATAGCCAATCAATGATTCTCTCTTATCACTGATGTTTCTATCTCTCCCTCTCTCTCTGAAATCAATAAAAATATATATTTTTTTAAATCCTATTTTAATTGTCAAATATCATAGTAAGGTATCAGAAGTTAATAAATTTTCTAAAATGAATTCACTCACATACCATATAAGTGCCACAACATTAATCTACAGTATGTCATGTATGTCATTTTTTACAATGATTCATTGGGAAAAATGTGAGAAAATATTTCTGAAATGCCCACTAAGTCCTAGGAATTGAACTAGGCACTGGCTGTTATAGACACAAAAAGTTAAGCCCAGAGAGGTTAAGTAATTAGTTAAACTTGCATGGTAATAACTGAATAAATATGTGTCTCAAATATAAATTTTCTAACTTCAATAATCTTACTTCTCTACATAAACTATTATTTTCCCTAAGTAAGACAAGGTAGTAGAATGTAAGGATATTAGATGATAAAATTCCATAACGCAAAGAATCAAGATTGGAGTTTGGTAGCAGAGAAGTGAACCAATCAACCCTTCCTACATCACCAACTTTTATAAAACCTTCTACTAGTATCTATGTCCCACAGACAATAGGTTCATGGATTTCTATGGAAACAGATAAATGCAAAGAGATTGAAGCCTAAGTCAATCTCTGTGCCTAAGTTTCTCAAAGGTAAAGTTCAAATAAGGCTTCCTAAATTGCAAACAATACTGGGATTTGTCTAAATAAGGACCTCAAAACATCAAAGGAGAATTTACTAAGTAGTACAAATGTAAATTGAGTTTCCATGAGGGCAAGGTATTTTGCTTTCCCGAATATGTTTATGAATACTTACAAATAATAATCAGATGACCGATACAGAATTCTAATGCAGCACATATTCAGTAAATGTTTTCTGTGACAATGATTTTAAAGTAAAGAAAAATAGAGTAGCTTCAACTTTAAACTTGAACTTGTAGTAAATAAATAATTGAAGAGAGAAAAATAAAAAATAAAAAAGCAGAAGTAATAGCAACACGATGTACTGTTAGGATGTGAAGCAACGTTTAAAGATGTAAGAGACGGAGGAGAATAGGAAAGCTAATTCAAGCACACCATTTACTTCTTTTGCAGGATGTCTATTTGTGACTCCCAGATAATTTATGGATCTATTCAATTAGCAAGTTAGACATGAGTGTGCCTACATCTGCCCATGCAGCTGAAAGCAATAATCTCTATGCTGGGGCATTATTGTTGATAAAAAACTTTCTGCAGCAAATGAAAGAGAATTTAGTTTTCTTCAGAGCAGTGGAGAGGGAAATGAATCACAGAGAGGAATCTTTAGAGATTCAAACATGGCAAATAAATCTGTGGTCTGGAGTGGAAGCCTTAGGCACACAGATGCCACACTCAGAGGCACACTGTGAAATATTCAGCTGCAGTCTTCCCATTTTGGTTTAAATCTTTGCTATTTACGGGAAAAAAAAGTATGTATCAAGCATATGGTTTCTGTTTTCTACTTGTTGTCCTTTACAACTTTAACCAAGGTTGTTTCCCACTTTTTATAAGCTAAACTCCTCATGAATGTGCCCATATCGTTTGCCAGTCCAGCAGGCAAAGTTAGAGATTGAATGAAAGGTATGCTCTAGTTAAATTTGGGAAAACCACCTGAACTTTATATTAGATTTTCTTTTAGGTTGAAATTAGATGGTATTTGATTTTAAATACGGCATCATCTCTTTAAACTATTTCCCTAGCAAGTAACCCAACATTTTGGAAAATGCTATGTGATGGAAATCTTGGATACTAGAAAGATGCTTTTTATTCGAGGCTCTTGAGCTAAACAAACTATGAAGCCTTTTAAAAATCCCAGTCCTTATCTATTACATCTGTTACAGATAGATAACTGTGAGACAGATAGGCACATAAGAGTAGTTCGAGCATAGCCTATCCATTTTGTTGGCATTATAGCTATTCTATTAATTCATACAGGTATTAAATATTCAATGCTTGTCTTATAAATTAGTAAATAGAGGATATATGAATATGTATTTCATTTTATGCTCCCTGGGATAGCCATATGAGACCAACTACTTTACTAGTAATGCTTCCATGTCATGCTTGGAAATTATTAAACTATATCATGGTATATTGGAGGGAAAATGTTTCATGTTGAAATTAAACCTGTTAATTTCTATAAGTAAGGAAAAGGGGCAGAAGTATTTCCCTCTTCTGTAAAGCTTTGAAATGTTTCTGGAAGGGAAAATTATGTATTTACACGTATCGGATTGAGTTCTGTATATGTTCATGTTTCAGTTTCTTTGAATCTCTAGATGTAGTATGTGTGTGTTTCTAAGTGGTTTTCCTAATTTCTTGATGGAGAAAAAGACAAAATAAAACCTAAGCCTTCCGCCATCTTGTTTCTTACCTCCCAAGATGTTGGAATTTTACTTAGCTCCTCTAAACCTCGTTTCCCTCATCTGTAAAAATGTTTAAAATAATACTTCCTCAATAGCTTGTTGATTAATTTAATCTTTGTTTTAGCTTGAACAAGAATATTAGTTCTTGATGAGTTGCCATAGATCCCAGAACTACTATAAATGTGCCACCACAGTTTGATTAATGTGCACCACTTATTATTCCTCCTGAAACTGAGAAATCACACAATGCAATAATATTTGCAATTGAACTGTTGTGTAGAGCAGGTTATGGAGTTCAAGGTGGAACAGGATGTCGTAGTTGCTCTAGAAGTGAAGGGGCACAGCCTAAAAGCAAGCTTGCCCTAAAGCAATGTTAGACTTCAACCGTAACATGTGAGCTATTTACCTTGTAATTATTTTAAAATAACTATAATGACTCCAAGATAACAACATATAACCAAAGGGTGGGCCTGTGATAGCTATGAGCATATTTATGGATATTGTGAGATATTTTTATGATGTAGAAATATTAAGATTGGAATTATGGTTGACTTGTTTAATGTTTATAAATCCTTCAAGCGTGTCATTAAATATGCTAGTATACTTATAGCATTTAAAATTGTTCCACAGCACCAATTATTGAGCCTACCAAAATATATGTACAGTTAGTAAACATTACATAAAATTTTACTTTTTTTCTCTTTTATTTCTTCCCTCTCCTCTAAAAAAATTGTTTTGCTAGATTGTATTTATGTATATATCCTTCCCTTCCCTTCCCTTCCCTTCCCTTCCCTTCCCTTCCCTTCCCTTCCCTCTATCTCTTTCCCTCATTTTCTTCCTCTCTTCCTCTCTTCCAAACTGCCAGAGATTTCTTATAGTTTTATTTTGGCCTTTGGCTATTTTATCAGAATTTTATTCTACCTCTAAATCAAAACTAAGTAAAAATGTAATGATTCTCCTGTTCTTCACAATTGGTCTCGGTGATTCGTTCTTAAAAGACTCTAATATACTTTGTCTGGCAGTACCCTCCCCCACCTTATATAACCTTTCATCCAATTAAGGTAAACATGGAGAGCAAGCAAATATAGTAATTCTGCATGAAGGTCTTTCAGACATTGCACAACTTTTTTTTTGTAACCATGAAGTGCTTGAAAGTCAGCTTTGGTTGTGTCAAAGCACTACAATGCTAAGAATAACTTTTGCTTTTGAAAAGTTCAAACAGTCATCTATTTAATAGTTATCAGTGGAAGTGCATTCATTGCAGAGCAAAGAGTAGTTGGTTAAAATAATAGATTTATAATTGCATATAATTACATACCAATTGAAACTTCATTTGGGTTCTCTTATCATGATTGAAGGCTTCCTTGAGCAATATGAGCTGAAAGTTCTTTATTACTCCCTTTGTCCTTTCTCTCTATAGGCAAGCAGAATATACAGAGTGAGGTTACTATTGTCATGAGGTAATAAAAGAATAAGCCTTTCCCATTTAATAAATAACTCAACGATATCATAAACAAATCATGGATTTTTTTTTAGGATCCATATCTGCCATGCATAATGCTCTTATTAAAACTTTGGTGGATGTAAAGAAAACTGATACCATCTTACTTTTAACAATGTTAAAATATATTTTTATTTAAAACTAGGAGCCTAGTGCACAAATTCGTGCACCTTGAAAGGAATTGTGGGCTGCTAGGCTGCAGTGGGCACAGGGTCGGGTCTCGGCCCATCCTCCCCACCCCCTCCGCCCCGCTATCCTGTCAGATGGCAGACTCTGTAGCTCCTATGCACTGATGGCACTGGCCCTGCTCACACCTGCTGATGGCGCAGAGCAATTGGGGCTGGCTCCAGCAGCAGGTGCAAGTGGGGCAGTCACTGGCAGCAGGTGCAAGAGGCAGCTGCTGGCCCCGATCACCCTTCTGGAGCAGGGGAGGTAGAGAAGCCCTGAGGGGTGATTGGGGCCAGCAGCTGCCACTTGGCACCCACTGACAGCCAAGCAATTGGGGCCGGCACCAGGTACCAGCAGCAGGTGCAAGTGCCTGGCAGGACCAAAGAATTTTCAGTAACCACCAGATGCTCAGCCTGATGTCAGCAACCAGCACCCCACTTTGGTGCCCCCACTCACCTGCTTCACCATCCCACCACGGCCGATGCCCACCATGTTCCACACTCTGCCTCCTGCTGCCTATGCTGCCCTGTTCCACGTGCACCCCCTGGTGGTCAGCACTCATCATAGCAACCATTTGTTCGGCTGTTCAGTCTATTTGCATATTAGGGTTTTATATGTATAGATGAGTTCTATAGCACATTCAGTCCCCCCTTTTTTGTAGTTTTTCACAAATGGATTGAACTCATTTACTAACACCTCTGATGGTCATAATGCTTAATTTAAGGTGGTTGAAAATATTGATTTACTCTCTCACAAGTTAATGATGGAACTTCATGTTGAATATGATTTATGTTGGGTGTATAAAATACTGTAGCACTTATTGCCCTGAAGTGCTCTATTGGAGGAGAACTGAGAATGTAGCATAAAGATTCAATTACCTATAGAACCAAATGCTGGGCTGCAATTTTTTATGTATAGCTTCTTAACCTTAAAGCTGACATATAACCTCTGTATGCGCTAGCAAATTTGGGATTAAATCAGCAAATCTCTTATGGTTATTTTAAGGATTAAATGGATCAATACATGTAACCTCATTACAATTCTGTTTGTTACATTTAAAGTACCTCAATAAGTATTAGCAATGACTAATATGGGGAAAATGAAAACATCTTTTCATGAAGGTGCTCCAAAGGTGTTCTTTAGGTATTTGCTTCCTGGGGATATTTAAGATCCGAAGATATATATGTATATATTATGTGTTTGGTAATTGCAATGTAGACTTTTAAATCTAGAAATTCAGGTCAAGGAATTAATATCCAGAGATTGTCTGGCTCACCTTTCAAAGGCAATACACCTCACACTTCTCATGCATATGCAGAAACAATATAAAAATATGTATCATTATAACGATTATGAATTTAAAACAGATTTGCACATCCACATCTTTTTCACCTTTTACAAGCCTATGATATATGTAATAGGATTTTCATTATTTTACCCATTTTATTGATGAGACAACTGAAGTTCTGAGACATTAAGTAGTTTGCTTAAGGTTTACACATGCAAGAAGCAGAGAAAGAACTTTAAATACTTGTCATTCTTAAGCCTTTGCACCTCCAACAGTGAAATACATAGAAGGGTGAGTAATAGTATGTTTATAGCTGTTTGTATGAAAAATCTATAATAATAAAAGCATAATATGCTAATTAAACCGGGCAGCCAAAATGAAGTGGGGGCTGAGAGGGCCAAGCCCCTTGCACGAATCTCGTGAAAAGAGATTCATGAAAAGATATTTTCATTTTCCCCATATTAGTTATTGCTAATACTTATTGAGGTACTTTAAATGTAACGAACAGAATTGTAATGAGGTTACATGTATTGATCCATTTAATCCTCAGAATAACCATAAGAGATTTTCTGATTTAATCCCCAGTTTACTTGAGGGCCTCTAGTAATACAATAATAATACAAAAATAATCTGTTTTGCATACTCACAAATTATAATAAAAGTTACCCTTAGGCAATACGGAGAGGAAATATTCCTTCTCTATATATTTATACTTCCAAAATCAAGGTCATAACAGACACTCTCTTGAACTGTTTGTCCTCTGGCTTTCCTTTCTCAGTGAAGAATATCATACTTCGTTCCATTTAACAGGTCAAAACTTAAATGTAATCTTAAGCCTTTTTGTCTAGCCCAGCCATTAAATTCATGCTATTTTCTTTCTAAATACCTTTTGATTCTGTCTACTCCACATTTATCTCCGCTGGCTCTACCTAAGTTAACACTACCAACATTCCTCTCATAAACTGTTACAACATCCACTGACGTCCTTTCATCCACTGTGCCCTTTCTCCAGTCTGCAGTCCACACCACAGTGGAGGTCATCTTTACAGAACTCCTGTCATTACACTTTTCAATTAACATGCTTCACCTACCACCCTTCTTCTCTTTAGATTAAAAAAGAAAAACTCTTTAACATGCCCTCCTGGCTCGGCACATTTATGTCTTCATCTCGAGGCTTTCTCTAGCCCATTCAGATTAGACCACACCATGCTTTTCTCCCTCGAAGCCCAGCACCCTTTCCAATCTGACCGTCCCATCTGGAACTCACTACCCTGCCACACCTGCTGCAGGAGCCCCCAAATCCTATTTAAAAATGTACTTCTCCTGCCCATCCTTCAGATGCCAGCTTAAGCTGTGCTTTCTTGGGAAAATCACTTCTGATCCCCGAAACAAGGCCAGATCTATTACCCGTTAGCACAATGTACTATATCTTCATTGAATTTGTCTGTTTGAAAATGTTTATTTTACTGATTATTAATATTTAATACTCCCTTACTAATCCTTGGGATCTGTGTTGCTTTTTATTGTTTTTACACAAGGCAGCAATATTGACAGGTAAATGAGCATTTAAAAGTATCTGTTGATTGAAAGAATAAGTAAATGACTGAATGAGCCCTTTATATTATTACATTTTATCTAATTATTTACTGCTTGATATTTTTTATTAGAGGCTTGATTTCAGAGATGCTCCACTGTACTAGTAAGATTACCAATCTAAAAGATTTATTTTTAGAACCAATTATTTATTAAGAGTAGATGTAATACCTCTAATTTTATATGCCAGAAATGACTTTATGCAAACACTTGCATAGTAAATGGTTTCACTAAATATTCATAATTATAAACAACACATTTTATAAATATATGTTTTAAAATTACATACAACATATGTGTCATATAGTATATGCCTCTATAAAATAATAATGATGAAGAAATAAACACATCTTAGAAATAAGTTTGTGCCCTAACTGGTTTGGCTCAGTGGATAGAGCATTGGCCTGTGGACTGAAGGGTCCCAGGTTCGATTCCAGTCAAGGGCATGTACCTTGGTTGCGGGCATATCCC
Organism: Myotis daubentonii; assembly: GCF_963259705.1. Taxonomy (NCBI): domain Eukaryota; kingdom Metazoa; phylum Chordata; class Mammalia; order Chiroptera; family Vespertilionidae; genus Myotis; species Myotis daubentonii. The sequence continues at coordinate 22,055,883 of NC_081848.1, read as the reverse complement.
CAGTAGGGGGTGTGCAGGAGGCAGCTGATCTGTGTTTCTCTCTCATCGATGTTTCTAACTCTCTATCCTTCTCCCTTCCTCTCTGTAAAAATCAATAAAATATATTTTTTAAAAGAAAAAAAAAAGAAATCAGTTTATTACAAATGAGTGCTCAAGTACGCAGTGAACTTATTGTAGTTTAGCTCTTATACTCAGTGTAGTGGTAGGAAAGCACTGGGATGAAAAAATATACTCGGGCCTTAGTTCCAGTTTTGATCTAAAATCTCTCTAGGAAATTAATGAAATCGCACTTTTCAGGAGCCACTTTTCTTATCTGTGACTTAAGGGTTTATGCTTGGTCTGTCAAGTCCCTGTAGCTTCACAGTGCTATTACCTTTTCTTTTTGTATTAGACTAACATTTTTATAGATATTACTTTCAGATCTAGAAGCATTTGAGGAAGTGACAGGTGAAATAAGGGTTATGATTTATGCACAAGTATTGTAAAAAGGTTAGAAAAATATGCTTTAAATCAATGAGACTTCATTATGATATCTGAGAACTTCATTTTATTAATCAATGGTATTTAATGTAACTTATTTTAATTTTTAGAGAATAGAATTCAAATTTATTAAAAATATCATTAGAATTTAACTTAAAATATGTAAATATAATTTTAGGTTTTCTATAAATGAGGTCTTTTTTTTGTTAGCTTTTAAAACCTCTCCAGTGTATAACATGGTTCAGAATATGAATGGATCTCTACTAGGATGTTGTTCTTACTCAATTTCCATGAGATTTCAAACAACTTGAAAAATTATAAATCAATAGGCAATTAAAAATCAAATAAAAAATTTAAAAGAATAAGGTATTGTTAGATATCTGAAATGAGAGCTATTAATATTGATACAGAATCAAATCCTGAATAAATATGCCATTTTATGTGTATATGGCTCTTATTGCCCTTACCAGATTATGGGGGAAAAGAAAAGAAAAAAGCTTTGAGAATATAAATGAACTTAACACTTCTTTCTGACATATTTCTGTATTTTTAGAGGATTTAAGATCCTTTTAGAATCTTCAGTTCTATTATTCTGAATATTCATTAAAATTCCACTTTAGATGGAAGAGAGTGTCAGTTTCTGTGGTATAGCTGTTAACAGGTCATGAAAAAATAACTTACTCTCATTGACCTTACAAAGTAAACATGACATTCATCTCTTTTATCAATAAATGGAACAAAACTTAGAAAATTTTATTAAGATTGTTACCATTATTTAACACCTCTTAGTTATTTTCTCAAGAAATATCCCAATGACGGCTTTAATATGTTTCTTAGTAGAAAATTCAGTGCTTGGGATTATGTCCAGGATTTTGACAGCTATATATATCATAGAGAGGTTGAAAGGTAGAAGACAGCTTCCAGAAATAATGAATACCTAGATATCCGATAGTCATCTTAAAACAATTTAGTTATACAGGGTTGGAAGGCAGCCAGGAACTGAAATTGAAGATGCAAAAATTGATGGAATAAGATAAGGGTTGTAAATCAAAAAAATTTGCAAGCTATTGGTCTTATATAGCAAGAAGATTGAACAATGATTGACAAGATGTAGATAGTAACTTGAGGAGGTAGAGATGGAGATAATAGGATATGGTCACCAGACTAAATGTATGGAGTTAGAATACTGAAGTAGATGTAAAGCAAAAAGACCCCAAAAAAGTTATCTTGATGTAATATCTTGAGTTTTTATATTCTATGTAGATAATCACCACAGAATACGTTGAAGAAATATAAAGATATAAAGTACGATAAAGTGTTTAATTTTACCACATCTTCTTTGTCCACTTATCCATCAAAAGCACTTAGTTTCCATGTCTTGGCTATTGTGAATAATGTTGCAATGAACACAGGGGTGCATATGTCTTCACCCACAAGTGTTTTCAAAATGTTCGGGTTGATACCCAGAAGATGGATTGCTGGATTATATATTAGCTCTATTCTTAATTTTTTTTTTGAGGAACCTCCATACTGTTTCCCATAGTGGCTGTACAGGTTTACATTCCCACCAGCAGTGAATAAGGGTTCCTTTTTGTCCACACTCTCTCCAACACTTATCATATCCTGTGTTTTGGTTTTGTGTTTTTTTCTTCTTCTTCTGTAATAACTGCTTTTATTATTGTTATCATTTTCAAGATAATACCCTGCATGTATTTTATTTTTCAGGCATATTCTTTTTTTTGATACAAGGCAATGTATAAAACTTGTCTGTATTTTTATACATAGCAATGAACACTCAGAAAATAAAATTAAGGAAATGATTTCAATTACAATAGCATAAAATAATAAAATAGGTAATAAATTAAAAGAATTGCAAGTCTTGCATACTAAAAACATTTTTTATTGAAAGAAATTAGAGTATACCTAAATATATGAAAAGGCATTTCAAGTTCATGACTTGTGAGGATTAATATTGTTAAATGATAATACTACCCAAGTTCATCGGCAGATTCAAAATAATCCCAATCATAATCTTAGATGCCTTGTTTGCATAAATTGACAAACTGACCCTAAAATTCATATGAAAATACAAGGGACTCAGAATAGCTGAAACAATCTTGAAAAAGAACATATTTTCTACTCTAAACTCAGAGTATGAACATTTAACAAGCATAAATGCTAGAACAAATACCCATAAGAAAATATAACGGGAGAGCCTTGTCTTGTTGATTGCTGTCTAATATAACAGGTGCTCCTTAAGTAGTGGTGAATAAGGAAATGTGGATTTTTCCCTCACCCACCCTAACACTTGCTTTTTTTTTTCTATTATCAGATTGTAGATGCAAAATAATTAGCCATTTACATGCAATAAACATTAATATTTCACAAGAAACAATTTTAAATATAATGTTACATGAAATAAACATTAACATTTCAAGAAAAATATTTTAAATATAATATTACCAAAATTGTACTAACATAGTGTAATTTCACAAAAGTTGTAGGAAATATTAAAAATTTGCAAATAACAGGATTACTTCTATTATATTCTAAAATATTGTTTCCTCTGGCTCTATTTTTGTTCATCACTTTATGTTGTTCATTATATTCCACAAATGAGTGAGATCATGTGGTATTTATCTTCCTCTGACTGGCTTATTTTGCTTAGCATAATGCTCTCCAGCTCCACCCGTGCTGTTACAAATGGTAACAATTCCTTCTTTTTTACAGAAGCATAGTATTCCATCGTGTAGATGTACCACAGTTTTCTAATCCACTCACCTGCTGTTAGGCACTTAGGCTGTTTCCAAATATTGGCTATTGTAAACTGTGCTGCTATGAACATAGGGGTGGACATATCCTTTCTGATTGGGGTTTCTGGTTTCTTGGGATATAGTCCTAGAAGTGGGATCACAGGGTCAAATGGGAGTTCCATTTTTAGTTTTTTGAGGAAACTCCATACTGTCTTCCATAGTGGCTGCACCAGTCTACATTCCCACCAGCAGTGCACAAGGGTTCCTTTTTCTCCACATTCTCTCCAGCACTTGTTGTTTGTTGATTTGTTGATGATAGCCATTGTGACAGGTGTGAGATGGTACCTCATTGTTGTTTTGATTTGCATATCTTAAATGATTAGTGACTTTGAGCATATTTTCATATGTCTCTTGGTTTTCTGTATGTCCTCTTTTGAAAAGTGTCTATTTAGATCCTTTGCCCATTTTTTGATTGATTGTTTATCTTCATTTTGTTAAATTGTATGAGTTTCCTGTAAATGTTGGAGATTAAACCCTTATTGGACATAACATTGGCAAATATGTTTTCTCATGCAGTGGGTTTTCTTGTTGTTTAGTTGATGGTTTCTTTTTCTGTGCAGAAGCTTTTTATTCTGATGTAGTCCTATTTGTTTATTTTCCCCCTTAGTTTCCATTGTCCTACAAGCTGTATCATTAAAGATATTGCTACACCATATGTCTGATATTTTGCTGCCTATGAATTCTTCTAAGATTTTTATGGTTTCCCATCTTACATTTAAGTCCTTTATCCATTTTGAGTTTATTTTTGTTTATGGTGTAAGTTAGTGGTCTAGTTTCATTTTTTTACATGTATCTGTATAATTTTCCCAATACCATTTATTGAAGAGACTGTCTTGACTCCATTATATGCTCTTGCTTCCTTTGTCAGATATTAATTGAGCATAATGGCTTGGGTCAATTTCTGGGTTCTCTGTTCTGTTCCATTTGTCTATATGTCTGTTCTTATGCCAGTACCAAGCAGTTTTAACAGTGGCTTTTTAATATAGCTCAATATCTGGTATTGTGATCTCTCCAACTTTGTTCTTCTTTCTCATTCTTGCATGGTGGGGTCCCTCAGCCTGGCCTGTGCCCTCTCGCAATCTGGGCCCGCTTGGTGGATGTCGGCTGAAACGGGTAGTCTGACATCCCCTGAGGGATGTAGTAGTGCGCAAAGTGGCAGGTGGCCAGGCGTCGTGCCGCTCCTATTCATCCCAACGCCACTGCACCTGCCACTACCACCACTCGGTAGCACACTGCTGCGGAGGCCAAAGAGCTTGTGCTGCTGCCAGCTGCGCTCTCCAGCCTTTAGCCTGGCATCCAGTGCTGGTCAGTCAGCTGAGCTGGGCTCCCATTGTGGGAGCACACTGACCACCAGAGGGCAGCTCCTGTATTGAGCATCTGCCCCCTGGTGGTCAGTGCCTATCACAGCAACTAGTCAAATGGTCATTCAGTTGCTTAGGCTTATATATATAGATGACTTTTTGGAGAGTTTGTTCTAGGTCTGTAAAATGTACCATTGGTATCTTACTGGGGATTGCATTGAATCTATACATTGCTTTGGGTAGTATGGGCATTTTGATGATGTTGATTCTACCAATTTATGAACATGGTATATTCTTCCATTTGTTTATGTCTTCCTCTATCTCTTTTTTCAATGTTTTGTAGTTTTCTCAGTACAGGCCTTTTACCTCCTTAGTTAAGTTTATTCCTAAGTATCTTAATTTTTTCATTGTAATGGTAAAATTTTTAGTTTTTCTGTGTGTTCATTATTGGTGTATAAAAAAGCCATAGATTTCTGGGTGTTAATTTTGTATCCTATTATATTGCCAAATTAATTTATTAAATATATTAGTTTTTTGATGAAGTCTTTAGGGTTTTCTATGTACAATATCATGTCATCTGCAAATAATGACAGTTTTACTTCTTCTTTTCTAATTTAAATGCCTTTTATTTTTTCTTTTTGTCTGATCACCATGGCTAGCACTTCCAGTACTATGTCGAACAGGTGTGGTAAAAGTGAGCATCCCTGTCTTATTCCTGTTCTTAGGGGAAATGGTTTTAGTTTTTGCCCATTGGGTATGATGTTGGCTGTAGGTTTGTCATATAAGGCTTTTATCATGTTGAGATATACTCCCTCTATTCCAACTTTGCTGGGAGTTTTCATCAAGAAAGAGTGTTGGATTTTGTCAAATGCTTTTTCTGCATCTATTGATATGATCATGTGATTTTTGTCTTTCAGTTTGTTTATGTGATATATCACATTTATTGATTTGTAAATATTGTACCAACCTTGCATCCCTGGAATAAATCCCACTTGATCATGGTGTATGATCTTTTTAATATTTTTCTGGCTGTGATTTGCTAGACTTTTGTTGAGGATTTTAGCATCTATGTTCATCAGGGATATTGGCCTATAATTCTCTTTCTTTATAGTGTCTTTATGTGGTTTTGGAATTAGGGTGATGCTGGCCTCATAATAAAAGTTTGGAAGTGTTCCTTCTTCTTGAATTTTCTGAAATAGTTTGAGTATAGGTGTTAGTTCTTCTTTGAATGTTTGGTAAAGCTCCCCTGTGAAGCCTTCCAGACCTGGGCTTTTATTTGGTTAGAGTTTTTTTTATTACTTCTTCTATTTCATCAGTTGTTATTGGCCAATTCAGGTTTTTTTATTCTTCCTGATTCAGTTTTGGGAGATTGTATTTTTATAGGAATTTGTCTATTTTATTCACATTGTCCAGCTTGTTGGTATATAGTTGTTCATAGTATTTTCTTACAATCCTTTGTATTTCTGTGGTGTCAGTGGTTACTTCTCCACTTTTGTTCCTTATTTTATTTATTTGGGTCCTCTCTCTTTGTTTCTTGATGAGTCTGGCTAATGGTTTATCAATTTGTTTATCCTTTTAAAGAACCAGCTCTTGGTTTCATTGAATTTTTTGTATTGTTTCTTTTAGTCTCTATGTTATTTATTTCTGCTCTAATCTTTATTGTTTCCTTCCTTCTACTTACTCTGGGCTTTTCTTGTTTTTCTCTTTCTAGTTCTTTAAGTTGTAGGGTTAAATAGCTTATTGCTGATTTTTCATGTTTTTTTGAGGTATGTCTGTAATGTTATGAACTTCTCTTTCAAGACTGCTTTTGCTATGTCCCAGAGATTTGAAGTTGTTTTGTGTTCATTTTTATTTGTTTCCAGGAAGTTTTTTATTTTTTTCTTGACCTCGTTGGTAACCCATTCATTGTTTAATAACATGCTATTTAGCCTCCATGTGTTTGAATGTTTTTGGGTGTTTTTACTATGGCTGATTTCTGATTTCATTCCACTCTGATCTGAGAAGATGCTTGATATTACTTCAATCTTCTTGAACTTGTAAAGACTTGTTTGGTCTCCTAACATGTGGTCTATTATTGTGAATGATCCTTGTGCACTTGAGAAGAATGTATATTCTTTTGCATTGGGGTGAAATGTTCTATAAATATCAATTAAATCCATCTGATCCAGTGTGTCTTTTAGAGTCTGTTTCCTTGTTAAATTTTTGTCTGGAATATCTATCTAGTGATGTCAGAGGAGTATTAAAGTCCCTGACTATGACTGTATTATTGTGTATCTCTCCATTAAAGTCCTCTAGAAGTTTTTTTTTAGGTATTCCTAAATTGGGTGCCTATATGCTTACCAAGGTTATATCCTCTTGTTGGATGGATCCCTCTAGTATTATGTGGTGACCTTTGTTGTCTTGTGATGGCCTTCATTTTAAAGTCTATTTTGTTGGACATGAGTATTGCTACTCCAGCTTTTTTTTCTTTTCCATTTGCATGGAAATTTTTTCTATCCCTTCACTCTCATCCTGTGTGTGTCTTTTGTTTTGAGGTGGTATAATGATTTTGTATACATTCAACTACCCTATGCCTTTTGATTGGGGCATTTAATCCATTTACATTTAGTGTTATTATTAATAGGTATTTTTTATTTATTGCTATTTTAATTCTGTAGGTTTCTCTCTATTTTCTCTTTCTTCTCATTACAGCAATCCCTTTAGCATTACTTGTAATGCTGGCTTGGTGGTGAATGTACTCCTTTAGCCTCTTTTTTTTTTTTTTTTTTTTTTTTTTTGGTCTGGGAAGCTCTTTATTTGACCATCTAATTTGAATGATAGCCTTGCTGGATATAGTAATCTTGGTCTCAGATCCTTGCTTTCCATTACTTTGAGTACTTCATGCCATTCCCTTCTGTAGAGTTTCTGATGAAAAATCAGGTATCAGCCTATGGGAACTTCTTTGTAGGTAGTTTTCTTTTTTCTTGCTGCCTTTAAGATTATCTCTTTGTATTTAATATTTGGCATTTTAATTATGATGTGTCTGGGTGTTGGCCTGTGTGGGTTCTTCCTGTTGGGGGTTCTCTGTGCCTCCTGAACTTGTGTGAATTTTTCCTTTACCAGGTTAGGGAAGTTTTCTTCCATTATTTCTTCAAACACCTTCTGTATGCTTTTCTCCTTTTCTGCCTCTTCTGGCACACCTGCTATTCTAATATTGTTACATTTCACATTGTCCCACAGCTCTCTTAAGCTGTCCTTCTGTTTTTTTAATTGTTTTTGTTTTCTTTTTGGTTCTCTTATGGAGTGATATTTTGGTTATCTTATTGATATTTTCAACTCTGTCTTCTAATTCTATGATTCGATCCTTAGCTTCCCCTAATTTGCTATGTATTCCTCCCAGTGTATTCCTTACTTGTGTTATGTCATTCTTAATCTCAGACTATTCTTTTTTCATAGTTACTATATATTTTATCATGTTGTTGAGCATTTTTCCATCATTACTCTGAACTCTGTTTCAGATAAATTTCTTATCTCTGCTTTATTTATCTCTTCTTCTGGAGAATTCTCTAGTTCTTTCATTTGGGGTTGTTTCTTTGTCTCCTCATTTTAGCTTTCTGTTTGAGTATGTGACTATGTATTAGGTAGGTCCTCTACACCTCTCAATCTCTAGTGCAGGACAGTGTTAAAGGCTGTTTCTAATTAGTACAGGCATAGACTCAAAGCCTCCAGAGACTGCCTCTGCCTACAGCAGTGATGGTGAACCTTTTGAGCTCGGCATGTCAGCATTTAGAAAAACCCTAACTCTGGTGCTGTGTCACATATAGAAATTTTTTGATATTTGAAACCATAGTAAAACAAAGACTTATATTTTTGATATTTATTTTATATATTTAAATGCCATTTAACAAAGAATAATCAAACAAAAAAAATGAGTTTGTGTGCCACCTCTGACACGCGTGTTCATAGGTTTGCCATCACTGGCCTACAGACTGATAGGATTCTGACTTGAGTTGACCCCCAGACAATCATTCTCAGGTGTGGCCAGAGTTATTTTCAACAGGGTGGGCAGTTGCTTCTGCCTGGTGGCTAATTGTTATTTTTAATCTTTTAAGTGGCCTCAGGGCAAGGTTTTTTCCAATAGGGTGTGTCAACTGTCTTCCCTTCAGGCAAGGCAAATGTCTATGTGGGAAAGTTGTCCTCCACTGAGTGAGGAAATGACTCAGTCTAGGAAACTTGGGGTGTCTGCCTTCTGAGCTCTATCCCCCGAGTCCCCAGTCCTGGCTTCAGCTCTCACAGTTCCTCCATTTTACCCTTTTTTGCCAGAGCACAAGATGGGTGGCTCCACAGGGAATTTTGTACTTTGGCCCTTAAGAGGGTGCCTAAATTTTCAGCTGTTACTCCCTGGCAGACAGCACCTTGCCACTTTTCACAGCCAGATGTTATATGGGTACCCTCCTCAGTTTTGGTGCTCTCTGCTGGGGAGCGGGGGGACAGCTTGGGGATTAGATCCCAGAATTCTCAGTGGCAACCCCCCACAGCTGAGATATCTCTCCTGGACTTCAGTTTCTGTCTGTGGTCACCCACCCAGCCCTTTCCTGCCTCTGTCCCTCCTACCGGTTTCTATGTGATCTCCACTTTCAGTCCTTAGGTATTAGGGTTCTCTCCTGAGAAATTTCCCTTGCTTATTCAATAAGTTTTTCTGTATTTTAGTTGTAATCCCAGTTTGTTCCTGGGAGCATGTCCATGCAGCATACACTTTATCTGTCGTCATTTTTAATCTCCTCCAGGCATATTCTGATTGGACCATTGCTTCTCCACTTCAATAAGAGAGATAGTGGCTAGACTGATAGTGTTTTGAAAGAAAGTGGCCAGGGTGCAGACGAAACTGAGACAGCCTGATGGAGATGGGCAGTTGGTGCTATTGGTGACATCAGCAGCCTTTAGCTATATCTTGTGTTATTGATAATAGCCATTGTAACAGGTATGAGGTGGTAGCTCATTGTGGTTTTCATTTACAATTCCCTTATAGCTAGTGACTTTGAACATCACTTTCATATTTTTGTTGGCAACTTGTATATCTTCCTTGGAAAAGTGTCCACTGCCCATTTTTTAACCAAATTGGTTTTGTGTTGCTGTTTGAGTTATATGAGCTCATTATATATTTGGGTTATTAGCTCTTTATTGGAGGTATCATTTGAAAATATTTTCTCCCATTTGGTTGGCTGACTTTTTGTTTTGTTGTTGATTTCTTTTGCAGTGGAAAGCTTTTTAGTTTGGTGTGTTCCTATTCATTTCTTTTTCTTTTACTTCATTTGTCTTTGGGATCAAGTTCACAAAAACCCAACTGAGACCAACATCCATAAGTTTAGTGCCTATGTTTTCTTCTTTGTATTTTATTGCTTAAGGTCTTAAATTCAAGTCTTTAATCTATGTTAGTTAATTTGTGTCTATGGTATCAGATAGTATAGTTTCATTCTTTTGCATGTGGACTTCTAATTTGTCCAATACCATTTATTAAGGAGACTGTCCTTTTTGCATTATATGTTTTTGAAATTTATATAATTTATTTTTAAAAGAAATCTCAAAGGTTGTTAGATACAGATTAGCTCAGAATGAGTTTGAGACATTTTGTTTATTAAATACATTTACATACTTATAATACTATTATTTTTAGGATTACTATAACATTTAATGATGGCTGGATAAGTTTTCCAAGCTGCTTTATAAAGCCAAACATATCAATAAAATATAGGAAAGGGAGTGTGAAGGGGGAGTGTGAAGGATTTATTTTGAATTCTGTATATCTCACACATGATATACACATTTTATAAAACTGGAAGTTCTTCCAGTTATCAAATTGATAAGATAAAGATTTATATTTTGTGCTCCATCTGTTGATTATATGCTGTTGTTTGCATGCTACTTATTCTTGATAGCAAGCAGGATAAGTATATATATATATATTTTTTTTTCTTTCTTCCTAAGAAGAATATAAGGGGGAAGTTGAATAAGTGGGAGAACAATACTATATATTGATTCACTTCTCTAACCTTAGTGCTTGTTTTATTCTTCTTGAAATGATAGACTCTTGATCTTTGATAAATGGCTGGCAAAGTTGTTTGGTTCCCTACGCTTCTGAAATAGTACATAGAAAAGGTTTTCTTAACGATGGCGAGCTCCCTGAATCAGAGTATGTCTCTGTACTTTCCACAGTCCTGATACATTTGTTTTTCGTTTAAGTGTAGCAACAGATTAGGACAATAGTTTTTTTGTACACTGAGACACAATCAGGGCAGGTAGAATGACGATCATGTAACAATCCCTATCCGTTCTTTGTGAAAATTTTCCATGTTTCAGTCCAGAAGAGAGATGATTCCAAATATAAAACATGAAGCAAAAGGAAGATAAAAAGTGAGCAGTCAGTGTGCAACACAAAAATGCTTGTGCGTTCTAACACTAAGTTTTTTAAGTACAGTCATGCATCGCTTAATGATGGGACAGGTTCTGAGAAGTGCATCATTAGGCGAACATGATAGACTATGGTACAGTCTAGTCTACAGACTGTGTGCAGCACATATGGCCAAACCCATTTGTTTACAATGTTAAAAGTAAAGGCTAGCCCTAGCTTGTTTGGCTCAGTGGATAGGGTGTTGGCCTGCAGACTGAAGGGTCCCAGGTGTGACTCCAGTCAAAGGCACATACCCAGCTTGTGGGCTCAATCCCCAGTGTGTGGCATGCAGGAAGCAGCTGGTCAATGATTCATCATTGATTTTTCTATCTCTCTCTCCTCTCCCTTCCTCTCTGAAACCAATAAAAATATATTTAAGGAAAAAAGAAAAAGGCTAGACCTGAATATGATCATGAATGTACTGCTTACATCTGAATGGTGAACTCAAGAATCATTGCATAATATGAAAGTGCGTGTCAAGTCTGTGAGTACTGATGTGATGGTGTTACCAAGCAAGGTCCTCTGCCCAATGTGTATAGGAGCCAAACTCTGACACCAGCTTTTGAGGAAAAGGGCGAGCTTTGCCAGGCCAGCATGGTTCAGTGGTTGAGCATTGACCTATGAACCAGGAGGTCAAAATTTGATTCCTGGTCAGGGCACATGCCTGGTGTGAACTGGATCCCCAGTGTGGGGCATGCAGGAGGCAGCCAATCAATGATTCTCATAATTGATGTTTCTCTCTCTCCCTTCCTCTCTGAAATCAATAAAAATACATGTTTTTAAAAGGAAAGCCTTTATCATTTGTGGGTTGACCTATGAGGAGACAGGAGACACTGCTCCAACTTGCCTCCCTGATCCAGGGTAGGTTTATAAGGGGTTAGGAGGGAACAGCTATGCAGAAGTGCTGGCAGGGCAAGTTTTGATTGAAGAGTTTTGGAACTTGGCCGTTTATGAAGAGGCTTTTGAATTGCATCTTCCTAGATGGCGGACCCTTCACTTATGAAAGGGTTCACTTCATGACCTGTGTTCAAGTGCAGGTCATGTCTCCAGCCTTTGGTTCTGTGGGGAAGGTGAGGCTTTGGCTTATCGTCTAGCTGGTGCATACATAGTAAAATAACTCAATGATTGTATTCATCACGGTTCTGCTTTAAGGGAGCAGAAGGAAAGAATGAGTTTTAAGCTGGCCAATTTGATTTGTGTGCTGTTTTAAAAGCAGCTAAAGACTTTTTGGAAACTACATAAGCTAATTGTGGAGGAATATTACTTATCAGTATTCACTTGGCCTCCTTATGGATAAAAGTCCTTTGAGGCATTCATTTGCAGAAGAGGGAGTTTTCATCCATACTCAAAAGGATGTCATTAGGCAATAGGAGTTTTTTTTTTTGCTTCATTATGATCTTATATGTGTTCCCTCACTGACCAAATGTTGTTATTCAGCTCACAACTGTGTAGTGAAGACAAAAGACAATAAAAATATTTTATGTAATAGAGATAGAAAAGAACTTTTAAGAATAATGTATTCTAAACACCTTAATTAACACTAGATTGCCCAAGGAAGTCATTTTGACTGCTTTTTAATTTCAATTAGAAAAACAATTATGTATATTAGGACACAATGTCTTAGAATTTTGTGACTTTTTGTACAACATATAAATGCGTTTATTAATAATTGTAGTTACCTCCCCCTCCTTCATTTCCGGTATATATATATATGTGTTATACCTATATTGCCCAAAAGCAGTCATTTTGACTGCTTGGGAAATTTTAGACTCTTATTATTGAATTGAGTAAATTTCTTATATGACCAGTTCGGCTCTGTATTGAAATAACAGTTTTCATTTTTTTTTCGATTACCGTCACATGATAACATACAAGTACATGATAAATTGTCGACACTTGATAAGTTGCAGTTGCTCAATAAGCTAAACTAGTACTTGGTATTCGAATCTTTATGCAGTGATACTTGTTCTAATAAGTTGTTTATTTTATTTCTTTTGCTCCCTAAATTCATGAAAGAAATGTCGAATAGAAGTGAGTTATTGGAAAAGCTAAGGAACATAAGTGAAGAGTGCTCCGATATTATTCTTTCACAATGCAGTCATTTTGACTGCTTTTGGGCAATATAGGTATATACTAAATTTCAGTCTTTCTAGTGTTAAAGAGGTACATACCAAACAGATAATATACAAACACAAGGGAATTCACACCAAGGGTGAAATTCAAGTGAAACAGATGTATTCCGTCGGGACTCCTTGGGCTCACATAATTACAACTAAAGGAAGAGACTCTTGGCCAAAAGCAAATGGCTAATGAATCCATTATATAAAACCACCACAGCAATATCTGCCCTAGGCTGGGATATCACTACCCTCGATGGAAAATTCCTTGGGAGAAAATATTGGGTAAGAGATCGGACAGAGCATGATGGACTCTATGGGGCTACACTCCTGGCCTGGACTTCAGCTCAAGGTCCTGTGCTATTGCTCCAACCAGGCGTGGAACTCCAGGTGATTGTCCCCCAAATGGAGGAAATAACTATATAGAAACCAAAGAAGTTAATTACTTCCTTCCTCTATTCTTATTTTAGTTACATCCAAGAAATTCATATTTATTTATTAAAACCTTTTTTTCCATACTGAAAGGAATTGAGAGGGGAAAGCATTATTTTTTCCTGTGTGTAATATGGAGCAGAGCGATACGTTGACTCTTTTTATCTGGTCAGTTTTCGTTAGTTAAGCTATAAACTGGAACAAAGTTTTCTGATCTTGACTATCATATCATCCTCATTAAACTGTGCTATTTCTATTTGCTTGCACACTTGAGTTCAGAAAACATTTAAACCCTGGTGTGTAACAGAGCTATAAGAGAAGTCAGTGTCACTAAGAAAGAGAGCTTCAGTGTCACTTGACAATTCTGTAATACATCTCGTTTGTTTTTGTAAATTAGTGTAAAAAACAAGATAAACATCCCCAGGGGTTTGGTACCATTGTCTTTAAATTAAGAGTTTCATAAGTTCCATATCATCTGCTAAAACAACAGTTGTTAAATTATTTGACTTTTTTCTTTATGTCCTTTCCCCTAACAATGGGGAGAAATTAAAATTAAAAGCCCCTTTACCAGCAGATGGTCAAATGAGTCCCAAAGAAAGAGGGGAAAAAAGACTCAAGCTTTCTTCTTTTAACTTGGAGTGTTTTTTGTTGCATGAGAAACATGAGATTTTGCATATAAAGAAGTTATCCCAAGCACAAGGAGTTTCATTAATATCACATCAAAATCTTATCTAGAGATTTCCAAAGGTCACATGTATTTTGAATGTCTTGCATATCCTTAAATGGAGAAAAAATGATGAAGTATGTTTTATATGGTTTTAACTTAAAAATTTACATAATTCAAATCTCTGCATTATCAAGTTTATGTGAAACAAATATAACCAATGTTGTTGACTATGCTAAATAGGTTCCCCACCATTTCCAGGAATAGTATTTGGAAGAAAAAAGTATGCAGCAGTCACTATAATAAAACTCACTCATAATTTGGAATTCTTATTGTACAACATTTGTAATATTGATCTAATGAAATGGAATTGTCTTAACAGTTGTTGCCAAAGAAAACATTTAGCCAAGTACATGGAGATGAGTCGCACTGGCATTTTAAAGGGAATAAGAAATTTGTTAAAAGTATGTTCACACATAGGACTTAGGGGACTTATTTTGAGAGAAATTTGAAGAAGGTGTTTTCACGAACCACTTAAAATTCACTGTTGTGACGTATCATACAGTATGTTGTTTTTAGGTTATTTTGGTTTCCCTAATGTGCTTTGTTGTTATCTCTCTTGAGTAAGAAACTGATCTTTTCATTTATCATATTTCTTGTGTTATTTAACTTGGGAGTGTTATAAAACATATTTTTATCTATTATATGAAAAAATCCATTTGCCATTATATACATGCTTTTGACAAAATATAAGCTTAACCTGTACATTGTACATTAATAATCAGATTTAACTCTATTATTGTACCTCAAAACATTCTAGTTTTATTTATACATTCTCTGCTAATTTGCACTTAAGCACATACAATTAGGATAGGTTCATATTTTCACCTACTGGCATTTGTATTTAAGAACTTTCTTTATGAACATAACTGTATGGATAGGCTTGGTTATGTTAACAAACAAAGCCATTATTTCGGTTGCTTAAAATAGCAAAGGCTATTTCTTGCTCATTATGTGTGTGTGTAGAGGGAGAGAGAGAGATGAGATATTTTAAAACTGTTTAAGTTACTAACCAAACCTTATTTGTGGAAAATATTTGTCCCTAATATCAAATACTCAAAATTTCTTGTGTATGTGAGAGAGAGAAGGGCCATCTAGCACTGACACAGGACCCCAAGGGCAGTATGTCCAAAGAACCATCTGGCAAATGTACCAAATTAATATTGTATTATTGCTTATCTTTGGTTCCAAATTTCATGCCTTTGTGAGTTGAGTTTGGACTAGCTAAACTCCTTTAACCTAGGTATGTGAGACCAGTCTTCCCCACAGTCCTCTTCTCCTCACCCCTTTCTCAAGTCCTTGGGTTGCCAGGGTGGGACACCTCCCATAATGGGAAGCTCAGGTTAGTCTGATTGCATTAGACAGGGAGTTCTAAAGAATAAAGAGGGGGAGATGGATCCAAAATATCAAAAATAAACCAAAAACAAACAGAGATGCCAAAATAGTGGAAAGACAAGAAACTAGAAATGTTTCAATTGACAGCAACTACTGAATTTGTGATTTCAATTAGTACAAGATCCATATCAAACCTCCTTCTCTGAGCCTTGCAGACTTTTTGAAATCTGGAATGCTTGTTTAATATTCTCTGCATTTTGTTTGAATGAAGCCTATCATAAGCAGGGAAACCTATTTGATGTGTTACCTCTTAACACAGGGGGCACACCTTGACACCCAGTGGGTTCAGGGACTCTCCGCTAAAAGGAGTGCAATTAACCTTGGAACATGAGGAGGACAAGAGGAGACAGAGGCAAAGAGAGAGTTTATGAGCATTAAGAAAAGGACTTGAATTCCCCTGGGGGATTTAATTCTTGACTTTCCAGGATTAATTTTTGTGCTAGTACTAATTTACCTGTTAGTTCATAGACATACTAGTATAGTAATTACTTTCTGGATGAAGAACACTGGATGTTTTAGATTCTTTTTTTTCCTACAGTTCGTACTCCATCCCCTTTGCCCTCCCATTACCGAAGTATTTTTGTTGATAATCTATGGTTTTAATCATACTGACAGGACACTCCAGGGATTACACTTCCACTAAGTAATTTAATGGAGGTCAGATTAGCATGAGGTGATTGCCTAGATTAGCATATTTATGTAACCAGCTTTGGCATTCCTTGAAATAGAAAAACAGTGAGAGTGGTTCTGGAAAACAGAAACAAGAGCCCCCCCCCCCCCCCCCCCGTCCCCCCACACATCTCCCTCTACACCTCCCTCAAAATAAGTTATTTGAAGAAAATTTAATAATAATTATTTTCTATTAGTGACCCAGTGCACGGATTCGTGCACATTGAAAGGAAATTCATTAGAAGGTGGCCAGTGGGGCAGGACATGCCCTGAAACCAACCTCCTGTGGTCCCTCCCTGGCCAGCCACACCTGGGGTGGCACCGTGGCTCAAAGGGTATCTGTGAAGTGAGCGGGGTTCCTCTGGCAGGTGGGGTCCCTCGGCCTGGCCTGCAGGGATCGGGTCGAAACTGCTCTCCAACATCCCCGGAGGGGTCCTGGAGTGCAAGAGGAATCACAAGGAATTGGGCTCCCTCCTCTCAGGTTCCAGGGTGTGTCACCTGAGAACCATAGCTCAGCAGCTCCTGCATTGAGCATCTGCCCCCTGATGGTCAGTGTGCATCTTGGCTACTGGCCGGTTGGATGGTCTCTTAGCCTTATATATATATAGATAGATAGATAGATAGATAGATAGATAGATACTTTACAGATGCCCTTTCAATTTCATATTTCATTATTAGAATTCTGAGATTTTCCATGTATAGTGTTTTTAAATTTATAACTATAATTAGTAGACTTTAAGCTGTGGGTGGTGATGTGGTAGAGAAATCAAATAAAGTTTTAAAAATCAACTTTTAATAGCAACAGCAGTTCACACAATTAAGCTAGCAATTCAGTGAACTGCATCTTTTACAAATTCCAAGCTCTGACACATCATGGGGTGACTTTATAGCCTACTGTTTTCACATCCTTGTTGATATCTTGAATTAGTCAAGCATCTGTTGCCCCAATGAAGTCAGATATCTAATTCACTGTAATTATTTTCAGCATCGAAGTTGTGGTCTAATTGCTTTTATATATTTATGCAAGTGAAACAATTTTTTGAATATTTTCTCATAATTATTATTTATTTGTATTTTCATGAAAGGTACTTGTGAGGGACTGTTTTTTTTTTGTTTTTTCAAATGGGTCTGTCAAAGGACTTATTCTTTCAATATCTCCATTTACTTACTTTCTCTTTTTTTGCTAGAAGAATACTATGCAAGTCAAAGAGAGGACTTATTCTAAAACATAAAGGAGTAAATTGGCAAGTCGTCGTTAAATGGTGCTTTCACAGTCTCATTCGCTACTGTCTGGGTTCTGTATCATATTCCCTTCAACATAATGCATAGCCCAAAATGGAAGAGTCAGCCTAAGGAATCTAGATAATCTTTACTCAGAATATTTTAGAAATATTTTTTATGAGATCAAAGATATTAGGCATATTACAAAAAACAAACCAGTTTTAAAACCCATGCTTCCCAACTATTAATAAAAATATGTTGACTGGAGTCATTTCATTAAGTTGTGATTCTTTTAATAACTTAAGAATGAATGAAACTTGAATATTTCCTAAATTCAAAGCATTGGGATGACAGTCTTATATTCCTTTTTATATTAAGCTAAACAACTCTTTGTTGAAATATTTTAGATTAAAGAAGGGTATATCTATTACCTTTTACATACCAGTCACTTTTCTGTCAGCTTTAAAATTTTAAATTTTGTTCACATGTCATGTGACTGTCTAATCATGGATTATTATTTAGTGCTAAATCATTTTTCTTAATGCTAATATTTTTTTAATAGGGGAAATATAAAACAGATACTGCCCCTCTCCCCTGCCAAAAAAAGTTGCATACAACCATGGGAGATTTCGAATTTTGAAATTATTCTCTCCAGATAAAGATTACATTAATGAAGTATTGATTGTGTAAAGGCAAGTGACTTTAAAATAAAAATAAAAGTAAATACTATCCATGATTTCTAAATTTAATAGGAAATTATCAAGATATTTCAACGAATTAAGGTGGCTTAATAAACAAAGTGTGATGTCTGGTATATTTAACAAGACCACAGACAATTCTAAAAATAGCTACCAACCCCCCCCCCCCCAAGTTATTGTCTGTATTTGTCTCCAAAGAGTTACTAAAGGGCTAAGAGGACAAAAGGAACTGGGAAAAGTAACTGGCAGAGTGGTTAAGTAATCTTATTAAAAAATGCTGAGGGTGATATTATTACTTACAAAGGGAAGAAACTCAGGGAGAGATGGTACTTAAATCTGGGATTTCTGCACCTGGAATCCATATGTGCATTTACTCATTGGAAGGTTTCTCGAAAGAGAAACCAAAGGAGGAAACAAGTGAAAGCAAAATAGATGAAAATTGCTAAGGAGGCTTACACCCTCTCCTTTCAAACTGAAGAATAGCTAAGGCAAGTGGGGAAGGAATGGAGAAGAAAGCATTCATGGTGTTGAGGACTCAAAAATAAATTGGCAGCTCCTTGAAGAAGTACAAAAAAAAAAAAAAGGATAATGAAGGCTGGGGACCTTACGGATTCATTAAATAAGTCTTCATTAGTTACACATGGCATGTTCCCTGTCTGTGTCTTTCAAGTTTTGGAGGAGGAGTTCAATAATCTTTCCGGTAGTTTTATTTCTTTTAGGTTCGTTGTATCAATTCCGTGCACGGATTGATTTTTGCATACGGCAGACAGGAAGAGCCAAGGACTTACTTTGTGGGAATCACATGAATAGGAGAAATGTCGGATATTTCCCTTGTTTACTCTCACTGCCTAAGTCTAGGTTGTTTTGTAAGATAAATTGAGACATATTAAAAATGTTAAGTGCATATTTGAGCAAAGATCAATTTAAATCAGGCAGCATGCAATCTAGTAGATAAAAAGGAGTTCTGAGAAGCTGCACAAAATGGAACATTTTTATAGCCAGAAGAGAATGGGGAAAGAAAGTTACAGTAAGCAGAGAAGTAGGCTGCTGGTGGCAAAGTTACTTTCCTCTAGTCTAGGGGATGTCGGGGGTCTATCTAGTACTGATCAGGTGATTTCTGATTGGCTGGTTTAAGAGTACATTTCTGTTTAAGTCTTGGCTTTGGTGATGTGGGACATAGCATAAGCAACTCCATTTTGGGCCTGTTGTCTAGTTTTCAACAATTCTCCTCCTTCTGATCAGATTATCAGCCTCACAGAGAGATGTGGTCAATATTTAAGGCATTGGCATTATTCGTGCTACTGATTTGGAGTTCTCCATTATTTTTTTGCTGAGTCTCTGTGGGGTATTCACAGGTAATGATGTCAGGTTCACATTTTTAAGTCAATTATTCTCCTTGCTCTTTTTTTTCTGATGTTCTAATCTTAGGGAGATCATCTTCTTGGTGGTTACTGGCTGTAAACATGGGTTTACAACTTTTGAGGTACCAAGGAGACTAATTATTATAAGCATGGCTAGAGGCCAAGTGCACGAATTAGTGCACATAAGGGGTCCCACCTTCCCACCCTGATTGGGGCCATCTCGATGGGCCAGGAGGAGGGGATGAGAGAGGTTGGCCAGCTGGCCCCGACCCCTGGTCAAACTCCCAGTAGAGGGGCCAATTTGCATATTAGCCTTTTATTATATAGGATAATTCTCAATGTCTGAAATTCATTTCAGAGTCAAACCAATTAGGATAAAGTAAGTTTAAAAAAGACCCAGTTTTAAGGAGTCACTTTCTTAAGCCAACTGGCTTCTTCTTATGTAGCTGAGTCTCAACTTCCTCAGAAGTGGCAATCCGACATATGAGGTTACCTTTCTTGCTCACGCATTTTGTAATAGAGATAACATGAGCTTATTTGACGTTTAGTAAACCTAGGTGGAATAAAGTATTATATTTAATTCTAATAACTCTAAAGACATGCCTGCTTTATTTAAACTAACAAACTTAAACTAGAAGTTTATCTTAGATCAAATAACCTTGACAAACATTTGGTAAGACTCAAAGTCTTTGCTTTTTAGGTCGATTAAAGGCTAAAAATTTAAAACAAAATAAATAAAACCTTTTGTAATCTATTATCAAGAGCAGACCAATAGTCCAGGAATACTTTGTCCTTTTAGCAGATAAAATGCGTAAAACTAAAACTTAATTTTCTTTCATTATGGGCTTTTAGTAGTCTCTACATTTTTGAGGGTATATACTTGATTTCAATAGAGCTCTTTAAAAATTAATTTTGGCTATACCATTCAGAGGAAGAAAAAAATGACCCATTTTTAATATATCAGTATGTATAGACATGCAAAAATATACAGACCAATGCAACCAGAGATCTTGTAGCTTTCATTTTAAAATCTTAGCCATGAGACAGGTACAACAATGCAAAACTCACTAGTTTAAAAAAGAACAGTTGGATCAAAACTGTGTTTCTGGCAGATGGGTAAGTTAAGGTTATTTGATCAAGTGACAGATGGCTGAAGCTTTTTGCTAATATTTGTGAAGGAGATTTTTAAGGTTTTTGTTTGTTCTTGACACATATAGCAGGTCCTCACATAATGTTTTGTTAAACATCATTTTGTTATAACACTAATGAATTGCCCCAGGGATTTAACTGTTTTTTTATATCAATTAGGCTGTGGTAAAATTGTAATTATTATGCATCATTTTGCTGCAGTTCCAAGAACCTATTGACATTGTTAAGTGAGGACTTAATATAATTTTATAAAGGCTGTGGACAAGATTTTCAACAAGAGTGCCTTTATAAGAACCTATATTTTTAAAAGCCTCTTTCCCACTTTTATATACCTCCATCTCCTTTGCTTGTGGGCAGTGTTTTACTTACCTTTTGGGGTGTTTACATTTCAAAGACATGAAAAGATTTATATCTTTAAGGGACAGTGAAAAAAATGAACGTTTTATCCCTGAAGTTTTGGGGTATGTCTCTTATAAGAAGTCTAAAGTAACTACTTTTATGTTTTCTCTTCATTTTCTTAAGAGCAGGACACTTCTGTTCACAAAGGCCTGACCTTTGACAATGTCTGTAACCAACTGAGATGGATGGGAAAGGTACAAGGACTTGGAGTTGCTTCTAGAACTGCATTTCTGGCTTTGCAAATTTATAAGATAGCTAGAGGCCTGGTGCACGAATTCATGCACCAGTGGGGTCCCTCGGCCTGGCCTGTGGGATCAGGCTGGAACTGGCTCTCTGACATCCTGAGGGGTCCCGGATTGCGAGAGGGTGCAGGCCAGGCCGAGGGACTCCACTGGTGCACGATAGGGGCCAGGGACGGACGAAGGAGGTTGGCCAGCCAGGGAGGGTCCGTGGGAGGACTCCAGGGCATGTCCGGCTCATCTGCCTACTGGTGGTCAGTGCACATCATAGCGTGTGGTTGAGCGGCCTTAGCATATCAATTAGCATATTATGCTTTGATTGGTTGAACGGATGACCAGACTCTTCATATATTAGGCCTTTATTATACAGCATGATAGTTGCTTTTATTTATTTTATTTTTTTTAGTTGCTTTTATTTTTAAGTGTAGGTACAATGTTATGTTAGTTTCAGATGTACAAATAGTGATTAGACATTTTAGACCTTACAATGTTGCTTTTAATTTCTCAAATAATAGGGTTGCAGCTTCAATGATATCAAGGGGCTGAACTGCCCATCCAACTACATCATCTTCAACTAAGATAAAAGTCAAAGGATTCCTAGATCTAGATCTGTGTGACTCTGGAGTGTTTTAGTAAATCCTCTCACAAAAGGCTTTAGAGTGTTTGTCTTTCCCTCTGGGCGTATAGAATGTTTCTCCTCTAAGCAAAAATAAAACTTTAAAATATCTTGTCAGGTTTCAATTGGGACAAAGAGTAAATATACCTAGCATTGTTAAACAATGCAAGAGGCATCCCCAAAGAGGGTGCAAAACACACTAACCTCCCAAGACCTAAAGCCACTTCAAGATAAATTTTAAAAAAGAAAGACAATTTCCTTGAGAGCTGTCAATAGTGGGTAGGACCATAGGTACAAATGGAGTGAAATCTATATTTCTGTACAGCAACATTTTGGGGGTCCCCAGTCTGAAGTTTGCCAAGGAACGTTCTCAGGGCACATGACAAAACAAACAAGAAGGCAATAGCTTTTCCTCAGAAAGAATTAACAACCAATGAGTACTTCCTAAAAAAATACACAAGCTACAATGTAAAGATCTGCTTCTTTGCCAGTTTGAATTTGAAAAGAAAGGACAATGTGATTTTTTACTTTCCTCTCTCAACCAGGCAATACAGACAGAAATCTTGGAGAATTGCGTTGCTGGCTTTTTTCCAGTTTTCCCAGGATTCTGTCTGCAAGCTCTGGAAGGAGTATGGTATCCTAGCAGGTTTCATCCTAGTCACCTGAAGTAGTAGAAAAGTGTTTTTTCCTCTATGCTACATGGTGAGCGCTTGGCTGCCATCCCCTTTTCTGTAGGACACTTCCATAAGTGGAAAACTTATCTAGGTTTAAAGACCTCCACTGTATGTTAAGA
This sequence comes from Myotis daubentonii, assembly GCF_963259705.1. Taxonomy (NCBI): domain Eukaryota; kingdom Metazoa; phylum Chordata; class Mammalia; order Chiroptera; family Vespertilionidae; genus Myotis; species Myotis daubentonii. The sequence goes on along the minus strand of NC_081848.1, from coordinate 22,033,049 downwards.
TTATCTTTGGTAAGATTAATCAACGTGGTCAACCACAAAACAACATTTTATTCACTCAGAGCCTCATACCGGACCCAGTCATTTCCAAGTTGACCCCTATTCCAGCCCCCTTTTAAAGCCAGTCCAGAAAAAGAGAAATGCTTTCAAGCTAGGATCCAAGAGGGAATTCCCATGACCTGGAGAAGCAGTGAGATTAAGGGGCTTCACCTATTTGCTTGTTGATCCTGGGGGCCACAAGAGTCTTGAGACCTTTGGTTACTCATCCATATATATAAAAGCCTAAGTGGCTGGAACAACCAGAGTGACACACACTGACCACCAGGGGGCAGGAGCTTACCCCTGGTGGTCAGTGCACTCCCACAGCCAACCTCCCCTGGCCCCTCCCCCTGTTTGGCAGGCCCCAGCCAGCAACCAGCAGCCGGAAGGGAGTCCCCAATTGGCCCTGATTGCTGGCCAAGCCTAGGGACCTCACCCATGCACAATTCCGTGCACTGGGCCTCTAGTTTTAAATAAACTGAAACATATTAAATTTTTTAAGAGTTTATTTGACCAAAACTCCATTCAAATTGGGCAGCAGCTCATAGACCAGATAGAAAGGAGCTGTACAAAAGGATAGAATTTGTAGCCAGAAGGGAGCAGGTACAGGGAAGTTAGAGTAGACAAAAAGCAGGTTGGTTATTGCAGAGTTACTTTCCTTTAGGGGATGGCAGAGGTTCATCACGCAGATTACCTAACTAGGGCTCATCAGGTGATTCCTGATTGACCGGTTTAAATGTTTACTTCTGGGAAAACAAAAACTGTAGTTAAGTCTCAATTTGGTGATGTGGGTCAGAGTAGAAGTGACTCCACTTTAGTCCTGTTTTCTTGTTTTTAACAGTTGCTACAACCTTTCAAGGAGAGAATTTAATAATATGCATCAAAATCTTTTAAAATGTCCCTTTATTTTCTTCACCAATTCTAATTCTTAGATGTTATGCTCAAAGAAATGATATATAAATTCACAAAGATATACAGGAATACAGTGGGGCCTGAGTGTCCCGACTAACGAGTCGTTTGAGATACCAGCTGTCTCTCGGCCGATTTTTTGCATTGAGTTGACAGAGTAATTTGAGTTAACAAGCTCCTTAATGAGCTCAGTGTTGGAACAAATTAAACTCGTAAGTCAAGGCCCCACTGTATACTCATGCTTACAGAACATTGAAAATGACTGAGATATCCAAGAATAGCTGATTGGTAAAATACATTATTATGTGTCTATAAGTCGAGTTAGATAGTAACTGATAATTGTGATTCAGAAATATATATATTTGAAAAAAATATAGTACTGAGGGGAAAGGCAGATTTCAAACTTTATATTCTGGTTTTCTTAAAGGTTTTTTTAAAATTGATTTCAGAGAGAAAGGGAGAGATAGAAACATTAATATAGCTGCCTCCTGCATGCCCCCTACTGGGGATGGAACCCACAAATCTGGGCATGTGCCCCTGACTGGAATCGAACCTGGAACCCTTCAGTCTGCAGGCCAATGCTCTACCCACTGAGCAAAACCACCTATGGCTATATTCTGGTTTTCAAAAATCGCAAAAATATGTAAATTGAGAGATACAAAGTTTCTGAATCGTCCAAATTTCTTCCATGCACATTGAGTACATTTGTGAATTTAAAAAGGGTAAAAAGGTAAAATGTGAAAAAACTTTCCCATGAGTGGCAATATTAAATATGACATATAAAACTCAATATTTGGATATTTGTTAGAAACTATGACTTACATCTCATTAGTCAAAATGTCATTTGCAGAATCCTGACTCCATACCCTGAAACACTTTCTTATTACAAGACAAAATGTTGTCTTCTATACCATTTGTGTATCTACAATAAGGCTATAGTATCCAATTTGAGATAAGCATGAATATTTGATAATTTTTATAGTCAATTTTATTAGTATTACTGAAAAAGATTTCCATTGTTTCAATATGATTCCCAGCAAACTAACTTATACAATTCACATTTTAAAACTCAGACTTCATTTTGTGACCTGTTTCTTTGAGCAGGCTACTCACCCTCTCTTTTGTCCTCCTACCTATCAAATGAAGAAAATAATGTATATAAGAATGTCAAACTCATGGAAGGCATTCCTCATTTATTTGTCTTATGTTAGCCTTTCAGTTTGACATGCTTGGTGTATAACATAGTATTGCAGAAGTTATATAAGCTATTTTACAAAAGGACACAAACATAATGCCTGATATTTAGTTATTGCCCTTCTCTCTACATGTCTAAAATGCTATGGGTGAACATGCCTGTTGGGAATGAATTTCCAAACATTAGCAGTATCATACTTTATGGTATATAGCAGGAAATATACAATTTTGTATCTCTCTGGTGTTATATTGTTAACTTTGGAAACTCAGACCTGCTCATCTGCAGAGCTCCTGGCTACTTACACTTTTCTAATTAATCTCTTCGGGTTTCACGAGACCCTGTCCTTTCTCATCATGTCATCAAAAGCAAATACTTTGGTCTATACAAGCCTACTTCTGCTCATGCAATGTGAGAATAACATAATATAAAGGGAAGTTGAGGTTTAAATGAGGTAATCTATGTGTAGGGGCTTACAAAAAGTATAAAGTGTTATGTAATTATGCTGCTATGTGGTTGCTATGATCACATTTAATGCTTAAATCTTCTAGAGACTTATCAGAATTGGGAATGTTAACATGTGTCAAATCAGGCAATTTACAGAGTAAAGACTAAAAGAAAGAAGTAAATCAAATTGCCAAAATGGTATATTTGTAAATGATTAAGCATAGCTGTTTGGTGGAGCCCGACTAATCACATAATTCAAGACATTGAATTGAGAGCCAGTGGGCCATGGGGTCCTGTACCAGCATGTATTGGTTCTTGACAGCTGATTATACCTCTCTCTTTCCAAATACAGTGTCCACCTACTAGTAGAAATCACCCATGATGGAGTAATTACCAAAGTGATTGAGACTTGTTTTGAGGTCCAGTTGTTAAAATATTTATCAGCATGCCATGGAGCAGAAGTCCTGTGTGTGTCCATGGAAGACCCGGCATTTGGGGTGGATAAAACCCACTAGATGTAATTGTACTAACATACAATTAAGATCGGTTTGGCTCAGTTGATAGAGCATCAGCCTGTGGACTGAAGGGTTTGATTCTGGTCAAGGATACATGCCCAGGTTGTGGGCTTGATGCCCAGTGTCGGGTGTGTAGGAGGCAGCCTATCAATGATTCTCTCTTCCTCTCTGAAATCAATAATATATTTTTTTAAAAAAGAGAGAAAGTAACCTTTTCTCTCACTTTAAGACTATGTTGTTCCTGACAAGATGAGTCCTTTTATATCATATCATGAAAGAGAGAATACAACCAAAGGGTGATGTAAAGTTGCTTAAAGAATTCTTGCTTTCAAACAGTCATTAAGTTTTTGAGTTGATCTAATTGTTGCATAAGAGCTTTAAGGAGTGATGATTAGCGTCATCATTGGTATTTAGTATTGATTTTGTACCAAATAATTATCTTTTTACTTTGTTTGTATATCTAGCATATTTTTTTAAATTTTGAGGTTTAAGTTAGACTGCCTATTATCTCAGGGACAATGCAGTTTTATTTCTAATTCATCAGGCCTTGCGAATTTTTATGTTTGAATTTATAATTGAGAGACACTTTTGTGAAAGAAAGACAAGGACTAAATTTAGCATTCATTTCCTTTCCTCTATTCCAGCACACCACCACTATCTAACTTCGCCTTATCATGAACAGACTTTTTGAGAACATTGACAGCACTAATAAAAATTATTTCCCAACCAGTTAGCAATCCGAAAACTTATTCCAATTTAAATGGAAATTATTTTGAATTAGTTATGTATAATTAATAATGGCATAATTATATAACTTTAATGGATAGGAATGAACTTTGTGTTCTTTCCTAAGGGATGAATCATATTCTCCTAGTACTAAAGTTATTTCCTTAAAAATATAAGTTTCAGGGTCATGACCAACAATTCAGTAGCAAAAGCAGTTGGTAGGTACATTAATGGAGTGAATGTAAAAAATAATGTTCACTCAGAAAATATGTACTAAGTGATTATTACATGCTGTACCAGTGCCCTTTGTTTGATAGTTCATAGTATATGCATTGTAAGTATTAAAGGATCCTGAAGGAATACACAAAAGTGTGATCGGATTAAAAAGTGCAAAACTGTACTAACTGCAGTAAAGTATGTCAGATTTCTCCATAGAAACAGAAACAATAGGAAGTGGGAGACACTTATTTTAAGGAATTGTTGAGGCTGGGAAATCTAAAATTTGTGCAGGGTAGCCCGGCCAAATATTGAGTACAGTGGCCTTGCCAAGTTGAAAAATAAAATTAACCATCACAGGGGGCAGAGATTTAATATTCAAAGTTAAAATAATAGCCCTAACCAGTTTGGCTCAGTGGATAGAGCATCGGCCTGTGGACTGAAGGGTCCCAGGTTCGATTCCGGTCAAGGGCATGTACCTTAGTTGAGGACACATCCCCAGTAGGGGGTGTGCAGGAGGCAGCTGATCAATGTTTCTCTCTCATCGATGTTTCTAACTCTCTATCCCTTCCTCTCTGTAAAAAAACAATAAAATATATTTTTAAAAATAATACATTTGTTTAATCAAAATTGTGAATTGTAAATATATATGAAATATTATATAGGCACTAGAAAACAGATAATGCTAAGGATTAAATGGTTAGTAAAGGTTTTATGGTGAGGTAGACTCTCAATTGGAACTTGGGGTACAGGTGGGATTCTAACATAAAAGTAAGGGTATCTTGTGGAGGGTAAAGTATTAGTAATATTAAAAGTGTAAACAAAGTTTGCAATTATTCCATTAATGGATTACTAATCTGGGTAGATACTACCTCCATGCCAAAGGGTATCATCTAACTGAACTAAAGAGTCAGGGATATAAGTTTCAGAAAAGATCTATCATCTTTGAAATATATGAGTAACCATGTCCAGAAAGATCAGATTCACTATCTGGTTAACTTCCTGCAAAGCAGACTGGGTGATTGCTATTTCACTTAACAAATGAGAGCTTATTTAGAGAGATCTGCCACTACTAGCAGGATAAAGAGTTAACAGCAAAAGAGACTATTAGTTCATCTATAAATTGGGAATATTTGTCTCATGGCTATTATAAACATAAATATTAAGTAGTGTGTTATATGCTAGAAATCCTATCTAATAAGAGACAAACATGGTAATTGACTGTACCTTTGCTACACCTCCCATTGGCTAATCAGGGTGATATGCAAATTAAACGCCAACAAAGATGGCGGTTAATTTGCATATGTAGGCGCAATGCTGGGAGGCGAAAGGGAAAGGATGGAAGAAGCCGCCTGCTGCTGCCGGTGATCGGAAACCCAGGCATCAGGCAAGAGCTGCCCTGCCCCCCTTGCCCGTGATTGGAGAACCGGGGCTGCCTTTGCCTGCCCCCACAGTACGTGATCAGAGAAGCCGGGCGGGGCAGGGAAGAGGCGGCTGCCAGAAGCTGCCACTTCCCTGCCCCACCAGGCCGGTGATTGGAGAAGTACCTATATTTTTTTTTCAAAGTACCTGTATTTTTAATAATTTCTTGACATGGTAAAAGAATTTTACATTATGATCCAAGGGTGGTGGGGTGAGGAGAAGGAGCAGCAGAACAATCCAACAAACAAAAAGGGAAACAGAAATGCATGTTGGAAGGGATTTGAAGGGTGGGTAAGGGCATTGCCCAACTAAAAGGCAATTGGTTTTTTACTGAGTACTATTCATGGGAAGACAGCATCCTGACTCCTTTTCTATACAGCATATTGGGAGTAAAAATGATGCATCCAAGTGGAAATATGATTAGGGGTTGGAAGACAGACAGGGAAAGAAGTCAGAAATAGACACTGAGAGAGTCACTGGCTGGCTGGCTGCAAATACTGACTCTCCAGTAGTGATAGAATAAAAAAGTGGGAGATATCTCTGGAAGATTCAAGAGATAGGGGGCAACTCTTCTATGGTTTTGACTTACCCAGGAGATTTCCATGTACACGCCTATGTTTGCATGCACACACATATACACATAACTGACTGCCCTCCCTGGAAGCACAGAAGAAGAAGAAGCCGCCAGAAGAAGCCGCCCACCTTTGGTCCAGGCACCAGCGCCTGCGGCTGGCTGCAGCCCAGGAGATGGACAAGCCACCGCCCGAGGTCCCAGGCTGCAGCCACCTGGAGAAGCTTCCAGCCCTGTGGTCCAGGGTTCCAGCGCCTGTGGCCAGGGAAATAGGTTCCCTCTTCTCCTACTGCAGTCATTACTTCAATATTCTCCTTCTAAATTTCTCTCCTGTGCTGCAATCCAACTCCACTTTTCATCGGAAGGATACGGAACAGAGAGAGCAGTGTTAAAAGCTGACATTTTTAAGCCGGTAAGGTTGGTACTTAAACATATAAATGGAAAACTAGAGTCCTTAAGGTAACAAAGGCTACAAAGGGCAGGGACAGCGCATGACCTATTATAGCCAGCAATCCATATGGGGACTGAAAACTTGCAATGATGACAATTAGTGAAGATATGAATCAACTAAAATAGTTGACAGGGACAATTCTTCCATCTTTGAAAATATCTACATCAAATCTGTTTAAATAGATTTTCATCTGCATAATATAACACATTCTGACAAGACCATCACCACCACCAATGTGGTCAGTGTTGTGCCGATAAATGTTTAATAACTGAGGGACCCCCCACCTCCCGAGTGCACACATTTTTGTGCACTGGGCTACTAGTATAAGAATAAGAGAGATTATATATTTATGGAGTTGATAGACTTAAAAATATTATATATGCTGTAACACAAGAATACCTATACTATAATAGGTTGCATCTATTAATACAAATTTTCTTAATCTATTTTTTCTTGTTCTGTACCCAGACATACACGATATGTTCACATAAACATACAAATACAATCTGTAATACCTCCTTGACCTCCTTTAGTTATCAGTTTCAAAGTTACTCTTCAAAGTACAAAAATATCTTCAAGCTAAATAGTCCTATTGTGGAATCAAACCTGATGAAAAAACACAAAGCCTGACATTGATTTAATACCCTATCTTGCCCTTGGGTGTACGAATCACATTGCAGTGTGTTTCAGAAAATCATGTAGCACATTTATGATGCAGAGGCTTTGGAGAGAGGTTTTCCCAGACTAGCAAATGTGATTCAAATAATGCAAAATGCGGGAACGACTGCGTAGAGAACATGTCCTAACGACTTCTCACTCAGACAGGTTGTGTCCCCCTCGGAACACAGCGTGTGGAAACATCAACCCCAGCCGTGCGGGAAAAACACGCCGCCCCTTCCCAGGGATAGCGAGCATTGCTCCCCACTGGTTTCGCTGCACTAGGGACACAGAAGACAGAAGAAAGTGTTTACCTTAAGCATCTGTTGACAAACTTGGATTTTCCCTAGACAGTTATTGTGGGGTTCCTGGGGATGTAATATAATCAGGTGAGAACTCAATTCATGTTTTGCTGGCATTTTCCAAGCCTACTTCTATTAGGAATACAGCTAACAATTGCATCCTATACAATACCCTGACCAGTAGCTCATATGTACAATTCACCAATGTTTTCCAACTTAAAACTTGCTCTCCCAGGATCTCTTTCTAATGTAGACGACTGTTACTGTAGACTCTGGAGCGTGATGGACCTGCAGCTACTTACCCTTATGTGTTGAAGTCAAACCCTGGGGAGTTGACTGCTGTAGGCTTGTCACTCATTTGAGCTGTTCCACTCGCCTGAGAACAGTGATGAACATTTTGCTATGTAAAATGGATGTGATAGTGCTGTGCACTAGGGGTACACTTTATCTGCATGCATAGTAACACGGAGGTTAAGAGTACTGGCTTTGAATCATAGAATATAGGTTTATATCCTGACTCTAGCCCTCAGTAGCTCGGAAATTTCTGTCCAGTTATTTAACATATCTGAATAATTATCACAGGGTTACTGTGTTAAATTATTATATGTAACAAGAATTTAGAACTATGCTTGACACAAAGTTATGTGTTCATAAAATATTAGATATTAATTTATTAGTTCTGGGGCATTTTGGAGGGTTGAAGGAAGACAATGTTTTTGTCAGACTGTACAGAGTGGGGCAAAAGTAGGATTACAGTTGTGAGTACACAAAACAGAGTATATCCTTGTATATTTTCTCCATAGGAACAACTGTAAACCTATTTTTCCTCACTCTGTATACAAGCATACCCTCATATAGTACTAAAAGAACTTATTCAGGTAAGTTTCGTTTGGATTGGATGTGAGCAGCCTGGGGTTCAGATCAGAATTATATAGTTCTGATATGCAAAACACATCATTTCAAAGATTTTTCCGGTGATGATAAGTAAAAACTTTTTTTTAATGCTAGGTTTATTTGGGGTAAAATGTATAGATTCAATGCAATCCCTATTAAAATACCAATGACATATTTCAAGATCTAGAGCAAATACTCCAAAAATTTATATGGAACCAGAGAAAGAAGAATAAAGTTGGAGGAATCACAATACCAGATATCAAATTATACTACAAAGCCACTGCAATTAAAATTGCCTGGAATACTGGCACAAGAACAAGCATATAGATCAATGGAACAGAACAGGGAACCCAGATAACGACCCAAAGCATTACGCTCAATCAATATTTGACAAGTACATGCAAAGAATGTAACTAGACCAACAACACCATACATAAGAATAAACTCAAAATGGATAAAATACTTAAATGTAAGTAGTGAAACCATGAAAATCTTAGAGGAAGCCATAGGCAGCAAAATCTCAGTCATCTCTCATAGCAACATGTTTAACAATACATAACAATACATCTCCTAGGACAAAGAAAACTAAGGAGAAAATTTTTTTAAAATGTGACTACATCAAAATAAACCATAAACAAAACAAAAAGAGAGCCCATTATATGGGAGAACATATTTGCCAATGATACATCTGATAAGGGGTTAATCTACAAAATATATAAGGAACTCATACAACTTAACAAAAGGAAGATAAACAATTCAATTAAATATGGGCCAAAGACCTAAATAGAAACTTCTCCAAAGTAGACATACAGATGGCCAAGGGACATATGAAAGAATGCTCAAAGTCACTAGTCATTATAGAGATGCTAATTAAAACAACAATGAGGTACCACCTCACACCTGTCAGAATGATTACCACCAATTAGTCAACAAATGACAAGTTCTGGCAAGAATGTGGAGAAAAAGGCAGATAACCACTAAGGAAAAGTGTGAAGTTTCCACAAAAAAATTAAAAATGGAGCTGCCATTTGATCCAGTGATTACACTTCTGGAATATATCCTAAGAAGCCTGAATCACCAACCAGAAAGAAATTTGCACCCCCATGTTCATAGCAGCATTATTTATAATAGGTAAGATCTGGTAATAGCCCAAGTGTCCATCAGTAGATAAGTGGATAAAAAAGCTGTGATGGATGTACACCATGGAATACTATGTGGCTGTAAAAAAAAAAGGATCTCTTACCCTGGAGTGTATAGAAAACAATAGCAAATGGAGCACAGAAAACCTATCTAATCAATAATACATTCAATATAAGTGGACTTTACACTCCAATAAAAATTAGATAATGCAGATTGTGTGAAAAGAGAAAGAAGGATTAGCCAACTATCTGTTCTGTACAAAAATCATTCTTTAGACTCAAATGCACAAATAGAGTGAAAGGTTGGAAAATATAAATGATGCAAATATTAACCAAAAGAAAAATGGATTTTTATTAGTAATATGAGGAAAAGTCAACTTGAGACAAAACTTGTTAAACAAAATATTGTATCAACTTTTCAAAAACACATTATAATTAAAGTGTCAAAGATAACAACAATGGGATAATCTTAAAACAGCAAGAGAAAACCAATGTGTTACACACAAGGGGAAGCTCATATATTTTTCAGCAGAAACTTTGCAGGCCAAAAGGGAGTGACTTGCTACATTCAAAGTCCTGAAAGAAAAACTTGTTCTTTCAAAATTGAAGGAGAAATAAAGAATATGTTAGACCACAAAAACTAAAGAAGTTCGTCACTATTGGAATGGTCTTAAAAAAAAAAAAAAGGTAGAGGTACTTCTTATAGCTGAAACATAAGGGCACTAATTGCTCCAAAGTTAACACATGAAAGTATAAAGCTCTTTAATAAAGATAAATATACAGTGAAACTCAAAATAATTTCATGCTGTAAAAGTAGTAAAAATAACTAAGTCAAATATTTTTTAAAGAAATACAGAAGATAAAAATGTGACTTACAACATCTAAACATGAGGGTAGTACAATGTAGAGCTTTATAATGGATTAAAATTCAATCAATTTAAAATAGACTGATATATACTTTTTTGTTTTTCTAAGCCTCATGTAATCAAAAACCTATATTTGATACAAAAAAAGTGAAGGTACTCTAAGCATACACTAGACAAAATCATCAAATTATAAAAGAAGAGAGCAGAGAAGGAGAAAATAACAAAGATCCATAAAGCATCCAGGAAACAACCAAAAAAGCAGTAAGTAAATAGCTACAAATAATAATTTTAAATAAAAATGGACTAATAATTCTAACAAAAGTCATGAATTGGAAGAACAGATAAAAACATAAGCTACATCTATATGCCACCTATGAGACTTCACATGTGAGGACACATACAGACTGAAAGTGATGACACGGAAAAAAAATATTCCATTAAAACAGAGCCCCAAATAAAGCTGGGATAGTTAAGCTTACATGTATAAGAGTCAAAATGAGTAAGAGGTCAATACAATAAGATGATACAACATTTGTAAATACTTATGCAGTTTTCACAGAAATAGAAAAAAAAAAATACAAACACAATCCTAAAATTTTTATGGAACCATGAGACCCTGGAAAAACAAAGCAAGGCTGAGAATAAAGCTCTTAAAGCAGTGGTTCTCAACCTTCCTAATGCCGCGACCTTTTAATACTGTTCCTCATGTTGTGGTGACCCCCAACCATAAAATTATTTTTGTTGCTACTTCATAACTGTAATTTTGCTACTGTTATGAATCGTAATGTAAATATCTGGTATTCAGGATGTATTTTCATTGTTACAAATTGAACACAATTAAAGCATAGTGATTAATCACAAAAACAATATGTAATTATATACGTGTTTTCCAATGGTCTTAGGCGACCCCTGTGAAAGGGTCATTCGACCACAAAAGGGGTCGAGACCCACAGGTTGAGAACCACTGCCTTAGAGGTATCACACTCCCTGGGGTCAAAAATACTACAACAGTATGGTATTGGCACATAAACAAACAGAGATGGTACAAAAGTGAGAACTCAAAAATAAACTCACACATCCTATATAATAAAAGTATAATATGCTAATTAGACTGGACAACCTTCGCGATGAAGCCTGGGCTATGAGGGAAGCCGGTGCCAGCAGCCAGGGGAAGGAAGGCCTACTCTTACACATTTTCGTGCATCAGGCCTCTAGTCTATAATAATACAAGCTTAATATGCAAATCGACCGAACAGCAGGACGACCACACTATGACACCCACTGGAGGGTGTGATGCAATTGGTTGGGAGCCCAGCCATTGCCCCACGATCACCCTGCAGAGGGAGGCCCAGGCCAGTGGGGCAATTGATCAATCGGGGGGCTCCACGATTGCCCCAAAGAGAGAGGTCCAAGCCACTGACCAGCGGGCTGTGGTGGGTGAGCGGGGCCTCCCTCTTTGGGACAATCAATTGCAGGGTTCCTGGACTGTGGGAGGGCACAGGCTGGGTTGAGGGGCCCTCCCCCACCCCCACCCCCGCATGAATTTCGTGCATTGGGCCTCTAGTGTATGAATAAATATGAAAAAGGAACAAAGAACATACAATGGAGAAAATAAAGTCTCTTCCTTAGTGTTGATAAACTAGATGCCCCCCCACATGAAAAAGAATAAAACTAGACCACGATCTTAAATCATAAACAAAAACTAACTAAAAATGGATTAAAGTCTTGAATCTAACACCTGAAACCATAAAATACATAGTTAGTAAGCTCCTTGACATCGATCTTAGTGATGCTTTTGTTGATTTGACACCAAAGCAAGTGAAACAAAAATAAATTGGACTAAATCAAATTAAAAGATTCTGCACAGCAAAGGAAACCATAAACAAAACAGAAAGGCAAACTACCAAATGGGAAATATATATTTTGAAATCATATATCTGATAAGGGGTTAATATCCAAAATACATAAAAACTAATATAACTTCAATAGCAAAAAAACACCAAAAGAACAATTGAATTCAAACTGGGCAGATAATCTAAACAGACATTTTCCAAAGAAGACATACCCATGGCCAACAGGTACATGAAAAGATGCTTAGCACACTAATCATTAGGGAAATGTATATTAAAACCACAATGAAATATACCTCATATCTTTTGGAATGGCTATCATTAAAAAGAACAAGTGTTGGAGAAGATATGGAGAAAAGGGAAAACTCATACACTGTTGGTGAGAATGTAAATTGGTACAGCCACTGGTACAGCCACTATGGGAAACAGTATGGAGAGTTCTTAAAAAATTAAGATTATGCCAACCATATTGCCCAGCTATTCCACTTTGTGTATTTTTCCAAAAATTAATACACTAATCTTTATTGTTTAAAGTATTACATATGCCCCCTTTCCCCCATTGACCTGTCCCACCTGGCTGTCACCACCCTATTGTCTGAGTCCATAGGTTATGCATATGAGTTCATTGGTTGATCTCTCCCGCCCCCTCCCCTGCCTTCCTTCTGAGGTTTGACAGAGATTTCATATTTTTAATGGATGAATAATATTGCATTGTTCCAAAACTGTTTACCCATTCATCTGCCCATGGGCACTTAGGTTACTTTCATATCTTGTCTACTGTAAATAATGCTACAATGAACACAGGAGTAGATAATATATTTTTTTAAAATATGAAATATTACCATTTGCAACAACATGGACAGACCTTGAGGCTATTATGCTAAGTGAAAAATAACAGATGGAGCAAGACAAATACTGTATGATTTCCCTCATATGTGATAAAAACAAACTCATAGAGGCAGACAGCAGATTGGTGATTACCAGAGGGAGAGTGAGATGGAGAGAGGGTGATATGGGTAAACAGGGTCAATTATATGGGGATGCATAGAAACTAGACTTTTCCTGGTAAGCACAATGTAGTATATACAAATGTCAAATTTTAATGTACACCTGAAATTTATATAATGTAAATTAATGTTACCTCAGTCAAAATGATGAATACTCAAAACTCATCATTTTATACATATTTTACTATTTATGCTTTTGAGGTTATTATACCTATTATATCTCCATAATAAAAATACTGCATAAATGTGTTGGTGCATATCTCTATTTAACTCTGCATTGGCTGGCATCATAATGTTAAATTTAAATTGGACCCAGCTGGAAGATTCATAGTATGGGATCCAGGAAATTCTACAAAGGTTCTAGTGTGTTGTTGATTTTTTTAAGTGATGAAGAAAATATTAATAAATCAAATTAAACTTAAATAGTTGTCATGTCTGTAAAAACCACATTGTGACTGGCACACAAATGTGAACATATTCTTTTATTACTTGGAAAGTATCAGATTTTTCTAATTTAACCTACACACCACTGTAAATGGTGAGACCTAGGCATTAAGTAATGTGCACAATGTCACATGGGCTATGAATAATACGGATAGGATTTGAAGCACAATATATTTTTTCAGCCTTCTCACAACGTTTTAAAGGCCAGCCAAGCAGGCATAGATTGTGATTGGGAGGAAAAAAAAAGCATTACATAGAAGTGCCAAGAAAGGATCACTTCAGTGACTTATGAATATCTGCATTATAATAATCTAATTAATGAACATCTGATTTAACATACATAGAAGTCACTTAAGTCATTGGTGAATGAATAAAATTCCAAAATACACATGAGTTGTTTCATGCTTGTCTTACTAATTAATGTCAAAGAAACTATTAACCAATATTCATGTTGCAAGTGCACTTGATCATCATTTACAACCATGAGTTACCAACAAATGCAAGATTTTGGCAAAAATAAACAAAAGCATTCTCTGAGAATCAACAGTCTATAGGCAGTTCGCAATGAAAAAAAAATATGTACTTAGTATGATTTAAAAGTTGTAGAGTACACACAATTTATAGTGGCCCAATTTATGTAATAAATTTATAATATATATTGCCTTTTAGAGATTTATCAACACATGACCCTCCCTTCACTACTGTCTAAGTATAGCAATGTTGCTTCTTTCAATTCTCTCTCTCTCTCTGTATCTTTAAATTTCCCTTGTTGATAGCTTCTCACTGTTTGATGCTTATTTTCTTATTAATACTGGTCTCTCACTCTGCAGGCTTCCTACAAACTTCATACCTACTGACCCAGCCTAGCAATTATTTTCTTAATTTCTTCTCTTAGCTCCCATGTTTCATTTTGCAAAATAGCTAGACTAAGCCTTTCTAATTATAAATCAGACTCATCACTTCCTGTCTAAAGTTTTCTATTATCATCTCATCACTCTTAGAATAAAAGCCAAACTCTTCCCCAGGGCTCTTAGGGCTCAGTATAATCTGGTTCCTTCTTCTCCAGCTATATCTTGTTGTCTGCCCCTTATCACTTTCAATGTTGGTTTCCTATTCAGTCACATAGGCCTCTGCGTTCAGAAGGGTCTCAATTTGCTTTAATAATCTGCTATTGCTGTCTTGACGCGTCTTAATACTTTTAAACAAGGGGCTCCACATTTTCATTTTACATCAGGACCTGCTAATTGTGATCATGGCCTATCCTCAACTGGAGCACACTTTTTCCATCTTGGGTTGTGTGTTATCCACCCCCACTCCTCCTAGCAAGCTTTTCCCTCAGCCATATGCCAAACTGTTTATTCTTGTCATTCAAGTCTCAGCTCTGTACAACACTTTGGTGAGGTCTTACCTATCACTCAATTGTAAATAGGCAGCTCCTCAGTACACCTTCTCCTTAACTCATTTTTTATTGTCTCCATAATATTCATCCTTCCCTGAAGTGATTTCATTCATTTAATACTGTACTTGCTTATTCTTTATCCCTCTTCATTAGAATTCTGAGTAAGAGCAGAGTTTTATCTATGGGATCTAGTGCTCTACCGGTAGGAGCTTCAATACTAGGAAGCACAGCAGTGATTTAATAAATATCTGCCAAATAAATGAATGAATCCATTCCTTTCGGTCATCTACCATGACTAACTCTAGTTGCCTCATCTGAAAACTTATCATTTTTGACATCATTGGACTTCTCTTGTATCAGTCCTTGAACTGATCCTTCAGTGTTTGTTATAGTTTTGGGTCCTTGATTGGAATGTCTATATTTTTTCCCTCTTAGTCATAAGTTCTGCTGTCTTAGTGATGTTATAAGACACTATAGAAGGCTGGAGAGGAAGCCTGCCATGGTTTGGGAGAAGAGAAATGACACTCAAATATATTGTTTCCTACCGATAGCTCTTTAACTGTTCCAGGGCTCCGTTTATTTTTTATCTATAAAACCTATTAGTGTTGTGCAGTTTATATGAGAATATCTCTAAAATGAATTTAGGAGATAATTAGTGGACAGAAACTCCTCAATACATATTGGCACTAATTCTTACATTAGATGTATACATTTTTTTATGACTAGAATCACAACTGTAAATGAGAGGTAAATATCCTCACGTAGCCACAAGTTAGATCTAACTGTGACCTCACTAAATTGTTAATAATAAAATTATACCTATACTAGAGGCCCGGTGTATGGATTGTGCACTGGTGGGGTCCCTCAGCCTGGTCTGCAGGGATCAGGCTGAAACCAGCTCTCCAACATCCCCTAAGGGGTCCTGGATTGTGAGAGGGTAGTTCTTGGGTGACCACCCCGGAATCGGGCTCCCTCCTCTCTGGTTCCGGTTGCATTGCCCAGGAACCACCGGTGCTCCTGCATTGAGCGTCTGCCCCCTGGTGGTCATTGGACATCATAGCTACTGGCTGGTCACTTAGGCTTTTATATATATAGATAAATAGCATGTTCAGAGAGATATACATCTCTATCTCAGTATAGTTTGTCCCCCAAAAATGTATACATACCTTAATAGCTGACAACTTAATTTTCACTACTTTT
The DNA here is from genome assembly GCF_963259705.1 of Myotis daubentonii. Lineage (NCBI taxonomy): Eukaryota > Metazoa > Chordata > Mammalia > Chiroptera > Vespertilionidae > Myotis > Myotis daubentonii. Next base: position 22,016,806 of record NC_081848.1, on the reverse strand, counting down.
CCAGCTTAACTGATTTGAAATAATGGGTGAAGCCAGACTATGCTTTGAACAAAGAAAATTTTTCTACTAGATATTTTTATGGGGATACATAAAAGATAAAGTTTATGGTACAAAACTGGCAACAGTTGGCAAATTGAGGGCACACAAATATTGAAGAAGATGATTCTTTATATTTGTAATTCCATTGCTTCACGTTATCAGCAGTATCACAATGGTCATCAGTTTGAAAATAGGTGTTAACAAAAAAAAATTATTGATTTCTGTAGATTCATTTAAATCTTTTAAGTGAACTGTATGTTAATAAACACTAACTTTATAACCATGCAAAGTGTGTATATTTTTGGGGGACACCCTATGTATACTACCCTGTTAATGTTGAACTATTTGTTTATATTTTGTTCGTCTGTATGTTCTATAGACATATGTACAAATAATATTTTAACTCAGAAAAGTTTAGACATCACTCAGCTTAATGTTGCTTGTAATTATGCTTACTGTCATTCCACTTTTGTAGTGCAATTCTATTACTCTTGAATTTGAGTTTCATATTATACCTAATTATATTTGCACACCACACAAAGATCTCCTGTAAGTAACAATAATATTCTGTAGAGATGTTTTAGATCTGTGCTATTTTTGAAACAAACTTTTTCATCACTAAGGAAGAAGCAACGAAGTGAAAACAAAACATCACATCAACTAGGTTATTTGGAATGCCGATTAACAACGATGTCATAACATTTTTAAAAAGGAGTTGAAGAGCAGAGTTGAAATGCTGAGAGCATAGTTTACTGTAAGTGCCTGAATCAAAGCAAGCAATCAGTGAAAGGTCAACATAACAGCCCATTGATCTGTACAAGCACATTTGCTAAACCTGGTAATAAATTCCCACGAGCTGCAGCGGCAATCCCTTCAAATGTCTGTGATATCTTTTTGTATGAGGCAGCTGACCAGAAAGTATAGCAGAACTTGCCCTTTATCAATGTTAGCACATTGTCAGTAAACTGTGGGCCACCGTACAGATTCTTATTTCTGTAAATTTAATTCTATTGAACTCACATTTTCAGCACATGCCAGTCAATGATCTATGCCCTGTGGAAATAGTACCTAATAACACCACTGATAATATACTGTCCCTGTCATTCAGGACTTCAGTCTATCCAGGTAGAAATTACATGACAATGTGTCAATTACTATATTAGATGTGTACAAAGGCTGCTATTGGAAAACAGGTGTAATCTCTGCATTTTTCTCTTTTTATGGTAATGTACTAGTAATTTTGGAGCTCATGAAAATTTTTAGAAAAATTTTTTAATTTTTATTGATTTCAAAGAGAAAGGGAGAGGAAGAAAGAGATAGAAACATTAATGATGAGAGAATCATTAATCAGCTGCCTCCTACACACCCCACACTGGGGATCGAGCCCACAACCCAGGCATATGCCCTGATGGGGAATCGAACTGTATCCTCCTGGTTCATAGATCGACACTCAAACACTGAGCCACACCGGCCAGGGGAAAAGAAATTACGTTTGAACTTGTCTTTGAAATCTAAGTAGCAAAAATCCTATATAATAAAGAACTAATATGCTAATGAGACTGAAATGCAGAACAACCATCCAGACGACCTTCTGGACAAAGCTGGGGCTGTAAGGGCTGAGACCCTTGCAAGAATTTTGTGCATTGGGCCTCTCGTACAGAAATAAACATGATGTAAAAGAAGGTAGGACACATTGAATATAGAAGAAAAATAAAGGTGCATGGTCAAGAAAACGGAAGGCTTGCTTAGAGAATAGCAGAATTGTGATGGAGAAATACTATGCAACTCTAGCAGCCATGCTATATTACCCACCCACCACCCACCCCACAATCACTAAGCTGTTCAATAGCATTAAAAAAGCAGTAGTAAATGAATAAACATGTGAGAGACAAAAACAACAAAAACAAAATCTCAAGCCTTTACTACCCAAGCATAAATAATTTCAGCTCTCTGATTAAGCTGTCTTCTATTCTCATCTCCACCGCACCTGATCATCACTCAAAGCATTCTACCTAAAGTAAAGATTGTTTTAAATATATGGCATATATTTTTGGTTATTGATAGGGTTACCATGTAAAATATAGGACACGGTTAAATCTGAACTTTGATGATTTTCTTTTAGTTATTAATATGTTGTCTAAACTTTTCATCAGTTATCATATAGGTAATCTTGCATTTTTATTCCTCTAGCTGCTTTTAATAATTTATCTTACCACAGTTTTCTGTAATTTGATTATATTATGTGCTTGGAGTGATTTACTTATGTTTATTATAATTTACTTTGGATCTTCTCTGTGCCTGCAAATTCACTACTTCTGCCTAAACTATAGTCCTGTACAATATATTTTAGAGATTGTATTTTTTACCTCTAGAAATATGAGGATAATCTAATGGATATGGATATCCACAAAGTATCAAGAAGAAATTAGGGTGTATTTTTAGCATCCTATGAACTTGCTTCTGTGTATTATGAATATTCTTTATTTCAAAATCCTAGTGGTCATTAAATCACAATGCACTTTGCCAGATAATTATGGTTAGTGCTCCTCACAGCACAATGTAAAAGCCATGAAGATTGTTAGCAATAAAGGCTCAATTCAAACATTAATACAAACATGGGCATATATTTCTGCAAACATACATACAAATACAACCATACTGGTATATGTGCATGCATATATACACACACAAAATATATTTTCTTCTTAAGTATGAGTGTGTACTTTTTACGGTATATAGTGCTGTGACATGTTTTTAAAAAATGCAGTATATACTCAGTTTTGAGGCTCTGACAAGAAGCCAATCCATTCTCCTCTTGAAAAGCCATATCCTCCTTTTGTCTCACACTCCAGGGCACTCTACAGCTGGTCCCGTCCCTCGGGGCCAGGTACCAGAAAACTTGGGGCAGCCCCTATACCAGCCGTGGGCAAACTACGGCCTGCGGGCTGGATCCCTGTTTAAAATGAATAAAACTAAAAAAAAAAAAAAAAAAAAAAAGACCATACCCTTTTATGTAATGATGTTTACTTTGAATTTATATTAGTTCACACAAACATTCCATCCATGCTTTTGTTCCGGCCCTCCGGTCCAGTTTAAGAACCCATTGTGGCCCTCGAGTCAAAAAGTTTGCCCACCCCTGCCCTATACCCTCAAGTGAGAAATCATAAATACTTATTAACTAGTGTCACCCCAATAAATTCAGTAAAAAGGAAAAAAGGGGAAAAATCATAAACCTTTTTTCTCTGTCTTACCCTTTCCTTCCTGAAGAAACACAGTAAAAGCACTTGTCCACAGTCCCCCTCTTTCCCTTGGCCTTGCGTCAGGCCCCTGCACTTTCCGGGGCGTCTCTGCGTGGCACCCAGTGTTCTCCTTAGGCAGCTGCAGGTGTAACAGAACTGTCACACTCTTCCCAGTTTCTCCCTCTGAACTGCATCTGGCCTCACCCTACCTCACCAAAGGTATCATCATTAAAACACATGCCAAGTGTAATCTTGGTCCTAAGCCTTGAACCTTTATAACCTGGCAAATGCCCAGATTCCTAAACCTTGAAATCATACTAATACATATATGAAAACTACAGTGCACTGGTAAGATTTTTTGCCTGCATTTTCACCTGAATATTAAACATGAGAGTATATGTAACAAAGATACATATGCATGCATTTCTGTTATCTAAAGGAGAAAAATGACTATTTTCAGAATCTCTGAAGGACACATTTAAATATAGGATAAATCAAGAATGCAGTCTAGTTTGTTAGGTAGAGAGGACTGAGTCTAGTATTTAAAGTAGATGGAACTGACATCAGAAAATTAGAGGCTTACAAAATATTGGAAGAACAGCAGTAGGAAGATAAAGGAGGGATCAAGGGAAAGAAAGTAACATCTACCATTCAGGTATTTAGAAAAAGCAGAAATTGCAGAAGTCTCTGCTGATAAACTCAACTGTCTGTCTATGGTACCAATGTGTATAAGTTGCCACAAGACGTCCAAAGTTACTTGCAAAAATAAAATACATTTTATGGTGCCTACTGAAGCTATCACATTCTTGCCAATACTATAGCAGCAATAATGGCTTCTGCTTGTCTTTTATTTTTCAAATCTTGTAGGGAATGCTTTACATTGGCAGTTTCAAATTGGAAACCCTGATAGCAGAGTTTCTGAAATATGTAGTTTCTGAACAATCAGACCCTGTGATAGATAAAAGAGCATTCAAGTCAGTCTTGTCCATTCACCTCTTCCCTGATCAAGCATTTATACATTCTCTTATCAATATTTAATTTAAAAGAACAATGTCAACTAGTGTTTTCCTTTATAATGAGATTATGCATTGTATAAATTGAGATGCATTCACCTTCTCCCCGAAAAAGGAGAGACCATAGCACACTCAATAACTGTTTCCATTCAAATATGTTGTTCATTTCACTAATTTTTCAGTAAAAATCTGCCTTTGCTTTTCTAGAAGACATATTATTTTAACCTCTGCCAGCATACCTTATATTTATAGTTTGGGAAAGAGGAGGAGAATAAAAGCAGTTAATATATACAAATGAATGCAGAAAAACATGGAAGAAAAGATGCTTAGTTACTATAGACCTTGTTTGAAATTGTTAATGACGCCATGATTATTATTAATAATTTCTTTCATCTAATACCCCACTGCTTAGTTGATTTTGATTCATTATTTTAGGAGATGATCAAAAATCTTTTTTTTCCTGGAGAATCTAAGTCAAGGTAAAGATTCCTACCTTCATTAGTTTCTACTTATTTATAATTCTAGAAATTACTGCCTCCATTACTTCCATTAATACATTAATGGGTCTATGAAAAGGTGTCCTCTCTAGATTCCAGATATATCCCTCATCAGCATCCTGAAGCAGTGCCTATACTCCCACTTGATAAGTTAGGTTTAGCACTCCAAAGTCACAGCTTTCTGCCCAACAGCATAGAGAGATAAAGATTATCCAGTGTTTGCCCTGACCAGTGTGGCTCAATTTGTTGGAATGTTGTTTCATACACAGAAGGTTACAGGTTTGGTTCCCAGTCGGGGCACATATGGGAGGCAACCAATCGATGTTTCTCTCTCACATCAATCTCTCTTTCTCTCCCCCTTTCTCTCTCTAAAAGTCAACTGAAACATATCTGCAAGTCAGGATTAAAAAAAAAAAGATTGTCAAGTTATCATTCTCATATTCCAGTTTAATAGAAATACTGTATCCATTATGGTGGAAGCAATCCTACACTGGCAACTACATGCATGCATTAACAGAGTTGAAGATGAAAGGAACATGTTTGCAATGGTGTTATTGGGCAATAATTCAAAGAACCATATTTCAGTCTCTAATTTTTGAACCTGTGTAATCTAACAAAAATTCTATATCATGTATTGGTCACTGGTTAAAACACAATAACATATCTTGAAGGATAGCACTAGAAACTTTCAAGTCATTGTCTCCTTGTGGGTTCTGTCAGTAAGACTTGAATATGCTATGACATCATTCTCACCTAATAGATATTTCTCTATGGTTTGGAACATAGTAATATTACTTAATTCAACTGGTGTATTTATATTGTCTCATTTTTTTGGTAGTAAAATGTATTCCTTGGTTAAAAGTAAAGTAATTTTATATCATGATAGTGACTAAGGCATTCTATAAGAACATAGATTTTTGTGTCTGGTGGAATTATGTATGGCAGTCAAGAAAGACAAATTCATATTTAGAGTAATTGCCAGTTCTAGTGACAAATTGTTCTCATCTAATTCATAGCCCTGAATACTGCTGTCTGTAGTACCCAGTACTGGCTATCTGACCAGATCAAAGTCTATCTCATCTGAGATATATATATATATATATATATATATATATATATATATATATATATATATATATATATATATATATATATATATATATATATATATATATATATATATATATATATATCAGTCCCTGCTTTTTATGGTTATCATTTGCTTGGAATGTCTTTTTCCATCCCTTCACAATCTATGTACATTTTTAAAGGCTACAGTTAGTCTCTTGTAGGCAGCATATCTTTGGATCTGGTGATTTTTTACCCCACTCAGTAATTCTGTGTGTTTTGACTGGAAAATGTAATCCGTTTATGTTTAAAGTAATTATTCATAGGTAAGGATTTACTATTCCCATATTGTTGTTTTATGGCTCTCTCATAGATCTACTATTCCCTGCCTCTTATTCTACTGTATTTTTTGTGTATTTTTGATATGTCTTGATATCAGTATTTTTTAGTTCTTTAATATATCTTTATAAAATTGATTTTAGAGAGAGAAGAACGGAGAGGGATTCAGAGATAGAAATATCAATAAGAGAGAAATGTCAATTGTCTGCCTCTTGCATGCCCCCACCAGGGATCAAGTCTGCAACCGGGCATGTGTATTGACCGGGAATTGAACCAGGGATCTCTTGGTTCATGGGTCAATATCAACCACTGAGCAACACCAGCTGGGCTATTTTGACTTCTTAATCAAATATTTTTTTTTTATAATTACTACATGTTTTACCTTTCCCATCAGTACTACAATGTTTTTAAAAAATTATAACACCCTATTTTAAACTAATAAAACTAAACTTGATATCATTCCTAAATTTTACACTTTTACTTCTTGTCCCCCTTACATTTTAGCTTATTGACATTACAGTTTGCAGTTTTTAAATATAGTGTATCCAATAAAAGACTATTATAATTATGGTTATGGTTATTTTTACTACATTGTGGATATGTTTTTTTTGTTTTTTACTTTTTAAACTATAGTTTTAAGTGTATTTCATACCACCATTACCATTTTACAAAATCTAACTGATTACTTACCATTATCATTGAGATTTACTGGTAATGGTAAATAGACCTTTAATGAAAAATGGTAAAAACAGACAAAAGAAGGTCATTATATCATGACAAAGGGGAAAATACATCAAGATGATATAAAAATTGTAAATATTTATCCACCTTTGGAGCAAAAAGTAAGAGATAAAAGAAGAAATAAACAGCAATATTGTAGGGCGTGGCTATAGGGTTAAGCCTCGGACTGACCTGTTGGCAAAGTTACAAACAAGTCCCAGTTTAGGGGGCACAGTACTCTTAGCATAATTAGGCTTGACCTTATGATGCTCCCTAGATCTTATCTGGGAAGCTAATGGGTTAAGGGAGGGGCAGCAATTGCTGTCAAAACAAGTGAAACTCACAAGAACAGTGTAACTATGGTGACCACTACCTTGTTTACCTCTGGCTATAAAATAAAGGCTCAGCTTGCCTCTGGATCTCTCTCTGTGGCCTCAGCCAGGCACAGGAAGATCCACCTACACCCAGCTTATTCTCTTTGTCTGTCATTTCTTCATCCTTTTGCCGCCCTCAATCAGGCTTTCGAACCCTTGGCTGAGCTGGCTTGGCCCATGTGGTGCCCGACGGGGCCTGAGTTTGGGGGAACTACAGTTGTCAGGTGATAGGATGCTCCAGTGAAGCACATGCAGAAAACAAGAAGGAAGGTAAGGAGCGAAGTTCAGTGACATAACTAGGTGTAAAATATGGGAAATTCAGGATCGTAGGAAAAGAATTTATATGTAGCCAATGATTAATGTTATGCTCTAAGCACGGGACTGTTCTGTGAGGTATCAACAGCTCTTCGATTTGTTGGATTTTGTAAGTAAAACCTGCCCATGATTTCCTGAGGAAGGAAAGGTAAATGTAGAGACATGGGAGAAGGTAGGAAAACAACTTAGAGATTCATGTTTGTGCTGACATTGGACCAGCCTATGTTCAGGGAATAGTATTAGCTGCTGCATTCGCTGGTCAGTAGAAAAAGGAAAGGGGCTGCTGTGGCAACCAATGCCCGCTAGGCAGGGAAACTTCAAGCAGGGCTGGCCCCACCAAACAGTAGGGGCCTTATCCTTAACCTCACTGCAGCCTTTCCAGCTGACTCAGTAAACCTTTATCGTGCCACCCCGGGAAGCACCGGATTGGCAAGTTCTCCCTGGGCATATAGATCAGGACTCAGGCAATAGTGAAAAGCACCAATCCTACTGTTAAAATGCAACTATAAAATCAAAACAAAGGGGGGGGGGAGAATGTTATCTATTAAATTGAAGAATGTTACCTGTTAAATTTTTTGAATTACAATGCATAGAGTTGTACAGTGGCTGAAAGGCATCGGGCCTCCTGACAAGAGTTTTACCAGATTCAGTAATGATGTGGGAAGAGGTTGTGTTTTGTATCTTTCCAGAAGGAGCAGTGCAGACAATTTGGGTACCAAAGCGTTATGTGTGTCACCACAATGAACCCAGAGAAGCTCCTTGTCCCATCATTCAAAAGACTGAGAGTTGTCCAGATGACAGCAATACGGAAAAGGAAGATGACGAAGGCTACACAAGGGACCGAGGTGCCAACATGGGGTCAGCTGAAGAAGTTAACAACTAAGGCCCAGCAGATGGTAGAAAAACAAGATGTTGAAGGTACTCCCTCAATCATGTTTCTGGCTATGCTAGCATTGGTCAGCTGCCAGTCTTCTGCAAAGTCTTGCGCAGCCAAGTCCGAGGACTCAGTAAATCAGCAAAAGAAACTTTCATTTAGCAGAAACTCATTTATTGATGGTTTACATTGGCATTGTTTTATTATTCTTACTAGTTTTAAAAATGTTAACACATTGGCATTGTTTTGTTAATAGCCAGAGCTTTATGTTTAAGTTTTAAAATGTTGATGTGTCTGTAGTTTGGGTTTTGCATGGCATTGTTTTGTTATTGTTTTAATAGCCAGAGTTTTGTTCTTGATGCTTAAGTTTTACTTTCATTATGGTAGCTTAAAAACTTTCATTACAGTAGCTTAAAAATAAAAAAAAAGGGCAAGATGTAGGGTTCGGCTATAGGGTTAAGCCTTCCACTGACCTGTTGGCAAAGTCACAAACATGTCCCAGCTTAGAGGACACAGTCCTCTTAGCATAATTAGGCTTGACCTTATGACACTCCCTAGATCTTATCTTAATGGTCTGAGGGAGGTGCAGGAAGTGCTGCCAAAACAACTGAAACTCACAAGAACAGTGTAACTATGGTAACCACTACCTTGTTTACCTCTGACTATAAAATAAAGGCTCAGCTTGCCTCTGGATCTCTCTCTGTGGCCTCAGCCAGGCACAGGAAGATCCACCTCCTAGACCCAGCTTATTCTCTTTGTCATTTCTCTATCCTTTCATCGCCCTCACTCAGGCTTTTGAACCCTTGGCTGAGCTGGCTCGGCCCACAATAAAATAATAGTTGGGGACTTTAAAACCCCATGTTCAACAATGAATAGATCAGCCAGATAGATAGTCAATAAGGAAACTGAGAATTTGAACAATACTTATAGCTCAAATGAACCTAACACACATACAGAGAACATTCTATCTGACAACAGAAAAGCACACATTCTTCTCAAGCACATGTGGAACATTTTCTAGGATAGACCACGTGTTAAGCCACAAAACAAGTTTTAGCAACTTAAATAATATTAAGTCCTCACCCTGGAGTATTATCCTGATATGCAGCTCCAATCTCCAGTCAGGGCACATACAAGAATCAACCAATGAATACATTAATAAGTAGAACAACAAACCTCTTTCAAATCAATTAATTAAAAAAAAATTTAAATTATTCAAAGTATCTAATATGACCATTTTGTTATTACAAACTTACAAATCAGTAACAGGAGGAAAACTAGAAACTTAAAAAATATATGGAAATTAAAAAACACTGCCTGAACAAACAATGCATCAAATGAGAAATTAAAGGGAAAATAAAGAAGTATTTGAGAAAAACAAAAATGAAAACATAAAAAAATGTACAGGATATAGCAAAAGCAATTCCCACTTTGGAAAACAGTAAAGAGGCTCCTAAAAATTAAAAATAGAGCTACCATTAGCCCAGCAGTTCCACTGGGTACACATCCGAAGGAAATGATAATACTATGTCAAAGAGTTATCTGCACCCCATGTTCAAGCAGCATTATTTATGACAGCCATGACATGGAAACAACAATGACTGATGGATAAATGGATAAAGAAGCTGTGGTATGTATGTTTAATGTCATATGATGGGATATATATATATATATATATATATATATATATATATATATACACACACACACACACACACACACACATATATAATGGAATTTTATATACATAAATTTAAAATTCATATATATATATCCTATATAATAAAAGCCCAGTGACCGAATGGTGGAATGACCAAAACGACCGACAGATCAACCAGTCGCTATGATGTGCACTGATCACCAGGGGCCAGACGCTTAATGCAGGAGCTGCCATCTGGTGGTCAGTGCACTCCCACAGTGGGAATGCTGCTTGGTTGACCTGAATGAGCAGCACTCCCACAGCAGGCCAATCCCCGCAGGCCATGCCCCACACCAGTGCATGAATCCTGTGCACTGGGCCTCTAGTATATCTATCTATCTATATCTATATCTATCTATATCTATATCTATATCTATATCTATATCTATATCTATATCTATATCTATCTCTCTCTATATATATATTTATATATCTATATCTATATATCTATATATCTATGTATATAGATATATAGATATATAGTTAAATACTACATAGTATTCAGCCATAAAAATAGGGAAATCCTGCCATTTTTAATGATGTTGGATGGACATTGAGGGCCTGATACTAATAAAATAATTTAGACAGAGACATACTTGATATTTGTAGTTAGGTGCTCTAATGAGAAATTCTTGTTGTCAAATAATACAGGCCTACCATGGCTTGTAAATATGCAAGAATAGTTCTAATGACAATGGTACACACCCTTTTATAAGAATACATCTTTTTTAAACAAGCTATTTCTTATATTTCAAATCTTACCTATTTTTGCCTTTATTTTTCAATTTTATGTTACTTGCCAAACATTATCTTTTGTATTTAAACACTTTTATCAGCCTCTCTCTGTGATTTTTTTAAGTTCTGCATGTTGTTCATGAATAAAATATTTTGTCCATCATGCAGAAAAATGTTTTTTCATCTTAACACCAGACAGGTAAGAGATGCCTTGCCTTCACTGTTTCGTTGGATTAATGTTTAGACTAAAATCAAACTCCTGATTATACATATATTTTTGCAACAGAAACTTTCATTTTTTGACTTAATTTATTTTTCCAAATTTAGTTTTCTTCCCCCTCCCCCTGAAATTGTCATCTATTAAACTTTCATGCTCTGTTCTATTATTTCTTGTGGTCTATGTCTAATTTTCCACTCATTGAATATTTTAACTCTATGTTTAATATCTCCTTTTGAAATAGTTGTGCTTTTACTATTATTAATCTGATTTCTTCTCTCTTTTTTGCTTTATTTGCTCTTTATTCTTCCCGCAGTCGAGTTTGAGAACTGATGGTACCTTTTATAATCACAGCTGCTTTTGCGTACATCTTGTTGTGTGTCAGATAATAAGTGTTTGCTAAGCACATCGGGAATTTCCTCACATAATAATAATTACAACTAGTATTTATAGATCGTTTAATATATTCTGGATATGATGCCAATCATTATATAGGCAATTTCTCCCTTAACCTTTAAAAAATATTATGAAGTATTACTATTGGCATTTAAAGGTCAGAAAATAATCTCAGATTGAGTGTGGTGTGGTGTAGAGCCAATGTTTCCCCCCCCCATCAAATTCTGTTTGATGTTTCTTTCTGAGCACAAAGGAAGTCTGTTACCCAATATTCCTTATAGTTTATAGGCATTTAACTGGGTTCTGGCAGAGAGAGGCGAGCAGGGGTCATACATGCCACTCTTGCTCAGGTCATGATTTCCTGAGGGGTTTTTATTATGTATGCTTTCCTTTGCCAATGACCTCAGAGGCCACATAATATAAAGACAATGCCATTACATGGCAAATGCCTGGATTCCTAAGCCCTCATTTGGAAAACTGTTATTTAATAAGCATGAAATATAAGTTAGTTATGTTAAGCTGCTGAATTGGGGACTTGTTTAAATTACTGAAGTCTATTCTGACTACTAGCAAGTGAAGAATCCAGTTCCAGAAAAAAGTAAACAATGTAAAATCGTTCATGCCCAACTGTTAACAGGGTTCTGGGGCAGGAGGAAGAGGGAAACCGAGACAGGAAATTAAAACAAGGCCAAACAGTGTGGGCAATTTGCAGGCGGCTTATAATTAACAAGCCATTAACTTTCCCAGCTGAGGACAGAAGAGCAAATGTTTAAAAAACCTCCCTGATGAGAGAATGCAGAAAGGAAGGGGGGGAGGGGAAAAGGGCAGTTTTACTCCCTGCCTAAGCAGAGAAGCCAGCAGTCCCAAGGCTTGGCGAGATAAAGTTGCCAGGTGCTTCTCATGAATTCTGGGAACGCCACAACAAAACAAAAAAGGGGACTTTGAGAATTAATCTGTACCAAAATATTCAGCAAAGGAACTTTGAAGACTATAGACAGGAGGGTATATAACACCTCGGCCCCCCACCCAACCTGCTCTTCAAATTAGCTGAGAGCCTGTCTGCACTTCGTAAGCCAGATGTATAGGTTTGCTTGCTTTGCTTTTTCAAATAAAGGTGCATGCTTTAAGAAATTGGTTTTTCACAATGCAGACAAGGTCTCTCATATAAACTCATTTATGTGGGAAAACAAGGATCCAGGCTGGGGACAGCCCTCCCACTGACTCAGGGGGCTGTCTGGTAACACCTCTCTGTGTCTGTGTCAGTAGGAGGTGCGGATAGCACCACCTTAGGCAATTACAAAGACTTTGCCTGCCATGCCTCCTGGGGAAAGCTGCCGTCCCTATAGATGGGATCACACTGGTACATTACCTACAGTACTGAAGGGAGTTGCAGCTAAAGACCCAGTCCCTCTGGGCCAGCCCTGCTTAGACACCTATCTGGAGCCCAGCTCAGCCACCTAGTTGGAGACTCCTTATCAAGAGCTGCAGCTCAGGCACTATCAAGGAGGACTCCTTGTCAGGAGGTCTTGACTACAACACTTTCACCCATTCTGACTCAGTGCTTTTCCACTCCTAGTCTCTCTACCTATCCCTCCCTTTTCTTCAATGCTCCTGAGAACTGAGACGAGTCCCTCCATCTGCACTGGTCCATCTGCCCCTCACCTGGTGCCCTTCCGTTGGGGGAAATGGAATACTATGGAGTCGCGATCACTTTTTGCCTCTTGCTTATGCTGTCAGAGCAAGTGAATAGTCTTGATTATTATTTTCAGTTTTGCTCATTGTCCTATTTGACCACTGAGAAACTGACAGGGATAGGTTAAAGAACTTGACCAGGAATCATAGTTCTTAAGTGCCAAAGTTGTGATACCAACACCCCAATCCTGATTCTACAACCATTTTTCTTAATAACTTATTCTTTACTCTCTATAAAAGGAAGTATTAGATTACTGTATCTCTAACTCTTGCCCAGACTTACCGGTCTCTGTCATGGTCGTCAGAGTTGAAAATTTATGTAGATTTGGGCTTTGAAAGTTCCTAGGAAGGTGAATGTCAGCAGCTACTTCAAATGTCCTTGTCACTTTGCTGCTAACTTGTTTTTTAACAGTTACAGAACACATGGATTAGGATGCAACATTATAAACAAGCATCCATTTCCTTTAAAACAAGACAGCTGTTCAGTGATATTCTTTTCCACAAGATAAACACATTTGAATGATTATGAATCACTGGAAATATAAATACTTTTAAAGTTCAAAAGAGAATAGTTGGACTGTTCATAAAACTGCTTTTATTCTTTCCGAATAAAAATTCATCAGATGTACATTACTCTGATTCAATTCTCATTATGTGTTGTCCTCTGTTGGTAGTATCTGTTGTTACACTATTCTTTGATAGAAGAAAAGTATAATACTGTCTCCTTCCATTCTTATAAAATAAACAAAACAACAACACACTAACAGCATAAAAGAAGCAAAAACAATTTTGTTCCAACCCACACAGGTTATTGTGTTAGGAAAACTGGGAAGTATGCGGATTAGGGAAACATTCTGCTTAAAACGTCAGAAGTAGTTAGACTAGTGCCTGAGTGTCAACCGAAGCAGCTTTTAGTCTTGTGAACCACATCTAATTCTGAAATAACATGACCTCAGTCTGAACAATCTCCTCCCACCCACAGCCTTTCTTGTGAACATGTACAACACAATCTCAGCTCTAGCCATAAGACAAGTGAGCCAGAGAGAAAAACAAAAGAGTGAACCAAACTCAAGTCATTTCAATAAGCAGTCTACTATGGCTTACTAGAGTTCTTTTTCTCAGGAAACATCTTAAAATGCCACATTCATTCCTTAAATCCATATTTCCAGGACACAAATGCTATGACTATGCCATAACCATCCTATCTAATAAAAGAGAAACATGGTAATTAGCGTACATCTGCTACCCTTCCCATTGGCTAATCAGTGAGATGCAAATTAACTGCCAGCCAAGATGGCGGCCGGCAGCCAGGCAGCTTGAAGCAAACATGAGGCTTGCTTGCTTCAGTGACAGAGGACTCCAACGTTCCCCGCCTGCCTTGCCGGCCTCTGAGCTTGCAGTTTGAAACATTGTTACAAATATAGAAGCTAAACAAAACCCCAGAAACCTGCTTTCAGCCAGCAGGGATCTCAGAGCTGGAGTTGATACAGTGTTTCAATTATAGAACCCAAACAAACCAGATACCTGCTTTCAGCAGCAGAGGCCTCAGAGCTGGAGCCAGAGCTAAAGCTGGCCCACAGTAAAAAAGAAAAAAGAAAAAAAGGAGCAGTTGGGAGCTTCAGTCACCCGCCAGCCTGAAAACAGCCCTCAGCCCCTCACCCAGACTGGCCAGGCACCCCACTGGGGACCCCCACCCTGAAGGGTGTGTGACCAGCTGCAAACAGCCATCATCCCCTCACCCAGACTGGTCAGGCACCCCAGTGGGGACCCCCACCCTGATCCAGGACACCCTTCAGGGCAAACCAGCCAGCCCCCACCCATGCACCAGGCCTCTATCCCATATAGTAAAAGGGTAATATGCCTCCCAGCACCGGGATCAGCGGAGCTATGAGGCCTCCCAGCACTGGGATCAGTGTGACAGGGGGCAATGCCCAAACCCCCTGATCGCCCTGGAGCTCTGTGTGTGACAGGGGGCGGGGCCACAACCTCCCCATCGACCCTGCCTTGAGTGTGACAGGGGGTGGTGCCCCAACCCCCCAATCAGCTCTACCCTGAGCGTGACTGAGGTTGGCATCACAACCTCCCGATCCTCCCTGCTCTGTGCATGACAGGGGGCGGTGCCCCAACTCCCCAATCGGCCCTGCTCTGAGCCCGACCAGGGGCTGCACCTAGGGATTGGGCCTGCCCTCTGCCACCCGGGAGCAGGCCTAAGCCAGCAGGTTGTTATCTCCCGAGGGGTCCCAGACTGCGAGAGGGCACAGGCCGGGCTGAGGAACCCCCTCCTCCCCCCCGAGTGCATGAATTTTTGTGCACTGGGCCTCTAGTCTACACTAATAAAAGAGAAACATGGAAATTGGTGTCACTCTGCTATTCCTACCAGCCAATCATGGTAAGTATGCAAATTAACCCAACAAAAATGTCAGCGACCACAGAGCTGGAGGCTTGGGTTGCCCCCGGCGATGGAGGAAGCCAAGTTTCCCGCCTACCTTGGACGCTGCTCAAAGGAGAGAACAACACGCAGGTGTGGCCAGGAGCCTGAGTGATCAACACAGAAGGGCACCTGCTCCAAGCCTCTTCAGTGTGGCTGGGGGCAGGCCCCCAGTGGACAGACACACACACACACACACACACACACACACAGGGTGCCTGTTCTGAGCATCCGACGCAACTTGGGGCAGGCCCCCAGTGGGGATACACACATACACATACACACACACACACACACACACACACACAGGGCACCTGCTTCAAGCCTCTGGTGCCAGACTGTGGCCGGGCCTAAGCCATTAATAGGACATCCACTGAGGGCTCCCGCACTGTGAGAGGAGGCAGGCTGGTCTGTGGGACTTCCACTCCCCCAGTCTACGAATTTCATGCACCGGGCCTCTAGTATCTTATAATTGAATCAAACTCTTATTTTTTTTCCATAGCATAAATACTTCATTTAAAAATATATATATTTTTATTGATATTATAAAAGAAGGGAGAGAGCATAGCCGGTTTGGCTCAGTGGATAGAGCATTGGCCTGCGGACTCAAGGGTCCCAGGTTCGATTCCGGTCAAGGGGATGTACCTTGGTTGCGGGCACATCCTCAGTAGGAGGTGTGCAGGAGGCACCTGATTGATGTTTCTCATCTATGTTTCTAGCTCTCTCTCTCCCTTCCTCTCTGTGAAAAGTCAATAAAATATATTTTAAAAAAAAGAAGGGAGAGGGAGAGAGAAATAGACACTTCAATGATGAGAGAGAATTAATGATCAATTAGCTGCTTCCTGCACGCCTCCCACTGAGGACTGAGCCTGCAAGCTCAGACATGTGATCTGACCAGGAATCGAACCATGAACTTCTGGTTCATAGGTCAATGCTCAACCAGTGGGACACACTGACCAGGCAACATTTCACATTTTGGACCTGGATTTCTCATCCTGCAGTGCAGGATTTCAAGGACAGGAAACTCATTTACTCAAGCAGATCACTGCAGTGATAGCAAACAGGCTGCTACTGCTCCCAACCGTGCTTCCTGAACTATGTATGTTTCCATTTAGAGACATAGCAGTATATACAACTTATGGCAGTTTCTACAGCTGTTTTAATAAGTCACCAAAGTCTTAGTGGCTTAAACAATGCACGTTTGTTCTTTCACAGTCACAAAGACCAGAAGACTGAAATTAGCTTCATTGGAATGCAATAAAGGTGTAAACAGGGCTATGCTGTTCTCCCCCCAACCCCCCCGCCCTGCCCTGCCTGGAACCTTTAGGGAACTGTTCCTGCCTTGTCCAGATTCTGGTGGCTGCAAACATTCATTGGCTTGTGGTTGCATTGGCTTAATCTCCAACTCCAGCATCTTCAAATCTTTCTCTGCTCTGCCTCCACACTGTCTTCTCCTCTGTGTGTGAGCCTAATCTCCCTCGGCAGACCTCTTATAGGGACATATGTGATTGCATTGAGGGCCCACCTGAATAATCCAGGATGATCTCCTGATTGCAAAATGCTATATTAATTATATGTGCCATGACACTTTTTACAAATAAAGTGCCATTTACTAATTTTATGTATTGGGGGACATATTGGGGGGAGACTGCTCAGTCCACTACACATGTCTTTGATTCTAGATATACACTACTTCCTACAGGATAGCATATTTTCTTCATATATCATTTCCAAACTGCCGCTTCAACTTTCTCTATAGTGAAGTATGTACTATCCTATATAATAAAAGGCTAATATTCAATTGTCCCCTCCACCAGGAGTTTGGCCAGTGGGTGGGGCTGGCCCACCAACTGCCCGCGGCCCCTTCCTTCGGCTGGCCCTGCCCCTGATCAGCCCCCCCACCCCTCCAATTGGGGGCGGGACCAGCCAGCCAGCTAACCTCTCGCATCCTCTCCCCTAGCTGACCTGGCCTGATCAGACCCAATCAGGGCGGGCTGACCAGACCCCATCAGTGCACAAATTTGTACACCGGGCCTCTAGTGACTAATAAATCCTATGGTTACAGAACCATTCCCAAACCTCCTTTGGTGTAGAGTGGGTCCCCTATGCCAATGTAATGTTATGTTGGCTCCTATGCCAGTGGATCAAACAAAAGTCATCAAATACTCATGCTGGCTCAGGTCCTATGGGAATAAAACAAACAAACTAACAAAAACAACTCACACACAACTATGTATCTGCTTCTGCAATGCTCTGGCTGGTATGGCTCAGTTAGTTGCATGATGTCCCATGCACCAAAAGGTTGCCAGCTTGATTCTCAGTCAGGGCACATGCCCAGGTTGTGAGCTTGATCTCCAACTGATTTCCAGTAAGGGGCATGTAGAAGGCAGCTGATCAATGTTTCACTCTCACATCAATGCCTCTCTCTCCCCCCCTCTCCTTCCCTCTCTCTCTACAATTCAATAAAAATATTTTTTTTTAAGAAGAATAAATTACAGCCCTTTTCTATCACTCTTCAAATATATCAAGGTCGGTCATGAAAAAGACAAGGAAAGACTAAAAAACCTCAAAGATTAAAGAAGACTAGTAAGATACCACAGGATACATGTAATTTGGTATCCTGCTTTAGTTGGAACTAGAAAAAAATAAAGAGGCTAATTTAAAAAGTAGGGATATGAGTAAAGTATATAGTAAAAATATATGTCAATGCTAATTTCTTAGTTTTTATAATTGTGCCACAATTATGCTTTCAGTAGGGGAAACTGGGTGAATAATGTATGAAGGATCCTGTACTATCTTTACAACTATGCTGTAAATCCAAATCAGTATAAAACTAAAAGTAATATATTTGGGGGCTACTCCTGTCACCAACTGTCTTAGGTTTGGCATTAGAATCTAAAGTAGAATTTAGTGTTTCGGTGTTTATTACCCTTAGGATCAACAACTGTAGACAAAAGAGAAGGAAGTAGAAACAAGTAGATGGGAGCAAGCAAACTGTGAAGACCGTGTATGCAGAATTCTAGAGATAAAATGATTCAGGGGGTACTTCCACTTTGAGCAGAAGTGACTGGGCCTTGGTTCTTCAGCCTCAGGGAGTGACTCCATGTGCACTCTCTTGCAGGGTGCACACCTGAGTAGGAATCTTCCTGTGACTGAGGCGCTGATCATTTAAGGTTGCCTACTGACAGCACACTAACCCCGTGGAAAAAGTTCCCTCCTTGAAGAAGGATGAAGATGAGGCATCTCCTTGTCCAGACTAATTACCATAGAGGCAAAGGAGCTGAGGCAGTGGGCAAACAGTGATACCATCCGCCGCCTCTCTCACAGAGCACACCGCTCAGGAGCTTCTGGTCTCATAAAGCGAAGAGACAGCCTTTCTCCTCTGCAGCTAGAGTACCAGATCTCACAACGGAGCCCCCTCCTCTAGGTCAGGAGTTAGTATACAGCCGGAAATGAACAACCATCACCTAATGTTGTTTTTTGGGGGGAGGTTACATACAGATCTGAAACAAAACTGTGGAAATGTGAGTGATTCATTTCTCATCCTTTCAGTGGTCCATTTGAGAAATGTATTCTTCTGGTCTACGTAGCTGTATACACCGCACATGCAGAAATATTTTTCAGAAGGGGAACCATTCCACCAGTGACACGGAATGATTCCCATTAAATGTTAAGTATTGGCTCCAAGAGGCAGCAGGCAAGGAGAGGAGTCACTGTTTAGCCGAGGGTGACTGAGCCTGATCATCAGGAGAGGGTAGGTGGGAGAGAAAATATGTTTGATGATGAGGCTAATTTACTGGGACTTTTTTGTTGTTTCTTCCGTGCCTATTATTTTGTTAATTCCTCACCTAAGGATATTTGTCCATTGATTTCAGAGAGAGTGGAAGGGAAGAAGTGAGGGGGGAGGGAGAGAGGGAGGGAAGGCGAGAGAGGGGGAGAGGGGGAGAGGGGGGAGAGAGAGAGAGAGAGAGAGGAGAGCGTCATTGATGTGAGAGACACATATCGACTGGTTGCCTCCTGCATGCAACCCAGCTACATACCCTTGACTGGGAATTGAACCCATGACCCTTCAGTGCATGCACTGGTGCTCTAACCACGGAGCAAGCCAACCAGGGCTTCTATGCCTATTTTTAAAAATAAATTGATAGCTCCAACAACTATAGACTTAGAAAAGCATTGTGACCAGCACCGAAGACCCCTCAAATATGAGGGGCTATGTAACCATACCAATCAAGCCTTCTAGACCACCAGAGATACTTGCTGAGGTTGAGGGGGATACACAACAGGTATTAGTAAGAGAGAAATGACGTGTATCAGTTATAGCCTCAAGATCAACTACAGTGATGGCAGCTAGACTCCATTTCACTAACCTTCCCTGTGTGTGTGCCCAGCAAAGGAGACAAACCAGGTGCTATTTTCAGATGAAGTGAACTGATTACTATGTAAAGCCAGTGCACTTATGAACCCTGATGAAGACTCTAGTCTCTGTTCCACTGTGCTTCCCAGATTCTTCCTCTTCCGTGTTGAAACATCCCATTCCCCGCCTGAGAGAACTATTGCCAGTCTATGCCTCACAACTGCATCTCTTTCCTGGATTTGACCAGACTCAACCCGGTCTCATGCCCCCTCCACCAGGGAATGCCACATAAATGCCAGGACAACATGTGGGTATAAACTTCACAATCCTTGCTTTGATTTGGGATAACTCTGAAGGGTCACCCTAGTTTTTGGAATTCTCTGTGGCCTTGACTTAAGCCTCTGTCATAATGCTGCTGAATCAGAAAGAGAATAAATGAGAACAGAGATTAATCTGAGTGTCAGATCATCAAGGATCTTGCAGGTCATGATAAAGACGTTGGGTCTTTATTCTAAGGGGGATGAGAAGTCATCGAAGATTTTGATCACTCTTGCTACTTAACAAAAATATCATCTCAGGGTTGGAGGAAAGGGTAAGAGTGAAACAAGAAGCTCAGTAAGAAGCTATTAAAATATTCAGGGAAGAGATAATAGTGACTTGAACTAAAGTGGTTCAATAGAAGTGATGAATATTGAGTTGACCAATTTAAATAATATTTCAAAGTCTGTGCCAACAAGATTTTTAGTGCATTGCCTATAAGTTGTGGGACCAAAAAAAAGTAATGGGCAATTTTAAGATGGTTGTGTGTGTGTTATCACTAGGCCAATTTTTAAGGTCAGATTCCTACCTGTCTTTGTTTGTATGGTTTCTGATCTTCAACCAGAGCAAAGAATGTGATTCCATCATAACTATGTAGTTATTGTCTAATACATAGGAGAGGTGGTGAAACATGAATGCTATGACAGTGTTTTAGTCACATGCCATACACTTCATCCATGTTTTATAACCACCCAGAAGGACTATAAAAAGGAGTTGATCGAGTAGGAACCTTCAAGGCAGTTTTCTGACTCAAACTTTTGAGAGCTGTGTATTCCCAGAAGCTCACTTATTATCCCTTTGCATGAGCTACTGTGACATCAACACAAAATGTATAGGAGATGGTATCCATGTTGCAGGACTTCAATGACTCATTCTGTTGCTTTGATCTGATAGAGTCAGCTTATGGCAACAGCAGTAGCAGCAGCAAGTAGGTAAACTGGGTCACTCAGAAGATCAGGTTTATAGGGAACCCGCACAGACCATAAGGAGCCTGAGCCGCATAGTGGCATTGGGTATCAAGCACCAGAAAGAAAAGGGGAGGCAAAGGAGAAGAAAAGTGCTTTTTTATTAGCCGCATTCAAGTCAGCTTTACTTGGCTTCCCATTACTGATATGGGTAATGAGAGTGCCCCAAATACATGTGTATATCTGCAGACTCATGAGAAATATGGCTCTTAGTAAGAAATGACAACATCAGGAAATGGGAAAATGAGAGTTATCTAGCTGTGGCTTAAAAACAGAAAAAGGTATCACAAAAGAGGCTAGAGATAAGTTTCCTTTAGGTCAGAGTGTGCTAACCAGTTATTTCCAGCTACTCTGCTAAGGCACAGGGTTGACTAGACAATGGGGAACTAGAAATTTAGTATGATTTCAGGTTGAGTAGAGTTGCTCATATTTCTTGAATTGGTAAGTAACCTACAGTCTCTTCAAGTTGAGTGTGTGTGTGTGTGTGTGTGTGTGTGTGTGTGTGTACAGGTGTTTGGAAACAACTACTACATAAGAATGTCAAATCAGCAAAACTGTATCCAAAATTATGAACCTAGAATAACTTGGGGGTGGAGGGGAGGACTTTATCCATAAAAGAATATCTGGAAAAAATCATGATAATTAACACTAATCAGAACTCTGCTTTTCTGTGGGGGTTTTTTCCAAGTCAAATATAGTTAAAAATTGGAATTTTATCATTTTGATATAGATTAGAACTTGGCAGATGCAGTATGTCATCTGTCTTTGATGGATTTTATTGTAGGAGGTAAAGTGAGTCACTTCATCTTTCTAAAGATGATTTCATTTGAGTAATCAAATTTTATAATTATTTTCAGCAAAATATTCAGCAACTTATTTCACTATTTCTGATATAGTGAATGCAAATTAACAATGAAAGCTGTTGTTTTTCTTGCACATCCTCCTCACACATTTATAAAATGGTTATAACCTGAGAGAAATGCTAATTATATTGGTGTTAATGCAGAATGACATAGGAAAGAGAGAAACATATGCTGAAGGAAAGAAGTACCTTATAAAATTAAAAAAGAAAAAATCAGAATTCACACAAAATCCTTGAAGTGGGTTCACAGCACATTCTTTCATAATGAAAAAAACTTAAAAAACATAATCTTTAATAATTAATTCAAAAGCCAGACAATAGCATTTATTCTTTTATAGAAATAAAATATAGTACATATAGGAATCCATGGGAGCTACATTTTGAAAAGAGTCCCACTTTCCTGGACAAAATCATTTTGTATAAATGTCACTTGATAAATAAAATTCCATAAATCTCCACAACATTTTAGATAACTACTGTCTAGGTTCTTTCCACATCACTCTCTAGTTATGTGCTGTACAATATGTGGCTATTAAAATTTATTAAAATAGCCCAAACCGGTTTGGCTTAGTGGATAGAGCATCAGCTTGCGGACTGAAAGGTCTCAGGTTCGATTCCGGTCAAGGGCATTTACCTGGGTTGCGGGCACATCCCCAGTAGGAGATGTGCAGGAGGCAGCTGATCGATGTTTCTCTCTCATCGATGTTTCTAACTCTCTATCTCTCTCCCTTCCTCTCTGTAAAAAAATCAATAAAATATATTTTAATAAAATAAAATAAAATTTATTAAAATAAATGTCAAACTTGAGATCCTAGTCACATTAGCTTTATTTTGATAGTTTATTATGGCTAGTGGCTTCCATATTGGACAGCATAGCAGTAGCACATTTCTATCACTGACAAGATTTTTATTGATTGCACTGCTCAAGATTATTAAAAGTAGTGACTTTTCCATCTCAACCTCATTCTTCCAAATAAATTAGTTGGGCAAGAGGCCCTTTTATACCTTCTTCAATCTATATTAACCAGAATTTTAAATTTTTAGATAAATAGAGCAAATTTTGACAGAATTATAGTACAAAGAGTGCTCATTCTTAGCATGTGTCTTATGACAAAAACAGTAACGAAAAATATAGTCTTCAAAAGTTAAAAATATAACTGCTACATGGCTCAGCTATTCCACTTCTGGGTATTTATCTAAAGAAATCCAAACACTAATTTGAAAATATATATGCATCCCTATGTTCATTGAAGTTTTATTATAGGCAAGACTTGGAAGCAACCTAAGTGTCCATCAATAGACAGCTGAATAAAGAAGATGCTGCAATCCAGTGGTGAGCTGAAACTAAACCCCAGCTTAGGAAACAGGGTTATTCTTCATGTGGATGACTTTGTGCCGAAATCATGGGAACAACCAGGGGGAGGGAGGGAGGGAGGGAGGGAGGGAGGGAGGGAGGGAGGGAGGGAGGGAGGGAGGGAGGGAGGAAAGAAGGAAGGAAGGAAGGAAGGAAGGAAGGAAGGAAGGAAGGAAGGAAGGAAGGAAGAAAGAAAGAAAGAAAGAAAGAAAGAAAGAAAGAAAGAAAGAAAGAAAGAAAGAAAGAAAGAAAGAAAGAAAGAAAGAAAGAAAGAAAGAAAGAAAGAAAGAAAGAAAGAAAGGAGACAGAGAGGTATGGTACATATATACAATGGAATACTACTTGGCCATAAAAAGAATGAAGTTTTAACCATTTGTGATATGGATGGACCTAGAGAGTATTATTCTAAGTGAAATAAGTCAGATAGGGAAAGACAACTACCACATGAATTCACTTATATGTGGAATCTAAAGAACAAATAAATGAACAAAAAAAAACCCCACAAACTCATAGATACAGAGAAAAAACTGGTGGTTGCCAGAGGGGAGAGAGTTTAAGAAGATGGGTGAAAAACGTGAAAGGGATTCAGAAGTACAAACTGTCAGTTATTAAAATATTCACGGGGATGTAAAATGCAGCAAAGTGAATATAGTTAATAACATTGTAATAACTATGTAGTGTCAGCGGGGTACTAGGCTTAATTGGGTAATCACTTCATGAGGCACCTAAATGTCTACTCACTATGTCATACATCTGAAACTAACATAAGATTATACGTCAACTGCAACTGAGAGATACATTTTTTAAAAATGACATAGCAAAAAAAAAAAACAAAAAAAAACACTGGCACACAATATTAACTGAAAAAAATATTTGAGATGTTCACTGTGTTAAGTTTTCAGGGCCTGAAGATTTTGGGTATCCTTTACAATCAAAGATCTACTGAGATGCATGGTTAGTTAATACAATTTATGTTACCTCTCTAAGAAATCAAGAAACTAAAGGACTTATTCAGCTCTCAGGTGGTTAGTGCCATGGGAAGGGTACACATACTGAGAGCTCAGAAAAATGCAGCATAAGCTTACGTCAGGGCAACTGATTGGCAATTGGCAAGAAGATTTCTAGCTGCAAAGTCCTTTCCGGGTCACTTTATTTGCACTGAGGCTACTATGCAATTTTTTCAGAAAGTCTGTCAATTAAATTGTAAGCACAAGGCGTGTTGTGGAAACTGAACTCGTGAGCATGTTATGTGGCACAGGTGACATAGAAAACAGACTGTGTGTGCATGTGCTCCTCTGCTTTCCTTTCTCATCCTCCTAATTGTTGGTCAATAGATGGGATGACATGCGGTGGTATAGAATGTGAGCACTGAGTCTATCATGACAACATTAGGATAATAAAAATTGAATCTGCACCTCCACCAACCAAAGGAGGGTGTTGAATTGGGGAAACAACATAATAATTTAGAGGTAATGGAAGAGAGTCTTTGGGAAATATTTTAAAATTAGATTGCTATTTGAGAATATATCGGAGAAATTACCTAAATGTGATAAGGTGAATTAGGTCTGTAGTTTCAGAGTCTTTCCTCATCATGGCTGAGGCAGATTTTTTTTTTAATTTGAATTTTATTCCTTAGGATTAATGTAACAATAATCTTAGAGTTTTCAGGAATAACCTGAATGCCTCGTTCACAACTGAAAGAGTGTTTTGCTCCATATTTTCAGAACGTATTGCTCATGTGAAGATGAATATTCCTGAGATGCACGTGTTTAACTGATATAATGTATCTTTAATTTATCTAACATCATTCCCCTGCTCTATAAATTAAGTCTCTGGTTTCCAGATTTCCATTGTCTTCTTGAAGTCAACCAGGTTCCTCTAGGTTTCAGAGTAGCATATCCAGCTTGGGTTTACATTTTAATTCAGGTATCACTTGTTTTGAACCTATTTCTTTCTCTTCTGTATATCACATTTGATATTCACTTGTATATTATAATTGCGTTGAGTAAAAAGAAATGTATTACTTAAATCATATTAATATGTTAATTTATTTAGAATGAATATCCCATTCTTCAAGGGAAAAAACATTGAGTAAGATGGACCAATAAACACCAGGTCTACTGATGTTGAAGATAGATAACTGGAGTTAATGAATTTACTCAGGAGAGTTGCACTTATATTCTACATATATATTTTCTAAATAATGCCCCAAAGTCTATATGATATCACTCTCTAGGATTCTTAATTTTTTTGATGATGAAGTCTGAAGAATGACTTCATGGTATAAGAAGAGCAATTTATACTATACCCATCTTTTTTTTGTCATAATAGAACTTGACAGTGTCATATCCTGGGATCAAGGTTTACTAAAAGGAAGCTGGATGTAGTTTCTTTTTCCCTCCAAGAAGTACAAATAAATGTGTTTTTTTCTACCATGAGAGCTTGGGTACAGTCAGTATATAGTTTCTTCTCAATGAGTGGTTTATGGAAAAAGGATAAATAAGATGTTTTGACAAAGGATGTTAATCCTTCATTGATTTCTTTACCCAGTTCAGAATAAGCTAAAGGATATTGCCTAGGTTTGGCTAATGTCAACCAAACACAAAAGATTTATTGGAAATCTTCATTGAGGAATTGAGATTCATTAGTATATGAGATTTTCTAGAAGGGCTCTGGATCTTTCATATATTATGCATAATCTCTCAGTAAATCAGTGGTTCTCAGCCTTGGCTGCACATTAGAATCACCTGGGAATCTTTTTAAAATCCTGATTTCTGGATAAGAAATCCTTTTATTTGCTATAAAACTATATTTCTAGATAAGGCCTTATCCAGAAATCAGGATTTTAAAAAGATTCCCAGGTGATTCTAATGTGCAGCCAAGGCTGAGAACCACTGCAGTAAATGATTTAAACCACATCTCCATCTCACACATATCTAGTTTTGACTTTAGCTACCTCTCAAGCAAATTGGTACCAGATGAGGAGTGAGACATACTCCAAGAACCAATTTGAAAACAAATGGATTATTTAATACAGAACCTGGCAAAAAAGGGTGAACTGTATTAGTGTTTTTTTGTTTGTTTGTTTTTTATCCTAAAGAAAAAGCTGTCAGTATCTCACCATATTTAAATAAATAGCTAGACTGTGATTATTGGGGGGGGGAGGGGGTTAAAATCAAGAATTATAAATAAAAAATCTCTAGGTTAACTTTGAAATGAAATTATAGTATGCATTCACGATTTTATTTCTTTAAAAAAATGTGTATAGTATTCCTATTTCTGCCTCTAAAAAATAGCTAGAAATGATTGACAACTCCAAATTGATAAGCATCCCCATTGCCCAGATTATAGTATATAAATACTATTTCCCACTTGGAGAAACCAGGATTACCTGGAAAAAAAGGTTAAATCAAAGTCTGAGATAGAAAATATATAATATAAACCTGAGAAATTTTGTGTTAGAAAGCAAGGGTATGAGATTCTATAAAATAAAAATGAGTCACCATGAAAAGGTATGGTGTAAGCTGGGACAATTTAATGATTTCAGTTTATCAAAACATAAAATATATATAAACACATAAATTTATAATAAAAAGTTTTTTTTAAAATTTTCACTGTGCACTAATAAATATGGCTAACAACTCATTTTAAAAAAGGGAAAGGAATCAAGCATGCACCTTTTATTTGCTATAAAACTATTTCAAGGAAACTAAATAATTGATGAGGAATAGTTCTTAAAGAAAATGCTAGTAAGGTGAAAGAAAAACTAAAGCTAGAAAACTGTTTTATTCACTCCTGGTTTTATAACACAAACTGGCTGTAATCCTTAATGCATAATGAAGCTATTAGGCAAAAGTTGATGGGGAACTTTATAATAGATGGATCAGCTGACAGCATCTAAGTCCTATCACCACTACTACCATCAGTATTAGAGGGAGAGAGTAATGTCCTCAAGATGATGACAGAGGTCCTTTCTGACTTCCCTTGTCCTGACAAGACCCACCAGGAACTCTCCATAGTGCTGATTTTAGAATCTGCGGGTGAGGCCGAGGCACCCCTGTTCACCTCACAGACTGAAGACCATGTTGGAAAATTAAGAGAAGCAGCTCCACTCTGACCATATCACACTTCCCCAGTGAATGCCTCACCAAGGGGAAGCCCTTGAGCTTATGGGGTTTCCAGTTGGGAAAAAAACACACACACACAAAAAAACAAAAACAGGAGCCCACGGTGAATATCCAGCACCCCAGCATTGGGAGGCTCACTTCGCAGACATTACCGAGGAAATCTACTGGGCTTTCTCACCAGGTAAAAACTGCCAGGGAACACAGCCAGCAAACTTACCCAACCAGACCAGGTAAAAACCTGGACGGTAGGCAGGGCTTATCTCAGCCAGTGCTCAAATCCTGGCAGACTGCCTTCTTCCTAGAGCTGCTCCTGAGCAGAGATCACAGCCAGCCTCCCTGCCATCTGCAGAGCCAAGCTGGTGACATAATCTGGAGGAGGAGTTCGACGGGAAGTTCTGCCTGGTACAGAGGACTAGCCAGTGAGCTGTGCTGGCTGTGGATCTTGTTCCATGGCCGCCCTGGTCAGGGAAACACATCTGAATCCCCACCTACTATTAATTGTGACCCCCAGCCCTGGCAGACCCAGAAGCCTAACCAGGGGATCTGGGCAGCTGTGCAGCTCATCCTGTAGCCATGCTTGCAATAGCATCTGAGCACAAATCTTTACCAGTGGCCCTATGTGTCCATCCAGAGCACCTGTTGGGCAGTTCTGCCTGATTTAGGTCCCCAGCCAACAGACCATCCTGGTTGCAGGGCCTGCTCTGTGTCTCCACACAGACAGGAAAACACACCCGAGGACCCTCTCAACTGCTCAGTAGAGCCACAGAGCCCATCCCACACTTGGCAGGGAACCAAGCCAGCAGTACTGTCCAACTGTGAGATCTAGGCTGTGGGCCCACATAACCAGGGAGCCTTAACAATGCTTCGGAATAGCCTCAGAATACATCCTAGGGTACCACCCAGCCAAGAAGCGCACTTACAACCTGTCCAGCATATGACCTTGGCCAACTACTGAGTGCAAGTTGAAGCCTTGCCCAGACAGGAAGCCCAGATAATGATCAAGTCCAATGTCAGAGCATAGCATGTGACCCCACCCTAAGAGGATCCCCAAACAGTGACTCTGCCCAACTGCAGAGCATAGTCTCTTGCTTCACCCAAGTTCAGGGTTATGGCAGGAGGCCCCTCCTGACCAAGAAGCTCAGCCAATGACCTTGCCCGACAGCCTGTACAGTCAGTGGCCTACATGAACTTAAAACCCAGCCTGCAGCTTTACTCTAATTCAGGGCATAGTCTGTGTCCCCACTTGACTGCATAGCACAGCTTGAGTTCCCGTTCAAGTGTGAAGCCCTGCCTGGGTCTCTGCCAGTGCACACAGTCCAGCCAGTGGCCCCTCCAGTCACAGACTGAGATTCCAGCCAACCAGGAATGATTGTGGAGCCAAGTTGTAGCCCTGCCAAAATGATAGCCCATCCAGGGGCACCACACTGCCAGGGAACACAGCCAGCAAACTCACCCAACCAGAGTTTATTGCAGAGTCCAGTAAATGGTTCCACCTGACCACAGAGAGCAAGGAGAAATTTTACCCCATTCCACTCACAGGCCCTATGTGAACATGGTGCTCAACCAATAGGCCCACTCAAATGCAGAGACCACAACACAAGCAATGGCCTTGCCCAATAGAGACCCTGATAGCAAGTCCCATCTGCCAATAATGCTACCAGCTGAGCCATCCTGAGCTGACTGATGAAGGACTATCCCTGCCAAAGGAAATCTCTAACCCTGGGAGATAACAGCACAAAGAATAAAGGGTCATGAAAACTTATGTAAATGTTATACCACTGAAAAGAAACTAAAAGGTAGTATCACTGGTAAATATAAATGCAAAAAATATTTTTAAAAATTAGAAAACAGAACTTATTAGAACATTAAAAGGCTCATATACTATCAAGTGTGATTCATCCCTGGGAGGCAAGGATGTTTTTAACATATGCAAATCAGTAAATGTGATACATCACATTAATGGAATGAAAGATAAAAATCACATCGTATCAATAGGTGGAGAAAGTACAGTTGACAAAATGTGACATCTATTCATCATAAAATTCTCAACAAATTGGTTATTGAGGGAATATACATCAACATATTGGAGGCCACACAGCAAGTCTACAGCTAATGTTATACTCAACAGTGAAAGTTTTCCTCTAAGATCAGGAACAAGAAAAGAGTGACCATTCTCATCACTCTTATTCAACAGAATAGTACTTAGCATTCTAACTTAAAAAGAAATAAAAGGAGTCAGAATAAAAAAGAAATAGGTAAAATTGTCTGTTTTCAGATAACGTGATCTTAAATATATAAAATCCTAAAGGCTCAACCAAAATCTTGTTAGAACTAATCAATATAATTAGTAAAGTTGCAGGATACATAATCAATATACAATAATCAGTTGTATTTCTATACAGTAACAACAAATTATCTGAAAAAGAAATGAAGAAAACAAGCCCAATGTACAATAGTATCAAACACAAAATGTTTAGCAATTAATTCAAGCAAGTAGGTGAAAGATCTATACACTGAGACCATGCCACTGATTAAAGAAATTGGAGAAAACACACCCAAAAAGGGAAACTCCCTTATGTTCCAGGATTGGAAGACTAAATATTGTAAAAATATTCACATTATGAAAAGCAATCTATAGATTTAATGCAATCCCTACCAAGATTTCAAAGGCATTTTTTTACAGAAACAGCAAAAACAAACCTAAAATTTACATTAAACCACAAAAAGAACTTGTATAGTCAAAGCAATCATGAAGAAAAAAAAAAGTTGAGGCATCACCCTTCCTGAATTAACACTATATTATAACTTTATAGTAATCAAAATGCACTGGCATAAAAACAGACACATTTACCAATAGGAAAGAATTGAGAGCCCAGAAATAAACCCATGCATATGTAATTAACTGATACTTGAAAAGGGAGCTAAAATGAAGGAAAGATAATCTCTTCAATTAATGGTCCTGGCAAAAAAAATGGATATTCAAAAGCAAATGAATGAAACTAGACCCCATCTTTCACTACTCTCACATATTGACTTGAAATGTATTAAAGACAAATTTAAGACCTGAAGCCATAACACTTCAAGAAGACAACATAGGGGGAGGGGCGCTCTTTGTCATTGGTTTTAGAAATGATACAACACCTGAAGACAAACAACAAAAGCAAAGATAAGTAAGCAGAACAACATTACACTGCTGGTCAAGTACCAAACACATTCGGCCCCATTTAATTGGAAACAAAGGTGTATCATAATTTTGCTGAGTTACCCCTAAACTACTATCGACACAAATTGTCCTAGAAGGATCTGATTTCAGTTCAGTCTCCAAGAAAAAAGGGATTTTTTACCCTAACATTAGTTACTTTTCTTTTTCACCCCTCTCATTTCATGGTGATTCTATTTCTGTGGGGAAATGTGACCACCAAAGAGAATATGAGATACAGACACATAGGACTCAGTTTAGAGACCGCTGAATCTTTACACAAATGTGGCCAGTCAGGAACAGAAGGCATATATGAGGAAGGAAAGGCCATTATGGAAATCTGATAATAACACTATACATAAGGATTATGTAAATTGGCACAAGTTCACAAACAAATACTGATAATATAAGGTCACTGGAGCAAGATGTGAAAAATCCCTAGCAGATTAGACCATGTGGTAAAAAAAAAAGAAAAAAAAAATCAATGCTGAATCAAGAGCGCCCAGCTTAAAAATAAAATGTAGACCCCACCATACCCATTAATTTCCTAGAGAAAAAGACTGCATTTGTAACAGAACCCACTATATGATCTTCATCCCGTGCTGTGTACAGATTATTTAAACCATGTTGGTTCTAATTTGAGAATTATGGTTCAATCATTCTGTCCAAAGTTTAGCCATTTGTACCAACAAAAAAACTAAGTAACTTTCACATATAGATGTTTTATTTAGATGGTTATTTCTATTTAAAACAATATTCTAGTGCCAAGATTGAATGGAATCGTATGAACAACTTCTTGTCTCCCTGAGCTGAAGAGAGATGCCATAAAGGGAATTTAGGGCTGTGTCTGTGGTCAGATTGGGTTAGAATCTCGCCCCTCCCATTTAGTGCATTTCTTTC
The DNA here is from genome assembly GCF_963259705.1 of Myotis daubentonii. Taxonomy (NCBI): domain Eukaryota; kingdom Metazoa; phylum Chordata; class Mammalia; order Chiroptera; family Vespertilionidae; genus Myotis; species Myotis daubentonii. The sequence continues at coordinate 21,985,079 of NC_081848.1, read as the reverse complement.
CTGGTGTAGGTTGTCTGAGCATTCTAAACCTCAATTTCTTCTTTAGTATCACTAATATGATCCAAATCATAAATTAGTAATAAAGTAGATAGTACATGTAATTGCACTATATCTACCTACATCAATCTCTCTCTATATATTATCAGATAGTTATCCATTGTCATTAGTAGTAACATAATTGTTGCTAGTGAAGTTTTACAAAGCATGGTATACATATCTACATAGGTAGGCCCATATTAACATTTTCCATCTCACATTTTCCTACCTCTATGTAAATCCAGCTTTACTCTATAATGTTCAGATAGTTCAAAGTGTCAGAGTCCAGTGAAAAGCTAAATTTCCACTTTCATGTGGGGATAGCCATAGTGCCCAAAATTGTATACCTAGATGTACCTGTTGATCAGAACGAATGCCATTTTGAGGGAGAAAGATGCCTCTTCTCTTCTGTACTCATCCCACAAAACTATTCTATGGATTTTCTCTGCTAATGGGCTTTGAGCTCCAGAAACTACAGTGCAAGAATGCATTAGGGATGGGTGCGGTGGATGAAAGCTATCAGAATCATTTCTCTGTTTTAATATTCTCATAATTGACGCAGGATGTCACAATCACAAAGGTCATGAGCTCCATTTTATTAGAGAGAAAAATTCTCGACTTCTGCCTATTTTTATATAGGTAAATGCCTCGAGATCTGAAAATTGCCTTTTTCATTTTTTTCTTCAAAAGTCCTCACCAGAACTGGAAGCACAATTTTAGAGTAAAAGGATTTTGGCATTTTTGTTTGTTTTCTTTTTTTTCTTTTTTATTTTTTTAATATATATTTTATTGGTTTTTCACAGAGAGGAAGGGAGAGGGATAGAGAGTCAGAAACATTGATGAGGAGAAACATCAATCAGCTGCCTCCAGCACACTCCCTACTGGGGATGTGCCTGCAACTAAGATACATGCCCTTGACCGGAATCGAACCTGGGACCTTTCAGTCCACAGGCCGACGCTCTATTCACTGAGCCAAACCAGTGAGGGCTGTTTTCTTTTTTTTAAAAGCATGCACACACTTGCAATGGCTGGTTAATCTTATAAGTCAACATGACTGAGGCACAGGGTGCCTTGATATTTTGAGTAAATATTACTCTGGGTATGTCTGTGATGGTGTTTCTGGACAAGATTAACGTTTGAATTGGTAGAATGAGTAAAAAGACTGTCTTCTCTAATGTGGGTGGGCCTTATCCAATCTGTTGAAGGCCTGATTGAAACAAAAAGCCTAAATAAAGGAGAATTTGCTTCCTCTGCCTGTCTCTCAGTACATTATTCTTCTGCCTTCAAATTTACACCAACAGATTTCTGGGTTTCAGGCCTTTGGACTTGAACCAAGATTACACCATCGGCTCTCCCGAGTCTCAAGCTGTGTGTGTGTGTGTGTGTGTGTGTGTGTGTGTATTTTCCAGGAAAACTTCACTGTGCAAGTTGTAAAATATAGAGATAAATACATTAATATCTCTCTCAAGGTGATCACAGCTGACTAGAAAAGACGGCTAACAATAAATAATTCCAAATCGGTAAAAAACAAACAAAAAACACACACTCTGTGCTGGGGTTCTAAAGAACTATTGTAGCACAGGTTTTGGTGTTTTCAAAAAGGCTTCATATTAGGAGCAGTGCTTGGACCAACTCTAGAAAAGCCAGAAGCTTGGTAAGACAGATATGCAGCATGTTCACAGGCAATGAGGTGGAGAGACGCACGACACCAGTAGAAAACTACAAGTTGTTGTATTTGATCATCAGAAACTGCAGAAGTCTGTTGCAGGTCTCAGAGTCCTTTTACACTGCGCTAGTGCTTAGACACCTTTCTACTGGGTGATGGGTCGCCACTGGTTTGGTTTTAATCAGTGGAGTGACAAAATCGATTTGTTCCCTAGAACAACTGCTCTGTCAAAAGGATAAAAAATGGAGGAGGAGGACAAGAGGGAAGAGTTCACACATTTTTTTAAACCTCAAACCTATTTATTTGCTTGCTTTTCCAAAGGTTTGAAGGAAAAAATGGGTGTCTAGACACTGTAAATATAAATAATATTTTCAGAATAAAAATAAAATTTCCCAGTGTTCATTGCAATAAACGTGTTGTATTAAGACAATATATGCTTAAAACATTACTGTGGACTACAAATGTCACAGCTAAGAAGTAGTGTATCCTTGGTTCCTCCAAATATGACAAAATAATTTTCCAAATCAGAGCCTAACTCAGTGAGCTGCCCTGGACTATTTGGGAAATCCTTAATTAATAGTGTAATCTTTATAGAAATAATCACTCTGTGTGTGTGTGTGTGTGTGTGTGTGTGTGTGTGTGTGTGTGTGTGTGTAGCCTCCATTAAAAACTACAGTTTCTACTGAACAGCAAAGCAGGGTCCTTGACTCCAGAAAATAATTTAATAGATATAAAATATTAGTGGGGAAATGGATATTATACAGCCAATTTGTGTTTCAAAGACAATTCCCACAAGGTGGCACATTCCTTTGAAAAAGTAGGAAGGTGTTCTTGTGAGAATAAATGGGTAAACAACATCCAAAATTAATTCAGATAAAATAAGAGCTTGTCATGCTTTCCAACAGTACATAACGCCTCGGGCTGCCTTCAAAAGGCCACTGAGAAATCTTCCATTTGGACCAGGATCTATGAGTTGAACCCAAGAGAAGGATATAGTTTTAGAGGTGATTCCTCTGGAAGTAGATGTCAAGGAAACACCTCTTGCTTATGTCAAACCCATCTTTTCTTCTGGTTCCTTTTCTAGTCCTTCGAATAAGGACAGAGCATTGAGGTGGTGCAAAGAATAAAAAGGGAAAACATAACATTTACCCTCCATTCAACTAAAAATGACCATTCTGTGCCCTTTCAGTATTTATACATTTCACCCTAACCTTTTCATGTGCTCTAAAGTCAGACTTGAATCTTGAAAACAAGATAAATTGCTCAGCCCATAGATGTTGCACTTTGAGTTTAGTGTAGGGAGTACACAGTTTATTTCTCTGAACTAACTCTCTATGGGCAAAACACTTTTATTTGTAGAGAGTCACATCTGGGTCATCTAAGAAAATATCTACTATGAAGAACACTGTATTACATCTTTAGTCATAGGTGTTATCATTGTGTGTTGAAATTCCTTTAATAATGCTCTGAGTCCAACATAGAATGTTTACTAAAATTCAGATATTCTGATTTTCTAGTGATAAATCTTCAACTTCTAACATTAGCAGTCACTCCAGGGCAGGCTTGGTAAAGGTAAACTTCATTGTGGTTGCCTTGTGCTTAAAACATGCAAAGTTTTCATTTTATAAATCAATGGTTACCAGATAACTAGTTCTCAGTCACATGGATGGAAGTTACCAAAGCAGTTAATAAATGGTAATAGTACTGTGAAGACCCATGATTGCCCAACAAGAGCAGTTGGGTAAGTCATTTGGACAAGTGAGAGTACAGACATGGAACATTTAGAAATACCTAACAAGCTTATAATGAGATAAACTGTTACTGAAACTTTGCAATGGAAACACAGCTATAATGATATTTTTGAGAACAAACATGGGTCTATAATTATTAACAATAACTTCTAATTATTCAAATAGTCTAGAGAGACATTCAAGATGGGCATATATAATTTGCAGGCTTGGTTTTTTAACTGCAAACTAGCAGGCTTTACATTACATCCCAATTTCTGTGCGATGGGTCAGAAGAGAATGAAAATGTGTTATGAATTTCTGAGAGCAGTAATTTTAGTGCATTTGCACTTTAAAAATCAGAGCACTTTTAGAGACCTAGAATGGTATTGCACAATGAAAACGATGAAACTGAAATGCTCAAATATCACTGATGTAAACAGTGGCATGTCAATGAAGAATTTCAAAATTCCTAAGTTAATTCTTTACCTAACTATAAATAACTTTCGCAATTTCTGTTCATTTTTATTTTATTTTTGCATGCTTTCTTCCATGACATATTTGACTACCTTTAATGAACACTAAGGATAGAGTGAGTAATATGTGTAAAGGTCTGTGTACTCCACATCATGTTGCAAAAAGGGCTGAACACCAAAGATATGTATTTCCATTCCATGACAACTTCTGAGCCAAGCATGACAGCACAGAGCCCCTCTCATCTGAGGGAGTTACTGTTATGTGGCTAATTCTGAGCAATCACGGGGGAGCTGAGTCTATGTATAGCAGTTTTGGGTCTGTGTGCTTATAAATCTGGTGTTTCTTCTTCCTCTTTGTTCATGGAAAACATGGTTGTGATGTGATGAAAATGGCTATATTGTAGATTCAAGAGGCCATAATTCTGCATTTCTGCTTGAAAAAGAAACTTCTAGTCAGAAACAGCTACAATGGACTTGATGTGAATCAACAATAAATGTGAATATTGTTAAACTACAGAGATATGTTCTGTTTCTGTCTTTGTGTTGTTGTTTTATTATAGCAATTACCCTAACCTGAGTAATACATATGCATAATCCTCAAAATACACCGAATCATGTAAAATATTACTCCCATTTAACAGATAAATAAATTGAGCTCAGAAAAATATTTGCACAAGTTAGTGAATAGCAGAGAATATATTGAACTGAGGGTCATGTAAGTCTAAAGGCCATGTGTTGAACCAAAATTGACACTTTAATAATCACTTTACTTCATAATAGAAGTCACTGACTCTAAGACGTTCTAGGCAGTAAGCTAGAAGAAACACAGGCATAAAAGATAATGAGATATTTGAGGGCTTATTTGATTGTATTCATTTTCAGAAATACCCATTTCTTCTCTCATGTCTGCCGTGCTGCAATGTGGTTGCATTTTACTACTTAACCCATTGATTTGGGGCTTGGCTATATAATTTGATTTGAGTAAGACGTGAGCGTGAAAGTGATGTTATGAACAGGAGTTTTAAAAGGCATCATACATTTCTGTATCCCTTCTCCAGTTTAATCCCTATATATGAGGAAATCATTTGACTGTTCTGTGTAAGAAGATTACAGAATAACAAGACAAGTGGAGCAGATCTGAAGCTAGTCCAGACAAGCCAGGCTAACCCCATCTAAAACTAGGTGAACCAAGCGAAACTCAGCTGAGGGGAAGATAATGCACACTGGCATGAATGAGAAATATATTTTTCACATTGGAAAACACTGACATTCTGGGTTATTATCTGATGGCATATTATCTGATTATATGGATGGAACGAAGGGTGCATTTAGGAATATGGATTGCTTAGATAGTAAGGAGATATGACTGACATGCAAAGTTGAGGTTGCCAGATTGTTTTCAAATGCCATGCCAACTAGTTTAAAATATAAATTGCAGGAACTAGGAAGTTATTGGACTGGCATGATCATATTCTCCATTTGGGTTTACTGTTTATCCTCTGACCATAGTAAAATTAAAAAAAATAATAATAAATTTTTTAAAAAAGCCCTCAAAAACCACCAGAAAGTTTGCTGAAGGAGGCAAAGTTTCAGGATAGTAAACACACATGTGCCAACAATTCTTGTGTCAGGTATATCATATTTGGTTTATGCATCAGCCCAGATTGGCACATTGACCTTGATTTCTCACCACAGTGGCCCTGGCACTCGCTCATCCTGTTACTGGCTCCATGGAAGCAAACAGCTACTGCTAAAGCCATGGTTGTTACAGCTCAAGAAACACTGTGAGTAGTGTTACTGCTGAAGAGCGACTGTTTTCCTGCTCCCTGGCCAGAGAGTATTCTTAGTTGCTCTAGCCTTTCCTTTAGCCACCTGGCTTGTCTAGGGAAGCAAACTGGATTCTCAGAGAAGGAAATGATCCATAAGACAGATGATGACAAAAGAGACATAAAAGATGAGAAGCGTCCTAGCCAGTTTGGCTCCATGATAGAGCATCAGCCTGGGGATTGAAAGGTCCTGGGTTTGATTCCAGTCAGGGGAACATGTCCAGGTTGTGGCCTGATCCCCAGTAGGGGGTGTGCAGGAGGCAGCCTATCAATGATTCTCTCTCATCATTGACATTTCAATCTCTCTCTCCTTCTTCCTTCCTCTCTGAAATCAGTAAAAAATGTATTTAAAAAAATATGAGAAAGAAAAGGCAGAAAAATAAATGTCCTCCCTGTTCTGAGATGGCATTGTGCATACTGCCTCTCTGAAGACATCCCGTGATGGTATAATTACATGCTGTGCTCAGCCAAGAACTCACCCGTTTGTATTTGTTCCCTTCTCTCTAATTCTTTCTTTCTTTTTTTATGTGAACTGCTTCTCTCTCTCTCCCCACCTCAGGGAACCAGGATGAATATAGTGAGTGAAACAAACAGTACTGGCTTAGGCCTTTAGGTCAAACAACAGTGCTCACTTAATATAAATGTTAGCTATTGGCTTAACATTAGAATACATGAGTTTGAGTCTAAACTTAATCAATTATGATTTAAGTATTCTTGGATAATTCCTTTAAAGTGTCTAAGCCTTACTTTCCTTACGTATCAAAGAAACTGATCCCTGCTCACAGAGTTGTAAAATAACATGAGTCAGTCTGTACAGAATACTTATTAGACAGCATTGCCAATGTTATGAAAGTGTCAAAACACGCCTTGGAGTGGAAGATCGGGCGTAACATAGTACAGCAGAGAAATGCGTGGTAATAACTAAAGACATATGATTTGGATGTGTGATCAGGATTTTTTTTAAAGAAATGTAGATTATCCTGGGTCAGATGACTCAGTTGGTTGGAATATCACACCATACACCCAAAGGTTGTAGGTTGTGGGTTCAATTCCCGGTCAGAGAACATACCTAGGTTGCAAGTTCAGTCCATGGTTGGGGCAAGTATAGGCAACTGATTGATGTTTCTTTCTCTCTCTCTCTCTCTCTCTCTCTCTCTCTCTCTCTCTCTCTCTCTCTCTCTCTCTCTCTCTCTCCCCTTCTCCATGATTAAAAAAAGAAATGTAGAGTAGTGCTCATCAAGTATTCAGAAGCCCTTCATATATACTAACATTTAAAACTTAAAGTAACTCTATAAGAGAAGCTTGGAAAGTGGAGAACACAGATGTCGAGCACATGTATCTATAGGTTAGAAAGTGTTATGTCTGGGACCAAAATCTAAGCTGTGTTTGTAATCACCATGATAAACTGACAGACATATTTTGAGAAAATGTTGAGCAATTTAAACTTAGGAAAAGTGGCTATAACAAAAAGGCAGTCTCTATACCCTATGTTTTTTGGGTTATTATTTATCATCATTGCTTAAAGCCCCACTTTATCACATACACTCAGGCTATCAGCAGTAGCATTTATCATCTTGGACAGCATTGCTTAGAAGAGGACAAGGATCTCCCTATGACAGATCCTTGCAAATCAATTCTTATAAACAGGAGAAGAAAAGGTAGAATATACCTGATATTGCTTGATATCTTAGTGCAGAATTTATCTAATCAAAACATGGACATTATAGATCAGTGCTTAGTTTCATGTAATTTATACTTATATGTTTATAAATTTTAAAATGCCATTGACTACTACTAATACACAGAAAATGTTTTTTTTATTTTTAAACTTATCAACTCTCATCTCTATTTTTTAAAAACTCAGTTCAAATAAGGTTTAATTTTATAATTCATCAATTTTAAATATAGAAATTAGAGTTTTAACAAATATACACAGTTGGATATCACATGACATAGAATATTTTCATTATTCACAATTTTCCTTTGCTCTCCCCTTTGCTATAAAATGAAAGGGCAGAAAAGCTGCACATAGAAAGGAGAAAATGAATTTATATCCAGAATATGTAAAGGACACTTGCATGTCAATCATTAGGACAAATAACCCAACTATAAATAAGCCAGTGTTTAAAAAAGAATTGAATACATACTCCCCCAAGAATATGTCATTCCTATTTTAAGAGAGGAATCTAGAGCTTAGAAATTATTAATAACTAGTATAAGTTTACATTTGGTAAGTGGTGGACTTGGCATTCAAACTGAGGTCAGTTTGAGAGTAAAATGTGTGTGTTTTTTTTAAGTGGGAAGAAAGTGGTAAAGAGTAAAAAAAGTAAGAGAGGAAGGAAGTGAGAAAGAAAAACATAGTTATGGCAGTTATAATTTGAAAGCCCTAGTGTTTTATCTCACACCCTGATGTCCCAGAGAATATGTGAGTCAGTCAGTCAGGATAGCACTGAACTATATTGTTAAATAACTAGCACTTACAAAAACCAGAGAGAAAGATTTTATTCGATTTTTCCCAAGGAAAAAAGGAATGCCTTTTAAAAAAATAATATCCCTTTCTCTGGTGAATAAAAAGGTAATTTAATCACATGGCATGGAGTAAATATCCCCAAAGGTGATGTTTTAGGTTGGGAGATTCTAAGAATAGAGAACAAGTAAACAAAAGAATTCTGGTAACTTTCAGTTAACCTTCCTTTCTTCCTAAGATTGTCAAGTGCAGAAATTAGGATATTTTTAAAAAATTCTAATGTACTTTACCAGATGTATGCTAAGGAAAAGTAAAGTGAAAATGATGCTGTAAGTGTGTTTGCAAAGTGAAAAGTGTGGTTAAGCCTTTTTTTGTTGGATGGGGGTTATTATTGTTTAAAAGTGTTACAGGAGCATGAGTAAATGACTAACATGGCTTCAAAATCTTTTATGAGTCCTAGCAACTAGCCTCTGTGCGTATGTGAACAGAAATGTCCTGTGACTGCATGACAAACAGAAGAAATAATCTTATCTTGGCTCTTAACTGTTTTAATTTGTGAGCTTTGAGCTATGAATTTCTGAAACTGAATCAATCAAATTCTTTAAAGAGAAGTGGTCCTGAGATAAAATCATCAGCTAAAGACAACATGCTAAGAGCCTCAAATTGTCATAGCTGTTCACAGTATCTGGTTACTGAGTCTAAGAAATGTTCACATTACATGAAGAAGGTTGATAAAGGAGTTGGAACCATTTAAATATGGTTAACATTAATTAAAGGCAATACTTTATCTGCAATGCAGAGTCAGTAGATTCATTTGTCTCAGCACAAGTCCTGCAATAGGTATTGGTTCTCAGAAAGAAGTTTATCTAATATTAAATTTTTGAATGTTTAATATATACTCTTGTCAGTTTTTCAGTATGTGTTTGTCTGCTCAGGCTGCTGTAATAAAGTAGCATAGGCTGGTTGGCTTATAAACAACAGAAAATTATTTGTTACAGTCCTTGGAGCCGGCAGTCTAAGATCAAGGTGTCAGCATGGTGGATCCAGTGAGAGCTCTCTTCCAGGTTGCAGACTATCAACCTATCGTATCTTCAAATAGCAGAGCTCAGAGAGAGGAAGCCAGCCCTAATCCCATTATGAGAGGATTTAGAAAGACACTGTTTCCATTCACGAGGGCTCCACATTTAAGATTTCATCTAATCTGAACTACCTCCCAAAGATCATACCTCCTAATACTATCATATTGTAAGGCAGGGTTTCGACATATCAATTTTGAGGGAACACAAATATTCACTACACAATATACTTCTTCCAATGGAAAACATATTGTAAAGTGGGAAATGTCCATATGGAGAAGGGGGAGGTGGATTCTATTGATGTCCCCCCCCCCAAATGTAGTCACCTAGAAGTTATCTATCTTCTGTGGGCCTTAGTTTTGCCATCTATAGTATAAAAAGGGCTGCATGGGATTGTTTCAAGTCCCCCTTCTTGGTCTATATGAAAGATTCTCATCAATTTGTAATTATATAAATTATAAGTAGCACAATAGATAAGATTTTCCATTTCTTATAAAGTTTTTGTTTCTCAATGTCTCAAGACACACACTCTATCGAAATATATGTTCATTGATAATTATCTTTTTATGTTTATAAGCAAAGGGCAAATCAAATAAATGCTGTGAAGCTGGTAACCTTATTATGCTGCTAGTTCCTTGACATTTTGACAGCTATTTAGATTATTTTTGCATAAAATAACATAAATAAAAATGCAATTCCATTTCCCAATCCTTATAATTTGACTGGAGGCTGCACCTTTACTAGATTTTTATATTAGAAAGCTTAGATGACAAAGGAAATAGGCAAGTTATTGCTAAATCAAAATTGATAGCATTGGATAATGGAATTTACTGACTGGTAACAGGAGAAATAAAAAAAAAAATCCTTTGGTACCATAAAATGCTTGTGGTAAACATTCCTCAAGAATAGCAATGCACCGACTCAGCATTTTATTTTAAGTAAAGCCCTAGAAGAACCCTAATCCCCAAGTATGGCTTACACTTCTCCATCTATAGTTTTGCATTGCTCAGTGAATTTCTAGTTTCTTGAGAAATGTATGCTTGTAATTTAGTACTACAGAACTTTTCTCCGACAAATTGAATAAGAGAGCTTAAAGAGTATTTAATATAATGCAGGCAAATTTTTAAAAGCCCTTATTATTGAAGAGAAATCTTTTTAATGCTCTTTGGTCAGACTGACTGTCTACAATGATTGACTTTGATGGGGGGAAAAAATGTGCCTGGCTCATATCTGCAGTAGGAAAGAAAACCTAGCAATTACATTATCCGTTGTTTGGGCCTCAAACAAACAAGCTAATAGCTTCTCATTTAGCTAACTGGCTGTGCTTTGATTATAGGCCATTAGTGGGCATTAGAAAAGGAAAATGTTTGCTTGGACTTCTCCCATGGATATTTCAACTTCATATTAATGAGTCAAATTTAGTCAATTATTTCATATGTTAAAACCTTACTAAAGCAATATGGCTTAAATTAAGCTAAAAAGCCAATGGTTATTCAAACTATGTAACAAATTTCATATTTCCTCAGCAAAGATCTTTGCTTTCAAAATAGAGCAAAAGTTCAAATTAGGGACCTCGATTCCACCAACAATTACTAACAGGAGAACATCAGTTTGTCAACTGATATTCTCTAAGGGTGGTTTTATAAGTTCTTAGTTCCATGCCAGTATTTATTTTATTTGTATTTCTTGCCATTTTTAAAGACAACTAGAAAGAATGTGGCGGAGGTTGCTTAAGTGTGGCAAGGATCAGTGGGAAAAGAATGACTAATCAGCAGTGGATTCACTGAGGCCCTAGCCCAGAAGACGGGCCACTTAAGGCTGGCGGAGATAACTGGGGGGTAATTATTGCCTGAGGGGAGAACGATTTTGTCTAGTTGAGAACTGAGTGGCAGTGCTGACTCTTCTTTAAAGACAGCTGCCCAAGCAGAGAAGAATTTCAGTGTTTAAGTGCTTAGGAACAGATGTGCTACCTCCTACTCTTACTGTTTCTCAGTGGGAAACACTTTTCTGATTTTCACCCTTCCCCACTTTCAAAGAGTAAATGCCAGCTTTTGAGTGTGATTTGGGATACATAACAAACTATATTTCTCCATCTCTAGATAGTCTTTCTTCTTCTGCCATTCATCCCAATATTCTGACTACTATATCTCTATTAAACAAAAATAATTACAGTTATTAAAATTGAGGTCATGCTTCATCATGCTTTCATTTGTATAATGCTTTACAATTTACAGGGGGTTAATATGTACAGTATTTTTCTCACACAAAATATCAAGGAATATGTTAACATAACTCTCATCCTATATGATAAAAGCCTAATATGCAAATTGACTGAACTGCAGAATGAAGAGTTGATATGAAATGCACTAGCCACCAGGGAGCTTACAGGTGCTAGCAGGCCCCATGCCTCTAGTTTTACTTATAAAGAATTAATGGCTACACAATCAATAGTCTTAAGTATTAAATTCTTTGGATGATATCTTTTAAATGGAGAAGAAGAAGAAAGGTGATGAACTTCAGACTACTAAGAAGCACAAAAAGCTATAAAGAAATCCTGGAGGGCACAAGCAATTAATGCTTTCTTAGTAAAGTTTTGAAGAGAGAGGTGCCAGGACAGACAGATATTAAAACATCTCCCTGATATAGGAGTCACATTCAGAAGAGCAGACATTAAGGTAAAAGTAATCAAATTCTTGAAGAAGAGGATGGCGCTTTTCTTGTAAGACAATTGGGATTCTATCATGCCCGATGGAAAGGTTAGGACACTGCCAACTGAGAGTGGCATGAACAAGTCTAAAAGTTGTAAAACATGCCCTAGCTGGTTTGGCTCAATGAACAGAGCGTCGGCCTGCGGACTGAAGGGTCCTGGGTTCAGTTCCAGTCAAGGGCATATGCCTTGGTTGTGGGCTGGATCCCCAGTAGGGGGCATGCAGGAGGCAATCAATCAATGATTCTCTCTCATCATTGACGTTTTTCTCTCTCCCTCTCCCTTCCTCTCTGAAATCAATAAAAATATGTTTTAAAAGTTATAAAACATAACAGATAGGTGCTGTTAAATCTAGAATGAGGGGCATGTAAAAAAGGTTGTAATATAAATAGACAAATAGAAAGTTGTGTTAAGGCAGCAGCACTGAGTTTTTTAAACAACAGATCAAATATTTTAGACTTTAGAAAATAGTGTGGAATTTTACTAATTTTTATCTGATTTTGATCTGACGTTCCAGATTTTGGACTGATGCAGATATGTTAATCTGACAGGAGTCCCAGCAAGACAAGAGTGAGATTCAATCAAGTTCCATGTAGAGACTGAAAGGGTCCAGATCCCAGGCAAATGCCTCATGACGATCTCATGGCAGTATCTGGAGATGGGACCCAGGATGTTGTGTGTTGAGTTCAGGACTATTTGGTACACATTTCACAGAGATAGAATGTATGACTCAGATTTTTTTATTTGAGCCCAAGTCCTATTTTGAATATATTTTGACATTTCAAGTTAGTTTCTTCACCATTTTTTAAAATAGGAGCCAATTATTGATATTTATTTATAACCCCAATAGATATGCTTAATGAATAATTCTGAGCTCCTCTTGAAATCTGAATGTGTGACTAGGAGCTGCTGAAAACAGAGTATAAATGTGAGCAATAGCAATTATGGCAGTGTTTCTTAAGGGGACTCCAGTGTTGCCTAGAAGTCATGCAGAGAATTAAAGAACAGAACCAGATTCAGTAGTCTAATGCTGAACATAAATATTCTGCCGGGATAACAAATAAAATTAATACTACAGTGGTTTGTTTTTCAGTTTTGGCAGTAACGTGACTCAACTTAATTATGTTTCGTAAATAACACAGGATGATCAACAGTCACATTTCATCATGACTATCCTGGTTTTAGCACTGAAAATTCTGCAGCCAGAAAACCTATCATCCCAGGTAAACCAGGGTAGTAGATCACACTAATATTTCACTATAATTAGACGTAACTGAGTGTTTGTATACAGGTTGAAATTGGTCATTTTTACTTTTTAGTTAGAAATGGCTTAGTGTGTACCCTGGCATTATCAGATGAATCAAATGAGAGGTTTCACTCCAAAACTTTAGCCTACTTTTGAATGACCAGTTTAACCCCCTCCTGTAGCAGCTAAGCCCCAGGGTGTGTTAAAAACTCCATCAACAATATCTATAGTGGTTGCTATTTTAAGCATGTATGGACACCTATTCATGCTTTATTACTTTAGCTTATGTATCAATGTAACCAAGGTAATCTGGTTTTGTTTTTTACAATATAAAAGAGTACAGTGAACAGAATTCTAACCATGATACCCAATTCTAGAGAAGAAAAATGTTTCTGTTGTGATGACTGGGGAGTAATTAAAAGAAATCCATGTTTAAAAAGCTGAAATGAATGCAAAATTTGGCACAAATGGTCTACATTGTAATGCAGTGTTTTTATACATCTTAAATACATATAAATGTTCAGTTTTATAAACCAAACTGAGATAATTTTCATTGAAATAGTGATATAGCTGAAATACAAGCTGTTGACAGATAGAAAGCCATAGCATATAGAATACAGAAGGTGTATATGTACACACACACACACACACACACACACACACACACACACACACACCCTCTATTTTAGAAGTGCAGCAAGGCCAAGGTAAGCTATTTCAAAATAACTGCTCAGTGTGGCAAGTCTCTCTCTCTAACATGTCTTCTCCTGCATCTAGTGAAAGAAAATCCAGCTCCTTTTAAAATAATCCTGTGTTAGCTGGCCAGTGTGGTTCAGTGCATCAGCCCACACACCAAAGGGTTGTAGGTTCGGTTCCTGGTCAAGGGCATATATCTGAGTGCAGGTTCGATCCACAGCCCCAGTCAGGGCACATGTGGGAGGCAACCAACCAATCTCAATCAATCAATGTTTATCTCTCACATTGATGTTTCTATGTTTCTGTCTCTTCTCTCTCTCTCTCTCTCTCTCTCTCTCTCTCTCTCTCTCTCTCTCTCTCTCTCTCTCTCTCTCCAGTTTCTCTCCCTCCCTTACACTCTTTCTAAAAATCAATAGAAACAATATTCTTAGATGAACCTTACCAAAATTGAAAATAAAATAATTCTGTCTGGAGATTTATTGAAGAATAAGGAGAGTCGGGTTCCCTTCACCGAGTGCTACAATGTGTAGGTGGTTGCCCTTGGCTCGAAATCCAGCAGTTCTAGCGTAGGTAGTCTGTCCACATCTTAGGTGGCATCTGATCTCCATCCTTTTCTATATGTTTCTTCCTCCATTTCTAAGTAGAATATAAGCTAAACCTGTATACAAAGTCAATATATTTCTTCTAATTAATGATCTAATGATTTTGTACGTTAAAATGACTTTTAAAAGTTATTGATTTATAAGAAAGTCTAATCGCTAAAATAGAAATGAGTGGGCATAAAATGGGGAGTTAAAGGGATACTTCTGTCACAGGGCACAGCACACATGCAAAATGAAGTTGACAGCCCAGCCAAACTCCTGAAGTCTGTTTTTGAGAGAAAGTTAACTCCTGTTCTCTACTGCTGGTGCCATACTCCTGAGACATAATATCTGTATTAACACAAATATGGCCTTCATTTAGTTAGTTACTTATATGTAGTAAAACCTTATGAAACACTGTGAAAAACACAGACACAGGCAAAAATGTTGTAATACTAATAATATTTATGTGAAAATTGCTTTGGCCATGGTATTTCTTCTATCATGAACTAATTATAAGATTTTGAGGCAAATCACTTGAATTCTATACACATGTATATATATCCAGGAAGCGAAAATGAGTGGTGTGCTTTAAGGTTTTTACCAGGAGATATATATATATATATATATTTTATAACTTCCAATGTCTTTGTCAGTTATTAATTATATTTTCTTGGCTCACACAAAATATCCCATAAAATTGCCCTCCCTATAGCACCCACATATCTCCAGTTGTGTGTTCTTGGGATGATCTGCAGTTGCTCCTCTAAGATGCCCCTTGTTTATCCACCCATCTCCATCCTCCCTAAAACCACAGCCATATTGACCGCAGCTATGTAACTGTTCTCCATTTCCTTTTTCATCTCTCTACTTCTCATATGTGTTTAGAGTATTTTCCTCATGAACAGCCCGATGGCAATTTCCACACGTGCTCTGTCCTTCTGGTCCTCATTTCCTCAGGGAGGACACAACCTACTTCTCAGAGCGCCACTCTAACCTGGGACAGTCATCTCAGCCCCAGTCCTGCCAAACATCTAACTGCGAGCACTGCCACTGCTCGCCTTGGATTCTAGTCTGAGATCAATATTTAGAGAAGCTCAGTTCACTTTGGAGACATCGATAAATAATGTCAGATTTTCAGAGGTATTTGAGACCACACAAAAGTTTATGAACTATTGGACTACCTACCAGTGGTTCTAATGCCGTAACCCTTTAATACAGTTCCTCATGTTGTCGTGACCCCCAATCATAAAATTATTTTTGTTGCTACTTCATAACTGTAATTTTGCTACTGTTATGAATCATAATGTAAGTATCTGATATGCTATATGTGTTTCCCGATGGTCACGACCCACAGGTTGAGTGTAGATGTGGGTCTGAGTCAAGTCTTCATTCTCCAAGCTCATTTGAATAAGAAAACTTGGATTCATGTCCACTGATATTTGATGTAGACTATTGCTGTATAAGTTCTTTTGGCTTTGTTTCTAATAGCTTTTACTTTTTTCGTTTCCCTAGAACTTAGCCTATAATTAGGTTCCTAACACATTTTGTATAAGAACATGTAGGAGTTTATTTCAGAGGCCCCTATAAAATCACAGGTTCTTGGGTTTAATATTGTATCATACCCTATTGAAAAATATTCTCCCTGAGTTCCTACCAGAGTTCAGTTTTTTGGCTCTCTTGCAACCATTTATTCAGAAACAAACGTTGTTTTCTAGTGTCATTAAACATATTAAATGGAAAAGTGATATAAATGCAAGCTTATCTTTTTTCTTTTCCTACAATGATTTCTCTCTAAACTTTCACATGAATGATTTTAGGTTCCTCATCCTGCTCCAGGTTACCAATGTCAAAAACCTAACAATAAGCCTGTAACTGATTTGCATTCTTTACATTACCTTCAGACTAACAAAATAAAGCATTACATATGTATGTAATTATATTTATATATGTATAGAGAGAATATGTGTTAATATACATGTATCACATATAGAAAATTATATATGTATATTAAGCTCATTTCAGAAAAATGCCAACAAATAAATGTAATATCTATAAAAAGAAAAAATGAATCACTATTTGCAATTTAATAATTGACTCATATGGGTTCCATTATTATTTGTATAAGCAATTAGATGAAAAAATCATTTGAAAACCTATTCACAGTATTACCTCATAGATTACTTGGTAACAGCAAAAGGAAAATACACATTTACAATAGTGAGATCTGGAAATCATCACCTTAAGCAAATGATCAAACTACAGTTGCCATCAAATAATGAAAAAACCTAACACTATGTACCTCTAGATACCATTCTATATAAAGTAAACAGCATAAATAATTTTCTTACCACAAATACTTAATCTGAGTCTAAATCTAGTCTCAGGAACAAACTAGCTTCCAATTTACAGAAAATTCAAAGAAACAGGGTCAATGGCATCATGAGGAAACAGACAAGTCAAATATAGGAGACACTCTTCAAGAAAGCTGGTCTATCCATAAATGAATGGATAAATAATATGTGGTACACACACAACAAAATATTATTCAACCATTATAAAGAATGAAAGCTTGCCATTTGCAACAACATGAATGGACATAGAGGATATGATGCTAAGTGAAGCAAGTGACAGAGAATGGAAATTACCATGTGACTTCACTTATATGTGGAATCTAAAATTAAAAAATGAAAACAGAAACAGACATAGACATGGAGAAAAACTTGATGGCTGCCAGAGGGAAAGGGGAAACGGGTGAAAAAAGTAAAGGGGAAAAGGAGATAGAAATTTCCAGTTATAAAATAAATGCCATTCTAATGTGATGTACAGGGAACACAGTCAATAATATCATGATATGGTGTCAGAGGTACGGTGTCAGATGGTTACTAAATTTATCATGGTGGTCAATTCATTAGGTACCTAAATGTTGAATAATAATTTTGCTCATATAAAATCAGTATAATATTGTATATTATCATATCATAATAAGAAAAAAAATTGAGAAAAAGAAAGCTAGTCGGAACATTTGTCAAAATCAATTCCAGAAACCTCCCAAAATTGGGTATAGCTATTTAGCTTAAAAGACTACAGGAATATAGGGAATGGCCGGGGAGGGGGGCATTAAGTGGGGAAAAAGAAGACATGTAACACTTTAGACAATAAAAAAATAAAAAAGATAGAAATCTAATAAACAGTGCCTTTTGTAAGTTAAAAAAAAAAGAAAAAAGACTACAGGAGCATAAAACCCAAAAAGTAATATGTAAATATTAATAGTTGACTGTTCAAAATGATAATAGAAAACATATTTTGGGGGCAATGTGGGAAAGTAAGTGAAAAAAGTTATTAAAATTATTAAATTCTTAAAATGATATTTTTATGTCACAAAATTTATATATATATATATATATATATATATATATATATATATATATATATATGTAGGGGTGTGTGTGTGTGTGTGTGTGTGTGTGTGTATATACTTATGATTGTGTAGGCAAATGGTCTTACATTTTAGAGATGCCTGCTGAAATATTTACAGGGAAATCGGTGACTCATTTTCAAATGGTTCAGTTTATATAAACATTTCTGTATGTATGCTTGTGGAAAGAGACCGTTAAAAGTATACATTTATGTCTAAACTGTTGCTTAGTATTTATTAAAATGTAGACCTCAAATTTATATTTTAGAACGTCTATTTTGGTTTTTCCCCAAATATGTTTGTTAATTTTTTTAGATCTTTTAGTCATATTTTTATTAATTTATTTTACCACTAAATATATTAAAATGCTTATTTAATAGTCTATATCACAACAAATGCCCTTAGTTAGATTGGCCCCATGGTTTCTTTCTTTTTTTTTTCTTTTTTTTTTATTATTAGTTAAGGTATTACAAATGTGTCCTCATCCCCCCCGTTACCCCCAACCTCCCCCCACACACACAAACTCATGCTCCCATCCCCCCGTTGTCCATGTCCATTGGTTTGGCTTATATACATGTATACATGGTTTCTTAACTTCCTTCTTTTTCCTTCCTATTTGTGGCTTGACTATAGGGGATTTCTCTTAATATCTTGTGTGCATGCTTTGTATTTGACAAAAATAAGTCCAGGGGTCATTTTTCAAAAGCATCATATGTTTCTTCATAATCTCACAATCATTGCCGTCATACTTAAATTTGGATACTTGGAGATTCACTAATAAAAAGATAAACAAATGAGCATCTAATGAGGCAAGACTCAGTTGGTAGCTGAGTAGAGGGAGTACGTGGTGCACAAATCTGTGAGGTGCCGCACACAGGCCCACGTGAATGGCATAGGCAGCACATTATCTACCAGACCTTAAAACAGTCTACTACATATGGGAAGTATAGACACTAAAATAATCCGCTAAAGTAAATACTTTAGATGGGAAGAATATTTTACTTAGATCAAACTGTGTGCATTTATGGCTAATCATGAGACATTAATGTAATGGTATTTTTGTTTTTTTGTGTGTTCTTTTGTGTTGTTTTTTTTTTGTAATGGTATTTTTGATAAGTTGTCTACTTATGAAGTAGTAGTAGATAATACTTTAGGGAAGTGGTTCTCAACCTTCCTAATGCTGCAACCTTTTAATACAGTTCCTCATTTTGTGGTGACCCCAACCATAAAATTATTTTCATTGCTACTTCATAACTGTAATTTTGCTACTGTTATGAATCATAATGTAAATATTCGATATGCAGGATGTATTTTTCATTATTACAAATTGAACATAATTAAAGCATGGTGATTAATCACAAAAACAACATGTAATTATATGTGTTTTCCAGTGGTCTTAGGCGACCCCTGTGAAAGGTCGTTCGACCCCCAAAGGGGTCGCGACCCACAGATTGGCAACCTACAGGTTGAGAACCGCTGCTTTCGGGTCACAAAAATAATTTGGCTAATAATAATCATATGCTTTAAATTTTACTTGCTTAGAATTATATTTCTGACTATCTCAAATTACATTCTTTGGTTATGCAAATTTAAAATAATTTAGGTTGATACAATTGCCTGGAATTAGCACATCCAATCACTTACTTTTTAATTTACAAAAGTAAGGCATGAATCTTGGTTAAAACAAGATTTGTGGGTAACATTAAGAAAACGACTCTTGGACATTCAACTTTCTGATAATAAAATAGACAACAACAGCTACAAAATCAAATATTTGGAGAAGTGCTGGACTCAGAGGAGGTAAAGGAGATCTACAGAGTCCCCACTTCTCCCCCAAGAAGGGGAAAATTCCTTTTGATACACAAAAAGTGAAGTCACCCTTTGGACATGCACCTATATTAAAACTGAACTTCATACACTGAGTGTGCAAGGAGCAAATTTGGGGTGCCAACACTCCTTGTTACATCAGGGATGGTGGAATAAAAATAAAACTGCCCCAGGGGATTCTGAGAAGATAGCAACACAATATTTAAATCTCCTCCAAATGTCACATTAAACAGAGAGCATAACTCTGCTTCATTTTATAACACAATGAAAGGAAGTCTAAAATACACGAGGATTGGGACAAACAAAGAGTCAAAAACATACCAGGTACCAGCACTTGTAGGGGAAGAAGCAAAGGGAATCAGTGAGAAAGCTGAGGCACTGGCGAACAGGGAACCACCAAATGGCCAATAGATGTTTTCTGGAAAGTGAGTCAGGACAACTTGAAATCATCCCCTGAGACTGGAAGGGGCTTTGTGGGTCTAACAGCAGGTGAGCATAAAGGGCCCACCATGGTGTCTGAGTGCTATGCCAGTGGCTACGCTATGACCTCGGGAAACGAATGAGCCAGGCTCATTTCCAGGACAGTACCCCACAAACTGTAAGAGACTGATAAGATCCGGTAAGGTAAGGAAAGGAAAAAAAATAGTACATCTATTTTTAAGGTTCTTAGTACTATAATGGAATATGATTTTCTGTGACCTTTACATAACAGAGTTATTAAGCTTGGGCTTAAATTCCCAGGTTGTTGATGAAACCAGAATCAACAAATGTTATATTTTTCCTGGACTTATGTAATAACTCAAAATACAGAAGGTAAATTCTGAATATGTTCATCCAAAATTAATCTGCTTGCTTATGAAAACCGAGAACTGAAATTCTGCTTTGAGACTAACCCATGTTACTACTGTGTCTCATTGTGTGTGTGTGTGTGTGTGTGTGTGTGTGTGTGTGTGTGTGTGTGTGTGTGACTACCTAAGTGCCTACAAAATCTATAAATGAAATATGGGACATCACCACATTCATTTGAAAAATCCAAAGCAAGTGGAACTCCCAGTTTGAAATGGATTCATACCCCTAAATACAACCTTTTAAGGGTATTCCTTGAATGTAAGGTGACTAATTCACACCATTTTAATCATTTTCTTTCTGGAGTTTCTACTGATATATTTAAGCTAAATTTGTTACATTTTTAAAATTAACTCTTCCAAATTAGTAAACCCATCCATACCCTCATGCTGCCCAAAATTTAAAAAAAAATTATTTCTGGGGAAAATGCCAAGGACAAAAATCCCATACAAGTTTTTGCTTTGGAGTTGACAATATAAGAAGTGCTAACTTTAGAGCTTATGGCAGAATATAAAGTAAAGCACATCCATCTGTAAACTGTCAATCCAAGTCCATTCCCAAATATGACACTCACTCTTAAATGAAGAATAGTGCCAAACAACCCCACCAAGAAATACGCATGTACGTTTCTGTTTTGCAACCCACTGAAGAAGATAGTACAGGATTTGGCTAATTGCTTTCTATGTTAGCAGGTTCCTTTGATATTAGACACTGCTTTATTTCATGAGCCAAAATATCTAAGCCCTCACCTAAGAATAAAAAATACAAAAAAAGGATCAAAACATACAATAATTCAGAGCTTGACTTTGTAAACTTGGGTTATATGAACTTTTCATAATGTTTTTGAAGTTATCACCAAAGTGCCAAGGTGCTGGAGGGAATAACACAATGTAGTGTTTGAATATTTTTAGCTTATCTTCCTGGATTTTCCTCTCTGCAAAATCATGTTATCAAACAGTAAATATATTGTAAGTTCCACATTCTTAACACAGATCTCTCTTTACACTGCATTCCTCTGCAATGACTATCCATTTTTCTGCTCCCCTCCACAGCAAAATTCCTTGAAGGTGTGTCTCCCCCTTTATCTCTGTATCCCTTTGGAGCATGGCAGTTGGGCTTTAACCATCAATGCTCCACTGAACTTGCTCTTGTCTGAGTCTCCAAAGGTCCCACATGATAAAACCCCACAGTCAATTCATTACTCCTCTCCCTCTTCTGTTAGCAGCATTTACTCCACTTGATCCACTGGTCACTCTTTCTCTGTGTCTTTGCTCATTATTTCTCATCACTTGACTTCTAAATGTTGGAGGGAGGACCCAGGTCCACCTTTGGACTCTTTCTCCCATGGGGACCTCATGTAGTCTTATGGTCATCTACATAATTATAAGTCCCAAATGCATGGCCAGTATGAAATGTTCCCCTGAATATCAAATTAATGCAAATCACTGTTTACACAACATCCTACCTTAGATGATTAGAGAGATTTCACAATTAATATCTCCAAAGAGAATTTGTAATCTTACTCACCACTGCCCACAGTCATTCTTTTATCAGGAAGTGAAAAAGTGTTCCAGTTGCTCAGATAAAAACAAACAAAACTCTGAAAAACATAAACAAAAACAATTTGGTATCATTGTTGACATTTTCTTTCATACTCTATGTGTAATCCATCAGCAAATGTCAACTGGTCCAAACCACCATCATCTTTCCTGTGAGGAAATCCCTTTCTACTTTTTTTGTTTGTTATTGCTTTCAATTTTGTCCCCAGAGAGAAGCCAGACTTATCATGTCTCACCCTTAATTTTTTCGTCCCAATGATTTCTATCTTACTCAAAGGGGGAAATAAATCCCATAAGTTCATAGCAAGTTCCTTCTAGAACTATCTCCTCAACTTCACTTTATTTCTTCTTTCATCTCTACAAGTCACCCTCTGAATCACTCCAAGGGAGGCAAACAGATCTCTCTACTATTTTGGAAAAGATCAGAAAATTTTGTGGGATTTTTTTTGTTTGATTGCTGCCATATCCTCAGCTCTAGAAAACAGCCTGCGATTTACTTGATGTTAGTAAATATTTGCCAATTAAAGAATAAAGAAATAAATCCCTGATGAATGAATGAGATAAGGAAATCTAATTTCACAGGGAATTTCTGATTTAGTGCTGCAAAATCAATTTTTCAGACATAGATCACAAATATAAATTTCATGAAAAATAGCTATGTCTTTAATTTAAATAGATAAATTTTGAGGTATAAATTCCGACAACATTTTTATAGATATTCAAAGATCTAGGTTCAGTTTATAAATAAACCCTAAATAGCTTTGGCCATCTAGTAAGTCAAAGGAAATAATTACATATGTCCCAAGTTTTTGGGTATTTCAAACAGTGCATTGAAAAAATAACGCATGGGTACTTGTCTGGATTATCTACTTGTGCCTACAGATAGTATCAAAGACTATTTTAGCTAAAACGCCCTACTTGGCATGTACTCTCAAGTCCAGGAGTAAATGGTTAAACTCAGAAAACCATCACTCCATTAGCCTTAAGCAGCTTAGACCAGGGCAACTCACTGTGATCAATAGAAAGGCAATGAGATGTTGAGGCTAATTTGTGTTTTGCAAAAAGTAAACATTGTCAACTTCAGTGAACACTTATTTCATTACTATTATTGTCTTGTGAAAGGATTTCAATTTGAAATAAAACCAGAGGCTATAAAATGGAAAATATCACACAGGCATCTGCAGAACAGAACTGAACGGAGACACTGATTTTTCATAAATGCCTGATTTAGAGAAGACTGAGACTTATCTCCTGACCAATGAATATCCTCCAAGAATCTCTCCCCATCTTCCAGCCAATGAACTTACAACTTGGGCTCAGACTGGACTTTTGCCCTCTTTGAGCTCCTTGACCATAAATACAGCCTGTCCTAAAGTGTTGGGGGACTCATCTGTAGTGTGCTAGAGCATGCATTTTTTAAATTGCAATTCCTCCCCTATTCCCAAATAAACTCAATTTCTGGTCATTTGAGCTTGTCAGTTTACCTCTTCATTTAGGTTGACAGTTATTTTTCTTGGAAGATAAACATTACTAAATGTATTAATTGGGGGAGGGGGGGCTAGCATAATGTACCACAAATTTCAGCCATATATTTAAAGCCTGTAACTTTGTGGTACATACATAACTGAGTCTTCCTGAGAAAAAGGTGAAGTTTAATACATCAAGCACAGTCTTTATAAATTAATTTTTAAAATGAGTTTTCATGGAATAAATCTTTGCTTTAGGTTGGCAGGTTTTTTAATGTTTAATTTAAATGGCTTAGTTTATGTTTTCTCACCTCCTAATATACTTCCTCTCTTTGTAAAGGAAGATTCAACTTTTTCTCAAGTCATTTATTTCCACTGTCCTTCATAACAACAAAAAAGTAACAACTCAGATTAAAGTAGTCTTTTTCTTCCGCAATCTTTTAAGTAAATGCAAATTTCTATAGGAATAAAGGGGAAGTGTGTTCACCTTCTCTCATGAACAGCTAGAGGTATAGTAGAGGTGGGAGAGCATGGATATTAGGCTTACCACATTCCTTCCTTCATTATACTAAATTAAGCCAAGTAGTGAACAATGCTAACTCAGAAATAGGAAGGTGCCAATATTTAGGTTTCTATGGTAGGCCCAAGAATTCAAAGGCGTCTAAATAATGTACGGAGTCCCCGTTATGTCCACTTTCCTTGCCCAAAATATTGTGTTTATGATTCATAAAATAACGAATGCAACATTTCCCTGGGCTCTTTAACAGAGGTCCTCCTTGCTAGCTTGTGTAGTCATGTGACTTTTTTTTTTTAATATATTTTATCGATTTTTTACAGAGAGGAAGGGAGAAGGATAGAGAGTCAGAAACATCAATGAGAGAAACATCCATCAGCTGCCTCCTGCACACCCCCCACTGGGGATGTGCCCACAACCAAGGTACATGCCCTTGACCGGAATTGAACCTGGGACCTTTCAGTCTGCAGGCCGATGCTCTATCCACTGAGCCAAACCAATTAGGGCGTCATGTGACTTTTAATATTCTGCCTGCTCCATCACACCCACTTTTCAGATGCAGTACCCATAATTTCAAATACAGTGGCAGTTATCCACTAACTGCACACCCAAATAAACTGGCTGAGTATGAATACAATTTGTGTCCTTATAGACATGTGGGCATGTCAACTCTCTACTAAGAGAAACTGTTGAACACTATTAATCTGAGTATCTTCTTTTTATAATCTAGCTTTGCTTGTTAATCAACACTAATAAAAGAGAAAAATGGTAATTGGCGTACGACGATACCCTTTTCATTGGCTACTCAGGGCTATATGCAAATTAACTGGCAACTATGATTGGCAGTTAACTGCCAACTAAGATTGGCAGTTAACTGCCAACAAGATGGCGGCTAATTTGCATATGTAGGCACAATGCAGGGAGGTGAAAGGGAAAGCAGGAAGAAGCCCCCTGCCACTGACAGTGATCAGAAACCCAGGGGGGAGCTAAGAGCTGGGGGGCAGGGCAAAGGCGGCCCTGGGGCCGCCTTTGCCCTGCCCCCCAGCCATGATCAGAGAATCAGGTGCCTTTTCCGCCCTGGCCAGTGATAGCAGGAAGTAGGGGTGGAGCCAGCGATGGGAGCTGGACACGGTTGAAGCTGGCAGTCCCAGGAGCTAGGGGTCCCTTGCCTGGGCCTAAAGCGAAGCCCACGATCGCAGGGCCGCTGCAGCTGCGGGTCCCCGCTGCCCGGGCCGGACGCCTCAGCCAGAGGCGTTAGGCCTGGGCAGGGGCGGAGCCTGCAACCGCTGGGAGCTGGGGGTCCCCTGCCCAGGCCTGACACCTCTGCCAGAGGCCTCAGGCCTGGTCAAGGGGCCGATCCGGTGATTGGTGATCGGAGGGTGATGAGGGTCAACTCCTCTGGCCGAGGCATCAGGCCTGGGCGGGGGGCGGAGCCGGGGGTTGGGGGGATATGATGGTCCCCTTGCCCAGGCCTGAAGCCTGGGTCAGAGGCATCTGGCTTGGGCGGGGGGTGGAGCAAGCGATCAGAGGGAGATGGGGGTCCCCTGCTCAGGCATGATTCCTGGGCCAGAGGCCTCAGGCCTGGGCGGGGGCCAGAGCCAGTGATCGGGGGGAGATGGTGGTCCCCTGTCCAAGCCTGACACCTCTGGCGGAGGCCTCAGGCCTGGGCAAGGGGCCGATCAGGTGATCGGAGGGTGATGGGGGTCTATACCTCTGGCTGAGGCATCAGGCCTGGGCAAGGGGCAGAGCCAGCAATCAGAGGGGTCTGGGGGTCCCCTGCCCAGGCCTGATGCCTGGGCCAGAGGCATCAGGCCTGGGCTGGGGGCAGAACCAGTGATGGGGGGAAATGAATGTCCCCTGCCCAGGCCTGACGCCTCTGTCAGAGGCGTCAGGCCAGGGCAAGGGGCCAATCCTGCGATTGGAGGGTGATGGGAGTCAACGCCTGAGGGCTCCCAGTATGTGAGAGGTGACAGGCTGGGCTGAGGGACACTCCCCCCCCCCCACACACACACACCCAGTGCACGAATTTCATGCACCGGGCCCCTAGTGTTTTCATAAATGCTTACATTTTTAGATACTGAGATTTTGCTACATAGTATTCACTATTTTTAATGTTAAAGTCTGGTAAATATATTATTATTTAGAAGGATATGATATTTGATTATGCTCAGTTAAAGTCTCTCTGACATTGACCATCAATCACGGTTGAAGCTCACCCTTGCTATTAGTGGGCTGATCTGAAGAACAAATTAGCCGATGTTCTGTACAGGTGATTTTTGAACAGAATACAGGACTTACTGAGATGTGTGACATCAAATAAGCAAATCTGAAGGTTAACACCATAGAAAATGCAATCTTACTAAAACACGTTCATAATTTAAACAAGCAATATCCTGTTCTGGCATGTTGTTAGCTTCTATAAAATCACAGGTGACTCCAATGTATCTAAGACCGAGCCACACATTTCTGTCTTTTTCTTATTCCTTGTGCTTTTGCTTTAAGTGTGCATATTCTCTGCTCTTGTGACACAAATAGGAACTGACGCCATTGATCTCCTGATAACAGCCTTCCCTGGGCCTGAATTACTTCTTCTAACTTTACTTAACAGGAAAAAAGGGAGAAACAAATGCCTCCCATATCCCCTTTATGCTTCATTTTGGCTCACTTTCTCTCTTCTGAGGTTCCATTTATTTGCATTCTCCTAGTAGTTTCTTGAGATATGAGGGATTACTTGAAATGCACAGAACAGAGAGTTTTGCTTCTGGCCACTGCTGCACATTCAAAATGAAGTATAAACACTATCTATCCCAAGCATGAGGGAAAAGGCTAAGTTTCTCCAATGCCTTGGAGTCGGAAAGAAAATAAGTGTTCCCTAGGGAGGTTCTTACTCTGTGTGTAGATGCCTTGCTTCAGTTTTAAAGGAGAGAAACTTGGAATGAACCAACACTAACATTTAGATGTCCATTAGTTAGTTTTGCACTTAATCAATAGGGAATTCATGGAACAGCAATGTTAGTTAATTGTTTCTACACAATTGACCAGTTTTAGGATATTATACTAATTTTTAAAATGTGCAATTAAAGTGTGTATTATCTGAAAAAAATGTGTGTTGTATAGAATACTTGTTTAATGGAAATGGCATGTAAAGGAGATAGTATATTTTTTACAATTAGATACATCTGCTACCGCTGAGACCAAATTAAAGCAATAAATAACATTGCAATAATATATTATTATATTTTTATGTTGAATTTATTTTCTGACAGCTGTTTTAGAACTATATTTAAGTCTTTTTTAGACCCCATTCAATTACTGTAATGCTACGTATAATAATGCTAAAAATAAGTCCTTATTGAATGAATTAATGAAGTGAGTGTGCAAGTTCAAAATATGCAAACAATGTCATTTAATAGATTTTAGATGGATAAATGTAATATACATGAACATATTAGAATTTGTCTAATTTTCATTTTGAAAGCAAAACATATGCCATAAAGTCATATAAAATACATCTTGTTTAAATATCTTTAATGGGTTACATCCTACATATGGTGCTCCAATTAAATATGATTGCCAGCCAAAACCGGTTTGGCTCAGTGGATAGAGCGTCGGCTTGCGGACGGGGCTGGGCGGGGGGGGGGGGGGTCCCAGGTTCGATTCCGGTCACGGGCGTGTGCCTGGGTTGCTGGCACATCCCTGGTGGGGGGTGTGCAGGGAGCAGCTGATCGATGTTTCTCTCTCATCGATGTTTCTGGCTCTCTATCTCTCTCCCTTCCTCTCTGTAAAAAATCAATAAAATATATTAAAAATAAATATAAATAAATAAATAAATAAGATTGCCATTAGTATGAAATGGTTAGGAAGATGGACCATGCACTGAAATAGGCCCGGGCTTCACCAGAGTAGCTCAGTTAGCTGAGTGTCATCTTTTGCAC
Organism: Myotis daubentonii; assembly: GCF_963259705.1. NCBI lineage: Eukaryota > Metazoa > Chordata > Mammalia > Chiroptera > Vespertilionidae > Myotis > Myotis daubentonii. The sequence continues at coordinate 21,957,010 of NC_081848.1, read as the reverse complement.
CAAAATGTTGCTGGTTCCATTCCCGGTCAGGACACATACCTGAGTTGTGGGTTTGAGCCCCAGGTGGAGCAGATATGGAAGGCAACTGATTGCAATTACAATCAATCAATGATTCCCTATCATATAAATTTTTCTCCTTCTCCTTCTCCTCCTCCTCCTCCCCCTCCTTCTCCTCCTTCTCCTCCTTCTCCTCCTCCTCCTCCTCCTCCTCCTCCTCCTCCTCCTCCTCCTCCTCCTCCTCCTCCTCCTCCTCCTCTTCCTCCTCCTCTTTCTTCTCTCTCTCTCTCTCTCTCTCTCTCTCTCTCTCTCTCCCTTTCTCTCTCTCTCTCTTCTTTTTTCTATATCTATGTCTCTCTCTTTTTCTTTTTCTCTCTCCACTCCTCCCTCTCCACCCTCCCTCCCTATGTTTAAGCACCTCCTTCTGAGAGGATTAAAAAAGAAGAAGAAGTAGGCCTGGTTTCAAGTCTTTATTGGGTGATTTGGGTCAGGTCATCCACTCTTATATGCTTTGTTCATAAAATAGTGATAACCTTGTAAATTGTTGAGACTTACATAAATATGTTTAAAATGCTTAGCACATTATATATATGGCACACTACAACAGGACCGCAATATGGCAACTCTTAGTGCTAATACAAATATTAGTAAAAAGTTATACTTTAAGATTTTGTTATTTTACCTTTACTTCATTTAATCCTCAGATTCAAATTAATAATTCATTCATCTTCTGACTAGATGTCACACTGTCTCTTATGCTAATCCAGAAGAGAGATATTCCACAGCATCTCTTATGTTAAACAGACTTTCTAATATCTCTCCAAATAAAATTGCAATTTGAGTTTTATTAATAAACTATTTCAGTTGCTATGAATAAGTCACTAGCAATAATAGCATTACTCATTAAAGTATTATTTCACAAGCCATGTTTAAGCAAGTATGTTTCACCTCATATTTGATATATGACATGTCATACATTTACTTGCTCAACAACGAATTGAATAATGAATTTAAATACATCATATTGAATAGGTGAATGTCCATAGAGAAAAACAGAAAATTGGACTTCAACCTAATTCTAACCCCAAATCAACTTCAGCTGGGTTAGTAGTATTCATGTAAACCACAAAACTATAACAATTTTGGAATATATTATTAAAAAAAACATATTGCTTACTTGAGTAAAGGAAGGTCTCTTAAACAAGACTCAGAATATCCTTAACCAATTAAAAATGTTATTCAATAGACATTTTTTAAAATATGTTTTTATTGATTTTAGAAAAAGAAGAAGGGGGGCGGGGAGAGAAGCATTGATCAGCTGCCTCCTGCACATCCACTACTGGGGATCGAGTCCACAACCAAGGCATGTGCCCTGACCAGGAATTGAACTGGAGATTTTTTGGTGCATAGGACTACACTCACTCAACTAAACCACACTGGCTAGGGCTCAATAGACATTTTAAAGGAAGAAAAGAGCCAAGACACGGATGAGAGAATGACATTAACTATACATTATTAATGACAAGAAAATTTTGAATACATAAAAAGTTTCTCATATTAATAAGAAAAATTGAGATAACTCAAAAAAAAAAATAAAGCCAAGTGTCTTTTGTAGGCACTACATACAATGACTAGAACATATATAATCATTAATAATTAGAAATTCAATCAAAATGAGAGATGCTACTGTACACAGCAGGCTGGCAAAAATGAAAAATAATAATAAGGATTATTGATGATGGAGAACTCCTTTACATTTCTGGAGAGAGTGTAAATTGGAAGAGTTTGGCTCATCTAATAAAGTTGTAAGTATACATATACAACTTAGAGAAACTTGTATATGCATTTAAAAGGAAACATCCAAAAATATTTATGGCAGTAATTGTTTGAAATAGTTTAAAATAGATCATCCCAAGGGTCATAAAAAATAGCATGACTAAATACATTGCAGCATATGCTTCCAATGAAATTTCATATAGAAAATACATAATGCTACATAAAACAAAATAGCTGTGTTTCTCATACAATGTTGAGAAATTAAGCAATTAGAATACACATGGTATGATTCTAACCACAAATAGATCCCATTAGAGAAAACCAAATCATATTATTTAGAGTTATATTAATAAATTGATGACACTGCAAAGCTAGGAAATACTTATCAAAAAAGTCAGGACAACAAGTGGGATTAAATAATCAGCAACAGCAAGAAAAAATGAAAAATAGGCTTGGAGAGCAAAAGGATTAGGTTACCCTGTTTTGGCATTTATTTTGATTACTTATTTCATTACAAGTCAACATATATTTAAAAATCTGTGCTCAGAATAGAGCTTACAAGCTGGATATGTAGAGATGGATAAATTCTCAAATAACTTGAAAACTGGCAAAGATAGAGACATTAAAAAAGAGTGAAAAATAATCTTTCAGGACAAAAGCTCTTACAAGGAATGCAAACAAATTATGCATATAAGGGAGGAAAGCATAGCCTGATTAGGAGGAAACTCACTAACCCAGTACATTCAGTCATGTAGAAATTTACTCAACAAATACTTATTGAGCTTCTATCCTGAGGATTTGGAATAGGACAGGGTAAAAACAGTGGAGATGCAGACAGGAGAGAAGTCTGGACACTCTGGATATAGAATTAATGGGTGTTTGGTGGTGGCTTGGTGTGTAGCAGAAAAGAGGGTGGCCACAAGGACGCTGTTTCTGTTTTCTCTCTACACCTCACAAGGGCTGGGGACCACGGATAGGGATAGAGTAACTGGTGAGCAACAGATTTGGCTCAAGAGTCCAAGGGAGGAAGCAGAGCTGGGGAAAAGATAGAAAGCTTTAGTGGAATACCTGCAAAAATTGAAAAGTAATGACATCAATTATGGTATGGTTTATTTGTTTCTGGAGTTTTTACTAAAGGAATGGTTTGGAGATATACATAGGGTAATTACCAATATAGAAATGCTATTAAATACGTAAGAATACAAACAATGATAAAGGGAAAGACTGCACAGTTTGCATTAGAAGCCCTAAGGGCCAATATTTTTGGAGCAACCCAATATGGAGAAGTGAGACTAGGGATGAAGACTTGGCCAAGGAGATGGAGGGATAGAAAAGGAGTGTTATTTCACGGAAGAGAACAGTGACTCAGGAAGAAGAGGTTAAGAGTAGTTACCTGGAGACATTTTTGAAAAGTTGATATTTAAAAGGTTGCCTACAACACGAGTGGGATTCTGAATGGTAGATGTGATAGTGGATGTCTTTCCCTGGCGAAGAAACACTGAGAAGAGGGAGAGAAGTGGAAAACCACATGACCTGTCCCATAGGTATTTCAGCTTGAATTTTAGGTGGCTATTATGTAAACCAGAGGGAGGCATTCTACACACATGCAGTTAACAAAATAAGTAAAGATATTTATTATGTGTAACTATTTTTTTAAATTTTGTTTTATTGCTTAAAGTATTACAAAGAGTATTACATATGTCTCCTTTTTTTTTTTTCCTCCCCTTGACCTTCCCCTGGCCTCCCCTACCCCCCATTGTCTTGTGTCCATTGGTTATGCTTATATGCATGCATACAAGTCATTCGGTTGATCTCTTACCGCACCCCCCATGTGTAACTATTTTTATGTTTTTTCTTTCACTTTGGTAACTGCATGGCTAAGAAAGGAAAGAGCCAGAATTAAAAAAAGGAAGCTGTAATAAGAGATTACAAATTTCTGTTAATGCATCATTATACTGTACTAGTGACCCAGTGCACAGATTCATGCACATTGAAAGGAAATTAATTAGAAGGTGGCCAGTGAGGCAGGACTGGGCAAGATGGGCTGGACACACCCTGGAGCCAACCTCCTGTGGTCCCTCCCTGGCATCTGAGGAGTGAGTGGGGTCCCTCCAGCAGGTGGGGTCCCTCGGCCTGGCCTGTGGGGATCAGGCCAAATGCAGCTCTCTGACATCCCCCGAGGAGTCCCCGAGTGAGAGAGGGCACTCTGCAAAGTTGCTGTCGTACAGGGTGTGAAACACAAATGCAAGTGTGCAGTGAACCATATTTGGGGCCGACAGTGCCCCAGCAACAACATAACCCATGGCCTAAGGTGGAATCGTGTGGCCCTGCGAGGAATCAGGCTCCCTCCTCTCTGGTTTTTGGATGCATCACCCGAGAACCGCCGCTGCCAAGTCACTGCGGCTCGGCAGCTCCTCTGTTGAGCATCTGCTCCCTGGTGGTCAGTGTGCATCATAGTGACCGGTCAGATGGTCGGACACTTAGCATATTAGCCTTTTATATATATATACAAATCTCCATGACTTAAAGAATGAGTTTGATGAACTTCAGCACTCAGACATTTTGAAGGATAGCTAACTTCTGAGTGAAATAAATTGGTTGTTCTCCATTTTTCTCAATTAATAGAGTCTGTTCAGGGTTTCCTCTCTAATGGCTTCACAATCTTGTTGAATATACCCAGGAGCAGGGTCTCTTAATAAATTCCAGTGGTAATTTTTGTTCGAAAAAAAAAAACCTTGTACCTGGCTAAAAAAAATTCATCATAGCATTTTAGATCATACCTAACGTCCTCAAACCATGCTTCTCAACTCCAGATTTAAATTGTACCTCAAAATGTTCAAACTTGAATGCATTTGTGATTCATTTTTATTTGAAAGATAAATTTTGGGGATGTTTTTGAGCTTTCAAACACCCAAAAATAATAAAAAGAAAACTTTTAGGAGTCATTGGACTATGTAAAATGCTTTCTTCATTTTTATCAAAATATGTCTAAAATATCTCCAATTATCCTCCAAATTTATAAAGGCATAAGTAGTGCAGTTTGAGGATCAAATGCTTCCTAGTTTGCTGATGATGTTTCTGTCATTTTTTAAATTGCTCAAGCATTACTATATATATTGACAAAACACTGTATAAATTTGCACAACTATTTTACTGAGTTATTTGCATTCTTTGGATGATGTATCAGGGATTTTTTTTCTATATTTGTTAAAAGATTAATTTAATCATATAGGAGACTAGAGGCTTGTTGCATGAAGAGATTTGTGCAATAGGCCTTCCCTTCCCCTAGCTGCTGGCACCAATTTTCCTCCAGCACCCAGGACCCAGGCCTTCACTCTGGCCAGAGCCTTCAGTCTTCTTTCCCACCAGTTTGCACCTACATATGCAAATTAACCGCTATCTTTGCTGGGTTAATTTGCATACTCTCCTGATTGGCTGGTGAGTGTAGTGGAGGGACAGTCAATTTACATGTTTGTCTATTATTAGGCAAGATATTTGCTTCTGTAAGCAGAATTACAAATAGGTTGGACTATTCTCTGGATTCAGGTTTATCTGTTGAAACTGATGTGGTCAGAGATGTTAAAAGCAGTAGCTGTTTCTATCACCCAGTAGGTGATGCTTTCAACCAGAGACTGACATTCTGGCTCTGTTTCCAGTCTCTAGTTTCTCATCTTAATAACTTTCCTGCAAAGATGCATTTGAAATCAATTGATTTAAAAAATGTACTTGTCTTTTCATGGTGACCCTCATAGTGCAGCAATAATGAGGAAATAATACCATTTAAAAATGATAATATCTAATAAAATACTTAAAAAGAATAAAATATAAAATAAAAATTAAAATCTCCATTTTTTCTATTTTAACTTTTATCTTTGTTTTCACTTTATTTCTTAAAATTATTTTTTTTTATTTACAGCTTACATACAATATTATATTAGTTTCTGGAGTACACCACAGTAATTAGACATTATACAACTTACTAAGTAATTATCCTGATAAATCTTATTCCTATCTGACACCATACATACTTATTAGAACATTATTGATTACATTCCCCATACTGTACTTTCCATCCCCATGACTATTCTGTAACAAATCTGTACTTAATCCCTTCATCCTTTTCCTCTCCCCAACCCCTCTCCTATCTGGCAACCATCAAAATTTTCTCTGTATCTATGAATCGGTGTGGGGTTTTTTCTCTGCTTGTTCATTTGTTTTATTTTTATAAAGATTTAATTGTTTATAAATATGTATTTATTGTCATTTTAGTTTATATTTTTGAATTTTTTTAAATTTTTCTTTCTAATCTTTAATAATTATTTAAGAAGTTAATTGTGGTTTTAACTCTTACTTTTTAATTTCAGACTGACAGCAATGGCATTTGAACTTTTCCGGCAAATTTAGAAGTTAATAATTATAAATATAGGGTGTCCAAAAATGTATACACACTTTGAATAATTATAAAGGCATTGTTTATTAAAATACATTTTATTTTCAATATTGAGCTATCGGCTGTTAAAGTGTGTATACAGTTTTGGGTACACCCTGTAAATGCATGTATTGCCTGGTGATTGTTGAACTTGGTTCTACCGGAGAAAGATTCGCGCCTTCTCCTCAGTCCTTGCAATCCAAATTTTGAAGCTGCAAGCTCAGACTTCTTATTCAGTACATCTGGTATGGAGCCAGATTTACAGGTAACTGTGAGAACAGCATATTTTGAGAACTACACTTAATCATATCATTTTGCATGAATAATTCTCAGGCATCAGATTTAAAAAATACTGGTAGAAAAACAATCCTCCCCAGTTATTCTGTAAGCATCTGAAACATGGGCTCTCTTTGTACTTAAGTGTCAGCATCTAAAAGCCACTGCCCTGCACCAGTCATCAAATTTAAATGTTAAGTATACTCAATTTCTTTCTTAAAAAAATATCATCTATCCCATCTGCACATCATTCACCCAGAAACGTGGTTGTTAGTTGAAGAAGAAAGGGGGTGTCCAGACTTAAGGGTTTCATGACTTCCAAAGTTGGGTTTCTCGGAATCCAAAGGAGGGACATGTGCCGCACCTCTTTCATTCTGCTTAGCGATAGCTCAGTCTATTTACCTATGAAGCTCAGTATTTTCTTGTGCTTTTATGTGCGAGTTTAATTACTTAAGTGATATCAACCTCACTTTGCACTACAAAATAAGAAGACATTAAGCAGTTGCATTCATGCAAATTGCTATATATCATATAGATGCAGAATCATAGTTTATGCTTCTCGTTTGACTATAAAACTTCTTGGATTCATTCATTGTTAAATGTTTCACCTGTGACCAGTGAGATAAAGAAAAAAAAACAAAACACGCACACAAGTAAAGCAAAACAAAAAGGTGAATATTCTGTTTCATTTCTGCAACTTTATATCCATGCTTTCAAGAAACTTTTTAAAACTATTTCCATAGGGTTTGGGGGACTTGAAGGGACCCAATTAATCGCAACTCTTCATCACCACGGAAGTGCCTGAACTAATTTGCAAAACAAACACGGAGCCTGAACTAATTTACAAAACAAACATGAAGCTTTAGAGCTATAAAGATACAAATAACTATTTTTTATAAAATTTGACTTTGGAAGATCTGGGTTTTATCTATGTAAATTCTGAATCCTATTAGTGGATAACTAATTCAGTTATCCACCCATTAATAAGCGAGACTGGAAAACTACAGGCTTTTCCCAAGTGGGTGGCCTGCTCCTGTTGTGAAGGCACAAAGCAGAACACATGGTCCCTGTGTGTAAAAGAGGAAAAAGTGAGCTGGACAACAAATTTCAAATTTATGCCTCTAAATTTACTAATCAGGTTAAGTCATGTCTCCATTTTTACAGAGATATGAGTTAAAAGGGAGAAGAGGAAAGGACTGCATCCAATTGAAAAATAAAAATAAAAACAGCAGAAATAGCGAGGAAAAATCCTCTATTCCAGTACCCTAATTATATGTTCTTACAATCATTTGTGTATAACTGAATTCATTCGTCAACCAGGCTAAGGAAATGAGCAGTTTATCAGATATGTTCTGGAAGCTTTGTTCAACAATTTCATTTTCTACCATAAGAACTCAAAATAAGTCCGAAGAGAATTTAATTAAATCATTTGTACCCATTTAAAACTTTATATTGTATTTCCAATAAAAAAGTATGTCCAACTATACCATCCGATAGAGCCTATCAGAAATTCTGTAGTGAGATTAAAATTTAGAGATCAACCAAAGGACTTGTATGCATGCATATGAGCATACCCAATGGACACAGACTGGGGGGTGGGGGGGAGGAGGGCATGTGCTAGGAGGTGGGGATGGCCGGGAAGAGGTCAATGGGGGGAACAGGAGACTTATAAAATTATTGACAAAGGAAAAAAATTAACTAGATATTTTAATAATAAAATTCCAAAATAAAGATGTCCCAAACTTGAGTATAATTCTTTTTTCCATTATCATCTCAGGTAAATGAAAAGCCAAATAGTTTACCTCATTGCAAATTAAATTCCTAAGGAATTCAATTCCCAGAAAATTAAATTCAAAACAAAGTATCATGACGTTGTGAATAAAACATCCAAGAAACATTGTTTCCTCATTTTTTTATTCTTTTCGGTCTCCACTACAAGTATTATCAATGTCTGTATTCAGTGGGGATCTATTCAACAGTTTTAGCCTATGCTGATTTACAGTGCACTGAATATATTTTTTCAAAGTTCTAATGTTCTATTATTTCAGTAACAAGCCTTTATTTCCCTTTTATCAATTTTCCCCTCTACCTTAAATCTACATTTTTTCAACATTCCTCTTCCCATAAATTAAACTATAACCTACTTAAGTGTCCAAAGAAAACATATCTGTCTCTTTTCTATGATTTACTTACCCTCTGGGACATAAATTCACTAACCAATACCCATGACCCTACTCACCCCCCACATCTAACCAAGAACTACTTCTAGCTACATTAGTTGCTCTCATTCAATCACTAATGTAAACTCACCTACTTCTCAAATCTACAGACTTCTCAAAGTCTGAACCTTAATTCAGACTATAATGGTCCTTCATTTGATTATTGTAAGAGAAAACCTTCCTTTTAGAAAAGATTAAATGTTCTCGCCTCTATCCAAGGCATCTTTCTTCACCTGGATTATATTCTCTTACCTTCTCAAAAACTATGGTTCTGCACCATCCCCTTCCTCTACATTGTCAGATATTGTCCATTCCTCCAATAAAATGTTTTAACCTTTCCAGCTTAACTTTTGCTTTTCAAACTTATCCACCTACTCATTTCTCTGATCTACAGTACAGCAGAGCTTCTCAAATGAGTTTTCCCTACCGGAGAGATCTTGACCTTCTCCTCACATTCTCTCCTGAAGTTATTCCAGTAAGATTCTTATCCTCAGCATTTTGGTAACTGCTCATGTCCTGTCACCCCTTCCTTCCTTTCATACTGTCAAATCCAAAATCAATTCTTAGTCATTACTCAGTTCCCATTTTCAGCAGCCTCTGTCATACTTGATCATTCTCTCTTCGTCAAACATTTCGTTCATTTGGTCACCCATACTGCCATAAGATGTTTTTCCTGCCTTCCTCACTTTTTCTCACTTCTTTTCCAACTCCTCTCTTTCTTCCAGCCCACTGCAATTTCAGCAGTGCTGGGGCTCGGTTTTCAACCTTGCTTTTTTCTTTCTTTTTCTCTGCCACACACAGTGATCTTATCTACTGGCTGGACTTTAAATAAATTATCTAAGAATGACTTCCATATTTATATATTCACCTGTGTTATCTTGCTTTAACTTCAAGCATTTTTTTTCCTTTGCTGCCTATCTCATTTTCAACTGGATATCTAGAAGGCATCTCTAACTTATGATTTCCAAAAAAGAAACCCATATCTTTAAGTATCTACAGTGCCCTTATCGCAGTAAAAAGCATGGCCATTCCCATAGCACTGACACCAAATCTCTTTTGTCTCCCTGGTCTGTACCCCAAATCTTCAAATCATATTAGAATCTGACTAGTCTTTTTTTAACTTCTCCTAAGTCATCACACTGCTCCAAGTCACACTCATGTGTCACCAGCATTACTATCATGCCTGCTATTTGATCTTCTACTTCCCTTTTTGTGTTTTTTAGTCAAAATATGTATTTTTTAGATTTTTATTATGAAATAATTATAGATTCACAAGAAATTTATGAAATAATAGGGAAAGGTCCCATGTATCATTTACCCAATTTCCCCCATTGGTTATATCTGATGTAGCTACAGTATAATAGCAAAAATAGAAAGTTGATATCGTAAATCATACATGTATGGTCTTATGTCATTTATCATGTATAGATTCATGTAACCACAAGAACAATCAAGACCAAGACAGAGCAAGAGTTCATTTTAAAACCTAAGAAGATTATGTCACTTTTCTCTTCAAAATTCTGGAACAGCCTCCATGTACTCTTCCCTATACTCTTCCCTAGATTCTCCTTTCCCTTTTGCTTTTACTTCCTATCTTTATTATTATAATGCCTTACATTATATATCTTTTTTTCCTGCACTGCCTGCCACACTCATCACAATGTAAGCTCATTGTTTGCCTTGATGCTGTTTACCATCACTAAGAAGATTGCCTATCACCAAGAAAGCACTCATTAAATTCTAAAAATATTCAAGCTAGTTTTTATACAAGAGCTAGAGTGATTTGTCTAAATCACATAATATATTTTGCTTAATAATTCCTTGGTGGCTCCCCAGAATCCTTGAAATAAAGTTATAGTTCCTTAGTGAGATACACAGAGCTTCCAATAGTCCAATCCCAAATTATTTTCCTAATATTACTTCTAGTCACTTTCATCTTATATGCTACTAGAGGCCCAGTGCACGGATTTGTGCACCAGTGGGGTTCCTTGGCCTTATCTGTGCCCTCTCGCAATCCAAGACCCCTTGGGGGGTGGCAGAGAGCTGGTTTCAGCCCAATCCACACAGGCCAGGCCAAGGGACCCCACTGGTGCACAAATCTATGCACTGGGCCAGTTTCAGCCCAATCCCTGCAGGCCAGGCTGAGTGACACACTGGTGCATGAATCTGTGCACTGGGCCTCTAGTATGCATATAAGATATTTGGTTAATCTCTTCCTGCCCTCCCCTCTACCCCCTCTCCTCTGAGATTCATTAGTCTTCCATGTTTCCATGCCTGTGGGTTGAGCATCTGCCCCCTGGTGGTCATTGTGGGTCATAGCTACTGGCCGGTCAGCCAGTTGGCCAGTCGCATAGGCTTTTATATATATAGACTAGGGGCCCGGTGCACGAAATTCGTGCACTGGGTGTGTGTGGGGGGGAGTGTCCCTCAGCCCAGCCTGCCCCCTCTCACATACTGGGAGCCCTCAGGCGTTGACCCCCATCACCCTCCAATCGCAGGATCGGCCCCTTGCCCAGGCCTGACGCCTCTGACAGAGGCGTCAGGCCTGGGCAGGGGACCCTCATTTCCCCCCATCACTGGTTCTGCCCCCAGCCCAGGCCTGATGCCTCTGGCCCAGGCGTCAGGCCTGGGCAGGGGACCCCCAGACCCCTCCGATTGCTGGCTCTGCCCCTTGCCCAGGCCTGATGCCTTGGCCAGAGGCGTAGACCCCCATCACCCTCCGATCCCCTGATCAGCCTCTTGCCCAGGCCTGACGCCTCCGCCAGAGGAGTTGATCCTCATCACCCTCCAATCACCAATCACCGGATCGGCCCCTTGACCAGGCCTGAGGCCTCCAGCAGAGGTGTCAGGCCTGGGCAGGGGACCCCCAGCTCCCGGCGGTTACAGGCTCCGCCCCTGCCCAGGCCTAACGCCTCTGGCCTAGGCATCCGGCCCAGGCAGCAGGGACCCGCAGCAGCAGCAGCGCCGCGATCTCCCGCTCTGCCCCTGCCCAGGCCTAACGCCTCTGGCCGAAGCATTAGGCCTGGGCAGGGGACCCCCAGCTCCCCGCGGTTGCAGGCTCTGACCGTGCCCAGGCCTAACGCCTCTGGCCTAGGCATCTGGCCCAGGCAGCGGGGACCCACAGCTGCAGCAGCCCCGCGATCGCGGGCTCCGCTTTAGGCCCAGGCAAGGGACCCCTAGCTCCCGGGACTGCCAGCTTCGACCGTGCCCAGCTCCCATCGCTGGCTCCACCCCTACTTCCTGCTATCACTGGCCAGGACGGAAAAGGCGCCTGATTCTCTGATCATGGCTGGGGGGCAGGGCAAAGGCTGCCCCAGGGCCGCCTTTGCCCTGCCCCCCAGCTCTTAGCTCCCCCCTGGGTTTCCAATCACTGTCAGTGGCAGGGGGCTTCTTCCTGCTTTCCCTTTCGCCTCCCTGCATTGTGCCTACATATGCAAATTAACCGCCATCTTGTTGGCAGTTAATTTGCATATAGCCCTGATTAGCCAATGAAAAGGGTAGCGTCGTACGCCAATTACCATTTTTCTCTTTTATTAGTGTAGATATTCTTGTTATTGTGAGATATCTTCTATTCTCAGAATAGTTACCATTTTCTTTCATGAACTGTTATCTGTGTTATTTTCCTTTCCAGGACACACACCCCTAACTATCTACTGTGAACTCTGAGGGCCCAAATTAAGTTGTTGTTGTTGTTTTTTATGTGTTTCAACAACAATCTGTATCTCTAATGACCCAGTATTAAAAGTGTATGCTGAATTAAATAGGGTTCAATCACAGATAATAGAAGCCCACTTACCTGGTATAAAAAGAAATAATTTTAAATAGATCATGAAATACTTAGAAAATTATTCAAGCATTAAAACTTCTAGCAGACTATATCTTCAGATCCATACCTTGCCTGCTACAACCTTTTCTGCTGAAATTTTGCTGCAATTTCCCTCCCTACTCAATCTGGATCCAAATTCAATGTTTGTAAAACTGCATTTGATTGAAACTCCTCACTTACATCCAAATCCCTCGCATCTAGATAGACTAGGACAGTGATGGTGAACCTTTTGAGCTCGACGTGTCAGCATTTTGAAAAACCCTAACTTAACTTTGGTGCCATGTCACATATAGAAATTTTTTGATATTTGCAACCATAGTAAAACAGCGATTAATATTTTTGATATTTGTTTTATGTATTTAAATGCCATTTAACAAAGAAAAATCAACCAAAAAAATGAGTCCGCACGTCACCTCTGACATGCGTGTCATAGGTTTGCCATCACTGGACTAGGAAATGTATCTATTAGTGTTTTTTTTTTTCTCTTTTGCACAGGAAGGCACATTAAAAAAAAATCAGAATAGATGTGTAAAACTCAATCCACTGTACCCTTTACCTATGTTTTTCTTTCTATTTTCTCAATAGATTACAAGTGGCCATGACTATTTTTTTCTGTATTGTTATATCAAAATATAAGTACTTGAGTATGATATGTTCTTAATAAATAACAAAAATATAATGAGTAGAGTTTTTACTCACTTCATCTCAATACAAGATCCTGTACTCAAAATTCATTAAGTCACAGTGATTAACGATTAAAAACATATTTAATATGTCCTAGCAGAACTGTCACAAAATATAACCAAAGGAAGCCAGTGTTTTACAGTTATTATCAGCTATTTGGCCAAGTCTCTTAAGTCTTGTTTGGTTTCAGTTAACTAAACTTGAAGATGAGGATGCCACTAAAGAAGTGGTGAAGCAGGAAGTCAATTAACTTTACTTCCAGCAGTCATATTGCCATGGTTCTTCCCCAGCTTGTCAGAGAATCATTTCCGGGACCAATGAGACCCCTTTATCTGGGTAATTCTCTTGGAGTCTCTCTGCTCAGTCATTAAAATCTCAGAATTTTTGAATGCAGTACAGAGCTTCTGATAATATTTGGACAACTTAAAGCATCAGCCTGCTCTTGTCAGGATTCTTTTGAGTGAAAGTGACAAAAAGCCAGCTCAAAGTGACTGAATCAAGGAAAATTAAATAACAACAGAAATAGGAGCAGTAGTTTTGTGTGAGCCACTGATAATACGTTTGCTCAGGAAATTTTCCCTTACTCTTTTTTTCTTTTCACTTCATCTGTTAAATACATTTTTAGGCATGCTTCTTCCCTGCTATTCCTATCATCAACTGATAACACTATTAGAAAGAAATAGTCTCTTTACATTAATTTAAAAGATTTTGAAAATTATATATCACTAGAGGCCTGGTGCACAAAATTCATGCACAGGGGGGTGTTCCTCAGGCCAACCTGCAATCTGGGACCCCTTGGGGGATGTTTGACTGCCATTTGAGGCCCAATCCAACCAGCAGTCGGACATTCCTCTCACAATCCAGGACTGCTGGCTCCCAACCACTTGCCTGCCTGCCTGATTGCCCTTAAACACTTCTGCCTGCCAGCCTGATCACCTGCAAACCACACCCCTGCCAGCCCGATTGATGCCTAACTGCTCCCCTGCTGGCCCAATTGCCCCTAACAGCCCTACCCTGCCAGCCTGGTCACCCCTAACTGCCCTCCCCTGCTGGCCCAATCACCCCCAATTGGCCTCCCCTGTTGTTCTGGTCGCTCCCAATTGCCCTCCCCTGCAGGCCCGGTCGCCCCCAACTGCCCTCCCCTGCCAGAATGGTTTCCCCAACTGCCCTCCCCTGCTGGCCTGGTTGCCCCTAACTGCCCTCCCCTGCTGGCCATCTTGTGGTGGACATCTTGTGACCACATAGGGGCGGCCAACTTTGACCACATGGGGGTGGCCATCTTGTGTGAGGGCATGATGGTCATTTTGCATATTACATTTTTATTATATAGTATTGTTCCTGCCCTACTACTTTGATCATTCACTGTAGTCAGAGATTAAAACATTCTGATTGGTGATCTCTGCATAATATAAACTGCCTTATGTGTTAGCAGCTATGTGGTGGAGTCAATCACTTCAAATCTCAATGATCTTCTTTGATAAATTAGGATACTGTTGTTTCTCAATTTACCAAAATGAAAGGAAATAGATATTGAGCAGCTGAGAAAAAAGAAAGAAAAACAAAACAGTGGTTTGTGCATCTCCCCCTCATCTAGCTTTTAAGCACTGCACTTGGATGTCTTTGTGTGGCCTTCCCGATCCATTTTCTAGAATACAGTGAGAACTTCAAAGAGATAGAAATATAATAAAGTACCAAATAGAAGTCAGAGAGCTGAAGAACACAATAACTGAACTGGAAAACATACTAGAGGGGTTCAACAACAGACTAAATGAAGCAGAAGAAAAATCAATAAACTCAAAGACAAGACATTGGAACTCACCAATCAGCGTAGCAAAAATAAATAAGAAAAGAAAGAAAAGTGAAGACAGTTTAAGGAACTTACAGGACAATATCAAGTGGACTAATATTCACATTACAGGGAGTTCAGAATAAGTAAAAATGAAAGAGGCAGAAGTTATTTGGAGAAATAACTGCTGAAAATTTTCTTAACCTGAAGGAGGAAATAGACATTCAGCTCCAGGAAGCCCAGGCAGTTTCAAATAAGAGAAACATAAAAGACCCATACCAAGACAAAAATAGTTAAAATAACTATAACTAAAATAGTTAAGAAATGCCTAAGTTAAAAAGATTAAGTTGTGAGATTAAGAACAAAAGTGGTGGGGAGAATAAAAATGTAGAGCTTTAGAATGTGTTCAAATATATGTTGTCATCAAGTATAGATAGACTGATATATATATAGATGTATGTGTGTGTGTGTGTGTGTGTGTGTGTGTGTGTGTGTGTGTGTATTTCATAGTAACTTAGTAAAACTGATAGTGGATAAGCAAAAGGTAAAGAGAAAATAATCAAAGCATACCAGTAAAGAAAGTAATCAAATTACAAAGAAAGAGATCAAGGAAAGAAGAAAGGCACTATAAACAACAACAACAACAAACACAGAAAACAATTCACAAAATGGCAATAAGTACATACCTAGTACATACCTATAAATAATTACTTGAAATGTAGATGGACTAAATTCTCAAATGAAAGGACATAAAGTGGAAGAATGCATTTAAAAAAGAAGACTCATCTATGATCTGCCTGCAGGAGACTCATTTCTGTCATAAGGAGACACACAGACTTAAAGTAAAGGGATGGAAAAGCATATTCTGTACAATGGAAACCAAAACAAAGCTGGAATAGCCATACTTACATCAGACAATATAGACCTTAAAATAAAAATTGCAGTAAGATATGTAAAAAGTACTACTTATATTAAAGTGGTTAATCTAACCAGAAGATACATTTGTAAATATTTATACACCCAACATAGGAGCACCTAAATATCTAAAGCAAATATTAACAGACCTAAGGGGAGAAATAGCAATACAATAGTAGTAAGAGACTTTAATACCCTATTTATATCAATGTATAGATCAGTGGTCGGCAAACCGTGGCTCGCGAGCCACATGTGGCTCTTTGGCCCCTTGAGTGTGGCTCTTCCACAAAATAGCACGTGCGGGCACGCATGTACAGTGCGATTGAAACTTCGTGGCCCATTCGTAGAAGTCGCTTTTCAGAAAGGAAATAGCCAAAACAAGTATACAAGACGAGTGTGGATGGGAGAGTTGGAAGGGATCGACCTCAGCGAACGTACCTCAATCAGATTGAGGACGTTTTTTAGCAAAGGCCAGCTTAGGAGTACCCTAATTAAGTTAATAACAATGCACCTACCTATATAGTTTAAGTTTAAAAAATTTGGCTCTCAAAAGAAATTTCAATCGTTGTACTGTTGATATCTGGCTCTGTTGACTAATGAGTTTGCCAACCACTGGTATAGATAATCCAGACAGAAATATCAAGAAAACACATATGACATTCTATAGAAAAACAACAAAATATGCATTCTCACATGTACTTGGAACATTCTCCAGGATAGGTTAACAAAACAAGTGTTAATTAGTTCAAGAAGATTTAAATCATATGAAACATCTTTGTCTGACCACAATGGTATGAAACTAGAGGTCAATTACAAGAAGAAAACTGGAAAATTCAAAAATATATGGAAATTAAACATGTCACTAAACAATCAATGGGTTAAAGGAGAAATCAAAAAATGCCTGAGACAAATTAAAGTGGAAATACAACATGCCAAAACTTATGGAATACAGCAAAAGCAGCTTTGAAAGCAAAGTTTATAGCAATAAATGCCTACATCAAGACACAAGAAAACTCTCAAATATACAACCTAACTTTACACATCAAGGGACTAGAAAAAGAACAAATGAAGCCCAAAGTTAGTAGGACATAGGAAATAACTAATATCAAATCAGAAATAAATGAAATAGATCTATTCTTCATCTTTATACTTCTTCCTTCCCCTAAAATTTGTATGAACAGCATTCATGGGTTGCCTTACCCACAAGTTTTAGCTGGTTTCTGCTATTAGAAATCCCCTGAAAGGCATTATAATTAGGGAAGTAATTGAGATTGGAAAAGTTATGTCCCACCTGGCCAGAACGGCTCAGTTGGGATACATACCTGGTCAAGGCACATACCTGGCTTATGGGTTTGATCCCTGATTGAGGCACGTACAGAGGTAACCCATCAATATTTCTCTCTCTCTCTTCCTTTCTCTAAGAATTCCCTCAGGTAAAGTTTGACGGGAAAAAAAAAGAAAGAAAAGTTATGTCCCTATGTCTCTCCACTTATGGCGTTGCTTTGGTATGTAAAAATCCCAACTCTTCATAAAATTGCTCTCTTTCTTCTCTTTTCCAATAATTTCTCAACCCTCTTTATCATTAGAACTCAGAGGATGTATGTTACTTTAGTCATCCAAGAGGCAGATGGAGGAACAAGAGATATACCGGGGAAACTCCCTGTGAAGGACAGGTACAGTAGATAGGGTGAGCTCAGAATATGATGCAGACCTGACAAATGTGCATGAAGGGGAAGAATGGAGAATGAGTAGGTAGGTTCTCAGATTGGAGCACAATTCAAAGACAATTCAACCAGGGGAATCTCTTAGCCAATGTTGTCTTTGAAGAGCCTTCCATAACTTATTGGCTCCCAGCCGTGGGCAAACTACGGCCCATGGGCTACATCCAGCCCGTTTGAAATGAATAAAACTAAAAAAAAAAAAAAAGACCATACCCTTTTATGTAATGATGTTTACCTTGAATTTATATTAGTTCACACAAACACTCCATCCATGCTTTTGTTCTGGCCCTCCGGTCCAGTTTAAGAACCCATTGTGGCCCTCAAGTCAAAAAGTTTGCCCACCCCTGGCTTAGGCCAATTTCAGTGCACCTGTGTTACTCAAGCATTTGTTGGGGCCAGTTAAAAAGAAAGGTGGCCTAGGTGTAAAAATATGTGGTCTTGTGTCTGACAGTATGGAAGCTGGGGTTGTCATCTGCATATGCTTCCTACAATAGTTTTTCTTGAAGGAGATCCAAAAGGGGTATTTCCACTAATGTCATAAGGTTGAAATATTCCCTATGTTATTATACTTCACTATCATTTGTGGATTCACTACATCCTGTTCACATCTTTCTAATATATAGTAGTTATCTTAATTTCCTTGCATCCTTTGTTTCTATAGAGATCCTGCTTGGTATATAAATCATTTACATTTAGTTTATTATTTTTTTTTTCAAAAAGGACATATCCAGTTGAATGGCTCCTTCAGCTTAAGAGAAAAACAATGGAAAAATAAACTAATAATTTCTGAAATCATGATTTAGCAATTCAATGAAACTTTTTAAGCTCTTATCCACTTTAATAAAAGCACAATGAAAATATATATTCATGAGACACAACACTAAAGAAAGAATATTAATGTTGTAAATGTGATCTCAGTAACAATTAACTGTTGAAAAGCAATTAGATCCTTTTAAATGATTATTTCGAGTTAATGGATTTTATGCAAAATCAAGACCTTTGTTATTAATGTAATGCAATCCTCTGATGAAAAACACTGAAATATTTATAAACATAAAACAGTGGGAATAGAAGAATGAGAACTAGATACATGACAGAGATAAAGGTGTGAATGTAAATATTAGGTTTCGCTTTTTACAGAAGATATAGGATGAATTCATTCATTTTTTGAAACAAATTTTTATTGAGTGCCTACCATGTTGCCAGAAATATCTAAAGACTGGGCTAACATCTGTTCAAGCACACACACACACACACACACACACACACACTGATTTCATGAAGTTTCTATTCTAGTAAAAAAGAAAATTAGAATGTAAATAACCATATAATCCCAATATGTAAGAATCATTTCTAAGCTATCTGATATCCTGGAAATCCATCATTTAATTTGATTATATAAATGATCAAAATAAAATATTTTAAAGGGAAGATAAAACTAGAGCTTTAATCTTCTGAACCTGAGATCAGGAGAGAATGTATAAACCAACCAAAAGAATCTGAATGTTTTGTACAGTTTTTGATCCTTAACTTCCCCAAGTTATCTTCCAAAAATTAGTAATGAGGTTACACAGCAAATGTCAGTTTATAACACAAACCTGCTCTTTATTTCAAATTGTTAAGTGTTTTCCTTTTATTCTATAAGAAATAGTCTTTTAAAGCCCCTAATGAGTCGTGAGCCTCTCTCAAATGTTTCCCTGTTACTTTTACACATGATTCTTCCAATGGTTATTTTGTTCTCTGTCTCTCTTCCCTTTATGTCAGCTCATCTATGACACACTGTTCCATGTTTTTTTTAAACTCTCAATAATATTGCAGTAAATTATGTAGATATAATTTATTATAGTCTATAAGGGTTCTCAAGCAGAAGACAAATGGTTGAGATCCTGTCATTTTTCTGTGTCAAAAGAAGGGCAATGCCATATTAGCTCATTACCTAACAATTCTCCTTCACTAAGTTGCCTTTTTATCATCCGCTTAGCATTTACTGAGAACCAACAAAAATAGCCATCTGATAATGAGTTCTGCATTTTCTCTATAAAGGTGATAAGAGCCATTATCTTCTTCGTAGTTCAAATATTCTATATTAGTTTCCATATGAAAAATTTGTTAAAAAGCATGAGGTCACTTCTCCACAGAGAAAGTTGTGTGTTTTCCACTTTCTGAAAAATGCCATGCAATTTCTGGTGATTTATTTTATTTTTTTTTACTTTATTTGCTAAGATTCTAATCTGATATTCCATTATAGCAACAAGGTTAATCATCTTGTTTAATATTTTGATCATATTCCATTTTTAACTTAGTAAATATGGAGACTGTGGGACTTCTGGCTGAAAAGAAAAATGGGCCTGAGCTTCTAGAATAAATCCTTAATATAAGATTAGCCAGCCATATATTTATTGGTGAATAATGGGTAGATAGGTTATAGATCATTTGAGAGACACTTTTAGGTAGGATGTAGCTGAATAAAAGCAAATAAAGTGAATGAAAGGAAAATACATCCAGCCACCCCCCGTTTCAGAATGTCAAGAGGTAAAGTGTGCCCGCTTGTACTACCCAAAGCCTGTGAGAAGTCAGGGCATGGAAGGCCACACAGCCAGGCAGAACTAGGACTGGGGCTCTGTCTGGTGGGAACTTAGAGCCAGGGTTGCTATTTGAAGAGCATTTCAGTATATTCCTTAAAGCCTTGACCTTTTGGGGGACAATATCAAATAAATTTTTTAAAAAATTAGGAGCCATTTTCGGGCAGTACGCAGTACCAGACTGCCAAAAGATATTTTTTTAAATATATTTTTTATTGATTTCACAGAGAAAGGGAGAGGGGGAGAGAGATAGAAACATCAATGATGAGAGAGAATCATAGATCAGCTGCCTTGTGCATGGCCCCTACTGGGAATCGAGCCCACAACCCAGGCTTGTGCCCTTCACCAGAATTGAACCCTGGACCCTTCTGTCCACAGGCTGATGCTGTATCCACTGAGCCAAAGAAGCCAGAGCAGTAGTTGCTAAGAGTACTTTGTAAAGAGCCTTTCTCATGGATGTTCATGCAGATAACGGGCAAAACACCTCACAGATTTACTATCCCTTTCCCTCTTAGCTTTAATGAAATATAATTCTATATAATAAAAGGCCAGCCACCATAAGCATATGACCAGAGACCGGAACCACCACCGCCACTCCTGGGCTGGCCCTGCCCCCACGCAAGCAGTTAGGGGTGATCAGGCAGGCAGGCAGAATGGTTAGGGGTAATAAGGTAGGCAGGCCAGCGGTTAGGGGCGATCAGGTAGGCAGATGGACCCTCGCTGGTCTGGCTCCGCTCCCAAGCAAAGAAAGAGGGAGGCCCAGGCCAGCCAAGCCATCACACCCCATGCCTGTCGCTTATAGAGAGAGGCTACCAGTGGCGGGGGCAGCGCTGCACAGATGGCAAGCAGTAGCACAGTGGGGGTAGGGCCAGATGCCTACAGTCAGGGGAAGAAAAGCCCAATTAGGCCCTGATCTCAGGCCAGGCCTAGGGACCCTAACCGAGGAGTCCCGGATTGTGAGAGGGTGAAGGCTGGGCTGAGGGATTCCTCCCCCCACCCCCCAGTGCACGGATTTTCATGCACCAGGCCTCTAGTTGATCTATAAGAGATTATAAATTCAACTTGTACAATGTGATTATATAATACATATGTTATTGAAATGATTACCACAATATTGTTAGTTAACATACCCTTCACCTCACATAATTACCGATTTTTGTTATGATAAGACCACTTAAAATCTACTCTCTGAGTAACCTTCAACTGTTTGGTACAGTATTGTTAACCATAGTCACCATGCTGCACATTAGATCCTCAGAATTCATTCCCCTTATAACTGGAGGTTTGTCTACTTTAACTGATGTCTCTATTCCCCATCCACACCCACTAACCCCTGGCAACCACTGATCTAGCCATATGAAATCTGTTTTTATGAGCCCAGCTCTTTTAGATTTTACATTACATTCACTTAGATTTTACATTACATTCACTTAGATTTTACATTTAAGTGAAATTATACATTGTTTATCTTTCTCTAACTTATTTCACTTATCATAATGCCCTCAAGGTTTCTCCACGTTGCCATAAATAGCAGGATTTCTTTCTTTTTTATCACTGAATTATATTTTACTTTACATACACACCCACCCCACATTATCTTTATCTATCCTATATAATAAAAGCCTAATGTGCTAAGTGTCCAGTCATCCAGTCATCCATTCAACCAATCAAAGCATAATATGCTAACGATATGCTAAGGCCACTCAACCTCTCACTATGACATGCACCGACCACCAGGGGACAGACACTCCGACTGGTAGATTAGCTTGCTGCTGGGGTCCGACTGATCGGGACTGAGTCCGGCCGGACATTCCCTGGAGCCCTCCCATGGTCCCTGCCTGGCTGGCCAACCTCCCATGTCACTCCTTGGCCCCGATTGTGCACTGGTGGGGTCCCTCAGCCTGGCCTTAATCCCCTAGCAATCCAGGACCCCTCGGGGGATGTCAGAGAACTGATTTGAGCCCAATCCCACAGGCCAGGCCAAGGGACTGTACTGGTGCACGAATTCATGCACCGGGCCTCTAGTTCACCCATAAATGGACATCTAGTTTTTGAGGAACATTCACATACTATCTGCTTATGTTTCTTGGGCACTGATGGAAGAAGGTGCTCATGCGTCTGTCCCCACTTAAAGTCTCACTTCTTACTGACTTACTCTGTTGGCCTCTGTGCGGACACTGTATTTTGAACACATGTGAGTGGAATTCTCTTTTCAAGCAAGCTCAGCCACTGAACTTTGATGTGGGTACCTTTGGCAGTTATCCTGACTGGGGCTCTGCCTGGTAACCACCTCAGGTTCTTCAGTTTGCTCACAAAATACTTCCAACTTCTCTTCTTGGGTAGGATGGCGATGCCCAGGCTCATATTATTTCAGAATATTTCTTAACCTTTCAGAACTGCACATACTCCTGCTATATTCTTTAGCCACTACAACTCAAGCAGGTTCAACTTCAGCCACTTCCTGGATGACAATAAGATGTATGTTCTAATGACAGTTACACTTCTAGGACTTCTTCCAGAGATTTCCACTGCATAGTTTCTCACATGCGCTCTTTGACCAGAGCTGTTCTCTGAAATTAGTGTTTACCATTTGCAAACCAGATCCATGCCCTATATATGCTTACGTTTGTTCCAGAGCCACAGCCCCAACTCTCATAGCCTCTTCTTTCACTTCTTATTTGAGCCCCAATTAATCCCCCCATAACAATCTCCAATAAATAAGGCCCCATGGAATCCAGTGAGCATTAAGACTGGAAGTACGGTCTGGAACTTATAATGTTGTTTTTTGTAATTGTGGTTTTTGCATCTCAGGTCCACTGTGCTAAACAGTATATACTTCTCAACTTACAGTAATATATCTTTGCAAAGCGTATTGTGTTACAAAACTTTATGCCAAATGCTGACTTTAATAACTCCTTTTCATTTCCCACCTTAGTCTCCATGTTATTGTTATTGGTAGAAGTCATTAATTGGGCATATATTTTTATAAATTATGGTGAAAATTTCTCTCAATATATTTTAGTTTACATAAATATATATGTATTATAAATCTCACTCAGCACCTATGCTTTTTATTTAAGATAATTTTTTTCAGTAGCTACCCATAACTGTATGTTTTCAATATATTGGTACATATTCACAGTATTTATATTATATATTTAGAATTTGCTTTATGTACCCCTTTTCTTTCATAATATTGGTTATTTGTATTTCCCACTTGTTAAAAATTCTTACTAGAATTTTGTGAACTTAACCTGTTTTTCCCAAGAATGAACTTTTAGCTTGTTAATCCCTTGTTGTGTCTTTAATTTTATATTTGAATAATTTCTCTTATTAGGTTTCATTTCTATCTTCCAATTTATTTGGGACTTATTTTAATAGTATAAGTTCTTAATTAGGGCATTTATTTTATTAACCTTTAAAATTTATTCTTTTTGAACATAAACATTTAATGTTATCAATTTGCTTTAAGTATAGCAATGTAGCGGTATCCCACAGTTATGATATGTAATTATTTTTGAAGCAGTTACTATTTATTAAGGTAAAAAATCATGTTACTTTTACAGCTTTATGCTACTATTATGAGAACCACTTTAGGCCCATCAAAACTGCCTTTGCAGTTTTATATCTCTTATTGCTAATTTATGCATATAATGCTCCAATTATTGTTGAAGTTATAATGAACTAATTAAAATTAAAAACCAAGTATTTATATTATCTAAAGAGTATAACAACATAGGTATAATCCATTTGTAAGATTCATACAAAATATTAACAAAATATTCTCCTAAGAGTTATTTTATCCACCTCAATTAAAGCCATCAATTTCTTAAACTGACAGTCGATAAGATTCCTACTGAAGAGAGCTCACAGACACTCAAATTTCTTGGAGAGATTCTAAAAGCCTAGTCAGTGGTCAGAAAACTGTGGCTGGCGAGCCACATGTGGCTCTTTGGCCCCTTGAGTGTGGCTCTTCCACAAAATACCAACTTCTGCACATGAGTCACGAGGTTTCAATCACACTGTACGTGTGCGCCCGCAAGTGGTATTTTGTGGAAGAGGCACACTCAAGGGGCCAAAGAGCCGCATGTGGCTCGCGAGCTGCAGTTTGCCGACCACTGGCCTAGATCATTGATTTGAAGGTTGACTTAACTGAGAAAGAAATCCTACTTTCAGGATGCAATTATAGTGGGAAATCTAGCTCATGGGCTTTCATATCTGCCTCCTAGAGAAGGGTGGGAATGAAAGGTGTTTGTTTGTTTGTTTGTTTGTTTTTTCATGAACTTTCTCCTTAGCTCCACTAGCAACAATGAACTGCAGGTTTAAGAAGGAGGTGTGTGAACAGTGGCTGGTAGCATGGAGTGGAGGGTAAAGAAAAGCCCTAACTTCAGATAAATGTGTCTTCCAAAGCTTTATTTGAAAGGCCATAAAGAGGATCATTCTTGTCCAGATGCATTATTAAGGTAAACTAGTTGTAATGTGATAACTTTCTAAGCATGATCTAGTGACTAGATGGTAATCATCTAGCCATCACTTCCCCCTTGTTCTCTGCACTGCACCTCTCTTCATTCAGTTCTTGTTTTTGGAAAGTGACTGATTCCTTGAGTATTGATTTGATCCTCTTCAGCTTTCTTACTTTTTCTTCAAACTAATTCTTTTGTATGACTTTTACTTTAGGTTGTACTTTCTAAAGACAATCCCAGTTCTGCCTATTACTTATTACCAGAGCTTGAATCAATTTTGCAAATACTTAACGTTTTGTTACCATTGCCTATGCAGTAGAGTAATATGCCATATAGGTTTATATCCCAGGAGCAACAGGCTACCATAGCCCAGGCATGCAGTAGGCTATACCATCTGATTCTATATAAGTGCACTCTATGATATTCACAAGGCAACAAAATTACATAATGACGACACATTTCTCAAAGAGTATCTCCACCATTAAGCAATGCATGGCGATGTAATGTTGAAACTCCTCCGAATGTATCCTTCTCTAGCTTATCTACATTATTCAGGGACATATGGATTGATGGTTTTCAGTTATTTAACCAGTTAAACAACCTATTTTTAACTATGCAAGTAGAAGGGAATAAAAGATCCCTTATTGGAGCTGTGCCTAGACTCCTTTGGAACTAAGATAGCAAGCACATAAATTGATGATTCATAATCCAAAGATGAAGTATATTCTGTGCTATTGAAAGGACTCAGGGAGAAGTCTAGTCTCCTCGGTCGTTGTCAATTCTTTCTTCCTCCTGCTCTATTTATCTATCCTTTAGCTTTATTAAAGCCTTATGTGATTATACTGTGCTGAGTTGCATAAGTATTTGCTATTTCTGTGAAATTATTATACTTAATAATAAATATAAAAGTTAATAAATCTAGACTTCTACAAAGATAATTATAAAGTATTTTATTAATTTTATTTTTTAAAGTGTTTTAAAGAAAATAAAATTTAAATAATGAGAAATACAATATTATTTGACTGAAAGTCTCAATATTATGACTCTACTAATTTTCCTGTAGTTGATCTATAGTTTTAATGCAATTCTTATAAAAATCAAAATTGGAAGTTTTTGCCAAGATATTTTATAGATATTTATAGATTGACTCTCATATGTTAAAAATTATAAAACCATAGAAAATATATGAAACAACAAATTTCAGATAAACAACAGGTGGCACAGGAATATGATCCTTAAAAGGAGGGAAATAAACAAGATAGATCCTACAATTCACACATCATACTGTTTTTCTGTAGCATGAGAAGGTAGATCCAAAGTGAGCCTCAAACTCACATTTAGTTGAGGAAAGACAGATTGGATTTCAGGGACTTAAAGTTAGCTAGAAATTGCAGGATAGATTACTAGAGAAGAAGGAGTTATAACTGTGTGGGTGCATGTATGTGCATGCACGTGCATGCGTGTGTGTGCGCACACACACACGCACACACAGACACACACACACGGGATTTTTTGTAAACAAGTAGGTTTCCCAAAAGTGTCTGGGTAGGATTGACTGATGGGTACAAGGAAAATATCTCAGGCTGGAGAAAGAACCACTGAAAAGCAAATAATTTCCAGAGTTCACATAGTGCTAAAAACTACTGGAATCCCCACTAGAGTGGAAATAATTCATAATATATTGAAAATTCAGAGGCTTATCTTACTAATGGAGCTAATTTAGCTCTACACCAACAGCCACTCTTGAAACCACCATAACAAAATTGAAAAGCAAACTTTGAAAGTTCCCAGTGGACTGTAATTAACCTAACTCTGGGCTTTAAACAAACTTACTACAATTGAAGTAATACAACAAAAAGGCAAAAACAATGCAAAATCTACACTTGCTATCCAAACAAAATTTTGAAGCATGCGGAAAAACACAAAAAATGTGACCCGAAACAAAAGACAAGTCCATCAACACAAGTTTAAGTCTGTAAATTACATAGATGAACTTGAAAGCCAGAGACAAGAAATATAAAATCAAAGCCTGCAGAGATTAAATGATGACAGATTAAATACAGAGAAATAAACAGACGACAGCAGATTTTTCAGAACCTACACAAGCAAAAACTAAATGGAATGCCATATTTAAAGAACTGAAAAAATAAAACAGAATTCTTGCATCACAAAAATTTTATTTAAAGCTGAAAGCAAAATAAAGATGACAGAAATGATCTCAGATCATTTTTTGCCAGAAGATCTGCATTATAACAAATGCTGAAGAAAGTTGTTCTGCTAGAAGGAAAATTGAAGCTGAATGAAAAATTGGTTTTATATAAACAAATGAAAATGACAGAAAATATAAATGTATGGGTAAGTGTTGCTTCTCACTTTCAAAATATTTCCTCCAGCTAAGTGGGAGGAGACTTCTGAATATGGATATTTATCAGTCTTAGCAATTCTGCTCAATTCTGCCCAGCCAAAATAAAAGTAATATGTTATATGTGTACAATAAGTATAAAGGTTAATGTTATGCATTGCTATTATTTCATGGCACTAAAAACTGATAAAAGACAAACAATTAAGAAGAGTTTATTCTTTAAAATCATGCTAGAGTTTTGGGTAAGAACTGGAAGTAGCATAGTAGCTTTGCTAGTATTTTACCTTTTTGCCTGCTCCCACCACCAATCAGGTTTGTTAATAGCTTAACCAGCATGTGGCAGACTAGATGTGAAAACTAGCTTTGCTGGAAGAGGTGATGCAGTTTATTTGAGCTTTGGACAAAAACGTGTATCATTGCAAACAAAATGTTGTTAAATGCTGTCTTAAATAAATGGTGAAAACTGACAGCTTTGATATTTTAAGATTGTGGTTAAATGACACAGTGCCAAAGAAATAGAGGAATGAGTATATATGTCTAGAAAATTAAATGAGAGATAAAATTCAATAATACTAATAACTACATTAAATATATCAATCAAAAGGCAAGTAGTTTCTAAATTAATAAAAAAGCATGATCCTAAATAATAGGGTTTTCTCATTTTGTTCATGACTATTTCCAAAAGCAATCATGCTCCACTTTCTGTTTCCATTTACATAACTATCTGTACCCTTTGTCTTTAACAAAATTTTATATCAATAAAAAAGGTTAAGGTGGAAATATATAATGTGTACAAGAGATACACCTTAGATGCAAATAGGTGAAAAGTAAAAGGATGAAAAAAACATAGAACATGCTAAAGTAAATTTAAATTATCTTTAATAAGATATGGAGTATATTATCAGAAAAAAGTAAAGATTATACCTACTATTATTACTAAAGAAAAAGAGGACAATTTATAATTAAATTGTTACAGCAGAAAGGAGTTAAAAAAATACACACACACACACACACACACACACATGTACAGCAATAAAGCTCTAAAATACATGAAAAAAAAAATGACCAAATTGAAAGGGGAGAAAAAAACCTAAAATCACAGTTTTAAGATATCAATAATTTAAATTATATAACAATGAGTCAGAAAATCAGTGAGGACATGGAAAAAACAACAAAATTAACTGACATATAGGACATTCTACCCAACAGTTGCAAAATACACACTATTTTCAAGTACACATGAAATATTTAGGATGGTAATATAAGGCTATAAAACAAAACTCAATAAATTTAGAAGAATTAAAATCACACAAAGCATATTCTCCAAATACAATGGAATTAAATTTGTAATCAACCACATAAAATATATAATAAATTATTAAATATTTATAAATAAATGAGAATATCTAAATAATACAGAGGTCATACAAAATCAACTTGGAAATTAAATATGTATAATAATAAAAGCATAATATGCTAATTAGACTGAACAGCCAAATGACCTTCCAGACACCCTTTCGGATGTCCTTCCAGACAAAGCCACAGTGGCAGGGCCCAAGGCAGAGGCGGTTAGGGGCAATCAGGCTGGCAGGGAAGGGCAGTTAGGGGCAATCAGGCAAGTGAGTGGTTAAGAGCCAGTGGTCCCTGATTGTGAGAGAAATGTCTGACTGCTGGTTTAGGCCTGATCCCTACGGGAAGCAGGCCTAAGTTGGCAGGTGGACATCCTCCAAGGAGTCCTGGACTGCGAGAGGGTGCAGGCCAGGCTGAGGGACACACACCCCACCCCCGCCGCAAGTGCACGAATTTTCATGCACCGGGCCTCTAGTTTCTACTTATGATAATAAAAATATCAATCACTGACCTAGATGGTTTGACTCAGTCATTAAAGTATTTTCCCCAAGGACTGAAGGGTCAAGGGAATGAACCTCAGCAGGTTAGATCCCTAGCCCCAGTGTGGGAGGCAAACACTCAATGTCTCTCTTTTATATAGATGTTTCTCTCACTCTTTCTCTCTCCCCCTCCCTTCCACTCTCTCTAAAAATCAATGGAAAATATATCCTTGGGTGAGTATTAACAAACAAAACAAAACAAAACAAGAATGTATGTCACCTTCAAATTTTCCCTACCTTATCTTTAATCCCCGTTTTCCTCATCTCTAAACAACTGCTTATCAATTTTCCATCATAGTTCAATTACTTTATTTTTTAAAATATTTTTATTAATTTCAGTGAGAAGGGGAGAGGGAGAGAGAGAAAGGAACATCAATAATGAGAGAGAATCATTGATCAGCTGCCTCCTGCACGCCCCGAACTGGGGTTTGAGCCTGCAACCCGGGCATGTGCCCTGACCAGGAATTGAACTGTGTCCTCCTGATTCATAGGTCCATGATCAACCATTGAGCAACACTAGCCAGGAGTAATTCAATTACTTTAAATTCTCTTTAAAAGAAGTAAAGGGGCTTGGCAAAGATCAACATACCCTATACACAGTGGAATGAAATCTTGATTGATTTTTAAACTGGTACTATTTTCATTACTTCTTCTCATTATGTCATTACTTATTTTCATTATACTCACAACTGAATAGCCAAAACTCTCCTGAGAATGTCTGCATGAGAACAAGGTTCATATCTCTAATGGTGAAAATTTTCTTAAGAAACAGTTCTGTGAGCAATGAGGACCCAGTGAAATGAATTTATGAGTTAAAACTGCAGCACACAATGAGATTCCTTATGTCATTGCATTTGAACTCTTTCCCAACCCCACTGCTCTCCACAAACTTCCTCTGACACTCTTCTTGACTGACTTGGCAGCTGATGGTCTTGCTTCAAAATTCAAGGAGAAAATAAAGGTAGGCAGATTCATAGAAATGTCTTTATCCTCTCGATATTTTACTTATCTACCCGATGAACCCGTATTTGCATTTTTGCCTTTCTTCTTATAATAATGGACAAAGTGTCCTTGCTTTATTCAAAAGCTAACCCTTCCATTGTTTGAATTTGTGTTTGCTCATATGTTTAAGGACATCATTCCTAAAATTAGCCCTTTTTCTCCTTTTTAATATAACAGTATCCAATTTACTCTCATCAATTCCCCTTTCTCTCTGGAATACTTCCATTTCATCTCATTAGCATTTAAAGTGTTCTTATCACTTTAAAAACAGCTTCATTAACTGCCTTTCAGGTAACATCTATCTTTTGAAAATTGCATTTTGAAAAATAAATCATGTTTTTATTCACATTTAAAGAATCGCTATATAAATAACAGAAACTTTCAGTTCAATGCCAACGTCATGTTATAATTTTTAAATGCAGTATGAAGAAATGGAATAAAAACTTATTTATTGGGGAAGAAACTACTATATGCTATGGAATAAAACAGAAGCTAGTGCTCTTGGTTGTTCACATCCAGACATCTTAAAAATCCAATCTTTGTAAGGCCTACAGGTTGTTCTGTGTCATTTAGGATAGATCTATGACACTTGTCCTGTTTAACACCTGCAGGCATGACTATTCACTGGACATGTTTTATTCCTAAAGTACTTATGTAGAGAAACAGCGACATCACAGTGAGGTGACAGATGCCTTTGTGGTTTATTCAGGAGGCTTAATTGATAGAAAAGGATCACGGATGAACATACATCTCTATTGCTATTCATCTTCAGAGGAGCATGGCCAGTGGGAACTGATCAGTGTCAAAGCAAGCCCCAGTGACTCACTGCTCCCATTATCTCTCTCCTTCTGGGAAGTTAATCAGCCCTTGTTCACAGACTGATCTGTGAGAGATAGCTGTCAGGTTGGAATACTTGGTGTCAGTCGCAGGAATAACAATCTCCCTTTTCTGTGTTATCTCTCTCAGGGCAAGCACTGGCATCATTCACCGTCCCGTCATACGACACATGTGATGCAAACCCAAAGACAAATGCTATTACCTCTGATGATTTAATAAAGGGACTTGAGTTCTGAGATAGCAAGTGGCAACCCCAAGGTCACCCTGATGATGAAGAGGTGGAATGCTGCTTGATTCCAATACTTTGCTTTGTGTATTCTCTAAAGTGATCTTATCCAAACACAAATTAAATCACTCTTTGTAAATACCTTCCCACCTAAATTTTCAATGTTTCCATGAACTGTGGGGCTTTGTATGAATTGGCTTGTGCCTACTGTCCACCATACATTCATTCCAATCTAGACTCCATGCCTTCCAAATGTCCCTCAATTGTAACATACATAGAAAAATATACTATTTTTCAGGAAACATTGAGTTAAAGAGACTGCTCATGACTAGGGGGTTTGGGTGCAGGGGGTCCGGTCACAGCTGATAATGCTGATATATATCTGCCACTCTGTAAGCCATTTGCTGGGTGCTATTGTGACTTGGTCCAGTTGGGAAGCTCTGGTCTAGTCTCACCACCCTTCCTCCTATTCCTCAAATATGCAAAGATTATCCCTGGTTCAAGTACTTGAACCTGCTCTTCCCTCTGGACCTCTATTAATTCAAGTCTCAGGTCAAATATCAACTTGACAGAGAAGTATGTCTGAGCCTCAATCTAAAGGAGCCCCTTAGTCACCCTCTCTCACATCCCCTGACTGCCTTATTTGTACCCTAGTATTTGTGGCTATCTTAGCTTATCTCTGTTTACTCCTTCCTTATCTTTCTCTCCTAAAGAATGTAAGCTCCTGAAAGTTGGAACATAGTTCGCTTGTTCAATGCTATAATCCCAGTACCTATTACATTTGGGGGCATATAAATGTGGCGCAGAGTTTATTGAACATACTGCATGAACTAGGCTTTTCAGAATTTCTGCCTTGAAACAATATTGCTAATTTTTATAACAAAGAATGACAGAAAAAATGGTGTACCCAGCTGTAGGTCCTCCACCGAGTTCTCATAGAAATGGATTATTTCCTGTGCCATAGTACCATAGGCCATAAAGGTTTCACTGCGGATTCATGGAGAAATCCACCTTTCTATGGCCAATGACTGTTTCCAGACAAAGTCACATTTGCTTTCAGAAGATGTAAACACTTCTGAAAGAACCTTCACAAACTTGTTAGCTTATGTGACTGTAAGAAGGGGTTCCGCCTTCCCTTAGCAGCTCTCACTTTCATCTGTAAGTGCATCCTAAGAGTTTATATTGACACTGAGCTACAGTGGGAAATGTGCGGCCTTTGGAGTCAAGATTCTTTGATGCTAACCTTGTCTTTGTTCTAACTGGCACTTCTGGAAAACAAATTATGAGCATCCCCACCACCACCTCAGGATGCTCAACTGTAAATGTAGTGATTAATGTACAAATAGGAATGTTAGGATGAAAAACTGAGATAGCACACAGACATGAATGTTGTCTAGGTATAAAGGAATGCAATCAATGCTATTCGCATGCAAGTGGTGCCTTTATAGAATAAAACAAGGTGTTTCTCCTACTGCTCAAACTTCAATTCTAGCTAACCTTGTGGTATAGCTGTGTTTATTTTATAACTGAGCTTTTCATCATAGTAGGTTCCTTAATTAGTATTAAGTGTATTGGGTACCCATTCATGAAGAACTGAGACCTCAGAGCAACACAATAATTTGTGTTGATTTAATAACACAAATCAACCTTTGATTCCTCACAAATCAACCTTTGATTCCTCAAGAAATAATTCCTCTCTCTTAATGATCCAATTATTAAAAATCTGCCGTTGAGGTATATTTGCCACATGTTGAGGTACAGTTTGCTTTCCAAAAGTTTTTAGACTAGCTAATAATTTCTCAACACTTAACAACTTTAAATTTGTCAAAGTATCTTATGGGAATGATTGAAATGCCAAATAGTATCAACACTAATAAAAGAGAAAAATGGTAATTGGCGTATGACGATACCCTTTTCATTGGCTAATCAGGGCTATATGCAAATTAACTGCCAACTAAGATTGGCAGTTAACTGCCAACTAAGATTGGCAGTTAACTGCCAAACTAAGATTGGCAGTTAACTGCCAACAAGATGGCGGTTAATTTGCATATGTAGGCACAATGCAGGGAGGCGAAAGGGAAAGCAGGAAGAAGCCCCCTGCCACTGACAGTGATTGGAAACCCAGGGGGGAGCTAAGAGCCGGGGGGCAGGGCGAAGGCGGCCCTGGGGCCGCCTTGGCCCTGCCCCCCAGCCATGATCGGAGAATCAGGTGCCTTTTCTGCCCTGGCCAGTGGTAGCAGGAAGTAGGGGTGGAGCCAGCGATGGGAGCTGGACACGGTCGAAGCTGGCAGTCCCGGGAGCTAGGGGTCCCTTGCCTGGGCCTAAAGCGGAGCCCATGATCACGGGGCCACTGCCACTGTGGGTCCCCGCTGCCCGGGCCGGACGCCTAGGCCAGAGGCCTTAGGCCTGGGCAGGGGTAGAGTCTGCAACCGTGGGGAGCTGGGGGTCCCCTGCCCAGGCCTGACACCTCTGCCGGAGGCCTCAGGCCTGGTCAAGGGGCCAATCCAGTGATTGGTGATCAGAGGGTGATGAGGGTCAACTCTTCTGGCCGAGGCATCAGGCCTGTGTGGGGGGTGGAGCCAGGGATTGGGGGGATATGAGGGTCCCCTTGCCCAGGCCTGAAGCCTGGGTCAGAGGCGTCAGGCTTGGGCGGGGGGTGGAGCAAGCGATCAGAGGGAGATGGGGGTCCCCTGCCCAGGCATGATTCCTGGGCCAGAGGCCTCAGGCCTGGGCGAGGGCCAGAGCCAGTGATCGGGGGGAGATGGGGGTCCCCTGTCCAAGCCTGACACCTCTGGTGGAGGCATCAGGCCTGGGCAAGGGGCTGATCCTGTGATTGGAGGGTGTTGGGGGTCAACGCCTGAGAGCTCCCAGTATGTGAGAGGGGGCAGGCTGGGCTGAGGGACACTCTCCCCCCCCCACACACCCAGTGCACGAATTTCGTGCACCGGGCCCCTAGTTAATAATAAACACTTATACATACAAGTAAGCAATGCTTCATCTTTAAAGATGCCATAGACTCTATCCTACGCCTTAGCATTCCATGCCATTCTAACTAAATGCTGACAGTTCATTTTCCCTGAAATCTATATTCCTGAGATTCTTAACCTCATTCATTTTTCCTGTATCACTTGTATATTTCTCAATTTTACCCTAATTTTAATGAAGCCCAGTTTCCAGTAGCTTCTAAGAGAAGTTGGTTGGGGTGCATGTGTGTGCGTGTGCATGTGCGTGTGCGTGTGTGCGTGTCTTAATGGCATTAAGATGAGGACCTTTGAAAACCTCTTATAAGGTCATATTTCCACAGCTACTGCCTTATTTTATTCCAAATTTTTCAGTGACTTCAGACAAGTCACACTTTGTTATGCGATGTTATTGTTGTTGCTTGTGGATAAGAGGGAACTGGGGAATCCTTGTTCTATAAACAAACCTTTAGTTCATCCATATCTCAATCCTTCCTGTTGCATTTGCCATATGCAAACCCTTTTTGGAGTGGTCTACATTGAAGTTTAACATGCTGCCATCTACTTTCTTCTTCCAGACACTTGCCTATAAAAATGCATGTGACTATTTATTACTGGCAGCAACATACAGCATAGGGAATATAGTCAATAATATCATACTAACAATATATGAAAACCAGACGGGTACTAGAGTTACCATGGTGATCACTTTGTATGATATATAATGGCTAATCATTATGTGGTACATCTGAAACTATAATATTGCATGCCAATAATTAAAAATCTACTTTAAAAAAGTGAGTGTGTGTTGTGTGTGTATGCATAAATTTAGATGCTAATGACAATGTAAGGTATTTTCAAAGATTATATACCTACATACTATAGTAAAATGCATAACTATTCCTGCCCGCTAGTAGCTTAATTTGATTGCATTAAATATTTTCTTATTTCTCTAACTAGAATTAATATGCTCTCTCTGTGTTCCCCTTTCAGCTACCACAAAATATGTACAATAATGATTAGGAAACTGAAAGTTATGCTTTATTCTCCTTTTGAAATGGAATATGGCATCTGTGAGAATAATGGTTTGCTGATATCAGAAACACTTTGCTGTTTTTAAAATACAAATGGAAAAGATCAACCTGCAGAGATTTTGAATCAATTATTCTATAGCAAGGACGAGACACATGTACTTCAAAAATAATTTCCTATGTTCATGCTGATCAGTTTTGTTGGTATACTGTAGATAGCTATTATTTTTGGCCACCATGCTTTCATGTGGTTTCATAACCACAGCCTGAATTCTTCTAAATCCATTACCTATTTTAAAGAGTCACAAATATTTTTACAGATCTGTAATATGTTTCCATGTAAGCTTTAAAATTATATCACTTTAAAATATGCTTTCTCTGATTTTCATTAAATAACCAATGTTATTTTTGAGAAGAAAAAGGACTCATATTGATATATCACATACATTTTTTAGACACATGGCCAGCAGAGTACATTTCCTAATTTTCCACAGCTAAGGGCTGGTTTTGAAATATATTTGATTATTCTATACATAAAGCAATGGGGAGAGAGAGTTGTTTTAATGTGTATGGTGTTTAATTCACTAACTGGTAGTTTCTATTACAGTGGGGCCTTGACTTACAAGTGTCCCGACTAACGAGTTTTTTGAGATACGAGCCATCTCTTGGCTGATTTTTTGCTTTGAGTTGCGAGCTAAAATTCGGGTTACGAGCCAGCTTCAGATACCCCACCACTAGTTGGCGCAGCGAATGTCACAGTGAACGCCACAACATCAGCCCAGCATCACGTGTCTCACTCGTTCACTTTTTAATTTGACATACGAGTAATTTGAGTTACGAGCTCCGTCACGGAACGAATTAAACTCGTAAGTCAAGGCCCCACTGTACTTGAAATTTTGCTAACCAAATTTCCTGAAGGGAGGATACACTCAACTTGCCACATGCTACATATTCCTCTGCATAGGTGAATTTCTTGGCTTAATATCTATGAAAGATCAGTTAATAATAGAAAATAGGGGAGTTACATCAGTATGATGACAACATGTGGTTGTTGACTTCACTCCCACTCACAAGAACAACCAACAACTATTGAAGAACAAGACATAGCTGAGAGAATCCTAAGCACATAGGGATGAGGCTGAAACACATGTTTGCACCACAGAGACCAAGACAGACTACATGGGAAGGGTAAGAGAAGGCAGTACACACTGACTACACTGCCCTTGCCCCACACTAGTACAGTACCACGCATGGAGGTCTTCCCTGAGCCTCTGGTTCCTCCAATGGGAAAAGAGAATGACGGTCCCCAATCCTCACCCCAGCATTCTGGGTGGCTATAAGAGAGTCCCTACTCTGGCCTCTCACTACATTATGAGGATTGTAGGAGAATCTGCAGGGCTCAACCACTGGCAATCTGACTGTGATTTGGAAGCTGGGAGGGACTTGCAACAACCGGCACAGGGACCAAGTTTATACCTGCAGCATCCAAGTAGTAACCCAACCAGAGGCTTTACTCATCTGCAGAACCGAGTCAGAAGTGCACTCTGAACAGGGAACCTGGAAAAGTGCAGATCTGCCCAATTCAGGTCCCCGAATAAGGAGTTCTGCCTCCCCTAGAGTCAGGTTTGCCCATGCCCAGGCAAGGAGCTGAGTCACGGCCTAATCCATTGTAGAGTGTCATCGGGCCCCATCTGATGAGACAGCGTGGCAACTGCTCTTGGAAGCAGTGTGAGGCAGTGGTACCTGAGCTGAGATGCCAGAAACAGAGCCAATTGCCAGTCTGGGCCTGGAGTTTCCTGCACTAGGCACAGTCCGGGGGATGACTTCATAGCTGAGGCTGAGAGTTGCTCTGGTCTCTCTCAATCAAAGAGGCTGTTTGGAAAATTGAGAGTAGCCAGGAGTGGCCCCTCCTCCTCCTTCCCAGACAAGGGGCTTGCTGGGGTCCAGCCCCAGCAGGTCCAGGGGTCCCAAAGGTGTGGACGGAGTCGGCGAAGAAGGAATGACACGGAAACAGCATTCAGTTGATCAGCAGCCTAGCCAGGATCTCTAGCCAAGTTCTGGTCAGGATCTCCAGCGAAGTTCTGGTTAGGATCTCCAGCCAGGTTCTGTGTCCACGTTCTCTTGCTAGGTTCTCCAGCCAGGTTCTCCAGGTTCTCCAGCCAGGTTCTGTAGCCCTGTTCCCTCGCTAGGTTCTCCAGCCAGGTTCTGTCCAGGTTCTCCAGCCAGGTTCAGTCACCAGGTTCTAGTCAGGTTCTCTTGCCATGTTCTATCCAGGTTCTGTAGCCAGGTTCTGTCTCTAGGTTCTTCAGCCAGGTTCTCTCGCTAGGTTCTGTCTCTAGGTTCTGTGCCCAGTTTCTGTCCAGGATCTTTTGCCATGTTCTCTCCAGCGAAGTTCTTCTGTCTCTAGGTTCTGTGTAGGTTCTGTGTCTAGGTTCTGTGTCCTGTTGTCTTGTTACATCTGTATTTATACCAGTTGATTCCAATCCTATCAATCTCTATTCCAAAGGTTAGTGCGTTTCTTATCTCCATTCCAGGGAGTAAAGATTATGTAGCTTAAGCATGATTGTTCATAGTTAACATGATTAATTACCCACCTGGCACTTAGTTAAGGGGTGTTATTCCCTCCCTAACTTCAGGGGAAAATCCCTACCTGGGGAAACAACCTTTCTCAGAGAGGTGACCTTGGTTAAAACACATAGTGCCAAGAAGGTGAGCAAACATATTAAGAACAGTATGCCATATATGCCAGGTCCCTTGAAACAGCAAGGATGGACCAGCTCCCAGCAGGGGCTGAATGAGAGCCCCACTCGCTGTGAACAGTGACTTTCTGCCCCTTCTGACCAGAAGGACTGGTGGCAACTCCTTGAAGTTGTGTAGCCCAACAGCATATGATCCAAGAGGCAGAGAGGAAGCAGAGCCAATAGTTTGCAAAGCAAAACCAGTGGCCTTGTTTAGTCAGGGAACTGGGGGTGCAGGCTGGCTTGAGTTAAGAAAACAAATAAAGAGATTGAACAGTTTTAGAGCTACTTTTTCCTGCCATGCCCCGGCAGGGAATCTCATCGGTAGTTCTGCTCATCACTAAATATAGCCTTTATCTTGTCTGACCAGGAACCTAAACACAGCACATGAAAAGCTGCATGGCCCATTCAAAACCTTATGAACTTGAACAGAGAGCACAGCCTATGGTGCGCCCAGGTGCAGAACAAAAACAGTCACCTCACCTAATAACCAGGGAACTCCATGCTCTGGCCTCATTCAGGTGCCCAAGCAACAAGTGGTGCAGGCCCAGTGTCTCATTTGCTGCCCCAGTAGGAGGAGAAGCTAATGCATAACCCCACCTAATGCTGAACATACTACCCACTCCAAAAAATCTAGTGAGCCTAACCTATATAATCTTATTAACCAATGTTACCCCAATAAATGCAATAAAAATAATTGTTTTAAAAACTATTTTTTTGTATTTTAAGGAACTAAAAAATAATAAACTGCACCCAAAGTTAGCAGAAGAAAATAATAAAAATAAGAGAATAAATAAATTAAAAATAATATAAAATGTTAAGCAAACTAATAGTTAGTTCTCTGGAAAGATAAACAAAATTGACATAGCTAGACTAACCAGGAAAATAAAAGAGAAAATATCCAAGTAAATGAAATTATAAATTTGAAGAGACATTACAATAAATACCACAAAAATACAAAAGATCATATGATGCTATTATGAACTATACGCCAACAAGCTGGGTGACCTAGAGAAATAGAAAAAATTCTTAGAAATATACAACTTATGAAAGCTCAAATAGGAAGTAGAAACTCTGAACAGACCAAGTATAATCAGGGTGATTAATCAGTGACCAAAACTGTCCCAACAAAGCCCAGGACCAGATTACTTCAGTGGTGAATTTTACCAAACATTTAAAGAACTGATATCAATTCTTCTCAAACTCTTCAAAAAAATTATATATATATATATATATATATATATATATATATATATATATATATATATATACACACACACACACATACATATATATACATTGAGTGGCCAGATTATGACCAGCCAGATTATTATGACCACCCCATCAGTACTTCATTGGCACTTCCAAAAATACTGAATATTGAAAACTTCCAAAGCAAATACTCTCAAGGTTTTATTATTATTATTTGCATAACTAATTCACTTCATTGTACTGATGGGGTGGTCATAATAATCTGGCCACTGAGAGAGAGAGAGAGAGAGAGAGAGAGAGAGAGAGAGAGAGAGAGAGTGTGTGTGTGTGTGTGTGTGTGTATTTTGCCTTGGCTGGGTGGCTCAGTTGGTTGGAGCATAGTCCCATAGACCAAAGGTTGTGGGTTCAATTCCCAGGCAGGGCACATACCTAGGTCTTGGGTTTGATTTCTGGTTGGGGCGTGTACAGGAGGGAACCAATTGAGGTTTCTCTCTCACATTGCTTGTTCGTTCTCTCTCTCTCTCTCTCTCTCTCTCTCTCTCTCTCTCTCTCTCTCAATCAATAAACATATCCTAGAGCAAGGAGAAAAAAATCTTGCCACTTGCAGCAACTTGAAGGGGCATTATGCTAAGTGAAATCAGTCAGACAGAGAGAAACAAATACTGTATGATCTCACTTACACACAGAATCTAAAATCAAACTCAGAAAAAATAGATCAGACTGTGGATACCAGAAGACGGGGGAAGGGGGGAGGAAGAGGAATGTGGTCAAAGGTC
This sequence comes from Myotis daubentonii, assembly GCF_963259705.1. Lineage (NCBI taxonomy): Eukaryota > Metazoa > Chordata > Mammalia > Chiroptera > Vespertilionidae > Myotis > Myotis daubentonii. Next base: position 21,917,303 of record NC_081848.1, on the reverse strand, counting down.
CAAACTTTCAGCTTTAAGATAATTAAGTACAAGGATTGTGATGTATATCATAATGAGTAAAACTAACACTGCTGTATATGATATATAGAGAAGTTGTGAGAGAGTAAATCCTGAGTTTCACCATACGAAAGAAAATGGTTTTCCTTTTTTTTTTTTTAATTGTATCGATAGGAGATGATGGCTATTAACTGTACTTATTGTGAAAGTCATTTCAAAATTCATGTAAATCAAACCATCATACTGTATGCTTAACTTTATACAGTGTTGTATATCAACTGTATCTCAATAGAACTTGAAAAAATAATACACAAATATATTTTTTCTGTAGGCTGAATTTTTAACCTCATTAGGAGTTTAAAAAATTCATTGTGATTGGATTCCTCTTTAGATTACTAGCTTTTTAAGGACTGACCATATGTCTCTCTTTTTTTAAAAAAAATCTTCCTTTCATGAGTATCCAGTGCCGTACAAGGAAAGGGAGGATGTAGGACCTTATTTTTCATTCAGGGATCATTGAGCTTCAGGCAGTGAGCTTAGTGTCTCGTTCAACTTCCTTGTTGGCGATTTTAAAACTGAAACTGCAGCTATGCTTTGAAAATCCAGTCTCAGATTCAAAGGTTGATTCATGACTCTAAGAAAAATGAGCATGTTTAAAGAAGGAAGACAACAGGGGCTCAGAGGACCAAAACTGCACTGTGTGGGAGATAAAGTGAAGAAATGATGGAGACAAGTGGTATTCTGAGAAATGGGACTAAAGAAAAGGCAGAGAAGTTTAATGTATATATTTTCATTGTTGATACTAAGAAGCCAGTATATACCAGTTTCTTTTTAGGCACACAGTAATTGACAGTGACTTACAGAATCCTTGAGACAGAGTAAACCCTCTATAAACTATTTTAGAAAAAAGGAACAAATTTTCCAAAATATATATTGATTAACTCTTCTGTAGATGAGTTGTGAAACTCTTGAGTATTGTTATTTGGTGATTTGGAGAAAAAAATTGGCTAACAATACTTTTAAAAAATATTTTTATTGATTTCAGAGAGGAAGGGAGAGGGAGAGAGAGATAAAAACATCAATGATGAGAGAAAATCATTGATCAGCTGCCTCCTGCCCCTGCAGGCATGTGTCCTGACCGGGGAAGCGAACCATGATAGCCAAGTTCATAGGTTGATACTCAAACACTGAGCCACACCAGCCGCACTTTCAGTACCCTTTTTGATCAATAGTTTTCACTATTTCATTGTTCTTCTTAAGAAATACTAGAATACAGACCAGTCTTGCCTGTAAGTATATTTTTCCAATTTTACAAGTGATAAAGCTATTTAAAAGACTATTTTTGTTCATGAAAATCAGTCACTTGAATGAAAACCAATTTTTTTGTGCTTTAATGGGTTAGGGATATACAGATAATAGATGCTATGATTTGATGATTTATCCTTTTGAACTATTTAATAACATATTTATCTACACCTAGCCATTAAGGAATAATTTAATCAATCACACTCAATATTGTACAAGGTCTTGCAAAAATAATTTACTTTTCACCCTGACCAGTTTGGCTCAGTGGCTAGAGCGTTGGCCTGTGGCTGAAGAGTCCCACGTTCGATTCCGGTCAAGGGCATGTGCCTTGGTTGGGGGCACACCCCCATTAGGGGGTGTGCAGGAGGCAGCTGATCCATGTTTCTCTCTCATGGATATTTCTAACTTTCTATCCATCTCCCTTCCTCTTGGTAAAAAAATCAATAAAATATATTTTAAAAAATTTACTTTGCATAATTTAGCTTTATTTCAGATCATGTCATTAAATTGCTTTCCTCATGGAGACGAGTGAGTGTGTTTGTGTATGTGCGTGTGTGTATGCTTAACCCACTTCCCATGTAATAGGTATATAATTTAGATTCTCAGTTATTGTTACAGTACCAGGTACTTAGCGTATCAAAGTCAGTCATACAATGAATGTGGCACTCTCATAGGAGATGTAATTTAGATTCAAGTATAATTCTTGAAATTGTGGAGATAAATCAGTTTATAGACACAGCTCTTTTTTCTATAAGTTATTTAAGAGCCATACTATTCACTTGATGTCATTACAGTGTGGATGGCTGGTACTGTCCTCAGTCCTTCAGAGTTACAAAGAGAAGACTGTCAGTACCAATGAAGATACCACAGACAGTCTGTAAAAGAAGCCCTTCAGGCAAATTCTTTTTGTAGAAAGAAGGGGTTATCAGGCTTGTACACCAATGGTTTGTCAGGACAATTTCTGAGAAATGTATCAAATGGAATTCATCCCCAAACAAAGGTCTGTGTTGGAAATATTTTAATTAATGTTAGTAGAATTCTAAGTATACTGTAATGACAATTAATAAAAAAACACTTCTTTGCTTATATTAAAGCATAACCCGAGATAAGCACATTTTAAGCAGATTATTATAAAACTATAAGATATAGGAACAGTAAATATCCATGAGGTCATATAAAAATAAACTATTTTCACCCTAACTGGTTTGGCGCGGTGGATAGAGCGTCAGCCTGCGGACTCAAGGGTCCCGGGTTCGATTCCGGTCAAGGGCATGTACCTTGGTTGAGAGCACATCCCCAGTAGGGAGTGTGCAGGAGGCAGCTGATCGGTGTTTCTCTCCCATCAATGTTCCTAACTCTCTATCCCTCTCCCTTCCTCTCTGTAAAAATCAATAAAACGTATAAAAAAATAAACTATTTTCACTTACATATTTATGTTACACTAATTTCCCTAATGTGTCCACTGACAGAAATAACTTCTGGTGCTGAGGTTGAAGTTTTCTTTTTTTTCATGTTCTTACATCAGGCCAATTTTTTTTTTATAAAAGCTTTACAGTATATTTTAATGTAGTTAAAGAGAATGTGCTTCAATTATTGGCAGACAAAATTGGCATATCTTTCAGGCTATCACTTAGCTAAAATATGTAACTGCTGTTTTTTAAAAACTGGATTCATAAATGGATATTAATGTTTTCAAATTCACTGCAATTCACTGAATGGAAAGAACACACCGTACTAGTCACCAAGATAGGCAAATTATGATCCTGGATTGCTTGTGAGCTATATGGCTTTGAGCAAGTAATTCACTTCAAATTCCTAGGACCGATTTAGAAATTTATTAGAGGGAGAGGTGGAAGGAAGGAAAGAGGAGAGATTCAAATTGGAATATATTTTTGGTTCTCATTAATAATTTTATTTAATTTTTTGAGGAAGGTTTATACTATATATACTGTCCTCCTTTGTCAAGTAAGTTTAGAGTATCCATATAATCCAATGGCCTATTTTGCCCAACCTACATCTGTATTTTTGTATAATTATTAATAGTACCTATTTTTACTCTCAAAATGTCTTAGTTTATATAACAAATTATATGTTACTCTTAGGTTTTTAAACTAGCGTGAGCTAATTTCTTTGACAGGCATTTCAGACCAAATAATAAATAAATGAAAACTATGTAAGTAGTTTGTACTGTGCTCATTTAAAAAAAATTGTCATTTTTAAAAATGAAAGCACTTTATATAGAACTTGCATCCATGTATTAGTGAGTGAGGCCTATCTATAATAATAAAAGCAGAATATGCTCATTAGGTTGGAAAGCCGAAGGACCTTATGGGCATCCTTCTGGAAGACCTTCCTGACAAAGCTGGGGCTGCGAGGGCTGAGGCAGCCACCGTGGCTGCAAGGACCTACCCCAGTGGCTGGCAAACTCATTAGTCAACAGAGCCAAATATCAACAGTACAATGATTGAAATTTCTTTTGAGAGCCAAATTTTTTAAACTTAAACTATATAGGTAGGTACATTGTTATTAACTTAATTAGGGTACTCCTAAGGCTTAGGAAGAGCCATACTCAAGGGGTCAAAGAGCCGCATGTGGCTTGCAAGCCGCAGTTTGCTGACCACAGACCTACCCCCTCCCTTGCACGAATTTCGTGCATCAGGCCTCTAGTACAGCCGTGGGCAAACTACGGCCCGCGGGCCGGATCCAGCCCATTCGGCTGTTCTATCCGGCCCGCGGAGGCGAAAGAGCGGAGGGTTCTCTTGCTCTCCCCTCTGCTCCTTCACCAGCAGCAGTGTTAACATGGCAACGTCGGGAAACACGGCCGCAGCTCCTTCTTCTGAGTCCAGTTTAAGAACCTATTGTGGCCCTCGAGTCAAAAAGTTTGCCCACCCCTGCTCTAGTATGTTAATAACAAAGAATAATGGAACTGTAACTGAAAAAACGGTGGTTCAGCTGGCTGCCTCTGTGAAAGCCAAACTCGTGAGGCAAATGCAGGTGCAAAAGGAAAGAGGTTTTATTTAGGTGCCCAGAGACCTGGGAGAATGGTGGACTCCCATCTCAAAGATCAACTCCCTTTCTGGCTCAAGCCCATGGTACTTATAGGGATAGGAAGGGGAGGGCTTTTTATGTTTTGTGTGGTAGTTTGTTTTTTGTGTGTGTGTTTTTGCTATCCAATTATCTTGCTAGCTTTTGGCACACTTGGGCCCTATCCAGTCATCTTTTTAGCTTCTGGTATGCTCAGTGTAAGAACCTCCTCCCATGCCATCTTGGCCAATAGGGTCACTTCCCAGTGCTCAGACTGACGGTCAACAGAACCATGTACACAATCACATCAAACCCTTCCCATTGTTTAAGAAAAGCACTATGATTTCAAGAAGGATCTGTCATCTGTTGTCATTGCCATGGGATTTAAAAGATCTATACTGTGCTACCCAATTTCCAGGCATTACTCTGTGTATTCTTTCTACTTTTAATTTCTTTATTATAGAAAATCTCAACATATACAGAAGTAGGGAGAATTTTATAATGAACTTCCACATACCCGCCACCCATTTTCAACATTTACCAAACTTTTCATTCATTCATTCATTCATTTATTCATTCATTCCTTTTCCTCCTTCAGGTCTTTGGTTTTGCTTAAACATCTATGGAGAAATCAAGATATAATATAACTTCATACATAACTACTTTAATATGTATCTCTAATAAAGATAACTTCTGTATCTCCAATTCAATTAATAGGACTATAAAATAAAATCCTACAGTACATTTTGTGCAGTTTTAATGTGCTAAATATAAAATGTTCCCTCTATAAAACAACCTCATACAAAAATTTTAAAAATAATTCTTTTCATGGCAACATGCATTCAAATGTTTCTATTTCAACCTTCACACAATGGCCAAAAAGTACTCGATCAATTCCATTTTATCCTGGTTAGAAACAATAAAAGGGTATGTAATTTTACATTTAAATTCCCCTTCCTTATGAGCCGTCACTTCATTATTCTTTCTAAACCCTGACTCAAACTCACATTAAGAAGAAAACTAATATTTGCCTTTTATAAATGTTTTCCAGATATCTTTTTACCATAAATAAATATATATTACACCATATTTTATTTATAAAACCTTTAGCACACATTTTCATATTTAATCTTGTTTCTTCATTTTATAAATGGTGAAAACTAAGATTAGGAGATTCACTTTCAGGATGTCAGTATAAGGAGCATCACAGGCCCACTCCCCAGCAAAACCAGCAAAGCTAGTTCAAATTATTTTAAAAAAAACAACCACTTCATTTCTCTCAAAATTGTCCCAAGGACATGCAGCAAATAAATATTTATTCAAGAAAATATATCAAAACTCAAGTAGGGAGAATAAGATCCTTTGACATTTGAGCCACGACCCTCTTTCCTGTCACACACAGCTCAGCTTACCTGAAGCCGCACCCAGGCACTGGGTGGGTGTGGCCAAGGGACTTGCCTTTCTTTCCAATCAATTCTCAATTAAGGCTTATCCTATACTAGAGGCTCAGTGCACAAATTCGTGTACAGGTGGGGTCCCTCGGCCTGGCCAGTAATCGGGGCCCATTGGGGCCATCTCGCCCAGTCCAAATTGGGGAGGACAGCCAGGCAGAGGGACCGTGGGAAATTGGCTGTGGGAGCGCACTGACCAGTAGGGAGCAGCTCCTGTGTTGAGCGTCTCTCTCCTGGTGGTCAGTGCACGTCATAGCTACTAGCCAGTCGTCCGGTCATAACGGTCACTTAGGCTTTTATATATATAGATACCACCAAGAGGAGCAAGATGCCAGTATTTCTCATCCCTTCCAACTCCGAGTTGAAGAGTACAGTTAAGAGGTTAAAGCTTCCTTCTACCTCCCAACTACTACCCATAGGATCAAGGCTCTACCCAGGTGAGGCAAGGTGAGAATAATGAAGCCTTGATAACTTTCTCCTCAGGTTACTCTTAGAGCGGAGGTTCTAGAGGCTACTGCCCTGCACAGCACTCAAAGTTATTATCAAGAAATAACTCAGAAATTATTCCAGGGGAGTGGAAGTCTATACAAGAGTACTTCAAAACTCTCCCCAAAGGAACTGATTTTATAAGAAATAGAGTGTGAGGAAGAGGAAACATAAAAGCACTCTCAAAAATAATAGCTATTCTTAATTAAGAGCAAAAAGCTAAACCACAGTCAGACTAGTTCATCAGAGTGAAACAGAGAAAGAGACAGCTAAGGGGAAACATGCCAGACACAGAAAAATTCTCAAAGAATGGCCTCAAAATTGCCTTTGCTCAAATTTAGTTGGATCAGAGAGCTGAGAAATGTAGCCTCCAGCACATTCTCAGAAACAATAGAACATCAGGCTGATCATTAGTAGAGCTTACATGTGGGCTGCTATACCGAATTGTGCAGATAGCCTAAAGAGAGAGACCCAGGAGAGAGACAGTCAAAGAGAATGCTGCTGAGACCCAGGGTAATTGTTCACATACCCAAGGCTGAGCCCTCTGATGAGTGACGCCAAAGGCTTCACAATATGGGAAGGGTATACTTCATTAAAATAGTCTAGCCGAAACCAGTTTCGCTCAGTGGATAGAGCGTCGGCCTGTGGACTGAAAGGTCCCGGGTTCGATTCCGGTCAAGGGCATGTACCTTGGTTATGGGCACATCCCCAGTAGGAGATGTGCAGGAGGCAGCTGATCGATGTTTCTCTCTCATCAATGTTTCTAGCTCTCTATCCCTCTCCCTTCCTCTCTGTGGAAAATCAATAAAATATATTTAAAAAAATAAAATAGTCTAGCAAAGTCACTAAACAGCAAACAAACAACAAAAACTAGCCCTGCAGAGGGAGAAGGGAGTTATTCAGATATTTACCAATATATTAATTAAATGTTCTGTTTTCAATTAAATAATGAGACATGCAGAGAAGCAGGAACATGTGACCCATGCACAAGATAAATAAAAACACAACAAAAATGCCTATGAGAGGAACTAGATGTCAGACTAAACAGAAGAACTTCAAAGTAGCCATTATAAATGTGGTCAACTATGGCTAAAGAAGTCAACCACTGCATAAATACAGTGTATAATCAAATAGAGAATTTAATAAAGATGCAGAATTCATAAAAAAAGAATCTAAGGGAAATTCTAGAACTGAAAAGTGTGATAATTGAAATGAAAAATCTACTAGAAGGGTTTTAGTGTAGTTCTGAAGTGGTGGAAGGAAAAAAATAAGTGTACATTAAGATACACCCATGATAAATACAATCTGAAGAACAAAGATAAAATAGAATGACAAAAGTGAAGAGAGACTCAGAGAAATGTTGGTAACCTTTAGGCACATCAATATACACATAGTGGTAGTACCAGGAAAAGTAAGAGAGAAAAAATATTCAAGAAAATAATGGCTGAAAACTCCCACCATTTGCTGAAAAACATTTATCTACACATCCAAGAAGTTCAATGACCTCCAAGTAAAATAGATGGAAGATGATCCATCCTTACACAAATCATATAAAAATGATGAAAGCAAAGACAGAAAACATCCTGAAAGCTGCAAGAACAAAACAACTCATCATGTACAATAGAAGCAAAATAAGATTAACTGCTGACCCCTCCACAAACACAATGGAGGTCAGAAGGCATTGTAAGGGCATATTGAAAATGCTGAAAAGTAAGGGCAAGGGACTATGTGGCTTGCCTAATTCACAACAAAACTGTAAAAGTTTAAGAATTGAGCTTAGATTTCTTTTCTCTAAATCAACGAGTTTAATATTGAACACTATGTCTCTGATCTCAATGGGAATAAAACTTATTTGAGGTACTGGGTTAAAATGCAGACTTCTGGACTGCCACCTTAGGGACTCTCATCCTGCAGATCTGGAGTGGGTATCAGAAATTTGCATTTCGACGTATTGCAGAAGTAGTTTTGATATGGGTGGTTTCAGAATCACAGTGCAAGATACATTGGGATAAAAAAAAAAGTGAGCATTGAGTCTCACAAATCAACCTTTGATTCCTCACTCATCATTACCTGCCTACTTCACTAATGCTGTTTGATGAAAACAGAAAAGATAACAAATTATGGCGTTATTTTGCAAATTAAATAATACAATATTCATGAAGTTGACACCCAAATCTACTGTGCTCTTGTCTTTCTTCACATTCCATACTTCACTTGCTCATTCCACTCTACTGTCATTTCCCTCTTCTGATATTGCCTTCTCCTAAAACCATAATTATTTCCACCTCAAAGTGGTAACTTGTCCTTCTGCTAGTATATCTATAATCAAGAAAAATATTTTTCAACTAAGACTGTCTGTTTAGATTATTGACATAAGGAAGTCAGCATTAAATCTGATTGAAAATACCAATACTTTTCTCAGTGAAAATATTTTTTGTGGAAATACAAATGCTTGTTTTGTTTTTTAATAAGTGTAATGTTTGGCTAAAGCTTGTATCAGGCAACTAATAGATAATTAATTTATTACTGAAAATAAAAGAGCAATAAAATGTCTCCCATGATTTTTATTTATTTTTCCTTTTTGAGAGAGAGAGAGAGAGAGAGAGAGAGAGAGAGAGAGAGAGAGAGAGAGAAGGGAGAGAGAGATAGACATAGAAATATTGATGGGAGAGAAACATGGATCTGCTTCCTTCTACACCCCCACTACTGAAGATTGAGCCCATAACCCAGGTATGTGCTTTGACTGGGTATCAAAAAGGGGACTTCCTAGTGCATGAGACCATGCTCAGTCCACTGAGCCACACTGGCTGTGTCCCAGAATTTTTTTTTTTTAATTTGAGGTGTGTCCTGGTATGAGATATATATATGAGCATGTATGCTAGAACACTGTGATAGAGCATTATTTTTATACAAATTAATTTATCTTGGATCACAACAGAATGTGACAATCAATATAATCAAAGGTCTTTGTTAGTAAGGAGGGATATCACCATTCATATGTTGTTTTTATGGAAAGATCCCCAGAGACAATGGGCAACATACAGTGAATCTCCAAGCCACCCCATGTGTGGTGGACAGACTCTTAAATTGCCCTCATTATTTCTGTGTGATTCCCTATACTCTTGTGTAATACCGTGCTTCTAGTCAATAGACTGCAACTAAGATGATAGCATGTAAGTGATTACTTGACTTGATGATGTTATTATATCACATAAGGTGTAAACACATTGTTCTGGAGCATCTCTCTCCCTTGTTGGTTTTGAAGATGTAAACTGCCATATGGTGGCTTCCTAAGATGGGAGACTCATTTGGCAAGAAACTTCAGGCTGCTTCTGGGAGCTGGAGGCAGCCTATGGATGACAGCCAGCAACAACCTGAAGCCCACAGTTCTTCAACCAAAGGGAAATGAATTCTGCCAATCACCTGAGTGAGGTTGGGATATCTTTCATGTGTTGAGCCTCAGATAAAACCACATCTCTAGCCAACACCTTCTTTACAGCCTTGTGATAGTCTAAGCATAGAACCCAGCTAAGCCATGTCTCAACCTAACCCACAGGCACTGAGAAAATAAATGTCTATAGTTAAAAGCTGCTTAATTTGAGGCAATTTATTATCTAGCAACAGAAAATATACTACATTGCTTTTTTTTTCCTGTTCCCTCTATATATTTGATTATATATCCTTTGAAGACTAGACCATGTCTTTGGTATTTTTATTTGTTTTTAAGGGTCTTTTAAAGCAAAATTTCAAGGTAACCTTCACTAGTACCAAGTACACAACATACAAAAATTCATACTAATATGTATATACTATTTTGTTATTTTCCAAGTACTTTAATATGCATCATCTTCTGTAACACACATATCGTGTGGCAAAGGTAGAAAGAAAATATGCCTATTTCAAAAGTGAGGAAACTGATGTTTGGGGAGTTAGAAGTGGCTTCACTTAAGTCACACAGGAAGTAAACCAATGGGGTTAGCAAAAGCAAGTTCCGCCCGGTCACAGCCTGGTCTCTAATCACAGATTGGTTGGAATAACAAACAGGGTTCCCGATTGCTTCACTTTACTACCAAACTGACAAACATGCAGGAAAAATACATAGACCAGATAAAGAAGCCAGTTAATGAACAAAATGCTCCGAGGTCTCAGTGCTTCATGAATGGGTACCCAATACACTGAACACTAATTAAGGAACCTACTATGATGAAAAGCTCAGAACTGAAACCTCTGCCTTTTAAACCACTTTTCTAGGGGAGTTGCTATATTAGCACTCAAGCGTCTACGTTAATACTACATAAAGGATTCCCTGCTATATCATGTTACCCAACACTGGGTTCCATTTCTCTGCATCATCAGATCTAAGGACTGCTTGGCCATGGCCTTTCCATCCTAGCTGGTTACTCTCCCAGTGGGATGTTATTCTAATGATACTGTTCATTTCTCTAGAAACAGACAATCTTTTTAAAAGCAAATGAATAAAAAATTAAGCTGGTGTCTATCAACTTCTACATTTCATTTTTAACTATAACACTGAACATTACTTGTTTTCCTTAGTTTTTCTGCATATAACTGTTCACATGTGATCTATGATTTTGGAATCATTAAGTAGCTTAAAACAACAGTAAGACAGAAATTTCAACAGTATGCAAATTGACATTTTTACTTCATTTCTAGATTTGAAAGATAACTTGAGTAGGAGAGACTGCATGTTTTTCAGAGACTTTATATGGGCTAAGTGAGCATATTTGGTCACTGTATAAATAATTCACTGTGCATGGTGATGGGCCACTTCAGTCTTTGTGGTTCGTACGTGGCACGCTAGGGCATCCCAGTAGGAGAGCCACTATGCTCCTAAGAGAGGCTGTAAGCCAGTGTGTTGGGTCAGCAGGGGGCCATTTTAAAGGATGTGTGTACAATCTGTGGACTCGCTGCGGTTTAGGTAAAGGAGGTTGGCACTCAGCAGGTGAGAGTAAATTTCCTTCACTCGGATTCTGCTGGAGATACAGGACAGTGCGGGAGAGCAAGAAAGAGTAAATATCTTAAGTGATCAAAGAAACTAATAAGGAGCTTCCTGACTTTTCTAGGTTCCATTGCTATTATCTGTGACTTCTATGTAAAATAAAAGAGCTTCAACCAGTTCCTTCTGACTAACGCAATCTTTCTTTATCAAGGTACTATAAATAAACTCTGATTTTTTGTGTGTGTATATGAACTTTTCTAACACACACAAAAATCATAAAGCATTTATTGTGGTTTAACATCAGTTTTTAACATGGTAATACATTCTTCTGAATCACTGAGTCAATCATTCAATCATCATTTCTGAACACCTATTAATGACCAGATTCGCTACTGGGAACACAACAGTAGAAAAAGAACAGAGTATCCGTGGCCACGTGTCAGACATTGAGCCCTGGCTTCCATGTAAGATGTAAAGTTTTCCTGTTCCAGTGCACGTGCCAAGTGTGCTTAATAACGTGTAGTCTCTGCTTGTGATGGGCGTGACCGCTTCTGGGATAGTCAAGTGTAATAATAATTAGACTGAAAAGTTGAAAGACACATGTAGGTATATTTTTCATTTCTTCAGTTTCTCTGCCCAATTGTTTGAGTCCCATCCCCATCTTCCAGGCAACTTCTTTGTTCTTACTTTGTGTCTTCTCAATTTCCAGAGCTTAATAATGAAGGGTCTTCAAAAATTGAAAACCAAGAACAAAAATCGCAATCCTTTGTAACTGACTTTGTGTAAAAGGGGGGAAGCTTTGGTACGATGTAGCTAAGACAACATGCCATTGAACTATGTCGGTTACCACTCAACTGGCTTTGAAGAAAGGCCTGAGGTTGCTTAGCCAGTAAACAGTCTGATACCTCTAAATAAGACTGGGATCCATATATGATAATTGCCATCTGATGTGTATCACTTCATTTTTTTTTTCTGTTAATCCTCACCAGAGGATATTTTTCCCATTGATTTTTTAGAGAGAGTGGAAGGGAGGGAGGGAGAAGACACACACACACACACACACACACACACACACACACACACACACACACATCCATTGGTTGACTGCCTCCCACATGCAACCCAACCAGGGCTAGGAATCGAACCTGCAGCCCAGGTATGTGCCCAAGACAGTAACTGAACACCAGGACCGTTTGGTCAAAGGGCAGATGCTTTAACACTTACAAACACTTGCCAGGGCTGAACCACTTTATTTTTGAGACTCAAAGTAGTTTTGCCCCTTCGCAAATACAGGGCACATGCTGAGAGAAAGCTGTGGAAAGTTTGGGCTGCCTTAGGAAACGTTTGAGTTACCTAAACAAATAGATGAAAAGAGGGGAAAGAACAGAGAGTGCAAATGAGGTGAATCATGCAAATCCGTTCAAAGACAGAAATATTAAAGGGAAAAACAGCAGGAAGAGCAGAACCTAAGCCTCATCACCTTTTCCTTCCTCCCACATATTTCTGGCCCAGCTCCGGCCAGAAACACAGTGCACGCTTTTGATGTGAACTTTCTGGAAATTTCATGAATGAAAGGAGAAAATCAATAATCCAATACTGTATAGAACTAAAGGGAAAAGTGAAAACAACAACATAAAAACAATACTTATTCACCTTTGCCTAGAACAAAGGCTAACATAGGGGAGAAAGTTGAACAAAAGAACCACATGTGAACAAATGAGAGAAAATAACCTAATACTGAGAACCATTTTTGTGGTCCAGAGTTTCACATGCACAGTATTATGTTAAGTTTAAAGACAACGCTGAGCCTCTGAGTGGCAGTAATTTTTCATCTCATTTTTATATAGTGTGGGAGTTCAGACCTAGTCAGCCCAAGATATGGACTGTTTTGAGATAAGGACAAGTTCAACTGAGAAACTCGCCTCCTCACCTGTCCCCTTAGAGTGCCCGCAAGAACTTGAATTGGAGGCCTGCCCATAATGGGAGACCAGTAAGATAACGTCAGTTGACCTATCTGTCGGGCAGGACAAACTTGTATTTATTAAACATCTGCTCTTACTATCATTCACAAAGACTCTTTGAAGCTGCCAAGGCACCTGATCACATCCCTAGATTAAGTGTCTTACATGCCCGAGATTCCTTTCTGTCTCTGAAGGTCTTGTTCATGTGGAGTCCCTGACTCAAGTATGTGGGGTTCCCAAACACGAGTGTGTTCAATTTATTTCCTTCTGGCTAATCTGCCTCATGTCTATTTGAGTATCAGACCAGCCAGAATAATGTTAAGTTAGAAGAAAGTTTCTTTCTCCCCCACAATAGAAAAATGAGGCTCAAGAGATTTTGTCTCTCCTAGGTAAGGCAATAAACTGAACTTCAAGTATGTGTTTCTCTAAAGATAAAGTTAACACTATCACTCAGTAAAATTCTTGCATCATTCTTTACAGAATAGTTCCTCGAAAAGTTCTGTACTCAACCTGACTCAATTTACCCACCATCTATATCAAAAAGGTCCACCTGTGGTGGGCAGTTAGACAGACATGAGCAGAGCAAGGATGACGGGCCAGGTACGTAGGTCACCAGAGCAGAAAGTCCTCAGTGCCTAGCGAAGGACAATTGTAGGGTGGGACTTCACTTCCTGGGTGATCTAGCATATCACCAGCTACGTGGTTTGGACCCCTGACCTTTACTCCCTAGAGATAACATCTAGGCCTCAGTTGTATTTTAGCTCCTGGTCCAGAAAAGCACAAAGCCAGACAAGTGACCCCAGGGCTGACCTCAGGACCAGCGCATTGAAGAATGACCCCCTGCCCTGGTACTAACCAATCACTGGAGATCTATACCCTGAAAGGACACGTCTGGAAAGCTGCTAAATATTCTATTGCGATCTTTTCCTGGGACCTCTCCTAAAATCTCTACCCTTAAAACCCTTACGATGGAGGACCCATTGGGCTCTCCCTCCTGTGAGCACCCTATACCTTTCCCTTCTCTTCCCTCCCCCACCCCCAGGCACTACTATTAGCTTTCTCACTCCCAAGGTCCAAGGGCCCTTCCTTGACCTCTATAACTAGTTTACAAATTACTTCTTCTACCTCTGTGATTTTATAAATAAATGTACTCTTACAGTTTGAGCCTTGGCTCTAAATTATTTCCTAGCCAGGACTCAAGTACCAACCTTGCTGAACCCAGGTCCAGTCTGACCCCATGGGTCTAAGTCCTGGTCCTGTTCTCATTACCTATACTACATCCACCCCCACAACAATACATATTTTTAAATAGCACAGAGTCATGAATATCAAGTCCTAAATTATTTATTGGGAACTCCACATGCTATGGCAGGCTAACAATAAGAGAAGTTAATATAGGCTGAAAGATGTATTACAAAGAATTCATGGGTGTGTAACATGGACAGATAATAACTGGGAGAGGACCTGAGTGAGTCATAGTGGAATAACAAAAGGTGAAAGTGATGTCATTTATGTTTTCCATGACCAGACTAGTAACATCTTTAAGTTCCAACTTAGAGAAATAAGCCAACTTTGTAAAAACAAAACACTACTAATACTGAACCAAGATAAAATAGATAATCAGAATCATCCTATAACAAAGTAATTGAATTTTTAATTAAGTCTTAAAAAGAAATTTCCAGCCTGGCCAGTATGGCTCAGTGTTTGAGTATTGACCCATGAACCAGGAGGTCACAGTTCAATTCCCGATCAGGGCACATGCATGGGTTGCTGGCTCAATCCCCAGTAGGGGGCATGCAGGAGGCAGCTGATCAATGATTCTCTCTCATCTTTGATTTTTCTATCTCTCTCTCTCTTGCTCTCTCCCTTCCTCTTTCTGAAATCAATAAAAACATTGAACCTTACTATGATGGGAAAGAACATTGTTGGTTTTTTTAAAATATTTTTATTGATTTTAGAGAGAGAAGGGAAGAGAGAGGGAGGGAGAGAGAGAGAAACGTTGATCAATTACCTCTTGCATGCCCCCTCCCTCCATGTACCCTGAACTGGGAATCGAACAGGGGACCTCTTGGTGCATGGGACAGCACTCAACCAAGTACGCCACAATGGATGGACAGCATTCTTGATAAAATGGATTTTAGAGAGGAAATTGGAAAATTCCTGGGTGAAAAATACAAATTGATTTGAATCCTTGTTCTTCCACTAAGTAACTTTGAAAGCTTGGGTAGTTTTTTCAATTCTCTGAGCTTTACTTTCCTCATCTGTTAAATAGTTATAATAAAATGCTCTACAAAAAATGGTTGTGAGAAATAACCAGAATAGCTCACGAGAAAGTCCAGCCTACTGTGTCTGCAACTTCATGATGATTTCCCTCCATACATGATGCCTCCATCTGATGTCCTGTTCACACTAAGGAAGGACAAACTTATTCCCCTAAAAGTATTCAAAAATTCTGTTGGTTACTCACTGGTATGCCTGATAGACCATAGTTCCAATTTAACATAATTCCTTTGCTCTTAGGCTTGTTCTTCTAACTCCCTTAGATTCAAGTAATGGGTGCATATTTTATGTCATGTACAAATAGCCACATCACACACCTTATCTAACTTGACTTAGCATCCCTACATTAAGAGATGCCACAATACACTTACTTTGTTTCAGCAAACAGTATTCTGATAGCTAAGATTCATAGATTCTGAAGCAAGGTAAGAAGCTTATGGTACTCATTCGCATGGCAAAACCCAAATCGTGCATCTTTCTCATTTATATTGACAGGGGTAGTATCAACCTAAGGGATTAACCTGAAAGAGTTGTAGAGGCTGCAAATTAAAATAAAAGTTTAATCATGTATCCACCTACAAGTGCTAGAATAATAATAATGATTAGGACCTTAGCTGGCTTCTTCTACAAAAGGAGCTTAACATCCTTGTGGGGGGGTGGGGGGGGGGAGGAAGAGAAACCATAAAACTTCTTTATAGACCTTTTTTAAAATTTTTTCTTTAACATATATTTTATTGATTTTTTTATAGAGAGGAAGGGAGAGGGATAGAGAGTTAGAAACATCGATGTGAGAGAAACATCAATCAGCTGCCTCCTGCACCCTCCCTACTGGGTATGTGCCCACAACCAAGGTACATGCCCTTGACCGGAATTGAACCCGGGACCCTTGAGTCCACAGGCTGATGCTCTATCCACTGAACCAAATTGGTCAGGGCTTATAGACCGTTTTTTATTACAATCTTATATTGCTGAAAAAAAACCTGGAAATCTGAAAAATAATTTATAATCAGAGGGTACATTTAAAAGTTTACCATCTATATAAGCAAGTTTCTCTTGAGAAAAACATATCTTTTTAAATTTTTCCTATTTATAAACAGTGCTTTGTTCATAATACAACTTTAATGTGAAATTAAAGAATTGAGTTAAGTATGAAGAATGAATAAATGAAAGAATACTAGCAGACAAACCAACAACTCAATGCCCATTCCCAACTTTGCTATTATTTAATACCTCACTGACCATAGATAGGACACTTTTTTCTCTGCATCTCACAGTTACTACCCTGTTAACTCCAGTATAATGGTCTTCCTTCCTTGTCTATGTCAAGGTGATACCATTGTAATTAGCTAGTTATTAATAACTAGGGGCCCGGTGCACGAAATTCGTGCACTGGGTGTGTGTGGGGAGGGGAGTGTCCCTCAGCCCAGCCTGCCCCCTCTCACATACTGGGAGCCCTCAGGCGTAGACCCCCATCACCCTCCAATCGCAGGATCGGCCCCTTGCCCAGGCCTGACGCCTCCGCCAGAGGCATAGACCCCCATCACCCTCCGATCGCCTGATCGGCCCCTTGCCCAGGCCTGATGCCTCCGCCAGAGGTGTCAGGCTTGGACAGGGGACCCCCCATCTTCCCCTGATCACTGGCTCTGGGCCCCGCCAAGGCCTGAGGCCTCTGGCCCAGGAATCATGCCTGGGCAAGGGGACCATCATATCCCCCCAATCCCCGGCACCACCCCCCACCCAGGCCTGATGCCTCGGCCAGAGGAGTTGACCCTCATCACCCTCCGATCACCAATCACCGGATCGGCCCCTTCACCAGGCCTGAGGCCTCTGGCAGAGGTGTCAGGCCTGGGCAGGGGACCCCCAGCTCCCCGCGGTTGCAGGCTCCGCCCCTGCCCAGGCCTAATGCCTCTGGCCTAGGCGTCCGGCCCGGGCAGCGGGGACCCGCAGCTGTAGCGGCCCCGCGATCATGGGCTCCGCTTTAGGCCCAGGCAAGGGACCCCTAGCTCCCAGGACTGCCAGCTTCGACCGTGCTCAGCTCCCATTGCTGGCTCCACCCCTACTTCCTGCTATCACTGGCCAGGGTGGAAAAGGTGCCTGATTCTCTGATCATGGCTGGGGGGCAGGGCAAAGGCAGCCCCAGGGCCGCCTTTGCCCTGCCCCCCAGCTCTTACCTCCCCCCCTGGGTTTCCAATCACTGTCAGTGGCAGGGGGCTTCTTCCTGCTTTCCCTTTCGCCTCCCTGCATTGTGCCTACATATGCAAATTAACCGCCATCTTGTTGGCAGTTAACTGCCAATCATAGTTGGCAGTTAACTGCCAATCATAGTTGGCAGTTAACTGCCAATCATAGTTGGCAGTTAACTGCCAATCATAGTTGGCAGTTAACTGCCAATCATAGTTGGCAGTTAATTTGCATATAGCCCTGATTAGCCAATGAAAAGGGTATCGTCGTACGCCAATTACCATTTTTCTCTTTTATTAGATAGGATAGGAAAGGAGCAAAGGGAAGACCAGACATATAGGCAAGTCATTCCCTGTGAAGCTGCCATTTCACACTCCCCAGGGAACCAACCCCTGGTCCATTCCCTGCAGATTACTGAGGAATAGTTCTTACTTCCCTTGATTTGGCTCACCAATTGGTGTTTACATGAGTTTTGAAAATGGAAATCATCCACTCCCATGCAGCTCATTATATGGCTTTCTTTAGGCTGTTTTCACTAACGTGATTTTATTATCCCCCTGTCTTGACTATTCAAGTGACCTACTATTTCAGAAAACTCTTGAGAAAGATTTAAAAGTTGCTAATGTGTTCATTGTTCATTACTAAAACCCCTACCTGCCCCGCCACCATGCTGACAAAGAAACCCTGTGACCAAACTTTAATCTGGCTTCTACTAGACTATGAATTTGATCCGTGTCCTTGGCTCATACAGTCCAGTTTTTGCAAGAATCCTGCCATCTGAGATTTACTAAGAAACTCCTACCCTGGGTATCTGATTACCCTCCATATCTGATCAAATCCCTTATCCCTCCCCCTGGATATCTTACCATTCTTGCCTGTCTTCAGCAAGGATCCAGTCAAGCTGGGTTAGGGGAATTCTCCTTATCCATGATGTTTCTTCTTAGCAATTCTTCATCCACAGACCCTCACCCTGCCCCTCGGCTATAAATCCTCACTTGTCCATATTGTGTGCAGATGTCAGCTTCATCTCTCTCCCTTGCTTAAATATCTCCATTACAGTCATCTTTCTTTATTAAACTCTTCCTTACGATCTTTAACCAGTGTCATAAAAAGTTACCACCTTCTCACCAAAATTTTTAAGTAAACAGTGAATTTCAATCTATATGCTATACAGATCATGGGTGGGGAACCTTTTACCTGCCAGGGGTCATTTAGATATTTATAACATAATTCACTTAATATAGATTTAATGTAATTCACTCAATATAAATTTAATATAATTCACTTAATATAAATTCATGTTGCTATGAAAAAAGCTCCTAGACGTATTGACTTTGGAGTCCCACCTGTAGTTGCCGTGGCAGGGCCGGACCAAATGATTTCTCGGCCCACAGGCAGGATGTTGCTCTCCCTGCTACAGATAGCATTAAATCGTTGTTTACCCCTAAGCCTTTCTGAGAAATCCTTTCTTTAAAATCCCTGTCTTGCTGTTTCCATCAATCCCAAGCAAGTTTTTCACGTCGCTGATGGTGCCTGTTCTCCCCGTGTAATGTGGGCACTCTGGGCTCCTGGCTGAGAACTGGACGACATGGGGTGCTGATCATCTTTCTCTCTCTTCTTGTTTCCGTTGCAGTGTTTGTTAGACGTGTCCTCAACCACAAATACTGCTGTGCCAAGTCTGTGCCAGCCAACGATCCCCCAACAAACAATCACCCAACAAAAAGAGCAGGAAGACCTAACACTGTGGAACAATCAGCCCTGGGAACTTGAAACATGATCGTGACGTTTTATGTAGCAGTGAAGCTCTGTCCTCAGCTATTAATGGTTTAGCTTGACCTCAGAATTAAGAATAGATATAAGGAGACCCTGATAACCCAAACCATTTATACCCATACAGCTCCTATTAATATATAAAGTAATATATACCACGTGTTTTATTTTATATGGTCTTAATATGTGATGCTCTTCATTTAAAAAACAGAACTCTATGTTAACCCATTGTCTTAATCAACCTGACTTTAAAATTATTGCTTGGAAAGATGCAAGTTGCAGTAACTTTATTGTTCATTTCAAGAACTCCACAAAAACCTTAAAAAAAAGGCTGTTCAGCTTTTAATAGATGATATCAACCAACCCTTTACTTTCCAAGGCTCTTCGAAACCTTATTTCAATACCCTCACCTTGCAATTTCTACGCCCCTCAACTATTATATCGTTATCCTTAACCAATCCTAAGCAAGCCCACAGACAGAAAGATGACCTAACTTAAAATAAGAATCAACATCTCATAAATATGCTAATTTTGCCTTCCACATTCAGATATACTAATAAGATTTTTATTGAGTCCATACTCTTTTACCATGAAATAAAAATCTCAGCTTTGCTTTACTAATAGGTTGTATTTCAAGGGACGGACATTCAATAATTACTTATGGCACTTTTTCTTTGGGTTTACTGAGGTATTTTTAATGTGGCTGGAGCATTGGTAACAAACAGCACCTTAGAGTTATATGGGATCGAGAACATAACCCAGCTTTAACATGTGGTGTCAACCATTACCTAAGTCTGGAATGGCCTTCTATCTGGTTTCTCATGCCTACTGCCTGGGTCTGCACCACTATCTTCTTGCTATCCCTTTGCCCTCATTTATTATTACTCATAGTTTTTATCACTATCTCAAATATTTGTTTCTTTATTTATTTTCTGACTCTTGACAACTAAAGCTTAGCTCCAAAATAAGAGAGGACTTTCTGTTTTATTCGCTACTGTAATTCTAGTGCATAGTATAGGGTCTGATGCAAAGTAAGAGTTTAATATGATGAGTGAATGCAAAAATGAATTATATGGCATGTGGTAAATAAGGAAATAGGTGCAATGTCTAGAAATGGTGATTACTATAAAGTAGTCATTAAATAGGGGGAGGTAGAAAAGAGGGCGGTAGAACCAAAGAGATAGATTTAAATTTTAAGGACCTAGAGGGTATTACGCTAAGTAAAATAAGTCAGAGAAAAACAAAAATACCATAGGATTTAACTTATTTGTGGAATCTGAAGTACAAAATAAACAAACAAAATACATACAGAGAACAGACTGATGGTTGCCAGCAGGGGTGGGGATGGGTGGGGTTGGGGACTGGGTGAAAAGGTGAAGAGATGAAGAAGTACAGATTGGTGGTTACAGAATAGTAACGGGGGTATAAAGCAGTACATAGAAAAGATAGTCAAAAATGTTGTGATGACTATGTATGGTGCCAGGTGTGTACTGGAAATATTGGTGTGAACACTTTGTCAAGTATGCAACTGCTTAAACACTGTGCTGTACGCCTAAAACTAATACAAAACAATATTAAATGTAAATTAAATTTTTTTTTAAATTAAAAGAAAAACACCTTGTCCAAAAAAAAGAAAAAAGCATGATAGTGTGTGTCTCTAATATTGCTATTGTGTGGTATGTAAACAGATCCCTAATTATTTATAATTGAATCCTTAAGATAAAAATAAAATATATCTTATTAAATGAGGACAAATAAATTTATATGACCTTCATTTTAATTAATGGTCCTGTTCCTAATTAGTATACCACATAATATATTAAAGCTTTTAATTGTCTTCACTTTCAAAGAAATTATAAACCTCTTAGGCAATTTTAATTTTGTCTCTAATTAGAAATTAGATATTACACAGGATTCTTCACAAATTATATTGTCCCTAAAAGGAATTATAAATTTCTTCTGTAATTAATAAATTCATAAATGAATAATGTGGATAAATTTAAAAAGCTGAGAAATAATATTATTGCATTTATTTATATGCCAAATATAAAGGGTTAAATATTTGAGGGGAGGCAGAAACACTTTATTCAAATGTTATCACTATTTTTCCTCTTATTCAATGTTCTAATTCTTGGCATGTGTGAAAATTCTTACACAAGTTAAGTAAGTAAGAGGAGAAATCAAATTATTCTATTTAAACAGAAATAAATATTTGAAATTACATTAGAATATACTGTAATAGATGTTTACATGGGGAAGTTACTTTTGTGTTGAAATTAAAGATGTTTTCATGCAATGGGGAAATAAAAATAAATATTTAATTATAAAGTTAATATAGATGTTCAAAGTTTAGATTGTGGATATAAAAATATTATAACTTTTCCAACTAACAAAATATAGTACATAAAATGTGAAAATAATAATAATTAAATATGCACCTCTGTAAACAAATGTCTCTATGGACAAGAATAGAAAATACAAGCAGCACAGGCTGACATTCCATAGAGCGCTGCATGTGGGAAGCTGAGGGCAGGGGAGGATCTCAGTGCTAGTAAGAAGATGGGATCAAATTCAGTCTTGATGTGGTAAGAGATTAAGAGTGCATATTGCATCCCTAGCTGGTTTGGCTCAGTGGATAGAGCGTCAGGCTGTGGACTGAAGGGTCCCAGGTTTGATTCTGGTCAAGGGCACATGCCCTGGTTGCAAGCTCGATCCCCAGTTGGGGGCGTGTGCAGGAGGCAGCCAATCAATGATTCTCTCCCATCATTGATATTTCTCTCTCTCTCTCCCCCTCCCTTCCTCTCTGAAAGCAATAAAAATATATTAAATTTAAAAAAGAGTGCATACTGCATATTCATCTTAGAGGGCTAGAAAGAGAGAACATGGGTAGGTGTTGGAATATTTCACCTGCCTACCTGAGTTTGTAGCTAATGATAGAAAGCTGCTTGTGACTGAGGGCAGAAGCATGGCCATGCATAGGTGATTGGGGCATGAGTTGTTCTGCATGTTGTTAAAGGATAACATATCTTGGTTGGTTGAGAAATCCAAATTGATTCATTAATATAAATCTCATTTAATGCCATATGGCCTAATGATCTTTATAGCATATACATCATTAGAAAATATATATTTAAAATAGAAGCTCACAAATAAGAACTACAAGGTACATGAGTAAATTAACAAATTCAATAGTCAAAAGAACCATAATTAAAATAAAAAATAGGATCAATATACTAATTTGGAAACATTTTAGATAAATGCATTTAAATTTTAAATAGGTAAAGAAAAAAATTCATTAGTGATTCAAAATAGAAGTTTATGAAATAAAACCTTTTGGTTAAAAAACAGAAAACTACCTAAATGACAACCAATAGAACACAAATTATGATATATTCAGAATATTTTCACTGTGGAAACATATACAGTGATGAATTATTATGCAATGCCTGAAATGTAGAAAAGGAAAAATTTGGGGGATCCTGATAATATGTTTTTTTTTTTAATTTAGGTGTAGATAATGTGTATTTTTTTGGGGGGGCAAATTCATCCATCTTTATTATTATAATATGTGCACATTTCCACAATTATATACCTGAATAGCTTTTAAAATATTTTAAATGTTCATTTACTATTTAGAGTCACAATAACATATTAGGAAAACAAACTATAGTCACTGAAATTTTAAAAGCAATAAGTGGTCTACTTGAAAGACATGAGAGAGCTACCTGGGAAATTAGCACATTAGCAGTAGATGCTTACACAGTCCTTACTATGTGCCAGACAATGTTCTAAGCATATTATACATTAACTCTAATCATTACAACAAATATCTATTATTCCCTTCTTGCAAATAAAGAAATTAAAAGACATAATATATCTAAAGCACTCGGTAATTTTTAAACAGACAGGTGGAGCCTAAATTCTTTCTTACTACCAGAGTTTATGCTCTTAACAACCAATCTGGATTTATTGCTCTGCATTTAGAAGACTATAACTAGGAAAGTCACCAAGAAGACAAGAAGCATTATGTAATCTTTTCATTCAACTAATAGGCACTGGGCACCTGCAGTGAGCCAACCACTGTTCCAGGAGTTTGGGATGAATTAGTGATGACACAAAAAAAAAACAAACTAACAAACAAAGACCAATGTCTCTGTCCTCAGGGAGCTTATGAAATGTGGTAGAAAATATGAAAGAGATATGAAAAGACACTAATCGAATCATCTCCTCTGGGTGTGACTTCAAAACTCAGACACTCCTATACTAAGTATCCAATAACATTTTCAGAAAAAGAAAATAGACTGCAAAGACAGGTTAAATGCAAAATTATATGGCTGAGAAAAATCTTAAATTTAAAATTGTTAATAACAGAATTAGTGATAATCCGTTCATGACAAAACCAGAGAAATGTTTAGATCTTCATTTTTATTTTATACCTTTCTCCCTAATCTTCAAGCAAATATTTGATAGATTTACTTCTGTGTAACTTTTAGTTTGGGGGAAAATTGTGAGTATTATCATTTTCAAAATAACATTTACTTATTTATAATGAACTAGTGGCCTGATGCACAAAATTCATGCACAGGGGGGTGGGGGGGTCCCTCAGCCCAGCCTGCACCCTCTCCAATTGGGGACCTCTTGGGGGATGCCCGACTGCCGGTTTAGGCCTGACGCCTGTGGGATCAGGCCTAAATCAGCAGTCAGACATCCCTTTCACAACCTGGCTAGCTCCTAACTGCTCACCTGCCTGCCTGTCTGATCACCCCTAACTGCCTCTGCCTGCCTGCCTGATTGCCCCTAACCCCTCTGCCCCTAACCTCTCTGCCTGCCTACCTGATAACCCCTAACTGCCCTGCCTTGCTGGCCTGATCTTGCCCACAACAGCCCTCCCCTGCCAGCCTGATCTCTTCCCAACTGCTCTCCTCTGCTGGCCAATTTGGTTCTGATTGGTCGGTTTCTATGCCAGTCAGAGTAAAAAGCTCTGCCTCCTAGGCAGCAATTGACTCCTCACAGCACCCACATTTGGTTCTGATTGGTCGGCGCTTATGCCAGTCAGCATCAAAAGCTCTGCCTCCTAGACAGCTATTGGTTCTTCATAGCACCCACATTTGGTTCTGATTGGTCAGTTCCTATGCTAGTCAATGTCAAAAGCTCTGCCTCCTTGACAACCATTGGTTCTTTACAGCACCCACATTTGGTTCTGATTAGTCAGTTTCTATGCCAATCAACATCAAAAGCTCCGCCTCCTAGGCAGCCATTTGCTCCTCATAGCACCCAGATTCTGTTCTGATTGGCAAAGGGGTGATCAGAAAGGTAGGGGTCATCAGCAGCCCCCCTGGAGGCCTGGAGAGAAATGGAGGCGCAGCTGCTGTCCAGGCATGGATAAAAAGAGAGAGGCAAGTGCTGATCTACAGCTGCCACAGAAGCTCCAGATCAGACCCTGCTTCTCTCTTCAGGCCTCTCTCTGAGCCTGATTCGCAGCCCCCTCAGCAGTAAGTGCTGGGTCACCTCACCTCAGCCGCAGTGCTGGGTCACCACAGCAACACAGTGCTGACTGCAGGATTTCAGGTTGGTCTGCCTCTGGTTGTAAGGGGTTGTTATGGACCCAGGGATTTTATGTATTAGGATGGGAATCATTGAATACTACATATTTTTTTCTATCAAGCCATTCTATTAAACTCTAACCAATTCTAATAAATATTTCTAATTATATGTAAAACTAGAGGCCTGGTGCATGAATTCGTGCATGGGTGGGGTCCCTCTGGGTGGCCTGCAGGGATTGGGCTGAAACCAAGTGCAACACCACCTGCAGCTCCTATCTGCCACTCCCGCTCATCCGGCCCCACTGTACCTGCCATGGGCTCACGCCCAATCAGTCTCAATCGGGAGAGGCTTGTGCTACTGTAGCAATGAGCCCTGCATCTGGCACCCTTCCATGACCCCTGGCTCGGGTGCCCTCCCAAGAAGAGTGGCCTGCGGGATCAGGCTGAAACAAGCTCTCTGACATCCCCTGAGGGGTTCCAGGTTGTGAGAGGGCACAGGCCAGGCTGAGGGACCCCACCAGTACACAATTGGGCCGGGGAGGGGCCACAGGAAGGCTCCAGGGAGTGTCCAGCCCATCTTGCTCAGTCCCAATCGATCGGCTTGACCCCATCAGCAAGCTAACCTACTGGTCGGAGCATCTACCCCCTGGTGTTCAGTGCACATCATAGTGAGCAGTTGAGCAGCTGTATCATATCATTAACATTTTATGCTTTGATTGGTTGTTCGGTTATTATGCCTTTTGGCCTATTTGCATATTACCCTTTTATTATATAGGATATGAGACTCCATGGACTAAACTATCAAAATTCTCAACAATTTGCTAGTTTCTCACTTTTTTTGCCTATTTCATTGGTAGGTTAAAAGATAAGTTTATTATGGTTTTTGGCTACCAAGAATTTTTGAAGAGTGCTATTTTATTTGGAGAATTCTTTACCATATTCTTCTTCCTCACCAAGGTACAGATAAATAATTTACTTTCCTACTATAAGTTGAAGCCATAACTCAGGGGAAGAAATTAAGTTTTTCAAATCTGATATACCTTTCTTAGATAGTTAAATATATTAAGCCATAATTTATGTATAATAACATGCATTCATTTAAATATAGAGGTCTAAATAAAGGTTTAAAACTGTGTAACCACCACACCAATCAAATTAATTTCCATCACCAAAAAAGTTTCTTTTGCAATAAATTGACCAAACTTCCACTTCAAGCATATGATTATATGATTAATATTCAATGTAGATTAATTTTGCCTGTACCAAAATTTTATATACATGAAATTGCAAAGCTCTCATTTGTGTCTGATTTAGTTTCTTTCCCTTGGTGAATATATTTCACATATTTCAGAGATTATTTTGTCACATGTATTAGCAGTACATTTCATTGCTAAACAATATGGCTATATACATTTTTTTGAACATTTGAGTTGTTTCTAGTGTTTGGCTATTGATAGTGAAGCTTTGTGAGCACTTCTGTATAAGTGTTGTTTTATTGACATTTAAACAAGATTGCCTTGGGAGTAAAATTTATTTAGGAGTACATTAACTTGGACGCACGGTAAGTATATGCTTAACCATATAGGAAACTGCCAACGTGTTTGTAAAATTTGGCACTCACACTGGCAATCTATGAATCCCAGTAACTTCTTCTCTTAGTCAAAACATGATAGTGTCCATCTCTTAACATTTAACCATTCTAGCTAACAAATCTAATTCTGTTTTTACTTTTTATATTCCTGATGACTAAAATCTTCAGATTGTTCTTTCTATTTAGCTTTCAGTAAGTCCCCTCTGATGCGTTATCTTCTGCCTACTACAACTGTCTTCCTATTGTAACTCTGCTTAGAACTTTGTTCTATGAGAAAATATATAGGAGTTTGACTTCAAATATACTCAAATGTATGTCACTGCTTAACTCAGGTTTCTCCAAATAAATATGTCTTTTAGATTACTTATACATAAGGTCACTTGGCAGTATTAAAAGAAATAATGGTTGAAAATGTCCTAGAACTGAAGACGAACATCAATCCGGATAGTGATGGAGTACCCAAATAATGAACTGGAAGAATAACTACAATTCTGTACACAATGTTGTGAAACTAATGATATAAATATACCTTAACAGCAGCAATCATTAAAGAACATATTCCAACCAAAGTAATAATAGTGCTAATAACATCAGACCTCTCAACACACTCATTAATGTCCATACAACTATTAAGTAATATCTGCAATGTGTTGAGGGTAAACAACTATCAAAATAGAATTATGTATCCTATAATAGATCACTCAAGAGTGAGGGTAAAATAATGACATGTTTGAACACAGGAAAACAGCATTAATCATGGATCATTATTTAAGGAGATGAAAAAAAAAAAACACAAAAATGAATATATAGCAATAAGAAGAAAATTAAATCTAGAAGAAAAGAGTGGGCAGTAGTTAGTAAGGGTGAACAGAATAAGTGGTAAACATTATTGAAAACTCAATATAATAAAGTTTGTCATTATTATTGATAATCATTTGATTGTTTTGAGTGATTGCATTGTGGTAAGTAAATGCAAACTCAATCAAAAAATTACTTTGATTTTCTTTTTACTCCTACTTCCAGTTTCTTCATGCATTACTTTACATAGTATAAAGCAAAACATTATACTTTGGGAAGCAGCTTTGTGTTGTTCTTTCCTAAAAGGGTGTGGGTTGTATGCTTAGAGCACACAATGGAGCAATATGATGAAATCAGAGCTTTCTGAACCTTTAAGATAAATGTGGGATGTGTTCAGTAACTTGGAAAACAGAGGATTAGGATCATAGTCCTTATTTACACCTAAATAAGATGTCCCAGAAAGATAAGAAGGCTGTAGTGTATTCAGAATAATAGAAAAAGTAACCATATTTGATATTTTTGTATTGATACAGGTATGTATGAGGATAAAAGAGTTCAGGAATCTGATAAATTGTAGCTTAGAATAGTATATGAAGCACATACTCATTCTGGCTTCAATATAATTTTTGAAATATGAAATGGAAGATTTATGATAGGAACTAGGACAAATGTGCTGAAATGGAGAAATCCTTTTCCTCTGGAACTATAAAACTACCACCGAAACTGGTACCACCTTCCCACCATGTCCTCTACTGTGCATCTATCTTGTCCTTGAGAATAAACTTCATAAAATGAAACTCAACACATTTTCATTTGATTTATAGCTTTGTATAGTATATATGGATTGTTTTGCTAACGCGGTTACCTATCTACCAAATATTTAACTTAACTCTCCTCTGATACCCTGTGTCAAGAGAGGTTCCAAAGAATATGTTCAATATTAGCACCTGAAGTCTCTAATAAAATGATCAAGCCCAGATATAAATATTTAAATCCATGAAAGTTTTATAGTTTAAGTACTAAGGTATTCAATAAAGCACAATTTATTTATTTATACACACACACACACACACACACACACACACACTCACACCTTACCTAATAATAGATAAACATGTAAATTGACTGTCCCTCCACTACACTCACCAGCCAATCAGGAGAGTATGCAAATTAACCCAATAAAGATGGCGGTTAATTTGCATACGTAGGCGCAAAGCAGCAGAGCGAAGACCGAAGGCTCCGGCTGGAGCAGCGAAGGCCTGGGTATCGGGTGCTGGAGGAAAACCGGTGCTGGCAGCCAGGGGAAGGGAAGGACTATTGCACGAATCTCATTGTGCAATGGGCCTCTAATATATATATTATATATATACTAATAAAAGGGTAATATGCTATATACACTAATAAAAGGGTAATATGCTAAAATATGCTAATTAGACTGGGAGACCTTCCAGATGTCCTTCCGGACAAAGCCATGGAGGCGGGGCTGAGGCAAAGGTGATTAGGGGCGATCAGGCCGGCAGAGGAGGGCAGTTGGGAGCAAGCAGGCTGGCGGGGGAGGGAAGTTGGGGGCGATCAGGCCAGCAGGCAGAGTGATTAGGAACAATCAGGAAGGCAGGCAGGTGAGCAGTTAGGAGCCAGTGGTACCGGATTGCGGTACCACTGCCGGTTTAACCAGCAGTCGGACATCCCCCGAGGGGTCCCAGATTGGAGAGGGTGCAGGCCAGGCTGAGTGACACACCCCCCATGCACAAATTTCGTGCACCGGGCCACTAGCATATATATGTGGCCGCCGCTGGTCACCAACTGGGGGGAAATTGGTGGGGCGATTGGGCCCTGCTTGCACCTGTGTTGGCCTGGTGCCACCCATTCACTTGTTCCACCATCCCGCTGTGGTCCCACTCTCATTGGGGCCCATCGGGGCTGGCAGCACCTCCACTGCTGCCTGCTGCCAGCTCAGCATCACCGATACCCACCACGCTCCGTACTGCCCCCTGGTGGTCAGCACACGTCATAGTGAGCGGTCGAACTCCCGGTTGAGGAGACAATTTGCATATTATGCTTTTATTATATAGGATACATATTAGTCTTAGTAATCTGTAATGTGTTCTTTGAAGAATTTCCTTGTGTTTTTCTAGAGATTTTTTTAAAAATGTATTTGGTTAGGGGTTAACTCAAGAATATATTCCAATAGTAAGAGGGGCTCAAATTAATAGATTTTTTTTCCCAACTTTGGGTAAAATGAATGAAACCATAAGAAAATAAAAACATACTGATACTCCAATATAAAGGAATATCACAAATCTTTAATGCTAACTGATTTTAAAATATCTGGAATTTTCTTTGGCATCACCAATGTTTTCCTAAGAGCTGTTACAAGTGCCAGAAAATTTCACTCATATATGGAATCTAACAAACAAAATGAACTAACAAGGAAAAGAGAGACAGACCCATAGAGAGCAGGCTGACAGCCGCTTGGCAGAGGAGGAGGGAGCTGGGATGGGGATGGAAGGATTGAGCAAAAAAGAAAAACACACATGGATACCTACAACAATCTGGTGACTTCTGGGTGGGGGGAGGCGAGTAGGGGTGGTGGAGAAGGGTATGGGGGGGGTAATTGGTGACGGAAGGAGACTTGACTGGGGGTAGTGAAATACACAATACAGTGTACAGATGATGTGTTGTAGAATTGTGCACCTAAAACCTGTAGAATTCTGGTAACCAGTGTCACCCAAATAAATTCAATGAAAAGGAACAAAAATTAAAATTAGAACATTGGAAAAAAAGAAAGAACTGTTTTGTTTCATATTGGCATTAAGTGAAAATATGTCTTCCCCTGAGTTCTTCTGCCACTCTTTCATATGTAATTGAAAGTGATCTAATGTCAGATTCTTGAGTGTTTGTTGTCAGCAAATCAAATAAATGCAATGCACCATGGGGGATAACATGAATCTGTGGGTAGAGGTGAGTGTTTCTCTAACATCGGCTAGTGTTTACAGAAAAGTATTTATTGCCACTTCTATTGGTATATAATTAGTTGTGACTGCAAACACGTGCAGGTATAATCATTTGTCTTTGCCCAAGTTTAATACCATTTTGGCATTTTTATTTATAAAAACTGTGCTGAGTGATCAAACAGCTCTAATAAATGAGGAAAAGCAACTTGGAATAAACACATAGTTACTGTGAAGTCTAGATTTCATTATATTTTAGCAAAAAATATTTTCACTAATAGTATGATACAAGAGATTCGAATATACCATAGCCAGGTTCTTATACTTGAGGACCAGGAAAAACCGGCATATGAAACACAAGCAGAGATTTTTCTTCTTCACTAATGCCACAGCTATTTACGTGTTTCTATTTTGAGCACATGTGCTCCAGAATATGACTGAATCTTATAAAAACAAAAGCCAGGCAACATTAAAGCTTCACAACATAACTGTAAGCGAATCTCTGAGTTTTTTGTTTGTATATATTTCCCATATTTAATATAAAAATCGCATTATAGCAACTGAAAAATTACCCTACTGGACCACTATCTTTCCTCCCCCCACCCCCACCCCCTCAAATCTTACGTGGTACTCTCAGAGGAGTCCAATTTTCAGCTATTTTGAAATGGCGAAATTTCAAAAATCCTAGAGCCTTGTTGTTCTGGGCTAGATATTATCCTCTAAATAATAGGATTGCAGTGAGCTGGAACAATCCCCTACAGTGGATGTTTTAGCAAATACACTATTCCCTGAAGCACAGTTGGAAATGCATCTAGCGGTCAGGGAAATCCGCAGAGGTTATATCTAAGGTTTTATATTGTCTAAGTATCTAGGTTGTCTATGCCCAGGTAGACAAACACTATCATATGTATTTGATAACTTCTGGTTTTTAACCAAATTTCCTCGCTATGGTGAGAAAAGTAGAACAGTAATGAATTCTTTTTAGATATGAATTTAGTATACTACCCAAATGGTCATATCGATTGAATTCTTCCTGGGTGGGATGGGCTTAAATATGATTGTGCTAATGGGTTTCCTCTGGACTCTGAATTTCCTGAGATTAAAGATGTTTAACCACAGAACAGGTGACCATTTGAAGAAGATTTTATAGCTGAGATGCAAGTGCTTGGCCTAGAACTAGATGCACTTTAAAAATCCAACACTTTTACCAGTGTTTGGAACACTACTCAACTGTCCATGAAGCAGAAACTTAGAAAAGAAGCAAATCAGTGCACATTAGAAATACCTTTTTTCCTATTTGATTTCTCAACTATAGTTGCCTTAATTATTGTGTCAACAAATATTTATTGAGCTGCTACTGTGTGTCAGGCAATGTATAAGAAACTGTGTTTATACCTGTAAATAAGATACACATTGTCCCCGATTTTATGTAACTTAGATCTAATGGAGAATATTGATTTTAAAGGCATAAGTTCATTAATAATTATTGATTACACTTGTGGTAATTCAAATGCTAAGAATAGGATATATGAGTATCTATATAAGGGGACCTAATTTTGCTTATTGGGAATTGGGGAAGGCTTTATCTGGGTTGAGACTATTCCAGCTGAATACTGACATGGGATTTAGGAAGTGCCCGAGTAAGTTTGAGGACAGTAATCATACAAGGGCACCAAAGCGACTAATTAAAGTGTTTTGGTCAGGCAAGAATGAAATACAGTTAGTAGAATAAGGTTGGGACTTACAGATAAAGATATTAAAGGAAAGTGATGTACCAAGACAACTCTCCCATATGTATTCTATATAGTTGTTAGTAGGATATAACATCATGAAAAGAAAACAGTTTTGAAATAAAATGGATATATACTTGAATGTTACCTATTCTCCTTACTAGTTTTGTTACGTTGGGAAACACCTATTTTCTCTCACACTTATTAAGGTTCAAAATAGACTCTTTAGCCCTAATCGGTTTGGCTCAGCGGATAGAGCATTGGCCTGCGGACTGAAGGGTCCCAGGTTCGATTCCGGTCAAGGGCATGTACCTTGGTTGCCGGCACATCCCCAGTTGGGGGTGTGCAGGAGGCAGCTGATCAATGTTTCTCTCTCATCATGTTTCTAACTCTCTATCCCTCTCCCTTCCTCTCTGAAAAAAAAAAATCAATAAGATATATTTTAAAAAACACACAAAATAGACTGTTTACAGGGTTGTTGTTTAGAGGTAATCTGAATGAGAGATAATCTGGATAAGACTTTCTGACAAACAATGTTTGGTTAGAGGCTGATATAATTAATGGTACTGTTATTAATACGATTATTTAATGTCAAGAGCTCACTTCAGAGCAGTGCACAAAACCAAACATTGAAATAACTTCCTTCTGCTCCTCTGTTACTGAACAATTAATTTACTTTTGCATACTTGAAATCCTTTCCCACATGCCCTTGACATACAGGTAATATTCTCATGTTTTTCTAGACTCCACTTTCTTATTATTGTATGAACTAACTTTCTAACTTGGATGAGCAATGAGATTCCTGTCCCTAGAAGGGTACGTAGATATGAGGAAGGCAGAAAAGGTTCCAGGCATTCCAAATCGTAAAACTCAACCCTTTTGTGCAGCTGTTCAGTGATTTGTTTTGTAGGATGCGAAGCTGCTTTTCATAACAGACATATGCATGTACCACTAGAGGCCATGAGACACCTCTGTAAATAAACAGATCTGCATACCAATTAGCAAACTAAACAATTAGCAAAAGTTGGTGATGACAGCTGGAGCAAATCAATTTTTCAGTGAGGTTTCAAATTTGGAGGGAGGATAACGAAATACTGTATATTCTTTTTTATGTTTGAGTTTCTATGGAAATAACTAATTTGGTAAAGGATTATAAAGCAGTTTCAAACTGTGAAGTGATGTGAGGTACAGTTTTTCTTTAGAGGCATTGAGAGTTAATATGACTTTCTTGTAATCATAGAGTAACTTAAAATGAATAATACAATTGCATTCTGCCTTAAGCAGTAGGCCATGAGAAAAATAGTTTATAAAATGAAAATAAATAGTTATAAGAAAAACACAAAGAATGAATAGGAAAAAGGAAGCTGTTTTGCAAATCTTTCTATTGTTACTTGAACTTCTATTTGTAAAAAATTTTGTTTCCATTCCAATGACATTGTGTATAAACATGATACATGTGCAAATGAATGCCAAAAAAAATCTTTGACTTTAACTTCTGAGTTTCAATTTTAAATTTACCTGAAGGCTTATTTGTAGTTACTTGATTTCCAAAGCTTCAAATTAAATATGCTTCTAATTAACATGATTATATTTTCATCTTGAAATTGCATTTTATTGACAATTGAATGCCCATAAAAACTAGCAGGGAATCTACTGATAAAGGAAACATGAATTCATTAAGTGTTCCACATCGAAGGAAAATATAACTTCATAGTAGTGTCTCAGAAGTAGGCTGGAGAATTTACATTCTCTCTCTCTCTCTCTCTCTCTCTCTCTCTCTCTCTCTCTCTCTCTCTCTCTCTCTCTCTTTGGTCTAGACTCCAGTGAGTTAAGGCAGGTCTTCCACAATGGGAGCTTGCTTTTCATGGAGGAGGGGCAGTTGTGAGTATTCCAATTCAATGGTTTGCTTTTGTCTTGCAGAAATGTAGTTTTTCCATTTTTCTTTCCCCTTAACACATGAATTGCCACAGAGTACTTATTCCTTTTTGTTTTTTATTGTTTTTTTCCAGAATCTATATTTATAATACTTAACCTTTGTCTTATTTCTGTACCTTTAAGGTGTTCCTGCCCTTAACTTTGCCAATTTGCCCCTGGCCAGGTGGCTCAGTTGGCTGAGGCATCTTCCCATGCACCAAAAAGGTGGAGGGTTCGATTCCTGGTCATGTCACATATCTAGGTTGCAGGTTCGATCCCCACTCAGGGTGCATATGGAAAGCAACCAATTGATGTTTCTCTCTCACGTTGATGTTTCTCTCTCTCAAACCAATAAAAACATATCCTTGGTTGAGGATTTTAAAAAAAATATGTCTGTTTATCTAACACATATTTTAAATTTTATTTTTTATATTTTGTATTTATGCCCAGACACTTTTATTTTAGAATTTTTAGATTTAGTGTGGACGTAATCATTCTAACTGACTTCCCATGTTGAGTCTTTGTAGTATTTATTTTAAGCAGTATTTGGTAAAACTGGAGGAGGATTTGGTCTAAGGAAAATTTTGTACCACTACTGGTAAAATCCTGCTTACTTTTCTCAACATTTTTTGACTTATGACATTTTTTGATTGTGCATGGTTGAAACAACATATATTTCTAGCCCCATATTACTTAATAGGATTGTTCCCTCTAATTCTTTTTGACTTTCCGTTCCCTAACATGGTAGAGCTTCACTACACACTTGCACTGATTATTATTCAGATAAAACCTCAAGAGTAATCCTCTTCAGATCTCTGGCGCCCCTTCTCTGTGATTCTCTATTTTTTTTTTTTTTTTGGCGCTTTGCTTTATGAACTTCTGAATTTTTTTTTAGACTGGTTTCTATGTCACTTAGTTAAATGAGCTATTCTGGTGTGTACATTTGTGAACTTTATTACCTTACTCAAATTAAATTGAAATCCATTCAAGTCAACATATATTGATTATTGTTTCTTCTGTGAGCAAGACTTCATGAGAACATGTATATGATAAAGGATGCCCTGTCTTATTTCATACTCGAATGAGAGCTGGTTCACCCTCCAGACAAATCTAGTAAGGCCTCAATTAACCCCTTCCTCACTATAATCCGCATTTTCTATTTTCTGAATTCTGTTAGTTCCAAGTAACTATTGAAGGGTAAACCATTTCTTTGCTCAGATAAACAAAATGCTAATTTTGTGTTCCTTAGTACGTTTCTCTATATTAGTAACCTCTGTTTAGTGTAGGTTGTATAGCGGAGCCTAGAAAGCTGAAATCATGTTCACTAGGCTTGCAGTGAAGTCAGCATTCTGTCTAATTAGATGCTTTTAGTTTCAAAATCAGATTGATTTGGGAGGGATAAAAATAATCATTAGTCCATTTGATGGTATTATTCTTAGTAGATGAGAGAAGACCCTGATGATTTTTAATCTATCACTATTCTTATTATTTGTTGTTTAAGTCATAATAAGACAATTATACTGAAACAGGAATTTTTAGGGGTAAAAAGACAGGTTTTAGGAAATTTTAGAAATCAAGGGGACCATGGAAGAAGCAAAGGCTACAGGGCAGCAGCAGGTATATTTCCATAGAATAGGGAAGCTGAAAAGCTGCAACAGGTACATTTCCATAGAATGAGGGAGCTGGGAACAGCAACAGGTCTGTATTTACAAAATAAAGGGAAGGAAGCCCTTCATCCAGAAGGAGAAGAAGAAAGCCCAAAGGGAATAGGAAAACAACAAGGAAGGAGGTGGGGGGGACCTCATATGTCCCATGCTAGGTTGACTTTTGAGCCTAGGAGTTACTATAGTAACCAGTCTAAGGGAACGGTGGCCAATCAGAGGGGATATCCAGGCACCAGGATCTGCAGCCTTTATAAGCCACAGGGAAAAGGAACTCAGTGGGGCCCTTCCCCCTTCCCACGTGGGAGTCCATTCTGTGGGACCCCTTCCCCCGCCCTACGTGGGTGTCAGTACTTGTTCTTCAATAATCTCCACCTTTGCTATACCACCCTCTGGCCAGGGATTCACTCTTTGACTCCAACAGACAAAGAATCCGGGTTCCAGTTCAAGAATCCCGTTTCAATACTGAGCCTTTTCTGAAGGCTTCATTTCTGTGTTTTATTTATTTTTTGAGGTTGCTCCTGGGTGCTCAATCTAGTTTCTGTTCCCTTAGTTCTTCTGATGATTATCTACACCATTTAGGAATTATTCACAATATTAAGAGCTGCTCCTAAGAATAAATATCTTTAAGCGGTACTTAACGATTCAACTCTTACTCATACTATTCCTTACCTCACTAGATATGCAATGGAATACTACAACAAAGAAAGTTTTATTATTTTTCTTCAAGAAATATGTCCACCATACATCAGATGTGTGAACTTAATAAAAATGGCTTAACTTCTCTGAAATGCTTTTATAATTTAAGAAAAAATTTAATCCTTATAGAAAAAATTCAATCCTTTGTATCAGGGTGCTATTTACTTATATGGGATAGCACACACAAAAATTGTCTGAACAATACCTGACATATAAAAGTCACACCAAGGTGCTTTATTTGCCACAAGCATTAAAGAAATGCTTCCTAAGGAAGATAAATTAATAAATTGAAACTATTGTAGTATTAAAAATGAAGAGCCCTTCCAGTGTAGACACAATTACAGACATCTAAAACCTACACATCACACAAGAGTAAAAAATAAAATAAAAACTTGAAAGAAGGCAAGGAGGAGGTGTAATGTTTTGAGTAAAAAAACAACAGGGTATCTTAGATCTGGCCACCCAGCACAAAGAGGGAACCCAAGCCTAGTGTTTCCTGACTTACAATCTAGAAACAGAAGGCCACCCAGGAACCATCATGGCCAAATATGCATTTTAAACCTAAACAGAGTGACTAGTTTTCTAATATTATAGGCAGTATATCTGAGATATAATAACAAAAATACATGTAACACAATTTAATCACAATTTAAATAAGAAAAGAGAACTAACTGACACCAACATTGAGATAAATCAAATGTTTGGATTATCAGAAAAAAACTTTTAAGGTCGCCATTAAAAATTCTTTTATTACAAATATTCTCCAAACAATAAAAACAAAAAACATTTGCAAAATTATTAAAAAGAAGATACAATATCATATATTTTTAAATGTGTTGGGTAGGTTCAATATTGGAGTGTTAATAAGAGAAGAAAGAATAATTAACTTGAGGATTGATCAATGGAATTTAAACGATCTGAACGACAGAGAAAAAGAAAATATAAACAATAAATAAACATAGCTTCATGAACCTGTGAAACTATAACAATAATCATACATACCATAAAATTGCCAGAAAAAAAGAGACAATGAGTCATAAATAATATTGAAGTAATAGTCAAAATTTTTCAAATTTGAGAAAAATCACTAACCTACAGAGTCAAGAAGCTGTAAGAACCCAAATGCGTGGGAAATCAAAGAAATCTATGCCAAGGCATGTCAAAATCAAATTTCTGAAAATCAAAGAGAAGAAAAAAGTCTTGAAACAGCCCCCCCCCCCAAAAAAAAAAGTACATATTACCTATGGTAAAACACTAAATTTAGTGGCAGCAGATTACCTACAACTATGTCTTAACAATAAGTAAAAGAACTGGACAGACTGAAAAAAAATCCTCATAGTTCTATCAAAAAGATGATACTATTGGGTAAACTACAGTAGTCCCCCCAGATTGGAGAGACAGGCAGACAGATACAATTCTTACATATTATTAGAGTAGAACTTACCAGAGCAGAAGCGTACTAGCAGATACCTTCATGTGAACCAGTGCTGGGGTAAGAAAACGTGAACTACTATTGACAAAATGCTGGAGGCACAGTGTGTATAAGCTGAGAGCATAGCAATCCAGGGAGAAAAGCCCCATGTCACCACTCTGTCCTAACATAAGTAAAAGAGCTGGAACAGACAAAAACCGAAGCTTCTAGATCTGTCAGAGGTGAGGACACAGGGCAAAACACTGCCCTCAAGATGAAAGAGCCAGGCTGGCAAGTACAGGGAGTCATGGTTTCCTGGGGCAGACACTCTTGAGTGGCAACGGCCCTAGGAACCAGTAACAGGATAAGGAAACCTGAACTATAATTGACAAAATTGCTGCTGTCTCAGAAGAGAAAACTCTTGAGAGTTAAAATATCCAGAGGAACCCCATCAAAGAGGAACCCCCACAATATTGCAAGTTATCTGCAGGAGTTTGACCAGATACAGTAAAGGTGGGTAAAGAAACTTTCATTGTGCTTCTGTCAGGAGGAGGGGAAAGAAACCGTTAATGAAATATCTCAGAAAACGATGCTCTTCTTGGCAAGGTCTGCCCTCAGGAGAGACTAGGAACCTGGCCTGCAGGGTTAATTATTGTCAGAGCCTCCCTGACCTGGGAGAAGGCTAGTACCCAACACTAGTGCCTTCTAACCAAACTCTTCCACCAAAAGGGGGAGGAAAACAATGAGAACACTTAATGAAGGTCACAATTTAGAGGCATAAGCTCGCAAAATACTGAAACCTAATCATAGAAGAAGAATGGCATCTTTACAGCAGTTCCTTTTACCTGATTCATCATGTCGGGCTATCAAGAAAATTACAAAACAAACAAAAAGGCAAAAATACATCTGAAGACCCTGAGTAGACATTGGGACCAGAGTTAGTATGGTAGAGTTTTGGAAGTATCCCACCAATTTTTTTTAAGTATGATTAATATACTAACTTTATTAATGGAAAACACAGACAGCATTCAAGAACAGATGGATAATGTAAGCAGAAAGGTGGAAATTCTAAGAAATGATAAAAAAGAAATGCTAGAAATAAAAAAGTAATGAAAAGAAACCTGTGATAGGCTCATTGGTAGGCTGTAGACTGAACATTACTGAGTAACAAATCTGAGCTGAAGAGTATCTCAAGAGAAACTATCAAAACTCAAAAGCAAAAGAAAAACATATAAAACAATGTAACAAAATATCTGAAGACTACTGGACAACACTGCAAGAGGTTTGTAGCATACACATAATGAAAATACCAGAAGAAGCAGAAAGAGAAAAAAGGAACAGAGGAAGAACTGAAGCAATAATGTCTGAGAATTTTCCCATGTGAATGTCAGACAATAAACCACAAATCTAAGCTGCTCGGAGAATACAAAACAAAACAAAAAAGAATTGAAAAAAATGCACATGGGCATATTGTATTCAAACTCTAAAAAACCAAAAATAAGGAAATATTTTGAAAGAATTCAGAGGAAAAAAATTATAGAGCAAAGGTAAAAATTTTATCACAATTCTTTTTAAAAAAGCAGGCAAATAAGAAGACAATGTGAAATACATAAAATGCTGAGAGAAAAACACACAATCTAGAATTCTGTGCCCTGAGAAATTATCTTTCAACACTTTATTTAGACTTTCTCAGCCAAACTAAAATTGAGGAAATTTGTTGCCAGTAAACCTTCTTTGCAAGAAATATTTTTCTAAGATTTTCAAAGAGAAGTAAAACGATACGTCAGAAACTCAAATCTGAAGAAAGAACACTGAAGAAGAAACAAGTGAAGTAAAATAAAAA
The DNA here is from genome assembly GCF_963259705.1 of Myotis daubentonii. Lineage (NCBI taxonomy): Eukaryota > Metazoa > Chordata > Mammalia > Chiroptera > Vespertilionidae > Myotis > Myotis daubentonii. The sequence continues at coordinate 21,877,747 of NC_081848.1, read as the reverse complement.
CATTTCTCTTGATTGAGCTCAAATATTTTTTGAAATAGTAGCAACCATGTATTTGATCATATATACTTATATGTGAGCTTATTATGCATATGTATAAATTAAATGAATGACAGTCATGATATGAGACACATATGAAGCAGTAAATTGTTATTTGAAAGTGGACTGGAATTTGGTTAAATGTGTGTTGCAAATGCTATGGAAACCACTAAAAAATTATCAGAAAAATATAATTGATATGAGAAATAAGAGAAAACCAAATAAAAAATATGTTCACCATCATATGTCGTTAAGGGAATTGCAAATTATAACAATGAGATACTACATATGACTATAGCAAAACACTGACACCACCAAATGCTGATGAGCATAAGGAAGAACAGTAACTGTCTTTCATCGCTGAAGAGAATGCAAAGTTGTACAGCCACTTTGAAATACAGTTTGACAATGTCTTACAAAATAAAATATACTTTTCACACATAATTCAGCAACCATGCTCTTGGTATTTACTCAAATAAATTGAAAATGTATGCTGACACAAAAACCTGCACATGGACTTTCAAAAAACCTTCATTTGTAATTGCCAAAACTTGGAAACAACCAAGATGTCCTTCAGCAGATGAATAAATAAACTATGGTGCATTCAGGTAATGGAATATTATTCCATGCTAGAAAGAAATGAACTATCAAAACCCGAAAAGACATGGAGGAACCATAAATGCATATCACTAAGTAAAGAAGCCAATCTGAAAAGGTTGTACGCAAAATAACATACTGGAAAAGGCAAAACTATGGAGACAGTAAGCAGTTGTTGCCAGGGGTTAAGGGGCAGGAGTGAGGAAGACACAGATCTGAGGACTTCTGGGACCTTAACGTATTCTATATGATATTACCATGGTGGATACATTTGTCAAAAGCCATAGAATATACAACACAAAGAGAGCACCCTTTGTAATTTATGAAAAGAAAAAATCAATTGACTCAGAGAATTAAGGAAAAACAAAGGTAAATAAACTTAGAACATTAGAAAAGAAGAATATCATGGGGAAAAAAGCTGAAATGTGGCTATAGACAATAAAATATCCTCCAGAGTTTTAGAAATCATATTTGATGAATGAAATATAAGCTATAACACAAGCTGACATTCAAGACAGTGTTACTCAATCATGGGGAAGGGAAAGTAACATAAATGGAATTAAGATTTCCACATTTCACTCAAGATGATAAATTATGATTCCAATTAATGGTGATAAGTCATATATATTTTACAAAATCCACTGCAACTATTCTAAAAACTATTCCAAATGATTAAAAAAAAACTTTTAAAAAAACATGATGGAATTAAAATTTTTAGGTAACCAACAGAAGACAAGAAAAGGGAAATAGAGGCATAAGAACGAGGAAAAAAAAGACAGAAAATAATAAATTAGCACACATAACTTTGAACATATCAATAAATATCATAAATTTAAATTGTTAAATAATGTAAGTATAACTTGTCTAAATATAACAATCAAAAGACAGACATAGGCAGAATAGGTTAAAAAAAAGTAAACTATAGCCCTGACCGGTTTGGCTCAGTGGAGAGAGCATCAGCCTGGGGACTGACAGGTCCCAGGTTCAATTCTGGTCAAGGGCATGTACTTTGGTTGCAGGCACATCCCCAGTAGAAGGTGTGCAGGAGGCAGCTGATCAATGTTTCTCTTTCATCAATGTTTCTAACTCTCTATCCCTCTCCCTTCCTCTCTGTAAAAAAATCAATAAAATGTTAAAAAATGACCTATAAAAGAAATTTATGCTCTATATAAGAAATTTACTTCAAATATAATTGCATAACTAGGTTGAAACAATATTATAGTACAAACATTACTCAACAAAATTAGGAATTTCTATATAATATATTTTAAAAATAGGCATCAGACAAAGAATATTACAACAAAGAGTAGAATTTACATAATAATTTATATAAAGCCAATCAGAAAGACCTAATAATCATAAACATAAGTAAAACAAACAAAAAGACTCAAAATACATAAACCAAAGACTTACAGAGCTGAATAAAGAAACAGACCAATCCACAAATTTAGGTGTGGTATTCAATACCCCCATCTCAACAATTAATACACTGACTTACTAGGCAAAAATAAGCAAGAGTATAGATATAAAAAAACGCAAAGACCTAAATAACATGTGTAGAACTCTCAACCTAACAACGGCTGAGTACACATTTTTTTCAGCATGCAAGAAACAATTCTCAAGAATTCTGAGCCATGAAATGAAACTCAACAAATTTGAAATAATTGAAATCATAGATAGAAAAATTTATCTTCACAGAATTGAAACCAGAAATCAGCAACATTAGAAATGAGAAAATTTCTCTAATAATCTCATTTTCTACCTCAAGACAAGAACAAGTAAAGCAAAATCAACCAATCAGAAAAAAGATAATAAAGATCAATGAAATTGAAAATTAAAAAATGGAAAATAGTTAACAAGTAGGTTATTGTTTTTAAATTAATAAACTATAAAACTGAAAAAATAGACACATTCATCAATATTAGGAATTAAATATAGGATATTACATATCCTACAGCCATTAAATGATAGTAAATGAATATTATAAACTACATTAGGTTGCTAAATAAATACTAGTAACACTTTTAGGTTCCAACTTAGACAAAACACTGATACTGAACCAAGATAAAATAGGTAATCAGAATCATCCTATAACAATTAAAGTAATTGAATTTGTAATTAAACACTTTTAAAAAGAAATTTCCAGGACCAGATGGTTTACTGGAGAACTCTACTAAACATTTTCAGAAGAATGAACTCCAATTTTATAAAATCTCCTCCAGAAAATGGAAAAAACAAAACAAATCCCAATAAATGTTTTAAGATCACAATTACCATAATACCAAAATCAGACAAACACTACAAAAAATAAAACTATGCTCAAAAATCTCTCATGAATTTGCCAAAAGAGAACTTAAACACAAAATCAAAAATACTAAAGTGTATACGAAATTATAAACCATGACCATGTGAGATTTATTAGAGGTGCAACTTTGGATCAATATTTGAATATCAATCAGTGCAATCAACTATATAAGCAGATTAAAAAGGAAAAATCACATTATCATATCAATTGTTTCAGAAAAAAACATTTGACAAAATTCTACATTCATAAATAAAACCTTGGCATGGTCAGAATACAGGGGAATTATCTGAACTCGATAAAGGATATATTCCAAAAAAATCCTCCAAGCTAACACCATTCTGTAAATTATTAAAAAGTGATTGCTTCACTTAAGATCAGCAACAAGGCCAGTATGTCCATTCACATTCAGCCTGACAGTAGGAATTCTAGGTTCTGCATTATTACATGGAAAATGTGTATATAGTGGCATAAAAAAAAAATTCGTCCTCTAAGTACAAAATAATCAGTCCTTTAAGTACATGTCATAATGATATATTGAGAAAGTCCAAAGGAATCTAGATTTTAAAAAAAGCAAACCTCTTATAAATTTAGCAATGCTGTAGGACACATGATCAACTCACAAAAAGTATTATTGTTTACAATTCTGTTTATGAACAATGAAAATGCAGAAAAAACAATACAATTTGTAATCACTATAAAGTAGAAATACTTAACAGAATATGATACACACTTAATGAAATTTAAATAAGATCTGTATGCTGAATTTTATAAAATACTAATGAAAGAAATAAAACAGCAAAATAAAGAAATAGCTACATTGTGTTCATTGATTAGAAGACTGCATGAATATGTCCACACTCCTCAAATTGATCTATAGGGCTAATAAAATTTCTATACTATTCCAGCAGGATTTTTGTGGCTATAGATGAGCTTCTTTTAAATTTTTATGAAATGACACAGGACCTAGAATAGCTAAAAATGATAATAAATGACAATAAAAAAATAAAGTGAAAGGAATCCTTCTGCCCTAGTTCAAGCTTACTAAATACTACAGTAATAGCGAATGTATGTCTTTGTTGGAAGAACAGACACATAATTCAAGGGTCAGGATAGAGAACCCAGAAATAGACCCACTCAAATATGCTTAAGTGGTTTTTATAGGTGTGCAGAAGCAATCCAATGGAGAAATGATATTTTTGTTAACAAACGTTGCTAGAAAAACTGAAAATGCCTGAGCAAAAATTAAGCCTTGATCTAAGCCTCACACCTTATATAAAAATTAACTCATATGGATAATAAATTAAATATAAAATACAAAAGTATGATATTTTTTAGAATAAAACAGGAGGAATACTTTTAGATCTAGGACTAAAAAAAAGTTTATTAGACTTGACACAAAAACACAATTTATAAAATAAATAATTGATAAATTGAATCTCAACAAACATTCTTTTTAAATTATGAACTGTTGCACCATGTAAGACCAGGTGAATAGGGTAGAAAGATAAGCTATATTTAGAAATTGAGGAAACATAGGGATTGCCAAGTGTTAGAGAGGGGTGCATTAGAGGAAGGTGGAGAAGTAGGAAAGGCAAGTATATTTATAAAAGGGCACCAGGAAAGATGTTTGTGGTGATAGAACTGTTCTATATGTTGACTTTAATAGTGAATACACAAACCTACACAAGCAATAAAATGTGTATACTTAAACACACACACACACACACACACACACACACACGCTCACAATACAAAGGAATATAAGCATAACTTGAGAAATTGAAACATTGATGAGGCTTATATTAATGTCAATATCCTAGTTGTGACATTCCTTTATCGTTTTTCAAATTGTTAGCCATTTGTGGAAATTGGGTGTTTCAGAAGTCTTCATATTATGTTTTAGAATGCACGTGAATCTACAATTATCATAATAAAAAATAAAAAGTGTAAGATATAAATTATTAATACCATGCAAAGATTATTCTATGTCCAGCAATATGCAATACTATGAACTATACTACTACAAAACAAAAATGTCTAATAAAATCTAACAAACTGTCTTTCTAAAACCATGATTTTGGTAAAAAAGTAAGAAACATTCCCTAGCTTTAACAATTGATGAGGGGGACAATAATAGGATATTACACTGGTAGTGCTAGCAAACATATATTACAAATATGTTCATATATTTATTATTATTTATACAATATTTCTGTAATGTAAAGGAGTGCTTTTTAGCAGCCTAAAAGTTAAAGGAGTGAAATGACAGATCACAAAAGATAGGAAGAAAATTGGGAGTCTAAGATAAAGCTAGAAACCACAAATATGTTTACCATCACTACAAGGGTAGATTAAAACCAGTCCTCAGGAGAAAAAAAGACAAATAGAAGCTTAGTTAATGCACACACCTTGGTTCTTGGAGGTAACATGAATCTTCTAGAAAGTACTAATTTGGGTCTTCCCTCACCTGCATTTAGTGTTAAATACATGCTGATTACATGATCCAGGAAACCTTAAGTTTCTCCTGCCTCAACTAACTTGACATTTTTCTGGTTTGGTAGAACTACAATAAAAAGACGCCCATGCCTAAGCATCATAATGGCAGACCATAAAAATATAAAGAAACAGTGTTCGATGTAATCAAAAGAATGAAAGATTGCTTACAAGGAAACAAGATTAAGACTTAAAGTAACTTCACAACAGTACCAGAAAAGTCAGAAGAAAGCATCTTTTAAGTGCGGAGAAGAAAATACATATTTTTAAGAAATGTAGAGGCGTATAGTACTATCATTATAGACATACAAAAAATGGATGTGTTTGACATTAATTTTTTTTCCCACAAATAAAAATGTAAATTATAAACTGGGAATCAGAACTTTCCCAAGTAGATACAGAAAGCATTAACATCAAAGCTTTAAATGCACAAATCATTAAGAAAAAGAGAAGCCATAAGAACAATAATATTTAGTAAAGGTGAAGACGTTAATACTCTGCAATTAGCAATTCCCCCCCAACTTATTTAGCCTATAAAACGTCTTATACATGCAAAAGAAGAAACCTAAGATATCTTACTGGATATAAAATTAATGAATTGTGTTTCTTTCCTTTCCATGCACACAGCTTTCTATTGATTTCAGCCTGTAAGAATGCAGGTGAGAAGTGAGATGCTGGTTGCATTACTTATCCTTAGTACAGAGTCTTATTATTCATTTGAAAATTTCTAATATTTTTTTATTTTTTCTGGAGTTCAAAATTTTGCCAGAATATTTCAGGACTGAGACTTAAAAAAAAAAAGTATCTTGATTTATCAAGTAATTTCAATCCACAAACTCAGGTCTTTGTGTTAGAGGAAAGAAATTCTCATAGTATTTGTTTAATTAATTGTCCTCATATTTTCATCCGTTTGGAAAATTTCTTGTTCATTTTTACTATACCTTTGGATCTTTCATTCAAATCTCTCATATTTCCTCTAACAATTTATATTTTATTGTTTATTCTAGTTTCTGAAATTTATTTTATTGGATGTTTGAAACCACTAATTCTGTTCTCAGGAGGACTGATCCTGTAATCTCATTTAACCCACTATATATATATATATATATGCATATATATTTTAAAATTCATCTTTATTGTTGACAGTATTACAAATATCCCGTTCCCCCCCACTGACCCTCTCCACCCTGATCTCGCCCCCTCCTTCACAGCACTATTGTCTATGCATGTGTTATGCATGTATGTTCTTTGATTAGTCTCTTCCCACCCTCCCCCCGCCTCCTGCCCCTCCCCTCTGGGATTCATTGGCCTGTTGCATGCTTCCATGTCATGTGTATGATTCTATTTTGCTCATTAGATATATTTTTTAATTCTAATGTCATTTCTACTATTTCTAGAACTTATTTTTGCTTTATTTTTTAAAAAACATTTTTACTGGCTTTCCCAGGTGAGAATCTAGCAGTTCTTTTAACTAGACATCACTTTGTGATACACAGTCTGAACCCCCTCCCTTAGGTTATTGAGTTGTGTGCATGCACATGTATACGGGTGTGTTGTATGTATATTTAGTTATGACAGTTTTAAATCCATTAATGCTTATACATATCAGTACTTTAGAAAAAGGGTGTAAGCAGTGAGAGAGAATTATTACCCAAATAGGCTAGTGTTGAATGAATTGGCAGAACTTTATTTCTCTCCTAAAGGTATCAAGAAGCTTTGTGCTCCCTGATCTCCTCAGTACGTGTCACCCCTTCCCCAAACACAGAAGCAGGAGCAATCACAGGTCAGTCAGATTCTTTCTGTTTAGGCAGACTCTACCCCTGGACTGAACCAGCTGTCCCTCCTTTTGAAATTCACAGGACTCCCAGGCATTCTTCTCCACCTAAACCTTCCTCTGTATCTGGGGTACCTTAGCTCCCATCTGAGTCCAAGAGTGCCTGACCCAGGAGACCATGCAGCCCTGGATGCACCCTGTTGGTGTCCCGGTTCAAGTTATTCATTTTGATTTTTGTTCCCGGATAGGCAGTTGGGAGTTTGAAATAATCAGGCATGTACTACAAGGGGACAATTCTATGCCCAATTACTTTTAAAAATTCAGATTATATGAACATACTTGAAGTAAGACATAATCATTAAATCATATCTGCAGGAATGCTCTTGCTAAGTATAAAGATTAATCAGTACTAATATTTTATTATCATGATAACTAGTACAAACAATTTTTCTCTTTTAGGTATTCTCTTCCAAACGATATTATAGCTTATTGCTGGAATGCAATCATGTCAGCATGTATCAAAAAGAGGGAATCTGTAAGTAGCTTAAAATAATATATTTAAGATATAGCAAACTGATATTGAAAACTAATTTTGACTCTGGATGATACCTCATGGGCTGTGATTAATCTTGTCCCTTCCACAGCCAACATTTTGCGCTGGCTGTATGTATATTAGTTATACCTCTCCTTTTCTCTCCTCACCAGCCCTGTGAGCCCTGCTCATCATATCGTCTCACAAGGCTGACACTTCTTCAATATACATTCACTGTTCGTCCTATTCATTTTGGAGATGCCACATATACATTTCATAATCTGTAATATAAATCATTTCTCCTAAAGTTCTCTACCCTTCTGACAAGGCATTCTTTTAATATGTTTATATTGATTTTTTTTTTTTTTAGAAAGAGAGGAAGGGAAAAAGAGATATAGAAACATTGATAAGAAAGGAGCATCGATTGGCTGCCTCCTGCACACCCCCCACTGGGGATCGAGCCCGCAACCTGGGTATGTGCCCTGACCTGAATCAATCCAGTGACCTCTTGGTTCATGGGTCAACACTCAACCACTGAGCAACACCAGCCAGTCAAGGCTTTAACTATTTTTAAGTTTCCTTGAAAATGTAATTTATATTTCTTGAAGTAAATATAGAAAAAGCTTGGATGTAAAGATGAATAACAAACAGAGAAATCAAATGACTGGTTATGTTAATTCATAGCTAATTGCTCCAGAAGATGGGGGTAGGAATGTCAGTGTCAGTTCACACAAGTGCTATAGGTTTTGGAGGTAAGACAAGAAAGCTCAATGGGTTTTGAGTGATTTGGAGAGAAAATGGATAGTGAATGATATGGTTTGAATGTCAAAAGATGATACATATCTTTCTTTTAACAAAATGTATTTTGAGTCATTCAAGGGGATTAATTTATTTGTATATTGTATGGTTAAAAATGGATACAAGTGAAAAGCAACGGAGGCAATATATGAATTTATGTGTATGCAAATGTATATATAAAATTTTATTTGATGTTGGAAAGGTAAGGGGAGAGTTCAACTATACAATATTGATGCTTTTGAATTCTAGCTTCAGTCAAAGGATTATAGGGTTTTACTGACTGTCATACATTCCATTATATTTTAAAGATTTAACATACTTATGTGAGTATTATAAGTTTTATTACTTTCAGAAGAATGGCAGGTAAACACAGAAAATGTATTGAATATTGTAAAGATCCAAGCCTTTTTAATGTGAAAAAACAAACAAACCTTCAGATAATTGAAGCATCATTCATGTCCTAATAAAGGACCTTTACGGCATACATAATTTCTTATAATTTTGTATACAGTGGGGCCTTGACTTACGAGTTTAATTCATTCGGAGACAGAGCTCATTAAGGAGCTCATTAACTCAAATTACTCTATCAACTCAATGCAAAAAATCAGCCGAGAGACAGCTGGTATCTCAAAAAACTCGTTAGTCGGGACACTCGTAAGTCAAGGCCCCACTGTAATTATAATCTTTCCCATTTTATAAAAGCCTTGAATGGCCTCATATTATTTTGGTGATTTCCAACTAAAAATCCCTGGGCACAACTTAGGCTGAGCAACAGTAATAGAAAACAGAAAACATGGACTTCCTGGCCCCAAACCTCTTTAACTAAAAGGACCAAATGCATTAAAATACTGTTGTTTTTTCTAGTCAATAGTGAAGCAACTAGCCTCCAATGACATTTTAGAGACTTTCTGTGGGACAAGATCATGGTCTGGGAATAATCCAATATGCTTTATGGACAACATTTGGGTCAATGCAAAATTAAGCCTGGGCAGACTATATATTGAGAGTTTACTAAGGACGAAACATCATGAGTGATTTGAATATGAGTGTATGTATGGATTCACAAACTAGCCATTGCAGCAGACATTGAATAACCGTGTCTAGATATAAGGTCCTGATCTAAAAAATTAAAATAGAAATATATGATACAGGGACCTGGAAGTGATTCCTTTTTTTTTTTTTTTTTTTTTAATCCTCACCCAAGGATATTTTTCCATTGATTTTTAGGGAGAGTGGGAGAGAGAGGGAAAAACAGAAGCACTGATGTGAGAGAAACAGGATGCACCAGCCCTGACCAGGCCTGGGCCAGAGAGGAGGCTGCAATCAAGGTGTGTGCCCTTGACTGGAATCGAACCCAAGACCCTTTGGTCCACAGGCTGACACTCTAACCACGGAGCCAAATCGGCCAGGGCCTGGAAGTAATTCTCAATAATGGTAGACATGGATAAGATCTGAGAATGGTAGAACTCTGGAGGACAAATATGCAGGAGCAGACAGAGGGAAAAGCTATGGCCACAAAAACACCTGATATTTGAAGGTAGGAAGGTTGAAGAAAGAGAAAAAAAATGTGTCTGGAGAGGCACAGGAAATAGGAAAACTAGGAAATGCTTTGTGTATCTGGAAGATGAATTTGGAGATTTTAATTCTTTAGGGTTTTATTTGTAGAATATAATTGTAGCAGCACAAAGGACATACACAGCAGGAAAGGAGTAAAGCAGTGGTTCTCAACCTTCTGGCTCTTTAAATACAGTTCCTCATGTTCTGACCCAATCATAAAATTATTTTCGTTGCTACTTCATAACTGTAATGTTGCTACTGCTATGAATTGTAATGTAAATATCTGGTAGGCAGGACGGTCTTAGGCAACCCTTGTGAAAAGGTCGTTCAACCGCTAAAGGGGTCGCTACCCACAGGTTGAGAACCGCTGGAGTAAAGGCTGGAGCTATGATAAAAGGAAGGAATCCACCAGCCTAACTTGGAGGAAAGATAAGTAGATCCAGAGAGGTGACTTTTTAAATGTGACAGTAACACAGTTGGGATGCAAACCTGGGCCAGTTTGAATAAAAGCTCAGGTTCTCCCTACCAGTCCAGCTGAATTCAGGGAACTAGGTCACACAGCTTTTATGGAACCTGTGACTCTGCCTTTTCTCATTTCAGATAACTGAATTCACATGGTAAGATGCTAGTTCCAAAAGCAGCCCAAGCAAAAGTGTATATCAGGGCCTACAAAACACACACGCAAACACCTCAAGGATTTAGTCCAAGACAGCCTTCCAATACCTCATGTTTACACTATAATATTGTCTAAACTGCAATATTGTTCATTATCATAGACATTATGAAAATGCTATCGAGAACCTCAGCGTCCTAGTTGTCTGTTCTGCTCAGCATTTCTGTGCTTATAGCAACATGCACCCTTTCTGCAGTTTGTAGCCTCATTTTACAAATGATACTACTTGCTATTACAAACATTTACCCAATTGTTATGTATAAAATACAGCAATTATTTTAAAATAATGAAAATGATTTAAATATATTTAAAAAATTGACCTCCCAGAGGAAACCTCCATTAAGTCTATGAAAGTAGTTGTTTCAATTGTTTAATGCACATATAAGAACCAACATATTTAAAGCATTTCCTTTGTCCTGCTATTTACAAGAAAATTAAAATAGCCAAAAGACCCCACATCGGAAGCTATGACGAGAGAATAATCACATTTGGTTTCAAAAGACAATTGCAGCTCTGATATCTAAAGAGCTTGGTACTCATCATTCCCACCCTTTCAATAAGTAAACAACCGAGCAAAATGAAAAGCAACAACTTTTCGTCAACTCACCAGAGAAATTCGTTTGCAGGGCAAGCTGTCATCCTAATTTTGGAGAAACAGGTTCATACAAGGAGGCACAATGGAGATCTGTTTACCTGGAGAAAACGCCCGTGGAGTGGTTAACTGGTAAACACTTGAATTGCGGACGCTGAATATAAATTAGCAGGAGAGAAAACTCCAGGGGTTTACAGTCTTGCGGGGGAGGCACACTTTCATAAGTTTTACCTGCAGAAACCCCCCCAAGTTCTCACAAGGAAGAGTCGAAAAACATCCCCGCAAGCCGAGAGGAAAGGTAACCATCTTAAAATAGCTGCAGAGGATTCACCACTTATAAATGCTTACTCTCCAGGTGGCAGACTTCAGGAGAGCCTTATCTCACTCACCTGGAGGAAAGCCGTACCTTACCCACTTACAGCTATGCCAGATCTTTCTGCCCGTTAGAAAGGGCGGGAAAATAAGAAACACTTGTGAAGAGGTCGCTATACGCCAGCAGTTCTCAACCTGTGGGTCGCGACCCTTTGGCAGTCAAACGACCCTTTCACAGGGGTCGCCTAAGACCATCCTGCATATCAGATATTTACATGACGATTCATAACAGTAGCAACATTACAGTTATGAAGTAGCAACGAAAATAATTTTATGGTTGGGTCACAACTTGAGGAACTGCATTTAAAGAGCCAGAGGTTGAGAATCACTGCAAGACCCAACAAAATAATTTAATCTAATCACAAGATTATTAGAGCTTCCCTCCCCATGCCTTACAACCACATCAATAAGGCTCCAGTATAATAACAGTGGATTGGAACTGAAGGAGCTACAAAGCATGCCCTCCATTTAAAGAAGAATTATTAGGGAAGTACAAAGACAACAGGAAAGGCAAAAACAAGGGCATTAAACCTACAATTACAGCCAATTTGTAGCCCAACTTCTAGCAATTAATCTTAAATGACGTCAATTATCCTCACACTAGAGGCCTTTTACCTAATCTCTCCCACCTGGTATATTATAGATAGCTTTTAGAAGAAAAAAAGAAAAAAAAAAAGTACAAAGAAATGTAAAAGGTAAAAATAAAACAAAACACATTCTGAAGAGAGAAAGCAAACAATAGAACCAGACTCACATATGACATAAATATTGGAGTCATAAGACAGCATGTAAAATAACTGTGATGAAAATATTAAGGCTCATGAGAAAAGAGTAGACCACATGTAAAAGCTACTATATAATGTCATCAGAGATGAAAATTCTAACAAAGAATTTAAAAAATTTCAGAAATTAAAAACCACAACACTGACAGAAATGAAAAATGTGTTTTATATGCTCATCAATTAGCTGGACATGGCTAAGGAAAGAATCAGTGAGCTTAAAGATGCCTATTGAACAGTGGTTCTCAACCTTGGCTGCACATTAGAATCACCTGGGAATCTTTTTAAAATTCTGATTTCTGGGCCTCATCCTCTGGAAATTCTGTTTCTTTGTTATGGTTTAGAGCCACAACATTAGTAACAAAGAAACAGAATTTCTGGAGGATGAGGCCCGGAAATCAGGATTTTAATAAGATTCCCAGGTGATTCTAATGTGCAGCTAAGGTTGAGAACCACTGCTATAGAAACTATCCAAACTGAAATACAAGGATTAAAAATAATGGGCCGGGGGGGATCAGAAAACCCAGGAACTGTGGGACAATTTCAAAAGATATAACATACACATAATTGGGATATCAGAAGGAGTAGAGAAAATTAAAAAAATATTCGAAATAATAATGGTTACAATTTTTCCAACATTAATAACAGATCCAGAAAGCTCAGAGAGACCAAGCAGGAGAAATATTTGTAAATGTGCATACAGGTTCACCACATTCAAAGTGCATTAAACTAAATACACTAAGTCCTAAAAGAATTGGGCGATTCGGGGGGATAGGTAGAGAAAGGGACACCTTACTTATAGAATAACAAGCAATACAATTTACAGCAATCCGTTCATTAAAAAAATCCAAAAATGATGAGAATAGAGTATAATATTTAAGGTGTTAAGTGAAAAAATGCCCCACTTCAAAAGTAAAGGAGAAATAAAGTCTTTTTCCGAAAAACAAATCCAATGGAACCTTTTAGGAACCCTTGTTATCACTGAAGGCTGGATCTCTAGATTTACAAAGCAGTCACTTATGAAATAACTACATTTTGGAATTGTCCTGTGTTCATACAATACCTCGCACTTTATATATATATATGTATATATGTATATATATATATATATATATATATATATATATATATATATATATATATAATTGATTTTTTTTTAACAGAGAGAAGGGGAGAGGGATAGAGAGTTAGAAACATCGATGAGAGATAAACATTGATCAGCTGCCTCCTGCACACCCCCTACTTGGGATGTGCCCACAACCAAGCTACATGCCCTTGACCGGAATCGAACCTGAGACCTTTCAGTCTGCAGGCCGACGCTCTATCCACAGAGCCAAACCAGTTAGGGCAATACCTCACACTTTTACATTGTGTTAGTTTCTAAGATCATTTACCCTGGCCCAAAATTAATCATAGCAGCCTGGAGACATGTATGTGAGTAGATAGTCTGCCAGATAAAAGACAGGATGCCCAGCTAACACTGAAGTGGTAATAAACAACAAATAATGTTTAGTTTTAAAATGTCCCAATATTTGGGATCCACTTATACTAAAAAAAAAAAAAAATGTTGTTTATATGAAATGTAAATGTAATTGAATGTCCGGTATTTTTATGAGTTAAATATGTTAAGTCTATATATAGGTGGAATACTCTGGATCCTCAATTATGCCCACCTCATCACAAAAATCTGTCCAAGAGACTAGTCCCTAGCATGTGGCATTAATTGAATCACTAGGTTTTCCTAATAGTTCACGATGCTTTATACCAGCAGGAAAAGCCTCTGAAGGAATGATGAACACTCATGCTCTGTGTTGAGCAAAATACCCTATAATCTTAACAGTTGCTCTTTTAAATAATAGGTAGTTTTATTCTAATTAAAACTTTCCAAATTCTCTTCATTCTGATTTAATTGTGTCCCCATCAAGTGAGCAGCTGTCAAATTTTCATTATATGCCAGCCAATGCAAGGGCTATACTGAGGTAGGTGTGCTTGCTGCTTCTTATAATTGCACACTAGTCTTTCTGTCACTTTTCTAAAAACCTGAGTTCCTCTGAAACGTGCACTAACGTAGACCACTCATACTCTCCAATCTACCAAATCCAAGAGTAGTTTTGTTTTTAACTGAAGACATCAACACGTTCCTTAACATCTTTATTGCCACCATTAGAGTATCAATTAATATATACATACATATATATTTGAATAAAAAAGTTATATCTTCTAATAACCAGAGAAACAAATAAGAGCACTACTTTAAAATGTATATACAAAAGTGTTGTGTAGCTGATTGTTCAGCTGAAACAGTGAAAGTCAAAAACTGAAGGACTGATGAAACCAAATTTGAAATAAATGGGAAAAAATAGATTAAAACCAATTATATAAATTATTACATTTAAATTAAAGACTAAATGCTTTAATTATGAGTCAGACTATAAGCCAGATTTTAAAAAGCAAATATATGCTTTATGCAAAATTCACGTCTTAAATACTAGCTCACCAAATGTTAGTAGAAGAACTAAGAAAAATATACAATAGGAACAACATTTAAAAGGAAACTCGTGGCCCTAGCCGGTTTGGCTCAGTGGATAGAGTGCCGGCCTGTGAACTGAAAAGTCCCAGGTTTGATTCCAGTCAAGGGCACATGCCTGGGTTGTGGGCTCGATCCCCAGTGGGGGACTTGCAGGAGGCAACCGATCCATGATTCTCTCTCATCATGGATGTTTCTATCTCCCTCTCCCTCATCCTTCCTCTCTGAAATCAATAAAAAAAAAATTAAAAAACAAAAAGGAAACTGGTGTAACTATGTTGGAGCAAGAAGATATAAACTCTGGGAAAGTAAATATTATTGAAGATGAAAATGAAATATAGTTATAAAAAAGGGTCAATTTAAAATGAAGATAAAACAATTATGATTTACATGTATCTTATCATATGGCCTTAAAATATATAAAGTAAAAAAACAAATCAATAAATAGGTAAAATTCAAAATTACACTAGAAAATGTTAACAAACTATTCTTAGTAACAAGTATAGAAAACTATCTTTCCAAAGATAGAAAACTTGAACCAGGCAATTAGCAACGCTGACATATGGAAAATAGCACCCAACAATTGTAGAGTGTGCATTTTTAAAAAGTGATTAAGGAACAATTACCAAAATTTAGCTCAAGTAATTTTAGTGTTTCAAACTGATGCTGAATATGTAATCTGACTAGAGTAGAATTAAGCAGGGTATCACTAATAAGATAACTAGAAAACCCCAGCATATTTGGAAATTAAGTAATATACCTTTTCTGAATTAGAGTGTCAAAAAATAAAATCATAGATCTATCCTATATAATAAAGAGCTAATTGCAAATGGTCATTACACCCTCATGCCGTCATGCTTTAGGGCTCAACACTGGGGAGAGAGGGATGGGCACAGTCAGGCACAAATGAGCTTGCAAGAGAGGAATGGGGACCAGCCAGGCTGCAGCCCAGGAGAGGGACAAGCCGCCCACCCACAGTCCCCTGCAGCTGTGGCCAGCCCATGCAAAGTCAGCCTGGGTCCTGGGTGCCTGCAATCAGCCAGAGGAGGGAATCCTGGGTCCCGGGTGTGGGGCGAGGCAGAGGTGGTTAGGGTTGATCAGGCCAGCAGTGAAGCAGTTAGGGGCAATCAGGCAGTCAGGCAGAGGTGGTTAGGGGCGATCAGGCGGGCAGGCAGGCGAGCGGGTTAGGAGCTAGTGGTCTTGGATTGCAAGAGGCAGTCGGACATGCCCTGAGGGGTCCCAGATTGGAGAGGGTACAGGCTGAGCTGAGGAACCCCCTTTGACCCCCATGCACAAATTTCGTGCACTGGGCCTCTAGTATATATACAAAAGCCTAATCGACTGGCTGACTGGCTGACTGGCCAACCGGCCATCCAGTAGCTATGATGCACACTGACCACCAGGGGGAGGATGCTCAATGCACAAGCATGGAAACATGGAACAAACTGATGAATCTCAGAGGGAAGGGGTGAAGGGGGAGGTGGGAAGAAATTAACCAAAGATCTTCTATGTATACTAGAGGCCCAATGCATGGATTCATGCACCAGTGGGGTCCCTTGGCCTGGCCTATGAGGATTGGCTGAAACTGGCTCTCTGACATTGCCCTAGGGGCCCTGGATTGTGAGAGGGCACAGGCCAGGCCAAAGGCCCCACCAGTGCAGGAATCCATGCACAAGGCCTCTAGTAAAATTATAAAATGTTTTGAAGTGAATGTAAATATCTATCTCAAAGCTTGTGACAAGAAAGCTTGTATAAGGGAAGGAATTTTATGCATTATAGATAATACTACAAATAATTGTATAATTAAGGCAAATTAGAATAAAATAGAGAAAGTTAAAAACTAAAAGCTTTTGCCTGGCTGGAGTGGCTCAGTGGTTGAGCACCAAGCTATGAACCAGGAGGACATGGTTTGATTCCTGGTCAGGGCACATGCCTGGCTTGCAGGCTCAATATCCAGTGGGGGCCCTGCGGGAAGCAGCCAATCAATGATTCTCTCTCAACATTGAAGTTTCTGATTGAGAGAACCAAGATGGCGGCATAGGTTAACGCCGGAGTTTGCCGCTTTGAACAACTACTTCAAAAGTGAAACTAAAACACGGAACGGACATCACCCAGAACCACAGGAACGCTGGCTGAGTGGAAGTCCTACAACTAGGAGGAAAGAGAAACGCATACGGACACTCAGAGGAGGCGCAGTGCTGAAGTCAAATTCTGAGGTGCGGAGTGCGCGGAGCGGGCTGGCAGCGGAGGGCGCGGTTGGCGTTTTCAATCGGGAGGGAGTCGCAGACTCTGAGCTCCAGATCCGGGCGAGTCTTTAGGGACCCAGACTCAAACGGGAGAAGCAGGACTGTCTGGCTTCGGTCAGAGCGAGTGCAGCTTTCTCTCCGAGCTTTGCAGCGGGTGCTGGGACTCAGAGAGGCAGAGCCCCTGGGGACAGGACTGAGAGCCGCCATAACTGCTCTCTCAGGCCCACCCTGTTGATCCTGTGCGACCCGCCCTGCCCACGCCCTGCACAGAGGCATTTGCCGTATAGCCTCAGGCAAAGGCTAGATTAGCACCTCCCTAGAGGACAGAAGTTCTCTCACTGCTGACACAGCTGATTCTCATAGCCACTTGGCCTGGAGGTCAAGCCCTCCCTGGAATTAGCTACAACAATCAAGATTTATCTATAAGACTGCGAACAAAGACCACTAGGGGGTGCACCAAGGAAGCATAACAAAATGCGGAGACAAAGAAACAGGACAAAATTGTCAATGGAAGAAATAGAGTTCAGAACCACACTTTTAAGGTCTCTCAAGAACTGTTTAGAAGCTGCCAATAAACTTAATGAGATCTACACGAAAACTAATAAGACCCTCGATCTTATATTGGGGAACCAACTAGAAATTAAGCACACACGGACTGAAATAACGAATATTATACAGACGCCCGACAGCAGACCAGAGGAGCGCAAGAATCAAGTCAATGATTTGAAATGCGAGGAAGCAAAAAACATCCAACCGGAAAAGCAAAATGAAAAAAGAATCCAAAAATGCGAGGATAGTGTAAGGAGCCTCTGGGACAGCTTCAAGCGTACCAACATCAGAATTATAGGGGTGCCAGAAGATGAGAGAGAGCAAGATATTGAAAACCTATTTGAAGAAATAATGACAGAAAACTTCCCCCACCTGGTGAAAGAAATGGACTTACAGGTCCAAGAAGCTCGGAGAACCCCAAACAAAAGGAATCCAAAGAGGACCACACCAAGACACATCATAATTAAAATGCCAAGAGCAAAAGATAAAGAGAGAATCTTAAAAACAGCAAGAGAAAGAAACTCAGTTACCTACAAGGGAATACCCATACGACTGTCAGCTGATTTCTCAACAGAAACTTTGCAGGCCAGAAGGGAGTGGCAAGAAATATTCAAAGTGATGAATACCAAGAACCTACAACCAAGATTACTTTATCCAGCAAAGCTATCATTCAGAATTGAAGGTCAGATAAAGAGCTTCACAGATAAGGAAAAGCTAAAGGAGTTCATCACCACCAAACCAGGATTATATGAAATGCTGAAAGGTATCCTTTAAGAAGAGGAAGAGGAAGAAAAAGGTAAAGATACAAATTATGAACAACAAATATGCATCTATCAACAAGTGAATCTAAGAATCAAGTGAATAAATAATCTGATGAAAAGAATGAACTGTTGATTATAATAGAATCAGGGACATAGAAAGGGAATGGACTGACTATTCTTGGGGGGGAAAGGGGTGTGGGAGATGTGGGAAGAGACTGGACAAAAATCGTGCACCTATGGATGAGGACAGTGGGTGGGGAGTGAGGGCGGAGAGTGGGGCGGGAACTGGGAGGAGGGGAGTTATGGGGGGGAAAAAAAGGGAACAAATGTAATAATCTGAACAATAAAGATTTAATTAAAAAATAAAAATAAAAAAAAAAAAACATTGAAGTTTCTGTCTCTCTCTTCTTCCCCCGTCCTCTGTGAAATCAATAAAAATATAAAGCGTTTAGTTTTAGGGTTTTTTAAAATAACAAAGATGAAAAGAAATGATATGTTTTTAGAAAGACTAATCAAACTGGTAGACACAAATACTCACATCTGGAATATAAAAAGCCATATCACCATAGACAGTGAAAGGCATACCAAGAGGACAGAGTGAATAACTTCTTGTCAACAAGGAAAGTAACTTAGATGAAGAAAAAATTATACCAGAAAACTATAATGTAAGAACTAATAGAAGAATAAATACAAAAATCTGAAAAATCCCATATCTATTTTAAGAATTAGACTGTTATCAAGAACCCTTCCTCAAATAAAACCCTGGTAAAAGAAGACTCATTAATGAAAACAATACGGAAGGAAAACTGCCAACTTTACTTAAATAGATTAATTGAATATCTATACAGAAAAATAAAATACAACACACAATATACAGACATAAATTCCACGTGGATTGTAGACATAAGTGGAAGAGATAAAACAGTTTCTTAATTGTACTATAAGAGCACATCTTTCTTACCTTGATGTAATATCTCCTCCACAGGACTCGGAAAGTGCTAATAAGAAAGAAAAAACACAGAAAATCAAACTTTATAACATGAAGGGCACAGTCATCAGAACACACCAATAAGTGAGCAAATGGGCCAGTTCAGTGATGAGAGAAGATACTGAAATACATAAGTCAGATAAAGGACTCCTGTAGAATAAATATAGAAATAAGAATTAATAAAGAAATGAATTAACCTTAAAAAATGGCAAAACAAGTCTTTCTTTCAAGAGCTATATTTATTAGAGAAATGTAAATTGAAACCATGATGAGATATAATTATAAACCTCTGAGTGGACAAAGTGCTTCTAAACCATTCAGACACTGTTAGTAGAAATATAAATTAGTATATCAGCTATGTAAGACTACTGTTCAGAATTGACAAAAGCTGAGCATAAACCAGCCCTGTCCCTCAGCAATTGCTTCATTAACTATATATGAAATCAAAATACACCAAGAAACATGTAAAATAGTATATGTAGTGGTATAGTAGTCCCATACTAGAAATACACCTTATGTCTATCAACATTGGATTGGGTTAAAGACAAGTGTATTGTATACTCAGATGAGTGTCACAGTCATAATATCTAGTGAAAGACGCCAGCAACAAAAAACAAACATTATAAACTGCTTTTGACTAGAATTTAATGTCAGGGAAAACTATGCTATCATGAAAGGGGTCAGAATATTGGTAATTTCTGGGATTAATAATATTAGAAGGAGGCATAAAGAAAGGCTTCTGCAACGTCAATAATGCCTTGATCTGATGAGAGAGACAGATATCATTTCTATCCTCATTTTTCAAATAAAGAAACCAAAAAATCGCAGCCTGGTCACTGAGCCAGTGAATGAAGAATACAGGATGACACAAAACTAGATTCTGATATTAACCAATGGGCATCTGGAAATGCAGGCTGGGGCATCTGTGGGTGGGGTAGTGATGCTGAGAGATTGATTTCACCAGTGAAGAAAGAAGTAGAGCGTATGACTGCCTGATTAACTGGAACATTCCACTCCTGGGATCCTGCTGGATAGCAGATTTTTCTTTACCAATTGAGAATGATGAAAACATATCATTTAGTATTCAGAGGTTCCCAAGTCATAGAGTCTCAGAAGCAGCTATATTTTACCTTTCAATAATGTAGGAAAGTGACTAGGAGACAAACCGTGAGGATGGCTTTTATCATTACTCAGGGGTCCAAGAAGGAAAATTTTGTAAGCCACTGCCCTAAAACATATTTCCCTGGCCCTGAGAAAATAGCGTCTCCCTAATGAGGGTTGACACTGAGTCAAGTGTGTTTGCTTTATAATGGAAATGTGAGCTCTGACTTTAGATCCCTGAGATGTTTTGAATGTGACTATACAAGCACTTGAAAAATCTATGTCGTAAAAGCAAACACTTTAACAAATTACTCTCTTTTCCCTTTGCTTGCCGCTCATATTTTACCTCAATCTATTTCCACTGTAAAGCTTTTGATTTAAATTATGGCTATAGTTGATAATCTATAAAGATGGCCATCTGAATACCTGCCTGTTTTATAAAAATGACATCATACCATAATGTTTTTATTCTTTAAAAAAAAAAAAAAGCCCTATTGAGCACAAGGTTCATCTTTTGAGATTTATACTTGCAAACTTTTAAATCTTTCATCTCTGTGTATTTTAATCCTATACTTGTGTTAAGGCAATGTAAACCAGCTTCATCTAGGTTTTTATTTTGTAATTATAATCTTCTTATGATTGAATGGAGCATTAAAAGAAGAAAGGTATCATTTTGGCTCATTACTCAAATCCAAACCCTAATGCCCCTTCCTCTGGGAAGCCTTCTACAAGTGTCCTAAGCAGTCTTATTAATGCTGTGCTATTGTAACACATTGAACACAATAGCATTTCGCATTTAAATACCGTCTTATAATTACATGTTTATATATCCTCAAAACCCTGATTTTTCTTAAGGCCCTATTTTACCTTTCTTTACCTCTAGTTCCTATAAAAGTGCCTAACACACAAAAGTTCATTCCAAATGGGCTGAGATGATTAAAAGCTCCTTCCCTCAAAACTCTCACTAGGGACAGGATTGACTATAGTAGAAAAATATTAATAGTTGATATACAAAGGACCAGTCACTGTCTGTTTCAGAAGAGATAGCTGAAGATTAGAGCGATTAAGTCATATATCCAGGGATATGCAATTAGGTGACAGAGCCCTGACAGGTACCTAGGCACTGTTTCTTCAATTTGTCTTTTGACATATACATTTCCAATAATTTTTTTCCTGAAAAGTTACTGACTTCTTCCTCTATTATTCCTTAAGCCAGTTCTTTTAATATAATTTTTTCTAAAGTTTATTTTTTACTTTACTGAACCCATCCAAATAGCATGAAGCGTGCTCAATTTAAACATTGAAATGTTTAAGATTATAACAATTCTTATAATGCTTTATTGTTTTTTAAATGCATACTTGTATCTCCAGTATCACAATCACAATATCCCAATGATTGGGAACATTAGTGTGTTTTTTGTGTTGTTTTTTTTTAAGAGGAAAAAATGACAAAGAATTTACAATATTTGCCTGAAGTCAAATAGCTAATTGGTGCATTATAATGTCTCCTTTAAGAATATCAGAAACTCTTATTGAGGAAACAGAGGGAAACTAGGTAGACAGGGATGGGGATCATTGGGGGAGCAGGAACGAGAGGAAGTACAACCTGGACCCCAACAAGGTGTAGTTACTAAGACACCCCAACTGGGCAGGAAGGAAGGGTGCGCATGGGAGACATGAGCTTTAAAATGTATGAATGTTGCAAAGACACTTAGCTTGCAGGTAACCAATCACAAAATAGTAAGGAGTATAAATCAATCCCAAGGATGTTGCTAAGGCAAAATTCTTTGACAGGACCAATTAGGAACTAACGAGCATATATACAAAAAAGCACAATCTTCTGCTTCTCTTCCCCCCCCACTCCATCCCACCCCCTCCCCCAAAGGTGCTGGGTGCTTGAGTTGATGGCAAGAGACATGCTCCCCTGCACCCACTTGGCTTATGGCCATGTGGGGCTCTACACATGGACTAGTAGACTTTAGCACCGGCTATAACATGTAAAGGAAGCTCTGGACACTGGCCTGCCCCTGGAACCCCAGCTGCAACTTTGCCAGGACTGGCTTCTCTCAATAAACTTTGGTTCCGCTGTTTTTCTCTGTGACTTCATTCTTCGATTTAGCAAGACAAGGAGCTCAGACTCACACCCCGCATCTTGGCTTCATTGTAGCACCTCTACCCTGATGCAGACTCCTCCTTTCCTCCCTCCCTCCTTCCTTTTTCTTCTTGCCCACCCATCTTTGCTTGATAGTATATCTTTATTTAGGCTTAACACAATGATAGACTGAAATTATACTTTTATGAATCAATTGCTTCACCATGATAATCATCTTATAATTTCTATCTATTCATCCAGTATGTATAAAATCAAACTGGAAGATATACAAGTTGTCAGAGACATCGACTAACAGCTTGTTTCTTTGTTTCTATTACAAATACTTAAATTAAGAATAAAAAATAATATCTGGTCAGTGTGGCTCAGTGGTTGAGCGTTGACCTATGAGCCAAAGAGGTCATAGTTTGATCCTGGTCAGGGCACATGCTTGGGTTGCAGGCTCGATCCCCAGTTTAGGGCATGCAAGAGGCAGATGATCAATGATTCTCTCTTATCACTGATGTTTCTATCTCTCTCGTCCTCTCCCTTCCTCTCTGAAATCAATAAAAAATATTTTTAAAAAAGAATAAAAAATAACTATACAACACTATTTATTATATTAGCATTTCCAAAGACAAAAATAATTTACTTCAAATCATTTCTACTTCCACATTAATCACATATTAGAGATTATTCAATAAGAATTAAAAATAGGGCAAAATATTAACTTACCTAAAAGTAAATTTTTACATAGTGAATAAGATTAAGCATTTATGTCTGTCTTGACATATTTTTCATTATTTTGAGAAAAATCATCCAGTGAACTATAAGAGCTGTATTTCAGATTTCACTGGTTTGAACTTTGTGCATTTAATTTTTTTTTTTTTTACTTTTTAAGAATTTATCTTGACTGTCAATAGTATTGCAGATGTCCCCTTTTTTTACACCCATTGACCCCCTCCTCCCAATCTACCTCCCTCTCCCTCCCCCCAGGCCTTCACCATCCTATCTGATAATAAAGAAACATGGTAATTAACTGTAACTTCGCTACCCTTCCTATTGGCTAATCAGGGCAATATGCAAATTAACTGCCAACCAAGATGACAGCCGGGCAGCCAGGCAGCTGAAGCGAACAGGAAGCTAGCTTGCTCCAGTGATGGAGGAAGCCAAGGTTCCCCGCCTGTCACTGCCGGCCTCTGAGCTTGCACTCTAAGAAACAAAGTTGCAATTATAGAAGTTAAACAGTCCCCAGAAACCTGCTTTCAGCCGTCTGAGCTGGAGCAAGCAGGACCGCAACAGTGTTACAACTATAAAACCCAAACAAACCCAGATACCTGCTTTCAGCAGCCGAGGTCTCAGAGCTGAAGCCAAGCCTCAGAGCTAAAGCCAGCTCTCAGCTTCAGTGACAGCCATAGAAGGTAAATAAATCCCAGAATCAAAGAAAAAAGAAAAAAAGGAGAGGCTGGGAGCTTCAGTCGCCCGCCAGCCTGAAAACGGCCCTCAGCCCCTCACCCAGACTGGCCACGCATCCCAGTGGGGACCCCCACCCTGAAGGGGGTGCGACCAGATGCAAACAGCCATCAGCCCCTCATCCAGGCTGGCCAGGCACCCAAGCGGGTCCCCCACCCTGAAATGGGTGTGTCCAGATGCAAACAACCATCAGCCCCTCATCGAGGCTGGCCAGGCACCCAAGTGGGACCCCCACCCTGATCCAGGACACCCTTCAGGGCAAAGCAGCCAGCCCCCACCCATGCACCAGGCCTCTATCCTATATAGTAAAAGGGTAATATGCAAACTGACCCTAACAGCAGAAAGACTGGAAATGACTGGTCACTATGACAGACACTGACCACCAGGGGGCAGACACTCAATGCAGGAGCTGCCCTCTGGTGGTCAGTGCGCTCCCACATGGGGGAGCTCTGCTCAGCCACAAGCCAGGCTGATGGCTGCCAGTACAGCAGTGGTGGTGGGAGCCTCTCCTGCCTCCTCAGCAGCGCTAAGGATGTCCGACTGCAGTTTAGGCCTGCTCCCGCTGGCAAGTGGACATCCCCCGAGGGCTGCCGGGCTGTCAGAGGGATGTCTGACTGCCAACTTAGGCCCAAATCCCCGGGAAGCAGGCCTAAGCCAGCAAGTGGTCATCCCCCAAGGTGTTCCAGACTGCGAGAGGGCACAGGCCGGGCTGAGGGACCCCCCCACTGCGAGTGCACAAATTTTTGTGCACCGGGCCTCTATTATGTGATAATTGTCTTATGTATCCTATGTAATAAAGAGATAATATGCAAATTAACCCTCACACTGTAACACCATCACAAGATTGAGGCGCACACAGCGGGAGCAGGGCCGGCTGCTCTGTGCACCTGCCACGCAAACCCTGCAGCTGTGCGGGAGGGGGGGGGGGGGGGCGGAAGGCCCGGCGGCTCCTCCACGCACCTGCTGCTGGGATTCCCGCAGCCGCACCCAGGGGCAGGCCTGGCACCTGGCACCAGAATTCCCTTATCCCTACTGGGAGGCAGGTGCC
The DNA here is from genome assembly GCF_963259705.1 of Myotis daubentonii. Taxonomy (NCBI): domain Eukaryota; kingdom Metazoa; phylum Chordata; class Mammalia; order Chiroptera; family Vespertilionidae; genus Myotis; species Myotis daubentonii. Next base: position 21,852,457 of record NC_081848.1, on the reverse strand, counting down.
CACTAGTGCTCCCTGTGGCTTCCCCAGAGTTCCCTCATCCTGGCCGGCAGCGGGGGTGTGCAGGTCCCAGCTGCTGCTCCACGCAGCTTCCACCGGGGTGACCAGGCCGGCAGGGGAGGGCAGTTGGGGGTGATCGGGCTGGCAGGGGAGCAGTTAGGGGGTGATCAGACTACCAGGCAGAAGCAGTTAGGGACAATCAGGCAGGTAGGCAGGGAGGGGTTAGGAGCCAGCAGGAACCAGCAGTCCTGGATTGTGAGAGATATGTCCAACTGCCAGCAGTTGGACATCACCCTAAGGGTCCCAGATTGGAGAATGTGCAGGCTGGACTGAGGGACACTGCCCCCCAGTGCACGAATTTTGTGCACCGGGCCTCTAGTATGATAATAATGATCATATGTATCATATATTTCTTTGGAAGACCTAAAGAGACACTTCTTTGGAACAAATGTTTCCACCTACCCCCAAAAAGCTACAAATTAGTATATGTAAAATCCACTATAATTGGAAAAGAAATTAAAACTTAACAAAGTATATTGGAATTTGAGGAGTTAGGATTTTATCCAAATGTAACAAAAGAATGGAAAGTGAAAATCTTCATGGAGCACTTTCTTGACATCATGGTTTGTGTTAAATATTTATAGATGCAATATCACAACGGCATGTCGTCATCTAATACAGTACAAAAGCAGATGGGCAAATTGAAACCCTGGGGCATAAACTGAAATCTTCCTAAAATCTCAATTCTTCATCTATCAATTTTTCCTTTTCCCTCACATTTTCTCAACTTGAGGATCAGATTGATTTACAATAATGCTACTTGTGTGACAAGTATTGCATTACATTTTCATGCTTAAAGTCATAGCAAATGAGATTTAAATGCATCTTGAAAACCATTGTAGAACTGTGTATGCTATATATTCTAAAAATATATTCCATTTTAATTGTCCACACATGTATATCAATATACACATATACCAATCCACATGGTTTAAGAGATGAAAAATCCAATTTCCAACACTGTCCTCTGCTTATTTTGTACAGATGGCATATTCTTTCTGGATGTAGTTGGATTGAACTGAGTGACCTAGCTATCCTCCCATTCTACTAGAATAATGCCCATAATATTCAGTGAAAAAGCTTATACCACAGAAAAGCATAATGCTGTAAGAAAGACCATATGTTTTAAAAAAATTTCCCAGAATGAAGACCCTGACATTCTTACTTAGAGCCTCATATTTTTCTGGCAAAATAAATATGTTATGAAATCTTTATCCTTGAACAGAAATAAGCCACCCATCTGTAGCCACCTGCATCCATCTGCATTCAAGTCTCTGGAACTTCTGCATTTCCAACTTTCCTCTTCATGACATAGCGGAACTAGCTGCTGGAAAGAGCCATTTCTAAGGAGTGGCTCCTGGAGTACAAACTCAGTTTCCTTTTGTTCTTAGACATTTCTTTCCAGGTAAATTTAGAGCAACATTTAACATTACGATGGAAATGGGGACAAACATCACCAAAGCACCATTATAGGCAACAGTAATTTTGCATGAACATTCTTTTCCTGCAATGGTGCAGTGATCTGTTTCGTCCATTTGGAGCTAGATCCTTAGTGTTTAGTTTACAACCTGGAGCGGTCATTGTTGTCTAGTTCTCCTTGTGACACTACATGTGCTGCTGAGCACGCATCCCTAGAAATTGGGGAGATCTTCAACACTAAGCCATGTTTCTTCATCTGTGACAAAACTTTGTCAGGTGGTAAAAATGAAAAAAACTAAATCTACACAAAATCCTTCTTAATATTTTTGATATAAGAATTACTTGCATTTCCTTTTAAAGCCCAAGGTTTACCAAGAGCAAAAGAAAAGAAAGATGGAACTATGATTCATTCAGACGTAATTGTGGAGACCAGCTATAGCATTTGGACAGGATCAAGGCTTGGACTGACTTGTGGCAAAGCCACATACAAGTCCCACCTTGGAGGGCAAAGCCCTCCCAGCACAATTATAGCCAAAAGTCTGTGGTTGTAAGCTGACCTTATAGTCTGATCTTGCAGTCCTAGGTAGCTAAGGGATGTGGGCTGTGGGGAGTGCAGCGAGTGCTGTCTAAACAAAGCTTGATAGAGTTCAGAGAATGGAAACAACAGGAAAGAAGCAGATTTGAAATTCGCAAGAACACTGTAAACATCTTGCCCTTGTTTTGTTTTCTGTGATCTGACTATAAAATAAAAATTTGGCTTATGGGCTGTGTCACTGTTTCCTCATCCAGGCACAGTGATCCGCCTGGTCCCAACTATATTCTCTTGTCTGTCTTTAATCCTTCACCACCCCTACTCAGGTTCACCCCTGGCCATGCTCGACATGGTTCAGTAACAACTTGTACTTTTTCAGTGGTTTTGCTATTGATGTCAACACATGCCTTTGAAGAAAGTTTACTGTGGCTTCACATGCTTTGGAGGCAAGAATATTGGAAAGACCATGTTCCTGTTCAGTTCATTATTCAAATATTGAATTGATACTGAGCACAGTGTTCTCTAATCAGTATTTGGTAACTATTTTTATATAAAAGTTAGGATATGTTGGAAGCCCCGGTTAGGCAATTGTGTCAATATAAAATGTAAAGTAAGAAGTACAGGATTATATCATGGGTAATTTCTAGATAATTTACCGTGCTATTTTGTACTTCCTCTGAGGCCTTATCCTTCAGGAAAATCATCAACCTTGTTAGAAAAGTAAAACTTTTAGTTTTACTGGGAAAGTGCCTGCCCATTAACAAAGATGTAGCCAGTACAAATATGGGATTTCTGATGAATACGAGTAAGGAAATCAAAGTAGGCTGTCCCTTATTTCCTACATTGGAGGCAAGATCCTCGTAAAACAGACCTTCCGAGTTATCTCATCATCTTTAAAGTCAAACTCCTCTATGTTGCTGGCATGGCCTTTTGAATCTAAGAGCTAAAAAGTGACTGACTACTGGAGGCTGATGCAGTTTTAATAATGGCAACCCTGAGCTACCTCTTGGCAGAAATTGCAACTGATGCCAAGGTGATTAGCATGTGTTCCAGTTGCAGCCAGCTCTTCTGCTGATCTCCGCAATGAACTGAGAACCTCAGAAGTGTTTTGCTGACTTGGTATTTATTCAACGTGCTTCTCCAGAATTCTCTCTTGGAAAGATACACAATATATTTAACTCTCAGTGGTAGCTGTCTTTTGTTTACTAGTGAACTTGGTTCGTAATGGCACTTGGGTCAAAATTATAGCATTGTCATCTTGGATGGAAAGAGATGGTAAAATTCTTTGGACAAAAAGCAGTATCTAAATCCTAACTATAAATTGCTAAATTGAACTTTCAAAGCTGTACAAAAATTTGTCATCCAAATAGAGTAAATTTGTTCAAAATAGTCATCTGAAATGGCTGCCAAGTTGTCCCAGTGCTGCTACCATTGATATGAACATTTTTGGAACATTGAATTTTATTGGTAAATCTCATACTTTTTAATTAATTACCATCATTCACATATTTCTTCTGCCATAACCATTATTAAGCCTACAAATATACATCCACATTATTTGGAAATCATAAGGAACTGTACCAGTAAAATCATAATATAGTATTTTAAATTATTTTCATAAAAGGTCAGTTTTGAAGTCTCTCTAGGGAAATTTCTAGTATGGTTTATATATGCCATATCCTCTGTTAAAATCAAATCACCCCAAGGGGAACACTAGATAAATCTATTAATGTACTATTTTTAGATTTGTAGATGAGATGACAGCAGACATAATGAAAAATTCCATTTGACCTTTATATCATTTTGTGAAGAAAAAACCTATCCCTAAAACCCCACTCAAAACAAAACAGATGTGGAAATAAGTGGCCCCTAGTCAGAGGCACCGATATTTTAAAATGTAAATTTTTATCTTAATAAACTAATATTGTATAAGAGCAACAGCAATCACATCAATCTAGAGACTTCTTTCATTCATTCATTCATTTGCATAGTTACTGAGCAAAATGCTTATTAGGTTATAGACATTTTGATAAAATATGAGTCAGATAAAGATGGTAATTTTATATGAGATAAATGGATCCCAGTGTGCTTTGAAAAATATATTATAGTTTAATTAGTAAATATTGACTCAAAGAAGGCTTATAATTGAGAACTTCAGAACCAGACGCATAAGACAGCACACACTATCTGTGTATTCCAAGAGGTGAATTTTAATGCATATCTAACGGTGATGGAGTGGGGAAGAATAACTACCATACATAGTCTGAAGCTCTCGTGCAAAACGAATTCAAGGATCAGATTTGTCATAACTGGACAGTAAAGATCCTTGGTTTCTCATTAAAAATGTGAGAGAAACCTCATTCATAGAGTAAGATAATAAAATGGTTAACTGTTGTAATTTTTAGAAATGAGAATAAGGAGTGTAGTAACAACATGAAAGAAAACTTTCTACATGACATGTAATAGTAGGCATTGTTAGGAAATAATAGGATTAGTTAGGAAAATACTTAATACAGGATGGGGCCAAAAAGTTTGCAGTTGTGAGTACATGTAACACAAGAGTTTATTTGTATATTATTACTTATTAATGAATGCATTATTTATTTATATCATTTGTCTTATTATTGTTATTATTTTGTATCCTTACCCATGCTTTATCTTTTAGGTAATGATGACTAGTAATTTAACCTTCATTGCCCATCCCTATATTCAAGATAGTAGATGGGAAAAAGATAATGCATAATATTAAGATTACCATATCCATACACATAAAATTTAACACATAAATCTGCAAAGTATATAGCTTTTCAAAAAACATAAAATATACCTGTATCCTGTTATGATTTATAAGGATTTATTAAAAAAAGAACAGAAGCCATAAAAGTAGAGACTGCATAAGAAATGTTAATGCAATTGGAAACTTTCTTTGCTCCTAATGTTTTTTATAGTTCTGTGTATATATATGTGCTTGTGTGTATGTGTGTGTATGTATATGTATATGGAAAATCATTGCTCCAGCACTATTCATTGACTAGGCCCTCTCCTCTCCACTGATTTATGTGGCTACCACTGTTCTATTAAGTTTCATTTATGCATGTGTTGTGTTCTGGGCTGTCTATTTTGTCCCATTGGTCTTACTTGGTCTATATTCTGTTATAAAACCACATGGCGTTACCCATCATTGCTATGTAATAGGTCTTCTTGCTCTTAGTTCTTTGATCTTCCATTAAAAAAGTAGAAAAAAGATTGCAAAGTTGCATCACAAATAATAATTTTAGAATTTGAATGAAATCTCACTGAATGTATAAATTTATATAAGCAAAATAGACACCATTAGAAAAATAGAATCTTTCTAAATAATGACTCCACTATATCTCTCCATTTAATTTGGAATTGCTTTATAAATATTTTAATTATATTCTGAAAAGTTTATAGCTTTTAAATTATGTAAAATTTTAATATACTTCTGTTGATAAGAGTATAAAATAAAATTCTAATTGATGTTTTAATATATGTAGCAAACATTAAATTCTTCTTGATTTAATAATTTTATTATAGGTTCTTTTGTATTCTGATTATAATATAACAATCTCTGAAAAATAAATTTTTCTTTAAAATGCCTAAATTGTTACTTTGGTTTTTAAGAAAATACAATTTTGTCTTATTGCTTTACCTAGATCTTCCAGTTTAGTGTGGAATAGAAGCTGAGTTGGTAGACACCATTGTTTTATTCCTGACCAAGTCCTTTTCAGTAACAGTTTCTGCTGATTGATTTATTTTAGTTGATTTACTTATTTCCTGTACTTTCTTTTGTCATTGAATGTATAGTGTGTGTTTTTGTTGTTGAAAACTAGACATTTGAATCAAATAATTTGGTAATCAGATTCTTCCCAGGATTTACTGATTTTTTTAAATTGTTTTCACTTTTTGGATTATTGCAGTCTCCATGCCAAAGGACAGCCTTAAGTGTAAACTTAAGTCTATCTCAGGTCTTTTATGAGCCTTTCCTTTGTCATTTGTGGTTACTTCCTAATTTCCCCCATATATGCAGTTGCTTTTTTAATGTCTCATTATTAATGTCTGGCTCCCAAAAGGGGGAGAAGAGAAAAATGAATTGATGGGCAAGGGTGCCAGCCGCTAAATCTCCTGGGAGTCACCTCAGTTGGAGGAGGAACTTTCAATAATGGCGGGAGGTGTAACAGCAATAGCCACCCACCTATTTGTCTGCACCTCTGTGATCAGAAGAAGCAATCAACAGAGTACGGATACCCCAAAGCTGGAGGATAGGGTCCTTTTTTGCCCAGCCTGGCTCCAGTAATATGTGTGCAAGCTGCTCCAGGAACACATGACAGCTGCATGCCATGTGGCGGGGGCTGGGGTGGGGGAGAGAAGGGAGGGATGATGGATAGCTGCTATAGTATTAAGAGCTAAAATTAACCTCACTTTACCATCTAAGCCTTCTTTTAAAAAGTATAAGACCTCAATAGACTCCAGAGTTAGTTACATCAGACAGATTCTGCCAGTGAAATTGTTGTTTAATTGGAGATAGAGATTTTGGTATTTTCTACTCTGCCATCTTCTTTGACACTAATTGTTTTTTATATTAAAACAACTATGCCTTACTGGAACAAATACCATTTAGTCATGGTTTATAATGCTTTCTGTAGGTTTCCATATTCAATTTGCAACCATATTATTGCATATTTTTACACCTATATTCATAAAGAATATTGGCTATAATTTTTTTCCTGTGATTTCTTTAACTAGTTTTGATATTAGGTTACTACTTGTTTTATAGAGTGAATGATAAATTCCTCTATGTTCTGTTTTTTGAGGGAAAGAATTATGAAATACTGTTGTTACTTCCTCTGTAAACATTTGGTAGAATTCACCAGAGAAGGAGATAATTTTTGGAGGTCCTCAGTTCACCATGCATGCTGATGATCTAAGTCATATTATTTCAAATTTTAAACTATCTTTTGCATATTAAAACCAGAATAAAATATTTCTCAATATTATATATATAAACATATATATAATGCCAAAATGGGATTATAGAAAATATGTATACACACACATTTTCAGTGGGACAAAATATTTATAAAGCAAACACGTAGATTATAAAATATTTCAGTTACTGCAGATACCATATCCTTTTCTCAGTCAACTCATTATTTAACTAAATCAGCCAACTCATTCTACATCTCAAAAACTCTTTTTGGCTCTCCCTTTCTAAAAATTTACAATGCTAGCCACCAAATTGAAAGATACATTCTCAAAATGCTATTCTAGAAAGAAATGGCTTTTTTAAAACTATGTCTTCGTTTCATTTCTTCTTAAAGGCAATATAGGATTTTCTGAAAGCTTAGATTTTATATTTCTTTTGTTGTTGTTGTTCTGAGGTGGAATTATAAGGAAATGTAAAAATAATATCATTGTAATATAATTGTTTATTCATACAATTTAACCTTAATATACTAATATATTTCTATAGTAATCCTCTGTAACTAGTATAGGAGCCAACACAATACAATCCTATCTAATAATAGACAAACATGGTAATTGACCATACCTCTGCTATGCTTCCCATTGGCTAATCAGCAGGATATGGAAATTAACTGCCAACAAAGATGGCGGCCGGCAGCCACGCAGCTGAAGTGAACATGAGGCTTGCTTGCTCCAGTGATGGAGGAAGCCAAGGTTCCCCGCCTGCCGCGGCCCAGCTCTGAGCTCCGGAAGCAACAATGTTTCAATTATAGAAGCTAAACAAACCCCAGATACCTGCTTTCAGCCTGCTACAGCCTCAGAGCTGGAGTGAGCAGGACAGCAACAGTGTTTCAATTATAGATGCCAAACAAACCCAGATACCTGCTTCCAGCCAGTCACAGCCTCAGAGCTGGAGCCGGGCCTCAGAGCTGGAGCCGGCTCTCAGCTCCAGTGACAGCTATAGAAGGTAAATAAATCCCAGAATAAAAAGAAAAAGAAAAAAAAAAAAGAGGCTGGGAGCTTCAGTCGCCTGCCAGCCTGAAAACAGCCCTCAGCCCCTCATCCAGACGGACCAGGCACCCCAGTGGGGACCCACACCCTGAAGGGGGTGTGACCATCTGCAAACATCCATTAGCTCCTCATCCAGGCTGGCCAGGCACCCAAGTGGGACCTCCACCCTGATCCGGGACACCCTTCAGGGCAAACCAGCTGGTCCCCACCCGTGCACCAGGCCTCTATCCTATATAGTAAAAGGGTAATATGCAAACTGACCCTAACAGCAGAAAGACTGGGAATGACTGGTCACTATGACACACCCTGACGACCAGGGGGCAGACATTCAATGCAGAAGCTGCCCTCTGGTGGTCAGTGTGCTCTCACAGCAGGGAGCTCTGCTCAGCCACAAGCCAGGCTGATGACTGCCAGTACAGCAGTGGTGGTGGGAGCCTCTCCTGCCTCCTCAGCAGCGCTAAGGATGTCCGACTGCAGCTTAGGTCTGCTCCCCGCTGGCAAATGGACATCCCCCGAGGGCTGCAGGGCTGCCAGAGGGATGTCTGATTGCCATCTTAGGCCCAATCCCCTGAGGAGCAGGCCTAAGCCAGCAAGTGGTCACCCCCGAGGGGTCCCAGACTGCGAGAGGGCACAGGCTGGGCTGAGGGACCCTACCCCCGAGTGCACAAATTTTTGCGCAGTAGGCCTCTAGTTATTAAATAAAAAGGGATCCAGAGACAGTTTCTTATGGGAATAAGATTTGGCTCTCTGGTGGACTGTAGCTGGTAGTCTTAAGCATGTTGCTTGACAAGAATTATGAAGGATCTGGGATCATACCCTACTTTCAAACTAACAAGTTAACCTTCTATCTCACTGTTCCACAACACTGACACAAGATTCCAGGTCAATGACAAAAGTCTTTATGACTCATGGTGTAGTGAGTAGCATGAGCTTCACGGAAACACCATTATTTTATGCCTCCCAGTCCCATGGTGGAAACACAGGTGGGCCTAGATCAGCCGTGGGCAAACTACGGCCCGCGGGCCGGATCCAGCCCGTTCGGCTGTTCTATCCGGCCCGCGGAGCTGAAAGAGCGGAGGGTTCTCTTGCTCTCCCCTCCGCTCCTTCACCAGCAGCAGTGTTAACACGGCAACGTCGGGAAACACGGCCACAGCTCCTTCTTCTGAGTCCAGTTTAAGAACCCATTGTGGCCCTCGAGTCAAAAAGTTTGCCCACCCCTGGCCTAGATTCATTCAGCACACACAATAGAGTTGCATCTGAGAGAACAATGACAAAGTTTAGAAATCCCCGCTCTTTTATAATGAGCTATAAAAACCTACCCAAGCTTTCCCCAGAGGGAGATGTTATGTTTATTATACTAGAGAGGAAATACAGCTGCCCTCTGTTCCCGGGGGAGAAACTGTCTCTTTTAAGGCAAATGTAGTCTGAAACAAAGTCTATCGGCATGTCTCACAGCTTTGAAAAAAAAGGTGAGTCTGATGAAGAATTTTCTCTCAACATTTTTTCCCCTCTCTTGGGCCTCATTCTTATGTGTTGAGTAGGAATGATACCATTATAATTACTAGCTATTAATAACAAAAAAAGAGCACAGGAAAGACCAAATATTACAGCCATGTCATTTGGGCGTCTTCTCCAGGAAGCTACAATTTTACACTGCCCAGGGGACTAGACAAAGGGAAGATGGGCCCATGCACTGTAAGTTGTGGTGACATCAGGAAGGTACTTGCCTGTCAGTCACACCTGGGAATGTCATTAGAGGATTGCCTGGGTGGGATTTGTCTGATGCTAGTGGAAGTAGGATTCTTGGGACATCTTGAGAAAAAAATTTTCTAAGACTGGCATGGGAGAATGAGATGCATTAGAAAGGTTTATTTGTGTGAAATTATATCCCTCTGTGTGCAAAGTCCCATTTCCCTTCAACCAGTCCTGGAAAATATGCAGCTGGGGGACTGGCAGAGCCGCCAAAAGCAAAGTCAGTGTCCAGAGATTCTGCTCCATGAAGGAGTTAAGTCCGGCACAGCATTAAGCTAATTTCAGTCCATCAGTCCATTGTGCTTGGGCTCCACATGGCTGTGGGTCATGTGGGCAAATGCAGGGGAGTGTGCCTCCTGCAGTAAGAGAGCCAGGTGTGCAAGAGAGCCAAGAGAGAACTCCCTCTGTTCCGGAGTTCAAACCTTCCTGTGCGTGCAGTGGCCATGCCTTCATGCCTATTCTGGCCAATGAACTGTTCCCAGGTGTGGCTACCTGCTAAGCACCTTCCCATGTCACCCAGATCTTATTGGGCATGTGTCCATTGTTCAGCCCCTTCCCCCATCCATTTGTGGGCAACAGACCTGGAGAGTGTTAGTTTCTTGGCAAAGCTGTACAAATGGCATACCTATACTATCAGGCCTTCCCTTTACTCCCTTCTCGATAATAAACAACCCAGTACAATGGTATCTGGAACAGGTCCCTGGCCAGAATGGGCATGGCCACTGCAAACACATGGGAATTTGGGATATTTAATTCCTGAATCAAAGTTCTCTCTCTTGGTTCCTCTTGGCGTGTTGGGCTTCACTCCCAGCTTGCAGGGCTCTCTGGACCCTGCATCCTGGCATTTTCCCACGTGGCCCATGGCCATGCAGACCCCATAGGAAATGGACTAATGGACTACAAGTAGCCTGACACTGAACTGGACTTGGCGCCAACATGGAAAGAAAACTCTGGACACTGGCTTTGCTTCTAGCTCTATTGAAACCCCAGCTACATATCCTTCTATGACTGGAATAAGATGAATAGGACTTTGGACACCCAGGGATATAATTCCATGCAAATAAAAATCACTCATCCTCCCAAGTGAGTCTCAGAAAATTCTTTTTCTCAAGGTATTGTAAGGACCCCACCCCCAGCACTCAGTGGGGAAGAGGATTACCCCAATTTCTTCAATAACAGGAATAGTAAAAATACCCAATCTCTAGGATGTTTAAGATAAACTTTAAAACACATCAAGTACACTACCTAACACAGTGAGAACACAGCTAATATTATATAGTACTAGTAGTGGAGGGTAAGGGGCTGAGATACTACAAAATTACAGATTTTAAAAATGAGATTATGTCTTGACTGTGTGTGTGTATGTGTGTGTGTGTGTGTATGTGTGTGTGTGTGTGTGTGTGGTTAACTGGTAAACTAACCCAAATAATTTACTATACAACTATAAATTAAAATAAAACATATAAATTCTTTCTATATTAATCTGAAAAAATATTTAAGTAATAAATATGCAGACAAGTCATATTTCCTGAAAGACTATAGGCAAAGAAATCACTCATTATAAAAAATAAAGCTCTACTTATTAATTAATGAATACAAGTACACATTTTTGTACATCACTAAGGGAAGATAAATGTTCCGTTCAGCTAAAATCTTAATAGGCATCATTCCTTTGGTTCCCAACTCCCTTTCTTAAATGGAGCCAGTGTACTTTAATGCTTGACTCTGATGTCCTAGGTCTGGTCTCTTCATTTCCATTTTAGGTTATTCCACAGCTAGTGGTTCTCATTTATTTTTAAAGTCTTTATTGAAATGAGAACTATCTTCTTCAGCTACTTCTTCACTTGGAATTCAACGAATTCATTTGTTTATTGAAAGTATAGCATTAAGCTCTTGTAGAATTTGGTACAGTTCATAATAAGAAACCTATTTAATTGGTTTTAATTTTCATATTATATTAATCAAGACTTTCAGGTGCACATGTAAAACACTCAGCAGACACTAAGCAAACGTGTCTAGTAGCAGTCTTCAGCTCCCTAAGGATAGGCATGTCACTAAGGACAGGCCAACCATTATAATCTATCTTTCTGACTATAACAATTGCTTCTAATTATTCAGCAAGCAGAACGTGTACTTGGTCCTTTCCCAAATAGACCACCCAAAGTCACATCCAGCTACTGCATCAAAAAGTATTTCACTGGATTCCTTGTCTCTGAGAGCCAGTATATATGGTCCTATCCACACCTGTTCTAATATCTTAAGGATGATTTGCAATTTATTTATGCAACATAATATTTAACCATGAGAATGAAAAGTACTCTTAACAAGGAAAATTTATTGGCTTATCACTCATAATTTTCCAAGGAAGGACCTGTCTTCAGACAGAACTGTATTCAGAGGCTTGACTCCTATAATAAGAAGCCTTTGTCCATATATAAGCTCTGTATAGTTTGGCCTAACTTCAGTCATTGTGTATAACCTCTTCACAGGATGGATAAAATAGCTGTAATTTAGCTCAAAGTGCAGAATATCAAATCCTTGTATTGTTCATCACTCAAATAGGATACACTTATTCCAATACATTCCTGTTACCATACTATGACTATCCTCTATACAACTAGAAACTATCTTGCCATCTCCAGAACAGAATCTAACCACAGTACTCACCAGTTACCTCATTCTAAGGTCATAACATAATGGGCCCAAGATACACCTTTAATTCTGTGGTGACCCCTTTTCAATAATCTGCAATCTATGATTAAATACAGAATTTAACCATGATCCATAGTCAATATGCCATGAAAAAGAATAATTTAGGGGAGAAAGACATATAAGGCATTTAATAATTTTAGTATACACCATATTTTGGGGGCAAGGCTCAACAAGAATTTTCTTCCTAAGTAGTGAAGGTCCTCCTATTAGATTTCTCACTTTGGATAATTGAGAAATCTTACCTATGGTGCACCATGAACTAATCTGACATAAGCAGAGGTGGGTTTCTCTTCAGGGAGGTATTCAGAGTTTTCTGTCTGCTGCCTAAGTGTACTATTAAGGAGGATGCTTTAAGGACTGAACGTGAATAATCACCCATTCACAAGCCTTCCTCTGGTAATATATCACTGGAAAACAGAAAGGCTGTGTTCAGCTTTGTTTCTGCTTATTTCAGATGCTGTAACCAGTCAGAGATTGAGTGGAGTCACAAGTCTTGAATTTGGAAACTGATGATGAGATTTCATCCCTTAGAAACAAGTCTTTATGTGCTGTATATGTCCAAAACCCTTAGCCTAATAGATCCTATCTTGCCAGGGGCTAAAATAGTAAGAAGTAACATTTCCCCTACTTTAATAATGTCATCCAGTGGGAGAATTAAATTTACCATTTGTTTTATTCATCCTGTGTCTCCGGTTTGTATTTCTGTTTCCCTTCTTCACACTAAATTTTGCCTGAAATACAGACTCATATTTCTGTGAGGATATGATTATCTTAAAAAAAAATAAATTCTGAAATTTCAGATCTTTGATTGAAGGCATAATGTGTGCCAATTTTCAAAGGCAGTTCACACTGCTTCCTTCTCTTCTCTAGAAAGGCTTAGTCTAAAAGGAGCCTAAAACTTTTTTTTGAAACATTCAATTGCAGGTGGAAACAGGTAGCAAAGAGTTCAAGACTAATTTTTCAACAAAACATCTAAACTGTTCTATGCCATAGATGCATACTCTAAATTCTGATATAATTTTTCACAAATAAATACTGCAAAATTGTCAAATCAAATTCATTTCGTTAATTCTGTAGTTTAGAAGTCATCACTTGTAACTTCACACTTCTCATAACACTGTTTATGTTGGACAGAACTGGAGGGCGAGTAAGAAAATACAAATAAGCCACAGAAACAAAAGATAATTCATTGACTCACATAGGTGTGACTGTTGCCAGTGAAAACGGGTTCTTCGGTGGAATTTCAAAGGGCACATGTGTGGGAGAAAGTTAAGCGCAGGGGCAAGATTTATTGGGGTGGAGGTAATAATACGCCCTTGGGGATGTTGAGGTCCTGCAGGCTCTGGTAGCAACTGCTCCAAGATCCTTGATAGTCCTCCACATATTTTCTTGGTTTGAGGGAATAACCAAGCTTTCTTCCAAATGATCTAACCTACTTCCTGGGTTTTCCCAGGCTTGTGCTGGGCCCTCCCCCTAACCGATCCTTTTCCTAAATCTTCATGGGTTTTGTACCCTTACTCAATATGATTCTTTCTCCAAATTTTCCCAGGTTAGACTCTACCTCTTTATGTCCCATTTTGGCTCCTACTGTGCATGCTTCCAAGTTCTGTTATCTGGTCTTCACTACACATACACTCACCTCCCCCTGCACCATCTTGGTTTCTACTGTGCATATGCTTAGCAAAGGAACCCCGCCCCACCCCCACCCCGCCCCCGCCACCCCCGCCAAGGTTTTATTCCTGCCTCCCATAATCCTTGCTCCTGGCTGGTTTCCCACCCTGGAGAGATTGGAAAGTGATACTTCCTGCCTGCTAGGAGATTGCAGGGGATTAAGTCTCTTCAGTAGAGGATGCTACAGTCCCCTGGGGAGCCTATGAATGTTGTAGCTTCCTCTTAAATCAGGCTTAATATCCAATTCGGCTCCCTAGTTTATTGGGCTTAATGTCTGATTCCATTTGCTCCCTTCCTTTATTAATAACTAGCTAGCTACCTAGGCTAACATGAAAACTGAGCTTACAGGAAAGCTTAGGCAAAGCTTTCCAAATTATGTTATAGCACCATCCATAGTTTTCTCAAAGCTCTTTCTCTCATAAATACACACACACATATAGATACACACACATGCACATACACAAGCAATATAACAAGACAACTTGGATCAAGTGATTGATAGCCCCAGAAGAAACCTATGGCATAGGAGAGGAATAGATATCTGCAGAAGTATGTTCCCAGACAAAAGCAACATGTGGTCACTAGAGTGACTCTGTGCAAGATACAGCCTTAGATGCCTGGTGTGAGTCAGAAGGGTGAGCAGGCGGTTAGCCAATAGAAAGATATGTACGGCACATTCTTTCTTTGAGGTATATAAATGCTGATAATTTAGAAAGATATAAGATATTCACAAATAACTAGCACAAAATAAAATATAGCAAGGCTATCATGAAATGTTTGTGGGTGGCCTTCGAAGAGTATGTATTGCTGATGTTTCTTCTTGTTTTTTTCTGCCTTGAGACTAATATTTCTGCAGCATTTTCTATATTTATTTTGTCTCTTATACATTTTTCTTTTGTGCATGTATCACTGTCAGCTAACACTGTGATTCTTTTATTTTCTTTAATGACCACAGACACAAGGGAGGCAACATTTTAAACAATTAAACAATTAGAGCAATGAATTGGGGTAACAATATTTAAAATGCTACCAAAAAGATCTCCAAAGGATGTTCTAAGGTCTATACACAGAACTTTCTCTTCATTATGCAGAAACAACTCATTCTACCTTGATTTTCAAGAATAATCAATCCAGAAAGCAAAGTAGTCCCTTCATTTTTATCTTAGTTTAATGACATAAAAACATTTTTGGGGTGGGTAGTGAAACAAAGAGAAGATCCCAATAGCTCATGATTGCCAAGCAAACTTCTTGAGTTATATGACTCAGCAAATCTAATGATGAGACAGCAAGGCTGTATGGAACTTTTGTCAGGTTGCTGTAGGTGAATAATGGTACAGACCTTTAGAATTTTTAAGCAAAGTAATTCTACCCTGGGCGGATAACTATTCTCTTTCTGAAAATGTGGTTTTGACTCTAGCCAGCACTAAATGCTTTGCCATTGATCGTCAAGATTTTATGTAACCTGAGTTACACATCATGAATTTGGTATAATCTGGCACATCCAGCCATAAAGTTGGGGAGACGAAGTATCACTCTGTCATTGAGTAAAATGATATTCATAAGATTTGGCTTGCGCAGTTCCATAAGGCACACATAATTTGCATTAGCAAGGGACTCCAATTCATATGTCTGCTTCTCCTGAAATATTGATGTATCTCAGTCTACATCTATGGTCTCCTGAGGTGTTCATTATTCCTATTTGAAAAATAAAAAGTTGGGTTAATTAACTAAGGGTTCTGCACAATATGCTTGCATTACCCAAAAGCAAATAGCAGTAGCATTACAATCCCACTCAGGGTTTGTATTACAGACAATGTTGAAAAGGAATCCTTCCAGTAGACAGAATTTAAAACAGTACATGTGGTTGGGGACTTGGAAAGAACACAACTGAGAATCAGTGCTGGTAGTTCTTGGAGTGAAGTGTGGATAACCTTTTTAGAATGATTATAGGTAAAGGAGAGATGGTGAGGGGAGAGTTTAAGGAAGACTGGTATCTCTGGTAAAGTAACTATCTCATGACCGGTCATTATAGTTTCTTCAGACAAATGAAAATTCACCTACTCCAACAGAAAAGTGGCTCTGTTTCTAATGGCAAAGAGCCTCAGGAGAAATTCAGAGTTTAAATTTTCTTTCTATAAATTTGCCCATGTGTCTCCAACTCAGTTTTTAGAGTTCCATTCTTACCCAATGATTGCCCTAACTTCAACATAAGAGAAACGCAATTCTGGGAATCCAATTCTCCTTGTAATTCTGCTAGTAAAGTACATTAACATACAGCTCCAGAACTGTCAACTCTCAAAACTGTCCATTCTTTCCACTATCACCTCTAGCCACAGCTGAACCTCTGAGCCATAGTAAAGACAAAGGAAGGAAGCTATGCGGCTCCCTGACACAGTTGTATCAACATCAGGCAAAGAACAAGTCACCGGAATAAATAGCCTTCCAATGTTTGCCATGCAAACCCACATGGTATGATTCCAGGCTTGAACATATGATCAAGATGCTATTCGGGTTCTCTTACAGAACCACACACACACACACACACACACACACACACACACACACTAGGGGCCCAGTGCACAAATTCATGCACTTTGAAAGGAACTGTGGTATGCGAGGCTGCAGTGGGCACGTGGGCAGGTCTTGCCCCATCCTCTGTGCCCCAGCCCGGCCCCTCCCACCACAGATCCGGGTCCCCTGTCTGCGGGCAGACCCGCTCCTGCTGCCACCGCTCCCATGCACTGACGGCAGCGGCCCTGCTCACACTCACTGACAACATGGAACGATTGGGGCCAGCACCGGCAGTGGGTGTGAGCAGCGGCTGCTGGCCTGATTGTCCCTCAAGAGCAGGGGGAGGTGAAGAAGCCTCAGGGGCGATCAGAGCCAGTGCTGGCAGTGGGTGTGAGCGGCGGCTCTGGTGCTGGCAGTTGGTGCAAGCAGGGTCATCACCGGTAGTGGGTGCCAGAGGCTGCTCCCAGCACTGATCGCCCCTCCGGAACAGGGGGAGGTGGAGAAACCCTGAGGGACGATCAGGCTGGCAGCTGCTGCTTGCACCTGCTGATGGTGCCAAGTGATTGGGGCCGGCACTGGGCGCCAGCAGCGGGTGCAGGCAGCAGCTCTGACGCCAGCAGCTGGTGTGAGTAGGGCCAGCAACAACAGCAGGTGTGAGTACTGGGCAGGACCATGGTGCACAGGAGCAAAGAATTTTCAGTAACCACCAGAGGCTCGCCCTGATGACTGCGACCAGCACCCTGCTTTGGTCTGGCATCCTCACTCACCTGCTCCATCATCCCACCATGGCTGGCGCTCGCCATGTTCCATGCTCTGCCACCTGCTGTTGACACCCGCCATGTTCCGCACGTGCACCCTGGTGGTCAGCACATGTCATAGCAACCAATTGTATGGTTGTTCAGTTGTTCATTTGTTCAGGTGTTCTGCCGTTCGGTCTCTTTGCATATTAGGGTTTTATACAGACAGGTGATAGATAGGTAGGTAGATATAGATAGATAGATAGATAGATAGATAGATAGATAGATAGATAGATAGATAGATGATATTAAACTAAACAGCAGATTGATATTCTAATCTTCAAAATAAAAGCACTGAAAAATTAATTGTACTATGTAGTTCTCAATCCTATTTGAAGATTAATAATAGGAAACTTATCAAAATTCCTTCCCAGACTTTTTTCAAACTAATCACATTTCAGAAGGCGTTCACCTCTCTCATTCAACCCCTTTCCCCAAACTATCCACAAACATATATAAATACCAAACACATAATAAACCAATTCATGGCTGTAAAAAGTTACTGTTATTTTTTTGAAATTTGTACACTCTAGTTGTGCTAAAATTAAGAACATGTGAACTACTCAAGGATACTTTATTACTTTTTTAAATATCCAAGGTCTTATCTTCCTCAGAAAATAATCGTTTCCTAGACTTGATGTTGAATAAATGTACACTTAGGAAAGAAAATTCAAGATGTATAACTGATTTCAGATTACAAAGGTTTAAAAAGAATAAACATAAAAAATGTGTATGATTCTCGAAGATATTAAACTCATATATATTATTCAAATTAAAATACTTGACCATTATTTTCTAGACATTACTAATTTTTCAAATACTACAAATATATAATTCTCAATTGCCAACTTTTCTTATATGATTCATCAAATTTACATCTAGTTTCACAATGTTTTAACATTTTAAACAATTTTACCTTAAGGATATATGTGTGAGGGAAGTAACAGTGCTTTTTTAAAAAAAATGTTTTTATTGATTTTTAGGGAGAGAGGGAGGGAGAGGAAGAGAGAGATAAACATCAATGAGAGAGAAACATTGATTTGCTGTTTCCTGCACACCCCCTACTGGGCATCAAGACTGAAACCCAGGCATGTGCCCTGTCCAGGAATCGAACCTGCAACCTCTTGGTGCATGGGATGACACTCAACCAGCTGAGCTACACTGGCTGGGCTGTAGTGCTTTTTAATTTGGGAAATATCTACATACATTATTTCAATAATTATCTTAAAATTGATTAATGCCTAAGACTTTTATAAAAAAAAATGAAGCATGAAATTTGAAAAATTTCTTTACAATTACTAAAAAGTGAATCTTTCCAGAGCACTGTGGGAATATATATCAGTTTCTATTTTGTTTCTAATATTATTTATCTGCAGATATTATTGGAAAGGCACAAAATAGTACTAATTGACAGATGTTCCTGCAATGTAAAAACATCTGCCCACTAAAATCCTGAATTTCTAAAAAAAAAATAAATGGTAATAGGAATGATGGTTTTGATTGACTCAATGTGACATTTTTTATATTAGTTTTTTTAAAAGTTGAATATTAGGCAAGGTTTAAAATCATAAATACCAGTGAGACTAGATACAAACTACCAATTTTTCCTACTTGAAAGGTGGAATTTTTCTCCTTGTATACCCAACACTTGTAAATTATTTTCTTGGTAGGATTATAGCTTTGAGAACACTTTTATTGTGATTGAAATGACAGAATAAATAATACTATTTCCTTAATTTTCTTCAGGCAAATTCTTGAGATGTACAATGTCAAAATAAACATTCATACAAAAATTCAGGGCTTTACAATAACCAATCCTATATCTTTCTTTTTTATTTTTTTCGGCAGCTAAGTTTTTAACACTGCTCTTGAAAATGACTTACAGTTTTTACTTAGTGCTTCTCTATTTCATACAGGCTTTCTTAAATTTATCTATGCCATTGAATAAAAACAAGAAAGTAAAAGAACCACACAACTATACAGATTCTGGTTCCAACCTGATTTCAAATTGAATGATTCACACAGAGAAATGTCAGATGGGTCTGCGAAAGCTATGTGGATGCCATTAATCAGGAAACTCTTGTTATTCACTGACTTCCACAGCCTTTCTCACTATCAGGCTCAAATGTTATTGCATACTGCACCATGAGAGAATTTTTCTATTCTCTCCCTTCTTCCTTTTTTTACAGAAAGACTAGAAGCCTGGTGCACGGATTCATGCACTGGTGGGGTCCCTTGGCCTGGCCTGCAGGGATCAAGCCAAAACTAGCTCTCCAACATCCCCCAAGGGGTCCTGTATTGCAAGGGGGCACAGGCCAGACCGAGGGACCCCACCAATGCACAATCGGGGCCAGAGAGGGACCGCGGGAGGGCTCCAAGGTGTGTCTGGCCCATCTCTCCCAGTTCTGGTTGGGGCCGATCGGGCTTATCGGGGAAATCTCACTCAGTCCTGATCAGGGGGCATCAGGGCTGGCAAGCTGGGGAGGGACCATAAGAGGGCTCCAGGGCATGTCCCCCAGTAGCAGGCTGACCTATTGGTCAGAGCATCTGTCCCCTGGTGGTCAGTGCATGTCACAGCGACTGGTCTAACGGCTGAATGAATGGTTAGACACTTAGCATATTAGACTTTTATTATATAGGACTAGAGACCCGATGCATGAAATTTCGGAAAGGGGCTCGGCCCCCGCCTCCATGGCGGCTGCCTCTGCCTCGACTCCCACCACCGCAGCTTCATCCAGAAAGTCGTCCAGAGAATGTCCAGTCTAATTAGGATATTATGCTTTCATTATTATAGATATTTTTAAACTTAAAGATCTTTTCCTCTGAATTTCACCCCATTAGTTTCTGTACACAGCTTGCCTGAATGCAAACATTTTTCTCTGGAAAAATATTTTATTTTCAGTCCTGAGGCAATGATTCATCTAAGTCAGTTTCATTTTTTATGTATGAATGATAGTTACTTCTGTGAATAGAGTACATTCTTCTGAGGAAAGATAACAAGGTGATAATTAAATTAATTATCTATATGCATTCAAGTTTACAATTTCTTAAAATCATTGTCATGTTGACATGACAATGATCTGTTTGAATGTTAAAAAGAAAATTTAATACCTACCTTGCTCAAGTCATTGTGGTAAGGAGAGCTAAGATACCTTATTTACATAATAAAATATTTGCAACTCACTAGGTGTTTTTATAAATAGGAACACAATTTATAATCACACCAAGACTCTGCAGAATTGATCATACACGTATATATAAGAAAATCTGCTCTGAAAGCTTAAGAAATATATTCACAATCCTACAGATACCAATTTTTACTTAAGAAATATAAAAGCTATAGTTCATGTTTTTGTTACTTTGGAAACAATTATATTTATCACAAAGGACAAAATTAGGAAATATAAAAACAAAATACCATATTTCACTAATTGAGAAAAGGCCTGTTTCATATATGTTTTATTTCATTCATCGCAAGAACAAACCAACAAGATTTTACCAGCTGTGTTTCCTACAACACCCAGTAGAATGAACAGTGGATGCTCCCCAAACAGCAGCCATGTTTAAACCTTGTCCTCCTGCCCTGACCGGTTTGGCTCAGTGGATAGAGCATCGGCCTGCGGACTCAAGGGTCCCAGGTTCGATTCCGGCCAAGGGCATGTACCTTGGTTGCGGGCACATCCCCAGTGGGGAGTGTGCAGGAGGCAGCTGATTGATGTTTCTCTCTCTCATCAATGTTTCTAACTCTCTATCCCTCTCCCTTCCTCTCTGTAAAAAAATCAATAAAATATATTAAAGATAAATAAATAAATAAATAAACCTTGTCCTCCTAATAGTGCCAGATACTAGCTATGCCAAACAACCAGCGAACTTCACTTTACCAGGTCCCTCAGAGACAATTAAAGAGATTTTATCATTGTTGCCACCTAAAAAGATATTATAATATCTGTTGGAAAAGGAATCAATTACTTGCTAAGACTTTTGGCCTCGAACCCTACATAGCTATAGATATGGTTAGTCAAGCTCTGTAAGTATCCAGCATTTAATCTGTTTAGACCTGAAACTGATTAAACTTGTGTGTTTCTTACACCTTGTTGACAATTCTCCAAGTGAGTTAGGTCTGGGCTTTCTAATGGAAAAAGAACAATGACTCTCCTACTGCTGCGGAAGCTACATAGGAGACTAAGTGTCAAATGAGAAAGATCCACAAACATTTGAGACTACAAATCATATTTCCAAGAAGTAATTTTCAATATCTTTTTATTGATTTTACAGAGGAAGAGAGAGAGAGAGAGAGAGAGAGAGAGAGAGAGAGAGAGAGAGAGAGAGAGAAACATCAATGATAAGAGAGAATCATTGATTGGCTGCCTCCTGTACTTCCCCCCACCCTGGGGATCAAGCTCACAGCGTTTGCATATGCCCTAACAGGGAATTGAACCATGACCTCCTGGTTCATAGGTCAATGCTCAACCAGTGAACCAAGCCAGTGGGGCCCAAGAGGTAATTTTTAACTCTTTTCTTGCACATGAAGGATTTCTTTCTAGAGGTACCATCTGAATGTTTTCATCTCCCTCTATGATTTAGCTCTATTCAGGATTAAAAGCAACTGTGGGTTAGAAACCATTATTGTTATGTATTTATTTATATTCTCTTTGCTTATTTCAGTGTCTGGCACAAAGTAATCATCAAATCAAAGTAAGTAACTTTATTAAATATCTGAGCATGTAATATGTGAAAAATCATTTGATGAACATTGAAAAACAAAGATGAATAGAATACCACTTACAAAGTAATCTGTAATTTAGTGCATGATATAGCTTTAATATTTTTTGTGTGCAACAAGTATAATAAAAGTCACAAAATAAGAGCTGTTAGAATTAAAAATGTATACAGTTCGAATAATTGCTTCTAAAGAAGTGGTATTTGTGATGAACTTCAAGGAATGGCAGTATTTCCACATGTAGGAATAAAAAAGTAGTTTTTTTGATCTAAGATGAAATGGGAAAGAAGACTAGAATATGGTTTAGTTTATTTGGTGTAGTTAATAAATAATTTGGCTGGCTTTTGCCCCTGGTTCCTGGGAGGGGACCACTAAATACTTGGTTTCCCAAGTGGTTGGGATGTCTTTGTTATTCATGGTGATACCTGGGACAGGATTTGAGTTTTGCTGAGTATAATTACCCAGGATGAGAGCTGGACAGGAACCATGTAAAATTAGCCTGACTTCTGGGGAGGAAAGGAGAACTGGAAATTGAGTCACATAGGCCATGGTTCAATCAAGCTAGACTATGTAATAAAATCTCAATAAAAACTGTTTTTTTGTTTATTTTCACTTTTTTGTTGTTGTTGTTAATTCTCACCTGAGGATATTTTTCCAATTGATTTTTAGAGAGAGTGGAAGAGAGGGAGGAATGGAGGAAGAGAGAGAGAGACAGAGAGAAACAGAGATTCATCTGTTGGTTGCCTCCCTCACACATCCCTACCAGCCTGGGGATGAACCTGCAAGCCAGATATGTGCCCTTGACCAGGAATTGAACCCACAGCCCTCTGTCTATGGAACAATGCTCTAACCACTGAGAACACTGGCTGGGGAATTTTTTCACTTTTTTTACTGGAGTATAACTGTCATACAATATTATATTAGTTTTATGTGTACAGCACAGTGGCTCAATCTTCATTTATATTGTGAAAGGATCACCACGATAAGTCCTGTTATTGTCTGTCACCATACAAAGTTAATATAATATTATTGATTATATTCCCCATGCTCTACATTTCATCCCTATGACTTATTATTTTTTTTAACGACT
This sequence comes from Myotis daubentonii, assembly GCF_963259705.1. Classification (NCBI taxonomy): domain Eukaryota; kingdom Metazoa; phylum Chordata; class Mammalia; order Chiroptera; family Vespertilionidae; genus Myotis; species Myotis daubentonii. Next base: position 21,829,199 of record NC_081848.1, on the reverse strand, counting down.
GAAAGTTTGTGCCTCTTGATCCCCAATTAAAACTCTGGACACAAAACCTCAAAGCTCAGGTAATCCTCCCTGGTTAATAATATCCTAAATATTGTAATAAATCAATGTGCTGTGTGCTCGATGCAACCTAACTCCACAGGAAGGGCACACAGAAGGTTTGCTTTTGGGTCCCACCCAGACCTTACCTTATGCATTTCCTCTTTTGTCTGGTCCTTATTTGGATCCTTCTGACATGATAGGACTGTAATCCTAAGTATCAAATTCTCCTGAGATCTGTGAATCATTTTAGTGAACTGTCAAACCTGAGGGGACAGTGGTATTAATGGTGAATGGCAGCAGATGTTAGACCTAGGTCCTTGACTTTGGCTGAGAAAGAATTCAGAGCCAAGGACTCAAACACAAGCAAGAGTTTATTTAGACAGTCACAGAGGTAGAAGTGAGCTATGGGAGAAGTGAGCCAGCTGGGCTGCATGGGCTCAGGAAACAAGTTATGGAGGGGGTAAAAAGGGCCCTTGGAGCTTAGGAGAAAGGAAGCAAAAGTATGTTCCTTGAAGGTAGAAAGGGGGAGGGAAGACACAGCGTGCACGTGCATGCATGTGCGTGTGCGTGCGTGCGTGTGTGTGTGTGTGTGTGTGTGTGTGGTGGGGGGTGCAGGGGGAAACACAAAGAAAAAGAGAGAAAGAGAAACTACTGAGTCCTTTGTCTTGAGGGCTTTTATCAACTTTCCAAAGGTGAGGACACCAGAGGAGGTCCCAGAGGAAGATCACAATGGAATACTCAACAGCTTTCCAGGTGTGTTCTTTCAGGTTTGTGGTCTGCACTGATTGGTCAGCACCAGAGTGGTGGGGGGGAAGGGTCATTAGTTATGCAGGTGGTCCATTAGTTATTGCCCCTGCCTGGCCTTGCTGCTTTTCTGGACTTGGAACTGAAATACAACTGAGGCCTGAATGTTATCTACAATTGGATCGAACTCTGTCTCTGCGGTCAATAGACCAGAGGCTTTGTTCCTAAGATTATTTGATGCAGGTCCGAACCTCATTGTCCTGGGGCCTTATTACTTAAGGGAGCGGTTGTGCAAAGGCTTGCATGGGAGTAATATGAGGCTATTTTCCAGCTCCCTGTTCCTCCTCTAAGGGGATCGACCACATGAAGAGCAACATACCAGGGGAGGGAAGGTCAGGGAACAGTCGCAACCACATGACCAGTGATACGAAAGGTGAGGGGGTCCAAACCGCTTGACCAATGATATGCTAGGGGAGGGAAGGTCTCCCAGTTTTGCCCATTGCAAGGTATCTGGGGCTTTCCAAGTTGGTGACCTTCCGCACCTGGCTTATTGTTCCTACTCTGCTAATGCCTAACAGCCGACTAAAATAGGAACCTCTGAATTTGTAGCTAGTTGTCTGCTGTTTGGGTGGCCTGGGTATATCCTAGCTTGTGGCAGGTGTTTGAAATGAGAGCAGTCCTGTGGAGACCTGTGCACACGTAACTTGTGAAAGTTTAGTCTAACTCTGGACAGTTCGTGCCAGGATTGCACTGAACTGGAGAAAAGGTATGGTTTTATAGAATAAAGCACAGGATGGAGGGAGACAGGAGATGTTACGGGTGAGGCCACTTAGGGAATTCTTACTACCGTTATATCAGAAAAAAATTAGTAAAAATTTGGTAGTGGAATAAAAAGAATAAATAATTTATTGAGATTTGAATAGATAATTAATAAGAATGAAGAATCAAAGGAGACCAAGTAGTTTAGAATTTGAAACAAAATTTAAATGTATAGGAGGAATTAAAGGAATAGAAAATTATAGAGCCAGAGAAGTTGATTGATGGTTTGATTTAGGCCTTATTAGATTGATCTATAATGAGCCCTAATAAAATATTTTTTTTTCTTAAATATATTTTATTGATTTTTTACAGAGAGGAAGGGAGAGAGATAGTTAGAAACATCGATCAGCTGCCTCCTTCACACTCCCCATGGGGATGTGCCCACAACCAAGGTACATGCCCCTGATCAGAATCGAACCTGGGACCTTTCAGTCTGCAGGCCGACACTCTATCCACTGAGCCAAACTGGTTATGGCCCTAATAAAATATTTTATATGACTAATATCATAGCTGGTCTTCATAACACAGAGGAGATATGTTTTGAGATACACTGATGGAGATAAATCTCTTAACACCTTTGGAAAATATTATTATCAAGATTTACTTGGAAGTAAATAATAGATTATTGAGATATTACATATAATGTTTCTTACTCGTATTTATCTTTCATATTCTATTCTCCTCTTCTCAACTAGATAATAAGCTCTTGTGGGGTTATGCAATCATTTCAGTCATGGTAAATACTGATGAAAGTAAACATGCACTAATCTTGGCACTGCAATTTTTTTCTCAGTCATGGATTTTTAATGTCAGTTTGTTGTATAATTAGGGAAGAAAGGGAACAGTACTAGAAAACTAGATTAGAGATACTTATTGCAGGTCAACTTAATCAGACACTTTCATCTAATGAATAGTGATTCCTATGTACATACTGGTATCAGCAATGTTATGCAATTACATCCTGGACAATCTCCTTGGATATGTATGTAAATTAATATTTTCTTAGAAAATGTTCCAGTACTAATCATGAGATGAAATCCAGAACTAAATGAAGAACTATGCAAATGTGTTTGACATCTAAAATTGTCAAAGGATAATATTTATAATATATTCTGAATGTCTCTTCTCTTTTCACTAGCCAAGAAGTAGGAAAGTGGTATCTATATATTTTGTTGCAAAATTAAATTACTCTATATTAAGAAAGTGAGATAAAAAATATTTTCCTTCAGGGGAGCAATAGTATATCTTATATTAGGAAACCCAAAATCAGTTTACAAATTTGGTAAAAGAAACAAAATCTTTTTATATATTTTAAGGAGATTTAAAGTAGTCCTAACAATTGATAATTGGTAAAATTAATACTTTAAAGTTGATTTTAAGGACATTATCTCATAACTTTTATGTTTATATTCCACTTTGTAAACAATATTTTTTTATAAAAAAAATACAGCACCTATGATTCACTTATGTAAAAAGTAAAGATTAAAATCACAAAATGTTTTCAGTATGAGTGGCAGATTGATGATTAATTTATTATTTTAAAAAGACTTCCAAGTTCCATGGTACCCTGCTATTGTACTGAAAAGGATTCTAATCTGTTGAACATGAGCCACTGAAAAGACTTTCCACAAATCACACTTCAGAATTGAGTTAAGTGTTAGTAGCTTTTATTCTTATACTAGAGGCCCAGTGCACGAATTCTTGCACTGGTGGGGTCTGGCCAGCCTACCCCAATCCAGGGCAGATCAGGGGCCGGACCAACTCGGGGGGAGGGGCCACGGGAGTTTGGATTGGGCTGGTTGGCCAGCCACAGTGCGCGTCAGTCATAGCGACCGGTTGTTCCAGTTGTTCTGGTTTTTCCGGCCACTTGGCTTGTCTATATATAGATATCCCTTTAATTGTCAGTTAATGCCAAAGGAAACATAAAACTCACTTGAAGCAACATAGTGTATCAGCCAGTCAGTAACCATTCTGGTTGTTCATGCCATTTGATGTATCACCACCAAACCTCTCCCCCTACTGCTACTCACCTCCTACCCCCACCTGCAAAAAAAAGAAAAAGAAAAGAAAAGATGGCAAAAAATATGGCTTCTGGCTGTTAGCACAGTCTGTGCCTTGACCTCGATAAGCATAGAGTACAGTAGAGTAAGACAGAAAATGAACATGGCATGAATGTGATCATTTGAGATTCATTATGCAGAATGAAGGAGATAAGGTGGTGTGATAAAGAGTGCCTGGGAGTGGTTAGTCTTCAGCAAGACTAGTTTTGCATATAGTGGCATGGATTAAATGACTTTGGTAGGTACTTTAATTCATCCATTCGTCACTGGTATATGGAATGCCCAACTCAAGAAGCTTCCTATAAGTCATCTAGGAGGGCAGATCAAGAAAAAGACAAAAAGAATAGACTAGTCTCAATAAAAATATTTGTCAGTGTATTATCTATTAAAACCAGATATTAGTCATAAACCGATGCCTTCATTTGAGGCACATCTCAGTCTTAACCACAATGATTTTCTTCAATTAATTAATGGATAAACTATCTGTAATACATCCATACAATGAAATATTTCTCAATAATCAAAATGAATAAGCTCTTATTATGGACAGTGTTGCTAAATGGTTAGAGCCTCAGCCCACACAAGGAATGGTCTGGGTTTGATTCCTGTCAAGGGTATACAACTGGGTTGCAGGTTCTACCTCCTGTTCCAGTTGGGACTTGTGTGTGAGGCAACCAACTGATGTATCTATCTCATATCACACATCTCTCTCTCTCTGTTTGTCTCTCTCTCTCTCTCTTCCCCTTCCTTTCTCCCTTCCACTCTCTAAAAATCAATGGAAAAAATATCCTTGCGCCCAAGCTTGATTGGCTCAGTGGATAGAGCATCAGACTGAGGACCAAAGGGTCCCAGGTTGGATTCCGGTCAAGAGTACATAGTTTGCAGGCTCCTCTCCGGCCCGGGCCCTGGTATGGGTGCATGCAGGAGGCAACCACTCAATGTGTTTCTCTCATATTGACATTTCTGTCTCTTCCTTTCTCTTCTACTCTTTCTAAAAATAATTGAAAAAATATCCTCAGGTGAGGATTACAAAATAATAAAAGAAAGAAAAAAATGTCCTTAGGTGAAGATTAACAACAAAAAAAGAGTAAGTTCTTGATTTATGCAACAACACAGATGAATCTTAAATGTATTTTGCTAAGGTTTTCAGAAACAAATAAATAATAACATTGGATCATAAACCAAATAATTTTATAGATATCCATGACTCATAGTGTTATAAATATAAAGTTAAATTAAAAATAGGACAAACAGGACAAATCTTCTTTATAGAATGATTGCAATTAATAAATGTGCAATCATAAAGGGAAATAGAAAATTACCACTAGTCCACTGGAATACTCACAGGCAAGATCCACTGAGGAATGTTAACATTAGAAGGCTGGATTTTAAGTAGAAAGAGGATAGTTTTATAGCTTCTGAATATTTTCCCCCAAATACTTGTCAATTACTGTGGTTGTTTTAATATATTCCCATATATTATTATAGTCCTCCTTCCAGAAGTAGAGTTTAATTTCCCTCTTTTTGAATGGAAGCTGGGATTAGTGACTCATTAACAAATACAATATGATAAGAAAATAACAGTTTTGTGGTACACACTAACTTAACCAAGTGATCTATATTAAAATTACCAGCAACAAATCTATATGCAGGGACATTCAACAAAATACCTGCCCAGTATTATGCAGATGTGTTAAGGTCATGAAAAACAGGTAAGGTCTCAGGAACATTCACAGATTCAAAGGAGACAAAAGAAAAATGCTGATATCCTAGTTTGGATGCTGGAACAGGAAAAGGACATTCATGGGAAAACTGATAAAAGATAAATAAAATATATAATTTAGTTAGTTGTATAGTAACAATGTCAGTTACTTCATTTTTGAAAAATATGCTATAATTATTTTAGATGTTAACTTTAGTGGAACCTGGGTAAGGAATATATGGGGATTTTCTGTATCATCTTTGTAACTCTTATGTAAAATTATATTAAAACTAGAGGTCCGGTGCACAGATTTGTGCACTGGTGGGGGTGTGGCCTGTGGGGATTGGCATGCTGTGGGAGCAGCTGCTCATCCTGGTCAGCTGATTGGCGCTCTCAAAGTGGGAGCACACTGACCACCGGGGGCAGCTCCTGCATTGAGCATCTGCCCCCTGGTGATCAGTGCGCATCATAGCGACTGGTCGACTGGTTGTTCTGGTTGTTCCGCCGTTCGGTCAGTGGGCTTTTTTATATATAGATAAGTTTTAAATGCCTATATGTCTTTTGCTTTTTCACTGAACTGGCTAGACTTCAATCACAAAATGAAATTGGTCATAACATGGCACAAATGACTTAGTCACAATTTTGAGGGAATCATAATTACCTTTCACCGGTAATTTTAATTCCTATATTTTGCAATAATGATTTTTGTGGGTGACTTTGATCAGGTTAAAGAAGTCTCTTTATATTTAAAATTTATTAAGATTTTTTTCATGAGTGGTTGTTGAATATTGTCAAATAATTTTTCTGTAATAATTTAAATAATCACATATTTTACCTTCAATCTATTTTGTGGTAAATAACATAAAACGAATTCTACATGGTCATGATAAATTATTATTAAACACATAACTGAATGTTGAGTGTTTAAGTGTTATATGCATGTTTTTCATTGACACTGGCTTCCAGTATTTTCCTTGAATTATAACTGTCTTGTTCGTTATGACCTGGAATCTAGCTCTGCTCATCCATCAGAGTGTAAGAGCTACAAAAGAGATTGATGCTTTTACTTTCCCATAATAACTTACCCTCAAGTCAGGCCCGTAGTTGAAGGATAGAGTATATTAAATAAAAATGACAGGATGCTTTTTTTCATTCAGTAAGATGCTATTTTTACGCACTTAGTATTACTTGGTGTGAACGTTGCCATTACATGATTTCTACTAGTTCCCATGTGACTGCTCCCCTGACCCCAAATATCTCAATTTTACCCTTACAATGAAAAGAAAATAGCATGTGGCTAGACTTTGCTAGTTTATAGAATTATTATTAAATAAATGTGTACTAAGCCACAGATTTAGAGGAACAATATTTTGACATCAATATCTTCTCTTATATGGTTTAAGGTTTAAATAATTTAGTAGATAATCTTCACATATATATGTTGGATATATAAAATGTATATAAACTTGGACTTTTACCCATTAATTTTACTTATTTTGAATGTTGAGATTCAAGAGAAGGAAATTGTTTTGCCTCCAAAATTTTAACCAGAAATGTCTGATCTATTTAATTTTGCAATTTTTAGCATTTCCATCAATTTTCAGCATTGTGTGTGTGTGGGCGGGGGGGGGGGGCAAGCAAAATAATGGCACCTCAAAGATGTCTATATTCTAATCCCAAGAATCTGTAAATATATGATGTTATGTGCAGAGAAATGAAGGTTGCAGATAAAATTAAAGTTGCTAAACAGCTAATGGTACCATGGGAAGATTATCTGGGATTATCTGGTGAACTGATATCGTCACAATGATCTTTAAAAAATGGAAGAAATAGATAGAAGTGTGACTCAGAGTCAGGGAAGAGGATTTGAAAATGAAAACTGTGTCCCAGGGACATAGTGTGAGAAAGTGAATTGTTGGAGGTCTTGAAGATTGAGGAATGGGTCTACGAGTCAAGGAATGACTCTAGAAATTTAGAAAAAGAAGAAAATAGCTTTCCCCCTAGAAGCTGCTGAAAAGAATAAGTACACCATGACTACATCTTGAGTTTAGCTGAGTGAGACTCGTCCCAGACTTCTGAACTATAAAACTGAAATTTAGTAAATAACACAGATAATAAATCCATGTTGTTTTTAGCCACCAAGTTTGCGGATTTTTGTTACAACAGCAGTGAGATATTATTAATGCAATGAGTCAGTTGCTCCTTCTCAATATTTTAATGAATGATACAATCACCTTTGAACTTGGTACTATATCATGAACATCATGGTCCTTCATTTAGTTGACTTAAAAGGGAAATCTGGTAGAAAATAATAAATGACGAAAGATGTGTAGCATCAGCAAACTAACATGGATGTTTAATATATTATTAGAAAGTTTATATCAATTATTTGATTTAGTTTCTCAGCAATTCTGAGAAGTAAATAACCTGTCTAATTTATGATTCCACAAACATGCAAAATAATTTATGCATTTATAAATCATGCCTCCATGCTTAATTAAATTAATAATTTTTAATGTTATAAGCTTACGTACATGGAAAGTGATAAATGTATTTTAGTTAAATTATTATTAACATACATGTAGAGTATCAACATTTTCTCCTTCGATAAAGAGCAAAGCAAGGAGAGCCTCCGGATTTTTCTGATAGCCTTATGCTCTGGAGCATTAACTCCATTTTTCTAGATTTTCCATGTTGTACTCAGATGATTGCCATGCATACAGTAATTGGTCATTCCCATCTCAGAGAGAGTTGTAAATCTGGGAGCTCAGCAGACTAATCCCTCAAAACTTGGAAAATATGGTAACCACAAAGAGGAAGTACAAAAGCCCAGTACGCAAGCTTACTTCCTTACTGCACTACAAGTACATAAAGCAAAAACCAGATACATAGATGGTGCCCATCAGGAAGCCAGGTATGCCTAGCATTTACCTTTCAGGGTGCCAAATATAGCCAAATAAAATCAAAGTTAGGTGTTCTTTAAAGACTTATGATACATCTCACCACATTTTATCAGTAGATTTTATACTGGAGATATAGTAATTATCTTTGTATTTTATGGATATACAGGCTATAAAATCAACCAGTATTGTTTTGTGATGAGAAGTCATATATACGCAGGTTTTTACTCCAATTATCATGTTTATTGTTTAATAGCATTGTACAACATCAATGTTCTTATTTCAGGAGAAGTATAATACATTGCTCAAGTTAGTATGCGTTATAGTATTTATATTATTCACCAAATGTATAATTTATATTTATGCATGATTATAAAGTGCGGTATCATTAGCTATAAAAGAAAACATTTTGCTCAGTCTTTTAAATTCTAACATGTAGCTAATATTATTGCTTTTTCTTCCATTTATGTTTCTTAATTATTCCCTACATAATTCTGTCCTCATCCAACAGAGTGAATTGTATATGATGTTGAAAAATTTTTCTGTTTTCTAGCCAAAATAACAAAGGGACAAGGACATTAACTGGAGTTCTGAATAGAACTTAGTTGTTGATTGCTCATCATAAAAAAGCTTAGTTGCAGTATATTATTTTCACAATATTGTTATTTTTGTTTTATCACTTTAAAATGTTTGTAAAACCATTGCTATGTAGCCATATAGTCAGTAATTTTGCATTTATTGTTTTTAAATTGCAAAATTTAAAAGGCTTTATGTTTTCCAGATAATAAAGAGAAATAATGCTATTTATACATTATATACCATCCTATTATTTTTGTTTTAGTATAATGTTTGTGAGACATTACTAATATTATTAAAATTGTAATGACATTTCAATAAAACATATTGTACTCCCCAAAATGTATAAATATATATAACTCACAAAGTTAATTTCATATTTTATACTTTTCTACATATATATCACACTTAAACATGTACATGTTTATGTGTGTCTGTGTGTGCATAAGTTTTTATGTATGGAAATGATTGATCTGTTTTCTATATCTCTAATTATATAAGTGAAGACTATTATGCCAGGTATGTTTATGTTACCTGTTTAATACATACAATAGGCTTAGAATTTGGCGTTATATTACTAAAACTAATTCATCATTGCTAAATATGTACTAAAGCATCACTAAAAAATAAACAAAAGTTAAATTTCATAAGATGAAAAAGGAGATAAAATGGAAACATAAAAGCAAGAAACAATTAATATAAAAGGAAGGAACTCCTGCCATTCGCAACAGCATGGATGGACATGGAGAGCATTATGCTAAGTGAAATAAGTCAGTCAGAGAAAGATAAATATCACATGATCTCACTCATTTGTGGAGTATAATGAATAACATAAACTAATGAATAAAAACAGATCTGGAGACAGAGAAGCATCAATCAGACTGTCAAACCTCAGAGGGAAGGCGGGGGAGGGTGGGGGGAAGGGGAGGAGATCAACCAAAGGACTTGTATGCAGGCATATAAGCATAACCAATGGATGCAGACACTAGGGGGGTGAGGACACAAGCTGGGGGGTGACGGGACAATGGGGGGATAAGGACACATATGTAGTACCTTAATCAATAAAGAAAAAAAGAGGAAAAAAGTAAGTAGAAAATAAGTACAGAGTGAACACAAATGAACCAATAAAACACAAAAACTAGATGATAGGTTGAAATCCCATGGTATCCTATATTATTCAGTATGAAAGAGACTAATATGCTCAATTAATAGTCTGTGAATATTGATTTAGATGAAAAAGCAGACCAAAGACTGTACTTTCAGGAAACACTTCTACAATTTACTATCAAAGAAGTTTCTCTGAGTGTGCAGAGTACCAGCAAGGATATCCCCTATCACCACACCTTTTCAACAAGCTAATGCAATAATATATGGAAAGAAAGTTAAAAGGTATATAGATTAGTATAGAAGAAATAAAACTGTCATTGCTTGCAGATTATAAGGTCATCTATGTGGAAAATTCAAAAGAATCAACAACAAAACCCTTTAACTAATAAGAAATTATAACAAGATTGCTGTATACAAGGTTAATATATAAAAGTTACTTGCTATTCTGTAAACCAGCAATGAACAAGTAGAAGTTGAAAGCATAACACCATTTACATTAGCATCCAAAAAACCTGAAATACTTCAGTATAAATCTACCAAACTATGTACAGGATCTATATAAAGAAAACTGCTAAACTCTAATGAACAAAAATCTAAAAACTAAATAAATGGAGAGACATTCCATATTCATGGATGGAAGACTCAATACTGTCAAGATGTCAGTTCTTACCAACTTGTTCTATAGATTCAATGAAATCTCAATCAAAATTCAAAAAGTTATTTTATAAGTATCAACAAACTGATTCTAAATTATACAGAGAGGCAAAAGGCCCAGAATAGCCAAAAGGATATTGAAAAAGAAGAACAAATTTGGAGGACTTATCCTACCCAACTTTAAGATGTCCTACAAAGCAGCAATAATCAAAACAGTGTACATCACACTGTCTTGGTGAAAGAGTAGGCAAATAGATCAGTGGAACATAATAGAGAGCCCAGAAACAGACCCACATAAATATAGATAAATGATTTTTTTACAAAGGAGGTAAGGCAATACAATGGAACAGAGACATTCTTTTCAACAAATGATTCTGGAACAAGTGAATATTCACATACAAAAATAATATAAAAATCTAGACACAGACCTTATACTCTTCACAATTAACTCAAAACTGAGCACAGACCTAAATTTAAAACATGGAACTATAAAATTTCTTGAGGATAATGTAGGAGAAAACCTAGATGACCTTTGGTATAGTAATGTCTTTTTAGATATAACACCAAAGGTGCAATTCATGAAAGAAAGAATTGATAAACTGAACTTCATTAAAAGACATTAATGCATAGATAGGTAGATAGATAGATAGATAGATAGATAGATAGATAGATAGATAAAAACGTCTGCTCTGTGAGAGACAATATCAAGAAAATTAGAAGACAAGCCAAGGCTGGAAGAAACATTTGCAAAAGTTCTATGTAACAAAGGACTCTTATCTAAAATGTGCAAAAGGAACTTTCAAAGCACAACAATAAGAAAATAAACAGTCCAATTATTAAAAAAATAGACAAAAGATCCTAGCAGGCATCTCATCAAAAGATATATATGAATAGAAAACAAGCATTTGAAAAGATACAATATAGCTTATCTCATTGCAAATTCAAATTCAAACAATAATGATATACTGCTATATGCCTGTTAGAATGGCCAAAATATGGAACACTGACAATATCCAAGGCTTGCAATGATGCGGAGTGGGCTAAAACTTCTTATATAGGACACAAAAAGCACTAAACTCAATCACATATATAAATATCTTCAAGAAATAATTAAGTTCTATCCATCAGAAGACACCATTAAGAGAGAAGAATGTCAGGACAGAGAATAAAAGATGTTTGAGATGCATTTATATTTATGACAAAAATTTTATATAGAACAGGAGGCTCGATGCACGAAATTCATGCAAGAGGCTTGGCCTCTGCAGCCCTGGCTTTGTCCAGAAGGTAGTCCGGATGGTCGTCTGGAAGATCATTCTGCTGTTTGGTCTAATTAGCATATTAGCTCTTTATTATATAGGATGTATAAATATTGATATAAGTAAAAATCATATACATCTCTATATATAAAAGCCTAAGTGACTGAACGACCAAATGACCAGTTGATTGGCTGCTATGATGCGCACTGAGCACCAGGGGGAAGCTGCTCAATGCAGGAGCTGCCCCCTGGTGGTCAGTACTCTCCTACAGCCAACCTCCTGTGGCTGGCCAATATCCCACGGTCCCTCCCCCAACAGGCTGGCCACAATGACCCCAATCGAGGCTGCCAGCCCACCTCTCACAGTCCCTCCTCACAGTCAACCTCTCGCAGCCTCGATCAGCCCTGATCGCCAGCCAGGCCAAGGGACCCCACCCATGCATGAATTCACGCACCGGGCTTCTAGTTAACATATAAAAGGCAGAAACCCCACTGGAAAAATAGGCTAAAACTTGAACAGGCATTTTACAAAAGATATCTATTATTACTAAACATATGCAAAGATCTTAATAGTCATTAGTCTTCAAGGGGGTTTCAAATTAAAACTGTAATTTGATACCACTGTATAAACTGGAGAATGATTAAATTGAAAAACAAAACTAAATATAACAAGTTTTACAGAGATGTGAAACCAGTTACAAAATCATACACCTCTGAATGATATGTAAATTGTTTTCATAGTTTTTGTAAACTACCTGACAGTGTTTTTACTGTAATTGAACAAATGTATAACTTTGACCCATGTCAAGATATGTACTCAAAAGTTATATGCACATATGTTCACCAAAAGATATGAAGAATAATATATATAGGTGTACTGTTTTAAATAACCATAAGCTATAAACAATCAGATACCCATTAGCTGCTGAATGAGTAAATATATTTAGCCAATTGTTTAAATGGAATATTATACAGAAGTAAAAATGAATCAACTATAACCAAACACAAAAATATGAATACATATTACACTAAAAAAATGTAGAGACAAATATGCCAGACCCAAAAAAGGGCACATACTTGCCCTCATCGGTTTGGCTCAGTTGATTGAGCATCATCCTGTCCTTCAAGAGGTTACTGGTTCCATTCCTGGTCAAGGGCACATGCCCAGGTTTCAGGCCTGACCCCCAGTAGGGGGCATGCAGGAGGCAGCCCATTGATGCTGCTCACTCATCAATGCTTCTCTCTCTCTTCCTCTCTCTCTTTGAAGTAAATAAAAACATATTTTTTTAAAAAGAGCATGTTCTCTATACTATTATTTATAAAATTCAAAGACAGTTGTATTATTTTATAGTGTTACAGTTAGCAATTTGGGGTTAATTTGAAGTTAGTGTTTATGAAAGAGGCATCTGAGGAGCTAGTATTGTTAAGTTTTGTATTTGGCAAGTTTACTTTATAAACATTTGGTGCATTTATTTTATATAAGATGCCATCGTGTTATATTATACGTAGACAATAACAATGTCATGAATAATTTAAAAATATATTTAGGATTCTGTCCATGAAGTTGTATATTATGAGTGTTATTAAACATTTTAAATTTATTTCTTTGAAAATGTTGTTATAAAATTATAGTTTTAATTTAAAATATAAAACATAAAGTTATGATTTATAATTACATTACTCATACAAAATCTTCTTTCATAAATTATTTGCCTCACTATTCCTATAAATATAGATCTATCTTTTATAAAATATTATTTGATTGTTAAAAGATATAATTACCTAGAAATATATCTTTACTGCAAATATATTTCTTTCCTTATTTGCATCTGTTTTACTGTTTGCCTTTCTGTTAATTCCCTTTCAGCCGTGGGCAAACTACGGCCCGCGGGCCTGATCCGGCCTGTTTGAAATGAATAAAACTAAAAAGAAAAAGACCATACCCTTTTATGTAATGATGTTTACTTTGAATTTAAATTAGTTCACACAAACACTCCATCCATGCTTTTGTTCTGGCCCTCAGGTCCAGTTTAAGAACCCGTTGTGGCCCTGGAGTCAAAAAGTTTGCCCACCCCTGCCTTAGATCATAGGCTCTTATATTTGTCCCTTTAAAATGTATATTTTTGTAGAAAAATCTGGTTTCTTTAATTAATTCCTAAGTATTAAATTCTTATAATCATATCATTAAACATCTTAAGAATGTTTCTTTCTACAACATCTTAGAACAGTGACTGGTAGAAGATTGACTGTATGCAACTACAATTGTTTTGGGGTTTTTTTTTGAAACTCTATAAATGGAAGTAGAATTTATGTGTACAGTTTGATTCAAATTATTGACAAAGTAAACAAAATAACTAATTGACTACACACTATAGTAATAACAATGAGCCTTCTTTTTACTCCATGTAATTAAATATGAAAGGAGGTCATAATAAAAGAATTAAGGAAACATGGAGAAGGCTTACTCCTTTTCATTTAGTTGAACATTATAACTATGATTATCTCAGGTTTACCTCAAAATGCCCGTTTGGAGATAAGAATTATACAACCATTAATTGGGGGTTATATTTCCATCTCACTAATCATTTGCATTTGGTCATAGCATATCAAAAAGGAATCTGGAGAATAGGTCATGCTAGTTACACTGAAAGATAATGTGTTTTGTCTTATTAAAGACATACCACATCCTAAGAACATAAAATTTTCAAAGTCCTTCCTTTTGCTTTTACTGAAAAATATGCTGTGACTTTTGATATATGCTATAATAAGCTGGCTATAATATTGGCTTTAATTACAGGTCAATCTGGGAAAATTCCATCACTGGTAACTGAGAAAGCAACATTAAAATAAAACTAGGAAGAATATATATAAAAATCATTATCATTTATTAGCACCGAGATCAATTCCTTTCAGAATACACTAAATGAAAAAGAACATGTACCCAGAAGAAACTGTTTATCATTTGTAATTAATTTTTTTCTTGAGTGCTTTGCACCAGATGAATGAAAAAATAAGCCCTTAATTGAAACTCCATTGCAAAGTTCTAGAGTTTCTTATTCTCAATAATTTTTTAGAATATAAGCTTTGTTGTGACTTTCTTTCATGATTTTATCATTATGACTTATAAAGTTATATACTGACTTTCCTCTTATAGTTTAGTCTTTGCACCTTGACATCAATATTGATATTAAGTCCAGATTTCTATTTTTCTTATAAAGAGCAGGTGTATGTATAAATTAGCTCTAGGTAATGTTTTACAATATTGATTTCTTCTTACTACTGCATTCTTATAAGTTAAATTGCGTTAGTAATACCTATTTTACTACCTTGTAGAATTTTTGAAAGAATAAAATTTAATATGTTTAGAATTGGTTTTTACATTACCAAAAAGTGTAACTATCATGGGATATTATTACAGTTTTAGTAATAAGATAATATTTATTTGATTATATTGCTAACATTAATGTTAGGAGCTATTTTATAAGATATTTAATATTAAATATTATGTAAGCTGTTTTTAAAGTTGTGTTTATGGTTATCTGTTATTGGAAAAGGGAATGTTAATCCTATATATTGGAGTTTTTCTACTGCAAAATAGTGTTACAATCTTTAAAAAATGAAAGAGAAGTGAAAGTTATATTAACAGGTACAAAATTCATATATCAAGCATAATTTGGTTTACAACATATAATACATTTTAAATATTGTAATGTTGTTCTACATGAATTACCAAAAGGTGCATTCCTAGAATACTAAGTAAGTTATTGCAGTTGAGTCAAAAACAAAACAAAAAACAAATACATCCAAGCAGGAAACCCTGGAGGGGGTGGACCAGAAGGTCTTAGGCTCTGACATACAGAGGCTTATGGGAACCTGCCCTGGTCTGAGGCTTTCCTCCTCGCTCTAATAATTTCTTGTTTTAATCAATACCTAACCCTAGGTCTAGTTTGCCAACTCTCTGACTATTAATATAAAGGAAACTCCCACAAAGAGGCAGAGTGAAGCAGAAAATATTACTACTGCTTGTATTATCAGCCTTGTCCATCTGAAGAAAAGAAAAATCCATTTCAGACCAGGAGACATGCATGTGAGAGTAGGAGGTGAGTTTTAGTGCCATTTCTATCTTTTCCCTTAATTTTTTAAAAATATTTTTTTTATTGATTTTTTTTTTTTTTTTACAGAGAGGAAGGGAGTGGGATAGAGAGTTAGAAACATCAATGAGAGAGAAACATTGATCAGCTGCCTCCTGTACACCTCCTACTGGGGATGTGCCTGCAACCAAGGTACATGCCCTTGACTGGAATCAAACCTGGAGCCTTTCAGTCTGCAGGCCGACGCTCTATCCACTGAGCCAAACTGGTTAGGGTTTCCTTAATTTTACAACACTACCAAAACCAGATATTTTTCTTTTTTTAATATTGTCTATTCATCAGTGTATTAATTTTGTGGAATATTTTTTGAAAAAGTATCCAAAACATAGAAATAGGGACAAAGTTGGGTAATGAACTTATATTATACTAGAGGCCCTGTGCACAAAATCCGTGCATGGGAGGGGGGTCCATCAGCCCGGCCTGCACCCTCTCGCAATCCTGGACCGCTGTTTCCTAACTGCTCACCTGCCTGCCTGCTTGATTGCCCCTAACCACTTGCCTGCCTGAATGATTGCCCCTAACTGCTTCTGCCTTGGCCCCCACACCCAGGACCCAGGCTTCCCTCCTCTGGCCGGCCGCAGGCACCCGAGACCTGGGCTTCCCTCCCTCTGGTTGGCCGCAGGCAGCCAGAACCCGGGCAGTGCTGCCGGGCCCTGGCTTTGTCAGGAAGGACATCTGGAAGACGTCCAATCTATCCGGTCTAATTAACATATTACCCTTTTATTAGTATAGATGAGGGCTTAGGCCAGGGGTGGGCAAACTTTTTGACTCGAGGGCCACAATGGGTTCTTAAACTGGACCGGAGGGCCAGAACAAAAGCATGGATGGAGTGTTTGTGTGAACTAATATAAATTCAAAGTAAAGATCATTACATAAAAGGGTACGGTCTTTTTTTTTTTTTTTTTTTTTTTTTAGTTTTATTCATTTCAAACGGGCCGGATCTGGCCCGCGGGCCGTAGTTTGCCCATGGCTGGCTTAGGCTGACCTAAAATTTTTCTAGGTCAATGCATTTCTTGAATTTACTGTTTACTATTGATTAAAGTTCCCAGACTTACACGTTAACTTATAGAATTTGACAGACTAAAATGTAAATATTTTAGGTCTAATAAAAAAGATAACTTAAATGTTAGATTGCTGCTCAGCAGGATATTAGTCAGTTTTGCAATTAAGCCATCAATCTTAAATTGTCATTGTGAAAATTTCTATAAATACCTAAGCCTTCAACTGTTCTTTGAATTGGTCTCCACGTCTTACTTCCTTTCTTATTAACTATTGTGTTGAATAAAATATTTGACAAATGGCATTTTATATTTGAAAAATATCATGATTTTAGCTGTTGAAATGATATTTTAGCAATTTTTATAGTTCCATCAAGATGACAACATGGACTGACAAATCCATTGAAATTATGCTGTTTACCTAATTTATTGAACCTTTGGAACATCTTATATTGGTTTACTGATAAAATAAGGTAACGCTGTTTTTACTTAACACTTCAGAATATAAATTTTAAAAATTCCTAATAAACTATATTGATTTATATTCCTGTCCAAATTTTTACAGCAGTACTTATGTTTCATATTTGGTACATTTGAACATAACTTCCAAGATCCTTAGATAACTTAATAGGTAAAACTTTGGCATAATATTCTATTAGACTAATTAATGGGTAACCATTAGAAAGCTAAATAATTTCTTAGTAAAATGGAATATTGAAACATTGATTGCTAAATATATTAATTTTACATACCTTTTGCTTTTTAATTTTATATGCTATACTGTTGGGTCATTTAACTTTCAGGTGAATTTCTGCCAATATTAGGTAAAGAAGAAGAAATATGAATAGTTGTAGAAATGTATGTTATTTGTATTCATGAGCTTTGCTTTCTGCTAAATCTGTGTTATGGCAGTTTACAATTGCCTCTCTCAGTTTAAAGTGTAACATAAGCTAATTACTTTGTTACAATTTCAATCATTTGTATTTGTATGTGATAGGTAATGGAATAAATATTTGTTGTTTCTAGAAAAATCCGAATCATTCTGTCCTGAAATAAAGTGGAAATTCTTTACAGAATTGAAAGAGCATTATTAAAGACAAAATCTAAGTGTGTCTAACCATTTGTGGAGTATGTTTAGTATATTTTGAAAATTACACATTACATAACAATCAGGCCAAAAGTAATTGCAAAGGCCATATTTGCACAGCTCAGAAATCAACCTAAAACATTTTAGGAAACAAAATTATAAGCTCTAACTCTGGCTTCTTAAAGTGGAGGCACTTTGCGTTCACAAGAACAACCTAGATTCACTAGGATACATGTAAGAAAAGTTTACACACTGAAGAAAAGACCAATGACCTTAAACATCTGAAGACAGTAGTATCTTTCCAAACTAAAGTACAGAGGAAAAAATAGACAAAACAAAACTAATTTTTAAAAAAATGCAAGCTTTAGTGAGTATGGGATATAGATTTGATTGACAGTCTTGTAATTACTGTTTAAAAAAAGAGAAGGGGGCTATTTAATATAGTGGGTGATTCCACCCCTTCCCCCGCCCCCCAATTTTATGAGAACGAAATCCACACATACAACAGGAAAAATTAAAATCTAAACACATTTGTATGTAATGTGTGGTCCAATAAATAACATAGGAAACTGATAGTATTTAACAAGCATATAATGAAACACAGCACATCAAAATGTGTGACTAAATACAATACTTAGAAGAAAGTGTATAGCTTTTACTACTTGCATTAAAAAATAAAAAGTACTACAAGTAATGATGTACACTTATACTTAAAGGTAAAAGTAGACCTAGCCACTTTGGCTCAGTGGATAGAGCATTGACCTGAGACAGGTCCCAGGTTCCATTCCAGTCAAGGGCATGTACTTAGGTAGCAGGCTCCTCCCACCTCGGCCCTAGTCAGGGAACTTGCAAGAGGCAATGCCGGGAGCCGGTCCATCCTTGCTGTTTCAAGGGACCTGGCATATATGGCATACTGTTCTTAATATGTTTGCTCCCCTTAGCGCTGTGTGTTTTAACCAAGGTCACCTCTGAGAAAGGTTGACTCCCCAGGTAGGGATTTTCCCCTGAAGTTAGGGAGGGAATAAAACCCCTCAACTAAGTGCCAGGTGGGTAATTAATCACTTTAACTACGAACAATCATGCTTAAGCTACATAATCTTTACTCCCTGGAATGGAGATAAGAAACGCCCTAACCTTTGTAATAGAGATTGATAGGATTGAATCAACTGGTATAAATACAGTTGTAACAAGACAGAAAGAGACAGAACTCAGAACACAGAACTAAGGACATAGGGCTTGGAAGACAGGACCAAGAGAGACAGAACCTAGGCACAGAACCTACACAGAACATTCTCTAGAGACAGAAGGACTTCGCTGGAGAGAACATGGCAAAAGATCCTGGACTGAACCTGACTACAGAAATTGGCAAGAGAACCTGGTGACTGAACCTGGCTAGAGATCTGAAGCAGAACCTCTCTGGAGATCCAGACCAGAACTTGGCTGGAGATCCTGGCTAGGCTGCTGATCAACTGAACGCTGTCTCCATGTCATTCCTTCTTCGCCGACTCCGTCCACACCTTTGGGGACCCCTGGACCTGCTGGGGTTCGACCCCGGCATCTGGCGCCCGAACAGGGACCCCTAGGTAAGCACCCCGCACTTGGGACGGATAGGACTCCACCATAGGAAAAGGGTGGATAGTCTTCGCCGACTCCGTCCACGCCTTTGGGGACCCCTGGACCTGCTGGGGTTGGACCCCGGCAAGGCAACCAATTGATGTGTTTCTCTCACATAGATATTCCTCTCTGTCTTTCCCTCTCTCTTCTACTCTTTCTAAAAAAATCAATGAAAAATATCCTCAGGTGAGGATTAAAAGAAAAAAGACAGTAAAAATAAATTAAACCCAAAGTAGAAAAAAAATATGAGGGGGAATCCTATCTAATAAAAGAGAAACATGGTAATTAGCATACGTCTGCTACCCTTCCCATTGGCTAATCAGGGCGATATGCAAATTACCTTCCAGCCAAGATGGCTGCTGGCAGCCAGGCAGCTTGAAACTAACATGAGGCTTGCTTGCTTCAGTGATGGAGGAAACCAACGTTCCCCGTCTGCCTTGCTGGCCTCTGAGCTTGCAGTTTGACACATAGTTACAAATATAGAAGCTAAATAAAACCCCAGAAACCTGCTTTCAGCGAGCCGGGATCTCAGAGCTGGAGTTGATACAGTGTTTCTATTATACAACCCAAAGAAACCAGATACCTACTTTCAGCAGCAGAGGCCTCAGAGCTGGAGCCAGAGCTAAAGCTGGCCCAGAATAAAAAATAAAAGAAAAAAAGGAGCAGTTGGGAGCTTCAGCCCTCAGCCCCTCACCCAGACTGGCCAGGCACCCCAGTGGGGACCCCCACCCTGAAGGCTGTGTCACCAGCTGCAAACAGCCATCATCCCCTCACCCAGGCTGGCCAGGCACCCCAGTGGGGACCCCCACCCTGATCCAGGACACCCTTCAGGGCAAACTAGCCAGTCCCACCCATGCACCAGGCCTCTATCCTATATAGTAAAAGGGTAATATGCCTCCCAGCACCGGGATCAACGGAGCCAAGAGGCCTCCCGGCACCGGGATCAGCGTGACAGGGGGCAGCGCCCAAACCCCCTGATCGCCCTGCGGCTCTGTGTGTGACAGGGTGCGGTGCCCCAACCCCCTGATCGGCCCTGCTCTGTGGGTGATAGAGGGTGGCGCCCCAACCCCCTGATCCGCCCTGCTCTGTGTGTGACAGGGTACGGTGCCCCAACTCCCCTATCGGCCCTACTCTGTGAGTGACAGGGGGGAGCTCCCCAACCCCCTGATCAACCCTGCTCTGTGCGTGACAGGGGGCAGCACCCCAACCCCGGGATTGGCCCTGCTTTGTGCGTGACAGGGGGTGGCGCCGCAACCTCCCCATCGACCCTGCCTTGAGTGTGACAGGGGGCAGTGCCCCAACCCCCCAATCGGCCCTACCCTGAGCGTGACTGAGGGTGGCATCGCAAACTCCTGATCCACCCTGCTCTGTGCATGACAGGGGGTGGCGCCCCAACTCCCCAATTGGCCCTGCTCTGAGCCCAACCAGGGGCTGTACCTAGGGATTGGGCCTGCCTTCTGCCACCCGGGAGCAGGCGTAAGCCAGCAGGGTGTTATCTCCCGAGGGATCCCAGACTGCCAGAGGGCACAGCCCAGGCTGAGGGACCCCCCCCCCCCGCTTCCCCCTGAGTGCACAAATTTTTGGGCACCGGGCCTCTAGTTCATAATAAATATAATATAATATAATATAATATAATATAATATAATATAACATAACATAACATAACATAACATAACATAACATAACATAATAATAGATTTAATCATAAGATTTTATATACATATATTATATTTTATGTATATAGTTATATATGTATTTACATATTTAAGTTAATGTAAATTTATTGGCTAAGCTCCCTGTATGCCACTGGTAATAGTCTTAGTAACTTGGGTAATAAGATTCCAAGAAGGTGATGTAGGGTTTTTCCACCTCACTCCTGGAGAAAAAAAATGCAGGTCCGCTGCTGGAGGGCTAAGAAATGTCATATCCTGCCCTAGCCGGTTTGGCTCAGTGGATAGAGCCTCAGCCTCGGCCTGGGCATAACAAACTATTGTATCTCCAACACTTATGTTGGAACATATATATATATATGTTCTAGAAAATGTGAAATGAATTCATAGTGACAGAAACTGATTAATGAATACCTGTTGCCAGGATTAGTGGGTTATTACTATTAAATAGGAGCATAACAAATATTTTTTGGATAAAGGAAATGTTCTATGTCTTTAGTATTGTGGTGGTTACACAGGAGTATATATTTGCCCAAAGATTGCAAATTTATCAGGTGTGCATTTTATTGTACATAATTATTTCCCAATAAAGTGGAATAGTATAAAACTGTTCATGTGTCTACCATTGTGCTTGACTTTTTCTATATGCTATACTTATTAAATCTCAACATACCTTTCCAGGTAGCTCTTATTAGGATCCCTTTAAAGAATAAAACTGAATCTCAAAAATATTAAGAAACAGCCCTAGGTTTTAGTTTCATATCATTCTGGGAGCCGGCATACCAATTTAAGCAATGTGTTATGCAATAGATTAATTTGTTATTTTTTAGTAAAAATGGTAAAACAAGCCCAGCATAGCTATTGATAACTAAAATGAGCACTGAGTCATTGTAACACCAAGAGAGCCTTTGTTACTAAGTTTTGAAAAAAATAATATTTTCTTACATTTGTTTCTCTAGGTTTCCTCCATTTATCCTCAGTGATCAAACTCAGATTAGATAGTACTGTTTGTTCTTGTTTGTTGTTATCACAAAGGGAGAAACTTCAGAGAGAATAAAGCAAATGTGATGAAGAAAGAGATAAGAAGAAACCAGCATGAGACAGGCTTTGTGGTTGGGTTTTCCCTGGGAATCTTCTGAAGATACGCTTAGTTTACAAGACCAGGAGAACTTTAAATGAGCATAGCTACCACTTATCGAAGGCTTAGGATGTGTCAGGCACTGTGTATACACTGCCTCTATAACCCACATAATAACCACATGTGAACTGTAATTATCCAATTTATAATTGCAAGAACAGCTTTAAAAATGTTGAGTAACTTGCTTGAGGTTATACAAATACTATAGGACAGAGCTGAAATTTAAACCTGTGTTTGTCTTAGAACTTGTGCTGAGTAGTCAGTAGATCATAGCAGGTAAAGACCTTTAGTTGAAATAAAAATGTTTACTTTTCTGTTTCATATCCTTTGACCAACGAAATATGGCTAGCACAAATTGACTGAACTTGACCGATATATCTGTTTGTTACATCACTGTATCTCCAACACTGATGCACCAACATCGCACATTTAAAATATGGGGGGATTATATAAGAGATGACCACTAGACAGGAAGCATAAATTAGTCTCCTTACCACTCATTAGGTAGTTGAGTGCACTGCTTTGGATGAGAATATGTGAATTCACAGAGATGAGAGGTCCTTTAGACAGCATATGGTATAGTATTTTCCTCCCAGACCAGTGATCAAATAATTTGAGCTCCCCTAAGAAGATAGATAGCATTATGCTAAGTGAATAAAAGCCAGTTAGCGAAAGACAATTACCATATGATTCCACTCATATGTGGAATCTAATTAACAAAATAAACTATCAGATACAATAGAAACAGACTCATAGAGAATAAACTGACAGCTGTCAGCGGGGAGCGGGCCTGGGATGCTTAGTATAAAAGGTGAAGGGATTAAGCAAAAAAAACCAAAAAAACAAAAAACAAAAAAAACAATAAAACAATCACAGACACAGATAACAGCATGGTGATTACCAAAAGAAAAACGGGGTTAGTGGGAGGTAGAAGAGGGTAGAAGGGAGGTAAATGGTGATGGAAGGAGACTTGACTTGGAGTGGTGAACACACAGTACAATATACAGATGACATGCTATAGAACTGTACTCCTGACACCTTATCACATTCCTCTCAAATTCCATTTGCAAAAGGATGAGTCCTAGCCATTGGCTCATAATGCAGAACTGAGGTAGGATACTTAGGCAATGATTCTTGGTAAAATATTGCTAGAGTGTTGTTTTTTGGTTTTTTTTCTGTCACCTTTCAGGAAAACCTTTTAATTTCAAATATAAGATTCCAAAGCTGTAAACCCTTGTTATTCCAAAGAAACCACTTTGCTAATTTGACTCAAGCCACATCTATGCTGCTTGGCTCCTCCTTCTCTCCGGGGTGACACAGGAATAGTCAGCAGGGAGCTGAGCAGATGTGGTTCCCCAACTTGTGCATGATTATTTTCTTCTAAGGGTAAATGTCCCCATGTGGGTACCTCCCATGTCTGATCAGCTCCTCTGTTATATAAACAACAGATTGTGTTGCCGTTGTTTTTTTTTAGAATATATGCTTTTAAGAGATCTCCAAATAAGCATGTATTTTCCTAAAAATTTTTGGTAATTGAGACAAGCTCTAGTTCATTCTTCTTTAATATTTGTATCCTATATTTTACAGCTGGTCACAAAAATTAATTGTTCTTTTCAATGTTGTTTTAGGCTATTTTTTTTTAGTTCTATCATACCATTTTGGTATATATATTTTTTCACTGTAATTATTTTCTCCTGGGCATAAACATATTAACTTTTTTTATATTCTCAGATGTTAACATATTTTATCTTGATTTTAATTGGAATGATAGGAAAGCATTGGACTAGAAATGAATTCAAAATTCACTTATGTATTTTCCCATGTTGCTATGTTGTGTGTGTGTGTGTGTGTGTGTGTGTGTGTGTTTAATGTCCTGTAATTCTTAAACTGTAAATTCGATCTGCTATAAAACCTGGAAATTGAAATTCAGGGATTTTCCCAATGTTCTCCTAGTTCAAAATCTTATTGGGATCCACAAATGATCACTACTTCTTCATAGACAAATAAAAACAAGCTCCTACTCCCACCTTCCACCCCCAAATCCTATCTAATAAAAGAGAAACATGGTAATTGGCGTACACTGCTACCCTTCCCATTGGCTAATCAGGGCGATATGCAAATTAACTGCCAACAAAGATGGCGGTTAATTTGCATATGTAGGCGCAATGCTGGGAGGTGAAAGGGGAAGAAGCCGCTGGCCACAGGGTGATAGGTGATCGGAAACCAAAGTGGCAGCTAAGAGCTGTGTGGCAAGGCAAAAGTGGCCCTGGGTCTCAAACGGAAGGAGGCGATGGTGAGGCCCCGCCCCCGTGCGGCCAGGCCATCCGTGTGGAGATCAGGCAGAACATGGGGATGACAGGGGCCCCGCCCCGTGTGCAGCCCGCTCTGTGTAAGGCCAGGCCATAGGCACGGAGCTCAGGCTGAAGGAGGGGATGGCAGGGGTCCCTGCTCCATGTGCGGCCAGCAGCCCGCTCCGTGTGCGGCCAGGCCATCGGCGCGGAGATCAGGCGGAACATGGGGATGACAGGGGCCCCACCCCATGTGCAGCCCGCTCCGTGTAAGGCCATGTAAGGCCAGGCCATCCGCGCGGAGGTCAGGGGGAAAGCCGCTCAGGGGGAAAGCGGCGAAGGCGGGGTCCCCGCCCCGTGTGCAGCCGTTCCATGTGCGGCCAGGCCATCGGCAGGCAGCTCAGGCTGAACGAGGGGATGGCAGGGGCCCCTGCCCCGTGTGCAGCCCTCTCCGTGAAAGGCCAGGCCATCGGTGCGGAGCTCAGGCTGAACAAGGGGATGGCAGGGGCCTCCGCCCCGTGTGCAGCCCGCTCTGTGTTCAGCCCTTCCTGAGTGCAGCCCCAGCCATCCACAAGGGACTCAGAGGGAACATGGCGATGGCGTTGGCCCCGCCCCCTGTGTGCCCAGGCCATGGGAGTTGGACTCAGGAGGCTCCACCAGCAAAGCCGGACTGTGCATTGGGAACGGGCACAAGGCAGACCTCCTGGTCCCTCCCCCTCAGCTGGCAGCTCCTATCAATCTTCAGTTTCTACTGAAAGGAATGTGGCGCCTCCACTGTGCAGCCTCCTAGGACTCGCAGGCTCTGGAGTGGAGACTTCAACAAGGACTTCAGTGCCTGCTCAGGGGAGTAACCACCACCTCCCTACTCCACAGCTGCTTCTGTGTCTGCAAGAAACTGCACATGCTCCTCCCTGCGACATGGGCGGGGCCAGAGCCTGAGTGAGGGGATCCACCATAGCATAGCAGCTGGGCCAGTGCAGGGATGGAGGGAGGGAGGGCGGGGAAGGAGCAAGGGGGAAGCCCTGGTTCCCTGCTCCTCCTCCCACAGGCATGGCCCTGGCTGCTGTTACGATAAAAGGAGTTGTGTTTTTCTAACTCTGTCTGGGTAAAGGAAACAAGTGTCTGTGGATTTCTGACCTTATTCTCAGAGCTGCCAGTTAATCCCTCTGGATGCATCATATCCAACCTCCATAGGATCCGAGGGGCAGGATCAACCTTCGTTCCATAGTTGAGGAAATTGACCAATAAACACAGGTGTCTCATGCCTCAGTGTTAACTACCACAGAAATCTCCGGGTAATGACTCAGATTCTATATCTAAGGGTATATTTTCTTCTGTTTTCATGTTTAATTCAGCCCCAAGAATCAAATAATACAATAAAGAATAAAATGAGTTCAGGGGGCTCAGCATTGTATTCCCAGGGCCTTTCGTCCCACACAAACCGCAGAGCTCAGTTATCCTGAGATGAAAGGAAAGGAAAGAGAAACATGAAAGGTTTCCCAGCTCAATCACAGAGACATCTCATAACCACATATTAAGGACACGACATTAACTTAGGGGTGGAAAGGACACAATGGAATAGAATATGGAGCCACTTGGAGTGAGCATGCCAGCAGGGGGACAGTTGGGGGCAAGCAGGCCAGCAGGGGGTGGGGGCAGTTAGGGGCAAGCAGGCCGGCAGGGGGGGTAGTTGGGGTGAGCACACTGGTACAGGGGGCAGTTGGGGCTGATCAGGCTGGCGGGGGGGGGGGAGGTGGCATTTGGGGGCAAGTAGGCTGGTGGTGGGGGGAAGTTGGGGGCAAGCAGGCTGGCAGGCAGAGTGGTTAGGGGCAATCAGGCAGGCAGGCAAGTGAGTGGTTAGGAGCCAGCAGTCCCAGATTGTGAGAGGGATGTCCGACTGCCAGTTTAGGCCCGATCCCTGTAAACCAGCAGTAGGACATCCTTCCAGGGGTCCCAGATTGGAGAGGGTGCAGGCCGGGCTGAGGGACACTCCCCCCAGCCCCTGAGTGCACAAATATTTGTGCACCGGGCCACTAGTCTATATATATAAAAGCCTAAACAACCATTCCACCATTTGACTGTTTGACTGGTAGCTATGACATGCACTGACCATCAGGGGGCAGACACTCTGACTGGTAGGTTAGCTTGCTGTTGGGGTCTGGCCGATAGGGACTGGGCAAGATGGACCGGACACGCCCTGGATCCCTCCCATGACCCCTCCCCTGCCGGCTAACCTCCCATGGTTTCTCCCATGGTCCCTCCCTGGCTGGCCAGCCCTGATAGCCTCATTAGGACTGTGCTAGATGGGCTAGACACGCCCTGGAGCCCTCCCACGGTTCCTTCCTGGCCCTGATTGTTCATCGTTGCGAGAGACCCCACTGGTGCATGAATCCGCGCACTGAGTCTCTAGTATTATTATAAAAGAATAAAACTTAAATCCTACTTAAAGTAAAAGTAGAAGAAAGGATACAGAGTGTATGCATTATCTCTTTGCATCACATGGACCACATCACCACTCATTCAGAGAATGTAAAAATAACACAAATTATTGAAGTATTGATTTAAAAGGAACCTTACTCTCTCTTAGTTACTTTACAAATGCCCCACAGGGGAAATAAAGGTTTGTCATGATCACGCATTACTTAGCAGGAGCAATTCAGTATAACCTAGACTTTATTAAATTTATTTTCTTTTGTGTTTATTGCTAATAAAAATTGACTTTAACAAGTCTCTGGGTTAGCCTGGATGGTGGTTGTGCATAGACTTATGAGTCAGGAGGTCAAGGTTCAATTCCCAATTAGGACACATACTATATATGTTTTACTTTCTGAAAGTAAAAACTGATCAAGGCAGCTGATTCTCTCTCATCATTGATGTTTCTATCTCTGTCTCACTCTCCCTTTCTCTCTAAAACCAGTAAATATATATATTTTTTTAAAGTATCTGGGTCTAAACTCTCTATATTGAAGTGTTTTTCTGGAAGTTTTCTCAAAAACTAGTTTTATAATATAACCTATGTACATAGAGACATCCCTCATGCCTGTAATTGACAGTTAATTCTAAAAAGTTAAGCCTAAAACTAAATTTTGTATCAGCAATTTATTTATTTATTTATTTTGGGGATGTTAGTATAAAACTTGCCTAAATTGTTATGTCACTGCTTTAATACTTTAATTGCAAGTGATAAATATAACTGTCATTTCTGAAGAAGCACAGTTAATTTGAAAATAAATACATGAATCCACAAAACAATTTAAAATTCTTGTTATGGCTGTATTATATAGACACAAAACATGAATGAATAAAGGTATTGGGAAATAACAGCAATAACATAAAAACCAACATATCCCTAGCTGAGCTTAAGAAGTAACTATGAGCATCACAATGTGGCAATTACTAACCACATGTTTTCTCTAAAGAAAAAATTGTACTATATGTTGTTTTTATCCCCATACTCTTTAAAAATTATTTTGCCATAGATAAATAAAACTTTCATTTTGCAGCTTTACACTTCACAGTAAAACAACTTTTGGCAGGTAGGATTGATCAGTTTTAGTGCAACTGACATCTTGATGATGCTTTAAACATTATAGCACAAGCCAGTCTTCTTTTACTATTTGAATTATACTTATTCATTCTAGCAATAAAATAACTTTAATGCAATATGACATAATGAATATAGAAACAACCTATATCTCACAAAATTCAGAAGATTCTTTTATTTTAAAAAATTAAATGCTTCCTTGTTAGAGTTTTCCTCTCTTAATTTCTATTATTTAGCCACCTATATTTCTGATTAAACATAGACCTGACTTTCAGGGACTGCATGCATATGTGTTAAATACAATTTTTTGAAGATCACTCTCAAATATATTCAGTTCCATATCTAATTCATTACTTCCTTTTAGGGGAGACTCTTACAGCCAAGAGCATGTACACATGCAAAAATATAATCTTTTTTTCACATTAATTCATTTGTTCATCAAGCTTGCTTCTTGTATCTTTACATCACAACAATATTAGAAATAAATATCAATGATAAAACTAAATTTAATGTTTGAGTATCAATTCCTCTTTTCTCAAATAATGAGCTGACACATATGTGTATACTAGAGCCCTGGTGCATGAAATTTGTGCATAGGTAGGGTCCCTAGGTATTGCCGGCAATCAGGACCAATCTGGGGGCAGCTCCTGAGTTGAGCATCTGCCCCTTGGGGTCAGTGCACCATTCAGTCGATTTGCATATTAGACTTTTATTATATAGCATGCTTCACAAAGTGGGTCTTTTAGGTCTAAACTATCATGGAGGGAGGGGCTCCTTCCTACATTGTAGTTGAGAAAGTGGCTTTCATTTGCTCATTATTCTGCACCAACTACTTGCAGTGCATTGTGCATTTCAGAAATTAGTCAATACTAGGATGTGTGTAGCAGGGACTTACATAGAAAAATGTAATTGAACCAGCCACCTTCTGGTATCCCGGAGGATGCTCCAACCAACTTAGCCACACCAACCAGGGCACCCATTTTTAATTTTATTGTCTTCTTGGTGTTGAGTTGTATATGTTCTTTATATATCTTAGAGATTAACCCCTTATCAGATGTGTCATTGGCCATTATGTTCTCCACACAGTGGGCCCCCTTTTCACTTTGTTGATGGTTTCTCTCGCTGTGCGGAAACATTCAAGTTTGACGTAATCCCATTTGTTTATCTTCTCCTTTGTTTGACTTGCCGTAGGAGACAAATTGGCAAAAATATTTCTCTAAGATATGCCTGATAGTTTACTGCCAATGGTTTCTTCCAGCATTTTATGGTTTTGTGAATTACATTTAATTATTTTATCCATTTTGAATTTATTCTTGTGTATGGTGTAAGTTGGTGGTCTAGTTTCTTTTTTTATTTGCATGTATCTGTCCAATTTTCCTGGCACCATTTATTGAAGAGACTGTCTTTACTCCATTGTATGCTATCTCCTCGTTTGTCAAGTATTAATTGAGCATATCGGTGTGGATCCATTTCTGGGCTCTCTGTTCTGTTCCACTGATGTACTAGTACAGTGGTCAGCAAACTCATTAGTCAACAGAGCCAAATATCAATAGTACAACGATTGAAATTTCTTTTGAGAGCCAAATTTTTTAAACTTAAACTATATAGGTAGGTACATTGTTATTAACTTAATTAGGGTACTCCTAAGGCTTAGGAAGAGCCACATTCAAGGGGCCAAAGAGCCGCATGTGGCTTGCGAGCTGCAGTTTACCGACCAAGGTACTAGTATATGCCTGTTCTCGTGCCAATATCAGGCTGTTTTAATTACAATGGCCTTGTAATATAGTTTGATATCAGGTACCATGATCCCTCCAACTTTGGAGAAGAAGTAGATTATTCAGAATGATACTTGCTATCTCATCTCTGTTGCTTAATTGGGCAAATTTAGGTAATCAGGTGAGCTATAGGCAGAAGATGAGAATGTGGGGACGTGCTCTGAGGCAAAAGCCAGTGAGAGGTGACTGTTACGGGATCGATCTCCAGCGAGGTTCTATAGCCATGTTCCCTCGCTAGGTTCTCCAGCCAGGTTCTGTCCAGGCTCTCCAGTCAGGTTCAGTGTCCAGGTTCCAGTCAGGTTCTCCTGCCAATCTCTGTAGTCAGGTTCAGTCCAGGATCCCTTGCCATGTTCTCCCGCTAGGCTCTGTCTCTAGGCTCCGAGGCCAGTCCCTCTCCAGGATCCTCCGGCATGCTCTCGCCAGCGAAGTTCTTCTGTCTCTAGAGAACGTTCTGTGTAGGTTCTGTGCCTAGGCTCTGTCTCTCTTGGTCCTGTCTTCCAAGCCCTGTGTTCTCAGTTCTGTGTCTGAAGTTCTGTCTTCTGAATTCTGTCTCATGAGTTCTGTCTTGTTGATTCTGTTCTAAGTTCTGAGTGTTTCTGTCTTGTTACAACTGTATTTATACCAGTTGATTCAATCCTATCAATCTCTATTACAAAGGTTAGGGCGTTTCTTATCTCCATTCCAGGGAGAAAAGATTATGTAGTTTAAGCATGATTGTTCGTAGTTAAAGGGATTAATTACCCGCCTGGCACTTAGTTGAGGGGTTTTATTCCCTCCCTAACTTCAGGGGAAAATCCCTACCTGGGGATTCAACCTTTCTCGGAGAGGTGACTTCGGTTAAAACACAGCGCCAAGAAGGTGAGCAAACATATTAAGAACAGTATGCCATATATGCCAGGTCCCTTGAAACAGCAAGGATGGACCGGCTCCCGGCAGATCGCTGTCTTTCTAATTCCACAGAGAGAAAGCATTATAGTCATAGTTCCAATCCTATTTTGTACTTCGATTTCACAAGAGGGCATACAATAGAAGAAGACTTCCTTAAGCCCAGCATCATTTAATATCAAATAAAGGTGTTACAGGATTCCAGGGCAGGAAGAATAGGGGAAACTGCGACAGGAGAATTAGGACAAGGCCAAACAGTGTGCGTAATTTGCAGCTGGCCTGCAAATACCAAACCACCACCTTCCCCAGGCAAGGACACTCTGAGAGCAAATGATTAAAAACCTCTCTAAGGAGAGAATGAAGAAAGAGAGGGGGGAAGGGGAAAGGAAAGAGGGCAGGTGTACTCCCTACACAGAGAAGCCAGCAGTCTCAGGGCTCGGCAAGATAAAGTTGCCAGGATTCTGGGAAGACCACAACAAGGAAACCTTGAGACAACCTGTACCGAGATACTCAGCAAAAGAATCTTTGGAACCTATAGACATTAACTTTTCCAGATTATGCAGAAAAACACCCCCATCTGTGCTCCAAGCTGGATGAAATAAGACAGATGTGCTTGCTTTGCTTCTTCAATACAGGTGCATGCTTTAATAAATGGGCTTTTCACAACGCAGCCAAGGTCTCTGTATAAATTCTTTATATGAGAAGACAAGGATGGAGCTTGGGGACAGCCCTCTCTCACTGACTCAGGGGGCTGTCCAGTAACATCTCTCTGGTGCCCATGAGAGGCGCCTCTAACAAAACAAACAGAAGCATATTTCTACAGCTCTGATTGCAATGAAAGAAAATCAGTTGTGTATTTCATCCTCAGTGTCATGACTCTTAGCTTATTTTTTTTTTAAAAAAAAATGTATCGGCGTTTAGTGTAATGTAGAAAAATGCTAAGTATTAGTTAGATTTGAGTTGCCAGGTGGCAGCTGTTATATTGTCCAAGGAACAAATTTCATGATTTGTTCGTAGGATGTGTGTATAGTCTCAGTTGGATGCCATCGGTCTGTACTTCGTAATGACTTTCTTTTCTCTCTTGTTTTGCATTTTTTTATTATTATAGGAAATGTATAAAGATAACTGAAGGGAGAAGATTTATATTTAACCTGTTCATGGACCAGTGATAGGCCAGACTGGAATTCCTATTTACTGAGCCATGTGTTCATGTCACAGTTCCTGCTGCCCCTTATCTAACACAGAATCGCTGCATTTGAAATGGATGATGTTATTGACATTTCTGTCTCTGTTTCTGTCTCTCATAAAATTCATAGTCGCACATTGTGAACCTGTGACAGTTTCAGTAGACTTCTCTCTGTGGAGGCGGAAAGAGCTTTAGCAACAGTAAAACGTCTAGCACTGTGTTTGTCCTCTTCATAGATATATTTTTTCATCTTAACACAAGCATAAGGGTTTCAAGTAAGAAATACATAATCTGACTTCAAAGGAATTGCAGGAAGAAGCCTAGCAGAATGTCAGATACATACGCATTTAAAAAGCAGAGGATATCATTTTAAGAACTTGAGAGGAATAAAATTAATTCTATGTAAAAGTGTTTTCTTCGGCTTCCTTGGCATTTCCCTTCCTGAAATTTTATATAAGAATGTATTTTATTTATCAATAACAATGTCATTGTTTAAGTCATATCCTAGAAAAAATTACACTCTTGATGTGTATAGAATTTTATATTTAACAAGATACTTTTTAACGTGTTAAGTATGTAAATTATCAATTTAACTTTTAAGAAATAATATTAACATTACTTATGGAAAGGAAACTAAACCATAAAGTATTTAGCCACAAAGTTTTTAGGTGCTAGCCTTTTTAAGCAGCAATACCCTAAACAAATGTTTGCCTTACCCTTGGAGGAAGAAGTCATGAACTCAGGACTCCAATGCAGCAGTCATTCATACTGAATGCATGAATAAAGGAAAAAGTGAAAGAATCTGTGGCAGGAATCCATCTATCCTAAAAGCTTAGAAATATTGCATACATAGCACAGGTCACACAAATAATGAATGGCAGAACCAGGATCAACATCTTGACACAGATTCTATATCTCACCATGATGCTTTCCTACTATGCAGTCACTTATTCATTGTTTTTAAGTAAAATTATGTCTTCCTCGCCTTTCCACACTCCCCGGCCTGGAGATGGGCCCGTATGGTATTTTTCTCAATTCCACGTAATTTAAAAGGGACTGTTCATCATTTCCAGAGCCCTTGATGTCCTGCAAATGGAGGGGGAGGATGTCCTCAGATTCCCTGCAGCAGGAACCCACTTAGGTGGCACCAACCTTGACTTCCAGATGGAGCAGTCCACCTACGAAAGGAAAAGTGATGGCACCTGCATTGTAAGTCTGAGGAGAAGCCGAGAAAAGCTTCTGCTGGCTGCTCTGCCATTGTTGCCTGGGAGAACCCCACTGATGTCAGTGTCATATTGTCCAGGAACACCAGCCAGCGAGCTGTGTTGGAATTTGCTGCTGCCACTGGAGCCACTCCCATTGCTGACCCCATCACTCCTGCAAGCTTCTCTAACCAGATCCAGGCAGCCTTACCGGAGCAGAGACTGCTGTGGTTACTGACCCCAGGGCTGACCGTCACCTCCCACAGAAGCGTCTTATGTTAAGGGGCCCCAACTCTGTGTAGCCCTGGCAACAAGGGGGCTCACTCAGTGGGTCTCATGTGGTGGATGCTGGTCCCGGAAGCACTGTGCATGCCTGGCACCATCTCCCACGAACACCCAAGGGAGATCACACCCGATCTCTATGTCTGCAGAGACCCTGAAGAGACTGAAAAGGAAGAGCAGCCGCTGCTGAAAAGGCTGTGACCTAGAGGAGTCTCAGGGTGAATGGACGGCTCTAGCTCCTGAGTTCACTGCTGCTCAGCTGAGGTTGCAGACTGGTCTGAGGTACAGGTGCCCTGGGTGCCTTTCAGCAGTTCCCTACTGAGGACCGGACGCTCAGCTGCCACCCAAGGCTGGTCTGCAGCCCCACTGCTCAGGCCACCGACTGGGGAGGGGACAACCACTGAGTGGGATTTTTTAAAAACTGATTTCAGAGAGGAAGGGAGAGGGAGAGAAACATCAATGAGAGAGAATCATAGATCTCAACTGCCTCCTGCACACCCTCCACTGGGGATCGAGCCTGCAACCCTCGCATGTGCCCCAAACAGGAATCCAACGGTGGCCTCCTGGTTCATAGGTCAACACTCAACCACTGAGCCATGCCAGCCCGGCCCCAGTGGTCTTAAACTGTTCTTCCACAAACTGTTGAGGTAAAGTTGATGGAAAATAAACAGTCTCTAAAAAATCTAGATATATAAAAGCCTAAGTGACTGAACGACTGGTAGACCGATTGCTGTGATGCGCACTGACCACCAGGGGGCAGGCGCTCAATGCAGGAGCTGCCCCCTGGTGGTCAGTGTGCTCCCACAACCAACCTCCCGTGGTAGGCCAACCTCCTGCAGTCCCTTCCCCTGTCAGCCAGCTCCCCCACACCCCATCAGCCCCCATCACCAGCCAGGCCGCAAGACCCCACCCATGCATGAATTCGTGCACCGGGCCTCTAGTAACCAAATAAAAAAATAATATCTTCTTAAATTTTAGGCACATCTGTGGCTCAGTGGAAGAAGACAAATTTAAAGCACATATGTATATTCTACTTTAAAGAACTGTATAAATCATTACACCTAGAGTTAAAATGTAATGAGCAGAGCTAAAATCCTACCATGAACAAAAACTTGTTGCAGATGTTCAGACTTTAAGTCATTTCATTTATATACTGAACAACCAGCTTACAGTGTAAACCTACAGTCGCTGGGTATTCCCCACTCCTTTCCCATATTGGAGCCCTAGCCACGTCGCCGAGGAGGGTGATGAGGTTCGGCATCGGCTTTATCTTATGTAAAACAGAAGGGTACATGGCAGAGAAGAATGTAAGTGGGAATTAATTAGGAGCCAGGAGAAGTCAGAACGCCGGTGACAAGGATAAATCAATATTTTTGATCCTGGGACCTTGCAGAGGCGTTGCTGCTACTGTAAGAAGAACATGGCACAGGCGGCTGCCTTCAGAGGCCCCGACAAGCTGTGCGGCACTTCAGACCATGGCTCGCAGGGGAGCCTGTGATGCTCTGTGGCAGCGCTGCCATCTTCTCTCTGCCCATTAAAACGGGAGCAATGGAATGATTCCTCTGCTGTGGCTTTTCTTAGAAACATCCTCTCCATTCTGTAGGCATGTGCACATTATACATAAAATGGCCTAGAAACTGGAGCATAATAAAATATAGACTCCCTGAAAGCTGTAGGAGATGAAAATCGGTATGATCTCTTTTATGCTGGAATCATTGAGAGCTTTTTTTGGTTAAATACACTGTACAGCTATGGATGGTTTTTTACAGAAGAGTTCAATTAAATAGACTATCTGAGAATATAAAGTTTTCTGTATAGTTTAACTGAGCCTTTTTTTCCATCCTTATAAGTGGCTGAATATTACTAATTGGCAATTACTATAAATAAGGAAAAGCCAGGATTATGACGAGGGTAAATAATGTGTAATTATCTTTGAGATTATTGATGTCCTTTCACTTCAGATTCTCTCCATCTCATAAAACGATTACAGTGTACATTTTATTTTGCCTTCAGACCCATCTCTAAGCATGTCATTAATTTTCACAGGAATTATCATGGCAATGGTATTACTGCTGCTGTTCTGTTATTTCAAGTGTGCCTGAGAAACGTTATGTTGGCCTCAGAAACCTTAGCTGGAAAAGGTAAGCTTTTTAACGAGGCCGTATTCTCCGGTTCCTTTCAGGTAGCGCAATTCCTTGCCCCTGGGGACCGGTCACTGAGCTAAGAGCAAGTTCCAGCACCTACATTAAGCACATACTCTGCTTGTGCTGCTGTATGACATCATCAGTGGTTGTGAAATAGTTGCTAGTTTCTTCAGATCAGAGGAAGTCTCATTTGGTTAGTATTTTCAGCACACTATATTCTTGGTGGAGAAATTCTCATTAATCAATGTTCAAGTCTCCAGTTACCAACGGAGGGAAACAATCACAAAGGCAAATAAGAATTAAACATGTAGCTATGAGAAAACTAAATAAAAACAATGAGAAATAATTTTATAGGTGAAATATGATATTCAACACTTAGTACCTGACAGAGCACTATGGAAAGTGCATCCTGCCTGTCAGTTACGTGCTAACGATGCTTCCCAGCACATCTCGGTCCTGATGGGTCTTGGACCTCTCTACCGCACTCATTCATAACAAAGCTTGTTTTCGTCATGCTGATCTCAAATACTACTACTCATAATACATATGTAGAATGTCTTCTTGATTGTGCTTTTCAAACATCCTCCTTTATCTCTGCACCTACACACTGGCTCCTCCCCTTTCCTACCTAATCACAATGTCCTTGTATGTGGGTTGTTTGCAAGGGGTTTATCTAAAAACATTCAGTAGAATAATATTAATATAACAATGGACAGCAACATTAATAATAATACAAATAGGGTTTTTTTTTTCATTTTTTTATGGGCTAGGTGTGGTTTTATGTTTATAGTTTAACCCCAAGATGTAGATACTGTTATGCCTATTGGGAAGTGAGGGGTGAAAAGGCAATAAAAAGCTGATTTCTTAAGTTGTCAAAGATGAAAAATGACAGAGCTAATGTTTGTACCCAGGTTGACAACATTCCAAAGAAAATGCTACTATAACCAAACAGCCAAAATACCTCCTCCTACTCATGTCATATTCTGCTCCGAGTTCTAAAGAGGGACTTACTCCCATTCTCAACCAAACAAGTCAGTTTTTCATATTTAGTAGATCACCCAATCATTTCCCCTTCCTCTTTCTTCCTAAAGCCTCCTGTTCTTCAGTTATCTCTTGCCTCCATATTCAGAGGAGGGATTCTAATAAGTCCATGAAGCAAGGCATTCTCCAGACATGTTTTTAGTCTAGGTTTTGTCCCCTGAATTAAGTTGAGCCAACCATGTGGAAGGAAAGAATCTTTTGTTGCTAGTTTTGTTGCATATTTAAGAGAATGCTCTTTCTCTCTTTTTCTCTCTTGAAGAGCATAATAAAAGGAAACATTTCCTCCAGTTATCGTAGGCAGCTTTTTAGTTTAATTGATTTCTTTTACTACAACACAAACCAGCAGTAGGAGGAAGCCATCACAGATGACTGCAGAACAAAGAGAAAGAAAGAACTGCTCCCCAATGACAATCTTGTTCCTTTAATAACCATCCTGAAGCCCGCACTACCGCTTTTTCTTCCCCCCCTTTTTTCATAAATCTCTCCTAAATATTTTCTTTTTAACAGAATTCTGAGTGTTAAAAATAAATTTTGGTAGAATAATGAACTTGGAGCTCAATATAAGTCCTACATGATGGATCAAAATTTCTCATAAAATCATAACATTTTGTACTTGGAATAGCACCCTATTTTATAGGCTGAATGAGGTAAGGTTGCCATCCAACAGATGATAAAAATAAGCTGAGATATAAACCTTATTATTTCAGGCAGAGCCCTAAATGCACCTAAATAATAGCTCTTTTTGTCTCAGATAAATCTATGACTCCAAAAACATATTTTAATGAAGTTTAAAAACAACAACAACAAAGCTTTAAAAAAATCTTTTTTTGTTGAAAGTATTACATATGTCCCCTTCTTTCCCCCATTGACACCTTCTAGCCTGCCCACATCCCTCACCGCAGGCCTTCACCCCCCTATTGTCGGTGTCCATGGGTTATGCATATATGCATACAAGTTCTTTGGTTGATCTCTTCCCATCCATACACCCTCCCCAACCTTCCCTCTGAGATTCAACAGTCTGTTTCATGCTTCTATGTCTCTGGATCTATTTTGTTCATCAGTTTATTTTGTTCATTAGATTACAAATATGAGTGAGGTCACATGATACTTGTTTTTCTCTGACTGGCTGATATGGCTCAGCATAATATTCTCCAGGTCTCTCCATGCACAAACAGTTTCTTTGATCCCTCCCAGCAAAAGATAACTATTTGACAACTGTGAAAACTGTCAGGCTATGAAAATTTCAAACTCCCATTGGCTTCATTTTACAGAAACCTTCAACACTACCATGAGGATAACCAGCATGTCCTCCTATTTTAAGGTTGGCATACATGATTCACTGGCTTTTGCCATTGGCAACCTTAGTTTAGGTGCTCTGTTAAAGTGGCACATTTCATAGCTCTGCTTCATAGCTTATCATAGCTTATTTTTAGACCACTTTGATTTCGGAGTTCTGATATTTGGACTCAAAAGCATGTTAGCTGAAACTAAGATGAAAAAAAAAACTAGCTAATGTTAAATACTTTTTAAATTTCTTGCACATTTTAACTACCAACCTGTTATTTTGCACTGGCCTTTAATTCCTCCATATCCTGTGTTTCTTTTCTTTTTTCCCATTTGGACACACTGCCTGTATTGCACTCACAAATTCCTCTAAGCCTATTAATATCACTCTGTCTAATGTCTGTTGCACTTTTTTAATTGCTTAAAGAATTACATATGACTCCTTTTCCCCCGATTGACCCCCCCACTCTTGCCCCCCAGGACAAGCCCCCCTCACTCTCGCCCCCCAGGACAAGCCCCCCCCCTGCTCCCACCCCAGTGTCCCTGTCAATTGGTTATGCTAATATGCATGCATACAAGTTCTTTGGTTGATCTCTTACTACCTCCCCTGCCTTCTCTCTGAGGTTGGACAGTCTAATCAGTATTCCTTAGTCTCTGGATCTATTTTTTGTTCATCAGTTTATGTTGTTCATTATATCCAGCATATGAGTGAGATCATGTGATATTCATCTTTCTCTGACTGGCTTATTTTGCATAGCATAATGCTCTAAAGTTCCATCCATGGTGATGCAAATGGTACAAGTTCCTTCTTTTTCATAGCAGCGTAGTATTCCATTGTGTAGATGTACCACTGTTTTTTAATCCATTTATATGCTGATGGACACTTAGGCTGTTTCCAAATCTTAGCTATTATAAATTGTGCTTCTATGAACACAGGAGTGCATATATCCTTTCTGATTGGTGTTTCTGTTTTCTTGGGATATATTCCTAGTAGTGGGATCACTGGGTCAAATGGGAGTTCCATTTTTAATTTTTTGAGGTAACTCCATATTGTTTTCCACAGTGGCTGCACCAGTCTGCATTCCCACCAGCTGTACAAGAGGGTTCCTTTTTCTCCGCATCCTCTACAGCACTTTTCGTTTGTTGATGATAGCCATTCTGACAGGTGTGAGATGGTACCTCGTTGTCGTTTTGATTTGCATCTCTCAGATGATTAGTGACATTGAGCAGAGGGAGGCGACCTGCAGCGGTGGCAGGGGGCGGGATCAGTGAGTGGGCAGCACCAGGCCAGCCAAGGCAGGTGCCAGTGTGGGCCCCCCGATCACCCCACCAGTTGCCCCACAGATCAACCCTGATCGCCAACCAGGCCTAGGGACCCTACCTGTGCATGAATTTCATGCACCGGGCCTCTAGTGTTTTCATATGTCTCTTGGCCTTCTGTATGTCTTCTTTTTAAAAGTGTCTATTTAGGTCCTTTGCCCATTTTTTGATTGGATTGTTTATCTTCCTCTTGTTAAGTTGTTGAGCTCCCTGTTAATTTTAAAGATTAATTCCTTTATCTGAGATAGCATTGGCAAATACATTCTCCCCCTGCAGTGGGCTTTCTTGTTGTCTTGTTGATGGTTTCTTTTGCTGTGCAGAAGTTTTTTATTTTGATGTAGTCCCATTTGTTTATTTTCTCTGTAGTTTCCATCGCCCTAGGAGCTATATCGGTCAATATATTGCTACGACATATGTCTGACATTATATGCTCTTTCCTCCTTTATCAAATATTAATTAAGCATAATGGCTTGGGTCGATCTCTGGGTTCTTTGTTCTGTTCCATTGTCTATATGTCTATTCTTGTGCCAGTACCAGGCAGTTTTGAGAACAATGGCTTTTTAATATAGATTATATCCAGTATTGTGATCCCTCCAACTTTGTTCTTCTTTCTCAGGATTGCTGCAGCTATTCAGGGTCTTTTTTTATTCTGGATGAGTTTTTGGTGAGTTTGTTCTAGGTCTGTGAAATATGCTGTTGGTATTTTAATGGGGATTGAATTGAATCTATAAATTGCTTTGGGTAGTATGGACATTTTAATGATGTTGATTCTATTGATCCATGAACATGGTATGTTCTTCCATTTGCTTATGTCTTCTTCTATTTCTTTTCTCAATGTCCTGTAGTTTTCCAAGTACAGGTCTTTTACCTCCTTAGTTAAGTTTATTCTTAGGTATCTTAATTTTTTTTGGTGCAATGGTAAATGGGATTGTGTGTTTTGTTTGTTTGTTTTTTAGTTTCTCTTTCTGTGAGTTCATTCCTGGTGTATAAAAAACCCATAGATTTCTGGGTGTTGCACTTTTTGCTGTGATCCTCACAATTTACCCATACCCAACTCTAGCTCCTCTGGGTGTTTTTGGATTTTACTAATCCTTAAACTTGACTTAGCTATCCCCAATCTGACTATTGCTAATCACAACCTAAGACACCCTTTAATGACTTCCTCATTTAGATACAAAATATTTAAATCATTTTGGAATTTAAATAACAACAATACTACTAATAATAATGATAAAACAAAATCAAATCATTTCTAGATAAGACAATGTTTAGTTAATTCAGTTGCTATTCTTTGATTACCTTAGCTATACTAACAACATTCTATATTATGTTTAAAACATTAGAGATTAGCCCAAATGGGAGTACACATAATGCCTACTTAAATATTAAGATTACATTATGAATAAAAAAATACTGTGATAAACAATGCTAACGATGAATACTTAACTTTGACTTATTTGCCCTGTACAATAAAGCAAGAGCTTGTGTATAAAGTCTTGGCTTGGAGATTCTACCATTAGGAGTTATTTTGATATCCTCATTACTTGATTCTTAAAAGTTATCTTTTTGGCCTCTTGTCCTACTCTATAGTGTGCTTTAATTTTTCATAAGATCAACAGACTTCTATAGTTTTTTCCCCTATTATAAATTTGTCATCCTTACATTATAGAATATTTCCTTATAGCTTTATTATGATGAATAAATTTATAAAAGATCTCCTTTTGAGTTTTGCTTTAAAAAAACATTACAGTTAAAAACATAATAAAACAAACATTAAAATGGATTTTTTAAAAGCTCAGCTAACTGGCATCAGTAAATCAGTGTGACAAAACTTGTCTTATCCAGTCTGCCGAAAAGAAAGGCAACCTGTAATCACATTTTGTGGTTCCTTATTTTCAAAAGCAATTGTTTCTATTTAAATCAGCGGCTCTCAACCTGTGGGCCGCGACCCCTTTGGGGTGGAACAACCCTTTCACAGGGGTCGCTTAAGACCTTTGGAAAACACATATATAATTACATATTGCTTTTGTGATTAATCACTATGCTTTGATTATGTTCAATTTGTAACAATGAAATTGGGGGTCACCTCAACATGAGGAACTGTATTAAAGGCTCCCGGCATTAGGAAGGTTGAGAACCACTGATTTAAATGGTTTTTGCTTTTGTGAGCTTCTGTGTTCTTGACTATGATTGGCCCTTCTGTCATTTTGAAGGATGAAAATAAAACATTTCTGTACTTTAAAATATCTGAATGGAGAGCTGGCTCCTCAAACAACATGACATTAGTAAATGTACTTAACAACCTTTTAATAGCTAAATTGGATGACTCTAAGTCTGGCTTTATTTGACTAGATCTAATTTACCTGATGCCTTCAGCATAATTAATCAGATAATGTGCTCTTGTGAATGCCATCATTTCATGTCTTGATAGGGCTAATTGACTGGTTTTGGTATCTTGGGTATATCTGGTCATTCACATGACTACCTAGTTTTATTTTGCTTTGTTTAAATAAAAAATGCTAGCATATTATATTTTTAGTCTTTTTGAAATTGACATCTGTCAAGTTTCCGTTGATAAATGAAATAATGTTTGACACTTGCTCCTTTTCACCAAAAAGAAAAAGTCAAAAGAGGAAAATTCAGAAGATTATTGAATGACATGCTAGGGAAAAAAAAAAAAAAAAGATCCCTAGGAAGATATAGCATATTTAGATTGTCTCTAAAATTTATAGGTACCCTATTTTTGCAGTGGACAACTACAACTGAAGACATACTGCATAACTATAAGAACAAGTTTATTTATCATTTTTACTAATTACATTATATTGTATAATTTGAGATGAATATTAAAATAGAAATGAAAGTTTTACTAACCAGGCTAATGCACACATCCAAAAATTAGTGACACTCAAAATTCAATGACTATATTATAGTCCTAATCTCATTTTTTAAAAAAATATATTTTATTGATTTTTTTACGGATAGGAAGGGAGAGGGATAGAGAGTCAGAAACATCAATCAGCTGCCTCCTGCACACCGCCCACTGGGGATGTGCCCGCAACCAAGGTACATGTCCTTGACTGGAATCGAACCTGGGACCCTTCAGTCCGCAGGCCGACGCTCTATCTATTGAGCAAAACTGATCAGGGCCCTAATCTCATATTTTTATTCCTGTATCTCCATTTTTATTCAATCTTGATTGTCAGGTGGTCAATAATTTTTTTCTACACTGTTTGATAGTCTGCAAACTCAAAAAAAAAAAAAACACCTGGATTTATCCACCCCTTAAGTTACAAAGTAAATGAGTATGACTAGAGGAATATCAATTCCTCTTTGATCATAATAAATGCATGAAAGTAAGACTGAACTGAAGAAGAGAGATGCAGATGACTAAGGGTGAAATCTGACAGTGAATACAGTTTCAGAAATACCTACCTTCATTTCCTTTTGAAACATCCAATATTTCTTTTTTTACCTGATAAATTGTAATCTTTAGTGTACTTATATTCTCTGTCTACCTCACTTGTTTGGAAATCTCATCCAATTTCATGGTTTCAAATACCAACTGGAGGAAGATATCTCACAATTTATGTCTATAACCAGGTCTAAACTCCACTTACATATACAATAGTCTATTTATAGTCATTACAAACTTATCTTGTGCAAAATTGAACTTATCTATTCTTCCAAATTTTGCTCCTTCCAAATTTTGCTTTCTTCCCAATCTCAGCTAATGGCAACACCACTTGTTCTTTTTAACAGGCAAAATCTTAGAGTCATCTTGATCTCATGCTTTCTTTCAAATTATACACTTAATATGTCACAACATTCCATTGCTTTCATCTGAAAAATATATCTGGAATCCAGACAATTTTTTATCCATTCCCAAATCAATCTGGTCTGAGTTTCCATTGGTGTTAGTTCAGTTAACCATCATAGCCTTTAGTGGTTAATGAAGTCCACCCATGCCTCACATCACTCTATTTCTTTTTAAAAACCGAGAGTTGCCTTATTGAAATATATGACAACTCAAGAGATTTATCAGATCAAATCTCACAGTGCCTTTACATATTATTCAGAAGGAAAACCACATTTCTTATAATGCCTTACAAATAAGGTGACCTTAACTTCCAAATGGGGTGAGTTTAAAAATGAAAAGGAGCTTCAGTCATAATGACCCTAGCCAACAGATGTGAATGAAGATTGCCTTAGACAATCTGGCCATACGGTCAAATTACTTTAAGGGGCTTCTACTATCTTGTCTCCTGTTACCCCTTTATTCTCAACTCCTTCTACTAATCCTATTGATCTCTGCTATAGCCATACTGGCCACCTTGTTCTGTCTCCAAAATGCAAAGGGAACTTGCCCATTTTCACAGGCTGTTCTCTTTGCCTGAAATGCATGGCTCCAGGATATCTACGAGTCATTCCTTTACTCAGATGTTTTTTAAAAACATATTTTTTTGCCAGCTCTCTGACCAAG
This sequence comes from Myotis daubentonii, assembly GCF_963259705.1. Taxonomy (NCBI): domain Eukaryota; kingdom Metazoa; phylum Chordata; class Mammalia; order Chiroptera; family Vespertilionidae; genus Myotis; species Myotis daubentonii. The sequence continues at coordinate 21,785,251 of NC_081848.1, read as the reverse complement.
CTGTTTAGAATGCCAGTTTCATACTTCTTATCCCTCTTGCTGCTTTGTTTTCTCCATAGCACTTATCACCATCAGATAAACTGTATAGCATTTTATTTATTGTATGTGCTCACCTCCCATTAAAATATAAGCTCAATAGGAGAGGTATTTTGGTGTTGAAACTTTTATTCTAATCCATTTGAGATTTAGTTTTAGAAGAAGGTATTTATTGAATTTTAAACCTTGTATAAGCTTGTCTGGGTTTTATTTTATGTCTCCCAAACCACACATGTCTGAAAACTCTCATGCTCAAATTCATGAGGTTAGACAAATGCCCTCAATGCCTACTTAATTGAGTATGACTTACTTTACTACTACTCATGAATATATTTAAGATGTTACATTAAAAACATTTTTGTCAGCATATTTCATTGTTTTAAATGGGAAGATTGATGGAGGGGAAAATGTCAAGGAAGGTACTTAGTCCAATATGCTGCCAGGAAACAAAGATTCCTAGATAGGATTTTAAAAGTGGCTAAATTTAAAATTGTTGCTTTGTGCTTCAGTTTGATCTTATATCCCAAATGCCTCCAGATATACAAAGGTTGAGGATTTATTAAAAATAATAGCTGTACGCATGTTATCTCTTCACGCATAACTGAGTGAACTATGATACCAGGTAGCTTCCTAAAATTCTTTTTTATTATTTATTAGAAACTTTCATTATGTCTCACATTTTTTCAGGCTGTCTATTTTTAAAACCACATAAGAGAATAACATCAATGGTTGCTGATGCCTTCTAAGAAAACTGTACTTTTTTCCAATGGGCTCCTAAAGCTAAAAAGTCAGTTAGACTTACATCAGTAAAAAAAAAAAATGATTTTTATAACAGAACTATGTCATACTTTTTCACTTTAGTTGATGGCACTGTTCAAAGTCATTTCAAAAAGGTTCCTTCTGCTACTACCTATATATTTTTGTCTCTTCATAAAAAATTACAATAACACTTTGTCCAGATTAAACAAACAAAGAGAAGTCATGTCATTATTTAATTATTTCCATCTACCCACTTTTTTTAGATTAAAAAAGTCCCTTGCATATAAACTTGGGGGAGGGGGAGAAATCATAAATGTAGTTGTCACCAAATTTGGTTATCAAAGTTTGACTTTGGCTAAAGACACTTTATGACAGTAATGTTAAATTTCCCTCATTATTTCTTATCTTTCAGAAGATATCTAGAGAAAGAATTACTGTATCATGAACAAAACATCTTTCTATATCTTCTAATTAATTTTGATTTTGCTTCACCATCTACATATTTTCTTAAAATGATATTCACTTTACAATGGATTAGCCCATACTGAAAGAACAATTGTGCTCATCTATGACATATTGTAAAAAGATGTGTTATGACATTCTAGTGTTAATATGTTAAATTCTTTAAAAATTATCTGTCTCTAGTCTCAAAGTTTAACAGAGATGACAAATATTCTTGGCAAACTTCTAAAATACTTAACTGTCAGGAGTATAATTTGTTAGTTTCTAATGTAATATGCAGTTAAAGACATCTCCAAAGGCATTGCTATTCTGCATTGTCTGATTTAATAAAAAAGTATACATTAATATTCTGATATTCAAATTTTTCCTAAATTCTCATACATATTCTTATGTTTATTTATAATATATTGTCTGTAGCTACTTCATCTCAGACATTCTAAGAATTTTGTGAACATCAAATATTCTCAATGCAGTATTTTCTGATAAAAGGAGCAAGAACTTTGGATTCAAAATGACTGAGCTATTATTATTGCCTCTCAACTTATGTCATTTTTGAAAATTAAATTTATCTCCCTATGCCTTAGTTTAGACTTCTGGAAATGAAAATTATGCTTTTAATTGTAAACATTTGAACCCACTGAAAATTGTGTAAGAAAGGGGGAGACTTTGTTACTAGGATAAATGTTTTTTAGATATCTCATAAATCTCAAAAATGGGAGTGTGGTTGAGATTCCAAATAGACTGGAATCATGTCCTACAGTATTGGGAAGTGGACAGAATGTCACTTAATTTAAAAAAAAATGTTTTCATTCACTTTTGAGAGAGAGAGGAAGGGAGAGGGAGAGATAGAAACATCAATGATGAGAGAAAATCACTGATTGGCTCCCTCCTGAACTCCCCCTACAGGGGATAGAACCCTCAACCTGGGCATGTACCTTGACCTGGAATCAAACTGGTGACCTCTTGGTGCATGCATCAATGCTCAATCCACTGAACCACACTGGCTGGGCTCACTTCAATGTTATATGTGTAGGGGTTACTCTGTCTTTCTTCAATTCTAGAATCCTTTGTTGATTTATAAGCTCAGGTGGGCATAAAAATGTCACTTAAAAAAGTCATTGCAAATTTTCTCAATTCACAAATATATTTGAACTTAGGCTAAACTTTATTTCAATTTCAAATTCCCAGTGGACAGACAATTATTAACCCATTTTTGTTCAAGTGATCAACCTTGGACCCATCTTCTGGGGCCAGAGTGTCAGCATCAAATTGTACAAACAGTGTTGGCTTTTACTGTAATCAATTAAACAGAATGAAAATGGGTGAGAAGAGATATTTAAGTGTCAAAGTATGCTTGACTTTTAAATAGTTGCTCACTATAGTAAGGGAGTTAATGTGAGAATTGAAAATACTAGGTACAGAGTCTGGCTAGTAGTTGAAATTTACTTGTACAAAGACTTTTCCAGTGAAGTGGCTTTCTTGTGTCACCTCATGAAGTAATATGATAGTTCCCTTAGCAGTTTTATAGATCAGTATTGGCACATGTGGTTGCAGGATGCTTCCGAAATTAGACATCACTGAATGGTGACTAGGAATAGAAGGCTATAGTAGCTACAGTGTGGGGGCTGAGGAGACCATGCTTGTGAGAAAGTAGTTTGACTTTTAGGTGAGTTTGGCTAAGAAACATATAACAACATAGGCAGCAATTGCTGTGATATAAAGAATGCTCATCAACATCCAGCTCTCACCCTTTTAGGCATTCCACTAAAACGAATTTCACAAAATCCTCTTGCATCAAGCTAGAAACATGTGCCTATGTTCTGATTAAGGGTGGAAATATGTAGGAAACATCCAGTCCTGGCAATATCGTACATTAGATGCCACATGGTAGTTTGAATGATAGAACCGTAGATCATATGTATATTAGTATATTTTGTTAATCCTCACCCAAGGATATTTTTTCCATTGATTTTTAGAGAGAGTGGAAGGAAGGAAGGAAGGAAGGAAGGAAGGAAGGAAGGAAGGAAGGAAGGAAGGAAGGAAGAAAAGGAGAGAGAGAGAGAGAGAGAGAGAGAGAGAGAGAGAGAATGTGAGAGAGACACATCACACCTTCAAGAGAATGTGAGAGAGACACATCACACCTTCAACTCAAGTACATGCTCTTGACCAGGAAATGAAGCCACAACCCTTCTACGCACAGCTGATGCTCTAACCACTGAATGGCACTAGCCAGGGTGGGCATAAATATTTTGTAAAGGAAGTACAATTCCTTGTTTTTCTCCTTCATTTGGTGAAGATTATATCCAGACACATTTAGCCATAATTTGGAAATCATGTATGTTCCAGGTGATTAGTCATTAAACAAACCCTTTCACCCAATTCAAGCATAGTTGATTACAGTTGGCTCTTTGCTCTGTGGTTAAGTGACAAGTCTTCATCAGAGGTGTAAGAAAAAATGACCTGCAATATCCAGATTTAACCTAAAGTTTTAGAACCCTACATGGGTAAGGTTTAGTCAATGAATTTACTGACTAAACCAAAATAAATAAACTATATTAAACAACAAAGATTTATTTTATGTTTCCTTTTATTAACACTTTATACTTTTTAATGAAAATTAATAAAGTGAAGAAAGTACGAAAAAGTATCCTTCCACTCATTGTTTAAGCTTTAACTCTAGGATTGTGTTGTGTATATAACTTTTCTTTCTTTTCCCCTCCACATTAAACTATAAATATTGTCTTTATGAAAATTTTTGTGATACTATAATGTATTTTATAATTTTACTTAATGTTGTATATTTATTTTTTGTTACCACATACAATGCGGCATTGAATATTTTTATATATCAATATTTTTGAGGTATTTCATAGGACAAAAATGTCAGAAAATATTAGCTCATTTTCAAAATAATAACTGCTATATAGTTACCAAATCCATATATCTTATTATGAATATAAAGACATTCTCATGAGCTTAATTTGACAGTGGCAACTGAAGATGGAACTTCTCATCAATGGATATTACTTTCCCATATATTATGGGTTCAGTTTTGTCACCAAAACAGATATGTTAAATTCCTATACCCTAGAACCTCAGATTGTGATGTTATTTAGAACTAGGGTTGTTGCCCAGAGGTGTGGTTCAGTGGTTAAGCACCAACCCATGAACCAGGAGGCCGCGGTTCCATTACCAGTCAGAGCACATGCCTGGGTTGTGGGGTGTTGGCTAGATTCTCAGTGGGAGGCATGCAGGAGGCAGTGGATCGATGGTTTTTCTCTCATCATTGATGTTTCTCTCTCTCTCTCCCTCTCCCTTCCTTTCTGAAATCGAAAAAAGTCTATTAAAAGGAAAAGAAAAGAAATAGGGTTGTTGAAGATATAAATAACTAAGATAAGGTCATACTGGATAGGGTGGCTGCTTAAACCAATCTGACTGATGTCCTTATAAACAGAGAGGAAGAGATGAGAACAGATGAGGGGAGAATGCCTTGTAACCACCAGGGCATAGATCAAAATTCTGAACACAGGAGCCAAGGACTGCTGAGAACTGCAGGCAAAGTACCAGGACCTTTAAGGAGGCCAGGGAGAGTCTCCCATACCGGTTTCAGAGAGAGTGTAGCCCTGTTAACATCTTAATTTTGTACTTACAGACTTAGAAACTGCGAGACAATACATTTTTTCTGTTTTAAGACACAATTTATGCTAATTTGCTATGATAACTCTAGGAAACTATGCCATGCAAGCCACACACTTGCACCGTCATACTCCCACACATACCTACCCACCACACCACACACATACAGTCCCTACCCGACCTTCTAATTTATTGTTAGTACTCCCTATGCATTTTTCTTTCCATAGATACTTTTTCTGTCTGGATGACTAAGCCAAGTAAATCCTTCCTATTCATTGAGCTCACTTGCCTCTGGCCTCCAAAGGCACTGCTCAGGCAGAAGTTCAGCTTGCTTCTAAACCTCCAGTTGTTTTTTTCCTGGTTTGTTTATTTCAAAGGCATCAAGTCTCTGTATTTTCTGATCCTCTATAAAAGATCTCAATATCTTCCTTTTATTGGTTTCTTCATTTAAACTCTTTATACTTGATAACCTCTCACCTCTGGATCTTCTCTCATTTCCCAAAAGTCTATTCTAACTTTATTGAAACATTCTTTGAATCAACATTCTAAAAATACATCCCAATTAAATTTTGATTATTTTGGCCTCCTTCTAACAAAAAATAATTTACATAAAGATAGAAAAAATATGAGAAGTGATAGTATTTTATTTATAGAACTATTTTTTATATATTAACTAAAAATATTTTACAACTATGAGGAATCAATACTGAGTTTATTCAATGAGCTATGGTGTAGATCAACTTGTTATTTATATTTGAAACCATTTTTTTTTCAACTGAGATGTTTAAAAATGAAATGTAATAATAACAAACTGCCACATTATTTAGTTTAGCTGATTTATAGCAATGTTTAGAAAACTGAGAAAGTTGATTAAAATAATTTGTTGTTGTATTTGTTACCCAGACCTATAAATTTTGAAGTTGTTTAATAATTCCTCTCACTCAAAGTTAAAATAAACCTTTAGTTTTCTCTTATTCAAGGCTGGTTGATACAAGGTAGAGGGAGAAGGCATCCCTTCGTAAATTTTATCAAACTGCAAGGCTTCACAATCTAAGTAAAAACAGCACCGTTCCAGGGAAATGCCTTATCAAAACAAGCCTCCTAGACCCTTGCCCAATATTGTCATTTCTGCATTCCTTGAATGTTAAAAACTCTGAAGTCCCTGCTATTTTTATTCACAGTTTTCTCAAAGGTAAGGCATTCATTTGGAAACATCTAGAAAGAAATGTGATATATTCACTTTTAAAAGCCCCGCTCACCCACCCCCTCCCACCCCAGCAAACAACTCAACTAATTTCCCAGCAAACAACTCAACTAATTTAGTCTTTCACTAACGTTAGAAGAGAAGATGCAGGCCTCTCTCCTTCCAAGAGATTCCACACAATAAAGCTTCTCTCTCTTTGAAGCGGAATGCAGCTAAAGTTTTCCTAATTTCAGGGCCACTCTCCAGTAATGAATCTCATTGCATGTGCAGGTACAATCTGTCCCCTCCATGTTACGCTGCCCAGATTGGGGTTAGAGGAAATGAAGTAAGCTGCTGCACTAGCAGCTGATTTGGCAATGAGTAATGGAATGTTTTTGTCTGACTCAGAGGCAGGGACTTTACACACAGAGAGGCAAGCACATGTATGTGCGTGCGTGTGTGTGTGTGTGTGTGTGTGTATATACCACATAAATATATAGTATATGTTTATATATACAGTATAAAGATAAAGGTATATACACACACAACAGCAGGCTCACTTGTTAGCTCATGACTAGGATAAAAACTCAGACCTTTCTATTTGAACAGGTCTGATACATATCTATAATACTGATGGGGGTTTAAATTTGCTTTAGGCAAGATATACAATAGGAAGTGTACATTCAATCATACTGTTTTATAATGTGGAGTTTCCTGATTTTGAAAAATATTTCCTGGTTATATCAGAGACTGTCCTGGTTCTTAGAAATTACACATGGAAGCATTAAAGAGTCAAGTGGCATGATGTCTGGAATTTACCTCAAGTTGTGCAAATAAAATCATGTCAAAAACATTTATAAAGTAAATGTAAGAAATGTTCACATTGCTCAAACTGGATCAAGGGTATAGGGTGCTCCATAAAAGACCACCAGAAAAGCCTAGTTGTTGGGTATAGCTAGATATATTAGACTTTCTACCGTAAGGGAGATTCTCACTGTGACCAAGTCTCAGTAATGCCTCACCATGGGTGAGTAAGGAGGATAATAAGACATGCCCTGCAAGATGGGAACTGATTAGGATTCGGGACAATTGATAATGAAATGCCTTAGGATTGGTGAGCACAGCAGAAAGGACTTCTTGATGGGCAAGCTATCAGTCTTGACAAGTAATCTGTTCCCCTGGTTCAGTCTTATCTCTCTGGAGTGGATATTTCTTAGGGAAGGAACTAAGACATTTAAGCTTGATCTCAGTATTAACACTGGGACAGGGAATTATGTTGGCTTCAGTTCTCATCTTGTAACATTTTTATATTTAAATTATAGCAGACTAAAAATTTGTAAAATATGCATGAGATTCTCAGCTGTCTACGTAGTCATAGGGGTAAATTATTAGGTAATTGCAAAAGCTGTCTAAAATTAGAGACTAAATAATTAATAGATGAGCATAATTAAAAATAAAGGCCTCTATAGTTTAGTTATCATAATTTCATAGCCATCCAATACCAGAACAGAATCATATCTTAGCCTCGTTTTCTTGTGGTTAAGTCAGGTTACTGAGCAAAACAGTCAACAATCCCTGTGACTCTATAAGTAGTTCCTTTGGTTTTGTGCAGACGTTAGGAATCAAGTATGAGTTCGCAAAAACATAAGTTGCAGAAATACGTGTAATTTCCTGTGAAAATGAATTATAAATAAGCAATGTAGAAGGCTCATCAAAGCCTTGTTTCCAACAAATGGCTGTTACTAATTATGCCATAGTTGTTTGACCTAAATGCTTATATTCACTGTTGAACAACACACTGCTGGGAGAAACTTGCCAAGAATATTCACATCCAAAAATCCCCACTTTGTGGTGTTTTGAGTTTTCATTCTTCATAGTAAATGTAAATTTTTAAATTTGCGGTGTGAAAATGTTAAAAGGTAGCAAAATGCATAGGGAGAATCAAGGAACTCAATGTTATCATTTTAAGTTTTAAAGTTTCTTGGTATTTTCCTGTCATGTTCCTGCAAATGGATGTTTCATGCTGAGAGCACAGTGATCTCAGATAATGAAAGATCAACATTCTATTTTCAAGAATCCTCAATATACCACTGCCCAATTTATATTTTTATACATTTATATGTGTTTATATATGAATATTGGCACACATGTTACTATATACTGAATATATTATAAAAATATAATACCTATAAGTATATGCTCAATGTATCAATGTCTTTAAAAGTAAGAGGAAAGCAAAAAATTATTTCTAAACCATTATAAAGGTTTATATATGTGCATATACATATATATACATATATATATGATACATCTCTCTATATATGCACACATACTCAACCATATATTTATTTGAGAGGCAAATTTGTGAGCCTTATTTTTATGTCACCTTCTGCTCTTTAACATGTTCACTTCCTCAGAAGCCCAAGTAAAAATCCTCAGTTACTTACATATCATCTAATGTCACAGAGGGAATAAGCAAAAATGTTGTAGAGCCCAGCTGGTGTGGCTCAGTGGTTGAGCCTCAACCTATGAACCAGGAGGTCAAGGTTTATTTCCTAGTCAGGGCACATGTCCAGGTTGCGGGTTCGATCCCAGGCAGGGGGCACGCAGAATGCAGCCAATCAATGATCCTCTCTCATCATCGATGTTTCAATTTATCTCTCCCTTCCTCTTTAAATTATAAAAATATATCTAAAAATATTTTTTTAAGTGTTGCATAAGAGACACAATCAAGCTTCCTCTATGGGTAGGCATGGATTGTGAAGCCTCATTTGCATTTTTCAAAATCACATTTACACATTTTTCCTGGGGCATAAATCTGTGGTGACATGTTGGTATTTAATTTCTTAAAGTATGATCACAGAAATGGATCTATGAATAATTGACTGAGGTAAATAAGCTGGCCCAAATATATGAATGCAATTTAATATATCCATAATTAGTATCGCTGTACTTATAAATTTCTAGCGTTGTGAAATTTTTATGTAATTTTATATGATAACTAGCATTAAAGATTGTCCCTAAGTTTGCTCAATAGTCTTGATTGTTGGTATTGATTTTATACATACAATTATTTTTAAAAATAAGGTAGCATAAATTATATTTAAACTAATCCACTTCTGACTAGAATGGGAATCCAGGTTCTACATCCACTGTGTGAATTTAGATATATTATTTAATCTCAGGAGGTTCTTTTTATTTGCCTTTAAAGTGAGATTGAATGTGAGTAGCATAGTGGAAATGCAGGTAAGAGGAATGCTCTGGAGACACCTGATTTGGAATCCATGTTCTGCCATGCATGACTGTGTGACCTTTGCAATTATTATTACCCCTGTGCCTCAGTCTCCTCATCTGGAAAAGGATTGTTATGAGTATTTTAACCCTCTTCATAGGGTTGTTATGAGTATTTTATGAGTTAATTCATATGAAACATTTAAAATAGTGGCACTTCTATAATAAACACTAGCAGCGAATTAACTAGTACGTTTTAAAGACAGTAATGCTACACAACAGAGAGAGATACACTGTCATCTATTGTTTACAGGAATCAAATTTCAAAATGTATGCCATCTGTAAATTAACTACTTTATTCCTAGAAATTTATTCCACAAGAACTATTCACATAAGCATGCTCAGCTAAATGCCTAAAGCTGCATTACTTATAATATTGAAATACTAAAAAATAGCTAAATTTTTACTGTAGAAATGGTGGCAATTATGTGGTTATTATTTAAAAATAAAACAAAATAAAACAAAATATAAATATTGATAAACATTTAACCAGACTCATCAAGAAAAAAGAGAGATAACCCAAATAAATAGAATTATAAATGAAAGAGGAGAAATAAATGACATCACAGCAATAAAAAGGATTACAATAAAATACTATAAACAGTTATATGCTAACAAGTGGACAATCTAGAAGAAATGGATAAGTTCCTGGAAACATGCAGTCTCCCAGGACTGAATCAAGAAGAAATAGAATATCTGAAAAGACCTATTAAAACTAATGAAGTTGAATCAGTAATCGTTTACCTGGACCAGATGGCCTCACAGGTGAATTTTACCAAATATTCAAAGAAGAATTAACACCTATTCTTCTTAAACTATTCAAAAAATATTCATGAAGCAGGAAGGCTCGCTCCCAAGCTCATTTTAGAAGGCTAATTTTGCCCTGATTCCACAACCTGACAAAGGCATTACAAAAAAAGAAAATTATAGGCCAATATCTCTGATGAACTAGGTACAAATGTCCTCAACACAATAATAGAAAACTGAATTCAGAAATACATTGAAGAGGTCATACACGAGAATTCCTCTGGAGCTCTGCTAGGAAGACTGCAACTCTGGTCCTGGCTGGCTGCTGCAGATAAAGCCCTGGCCATAGCCAGTTGTCCCAGGAGGGGGCCCAGGAAGTCATCAGGGTGGAGCTAGCCTAGCTCACCAGGCTAATGCCACGTGGGGGTAGTGCTTAACCCAGGAAAGATGGGGCCCATGGCCCGTGTGCCAAGGACTTAATACCATGGCAATGGAGGCTGTCTCTGTAGCCCTCGCTCCAAAGCCACACAGCAGTCTTTCTCTGTATGACTTCGGTGCCTCTATGCCAGAGCGTAGGGTGAGTGTCTGTGAGCCAGAGTTCGTGTGTTGTCCCTTTAAGGGGATGCCTGGGTTTCTAGCAGCCTTCTGTCTCACCTGGGTGGACAGACTCGGGCTGATTTTTCACAGCCAGATGTTATGTGGGTTCCTCTTCCCAGCCCTGGTGCTCGGGGAGGGGGAGCCTGGCAGCTTGGTGCGGAGATGCCTCATTCCTCGGGGAGGGAACTCTGCAGCGGAGCCATCCCTCTGGATTCTCAGACCACATGGGGTGGGGGTGGGGGGGCGGGCAGCCCATTTCACGCCCCTGTCCCTCCTCCCATCGCGACCTGCTTTCTCTGTACATGCTTGGGTTATATGGCTTCTGTTCACCTAGCCTTCAGTTGGTCATTCAGGATGATTTTTAAAATGATAATCCTGGCAATAATATGTGTGAATACATAAGTCCTAGAAAACCTTAAACTTTTATAAAGTAAAGGGGAAACAAAAATAGTGACAGAGAAATATTTTTATTAGGACTACATATATTATAAAATGAAATTAAAGAGTAAGAGCATGATAAAATATTATCTTAATATATATATACCCATTAAATATGATGTCAAAATGAAAGAATAAAGAAAGTAAAAGATTTAAAATGACATACCTTGCAAATAATAACCATCAATAAGCTGGATTAGCTATTCTGAAAATAGCCCACAAATAGATTTTAAACTAAATAAATGTTGAAGGTTTAAAAAGGAAAATTTTATAATGATAAAAGTCAGCTAATGAGACAGATTTAGCAATTATCCTATATAAGAAAAGCCTAATATGCAAATTGTTCCCTCGGGCGGTTGTTCGACCAGGAGTTCAACCTGGAGACCGGGAGTTTGACCGTCCGCTATGACATGCGCTGATTATCAGGGGGTGGCGCGGAACATGGCAGGCGTCACTGATGTGGTGCTGGCAGGGGGCAGCAGTGAAGGCCCTGGAGAGAGCAGGACTGCAATGGGATGGTGGAGCAGGTGAACAGGCAGTGCCAGGCCAAGGTGGGTGAGAGTGGGGGCCCAGGTGCTGCCCCAGGGCCCAGAGGTCAGCTGGGACCTGCCCTTCCATGCCAGACACTCGCACTTTGATCGCCAGCCAGGCCTATGGACCACACCTGTGCACGGATGGATTTTGTGCACCGGGCCTTTAGTAAATATGTATAAAACTAACAACAATGTCCCAAAATACATAAAACAAGATTGTTAGAATTAAAGAAAAAGTTAGATACTAAAGCACTGAGTTGAAACTTCACTCTCCTATTGTTAATTCTGCCTAACAATTAGACAGATCAATGAGGAGACAGAACAGTTGCACAACACTGCAAGTCAACTAGACCTGCTAGACATCTGTAGAATACTCCATCTAACAACCACAGAACGTACATTCTTCTCAAGTGTGCAGAAGCCTCAGTAAATGTATAAGGAGTAAAATCATCTAACACATGTTCTTTGACCACAATGAAATAAAATTATACTTGCAAAATTAACTGCCACATGAGGGTGCAGGGCCAGCCCCTTGCATGCCTCTGTCCCTCCTCCCAAACTTGACCTGGTTTCAAGAAAATAGGAAAATTCACAAACATAAAAATTTAAAAACATGTCATCAAGAAAGTGAAAAGATAAGCAATAGAATGGAAGAAGTTATTTGTCAATCATATATCTGATAAGGAGCTTGTATCCAGAATACATAAATAATGTTTTTATCAAAATAATAAAAAATAACCCCATTGAAACATGAGCAAATGATCTGACTAGACCTTTCTCCAAGAATGATATACCTAAAAAGCAATAACTACACGAGAAGATGCTTAATATCATTAGTCATCAGGAAAATTTAAATCAAAATCACAGTGCTATACCACCCGAAAACCCACTAGGAATTGAAAAATATAAATGTTAGGTAAGTGTTGAGGACAATGGGGGACGAGAAGAGATAAACTAAAGAACTTGTATACTTACATAGCCCATGGATACAGGCAATAGGTTACTGAAGATCTGGGGGTGGGGAGGTGCTGGGAGAACAAGGGGTAGGGGAATGGGGAGATATCTGTCATATTATCAACAATAAAAAAATCAGTGTCAATCTAAGTGGAATTCTGATTCAAATACAGTTATATAATATTTTGGAAGCAATTGGAATAATTTGAATATGTATCAAATATTAAAATTGTTATTAATAAATATCTAAACATAAATAAATAAATAAATAAATAAATAAATAAATTCACACACACTGCTCTTGGGAATGTAAATTGTGCAGGTGCTTTGGAAAACAGCTTAGTAATTCCTGAAACTATTAAACAAATTACCATATGATTCAGTAATTCCACCCCTAAGTATATATCCAAGGGAAATAAAAACATATGCATACACAAAAACATGTACATTAATATTTACAGCAGCATTATTCATAGTAGCCAAAGGTAGAACCCAAATGTCTTCAATAGATGAACAGATAAACAGAATGTGGTAGAATATTATTCTACCATAAAAAGGAATAAAGTGTTGATATATGCTGCAACATGGATAAACCCTGAAACATTACACTTACTGAAAGAAGGCAGACACGAACAACTTCATTTTATATCATTCCATTCATATAAGAGTCCATAACAAGGGAATCTATACAGAGAGAAAGTCAATTAGTGCTTGCTTAGGGTTGGGATTAGAAAAAGGAGAAGGAGTGATAAGAGAACTACAGGGTACTATTAATTTTTTTGAGGTAATGAGAATGACTGCTGTGATGGTTGCACATATCAATAAATTTACCAAAAACCACTCACTGAGTTATAGACTTTATTTTTTTTCATTTAAATTTGTTATTGTTGAAAGTATTACATATGTCTCCATTTTCCCTCATTGACCTCTCTCAGCCCGCTCCCACCCCTCAGCACAGGCCCTCACCCCACTACTGGTGCCCATTGGTTATGCTTATATGCATGCATACAAGCACCTTTGATTGATCTCTTACAATCCCCTTCCCCTGCCTTCCCTCTGAGGTTTGTCAGTCTGTTTGATGCTTTTATGTCTATGGATCTATGTTTTTATTAATTTTTAGAGAGAGGAAGGGAGAGGGAGAGAGAGAAACATTGATCAGCTGCCTCCTGCACAATCCCCTAATAGGGATCCAGCCAGCAACCTGGGCATGTGCCCTGACCAGAATCAAACCAGCAACCCCTCAGTGCATGGGATGAGGCTCAACCAACTGAGCTACACTGGACTTTAAATATGTGAATTCCATGGTATGTGAATCACCTCTCAATATAGCCATTAAAAAATAAAATAAAACTTTATTCCTAATATAGACTATTTTGCTCTTCTGAATTCAGAGCTTCCCACAAAAGCCACTTACTCCACTTCAACAAAAATATGTGCAAGACAGGAAAAGAAAGAAAGCCCCATGCTTATAAGATACTTTGCCTAACAACAGGTAAATGTATCTTTACCACCATGTATTTGGACAGGAATATAAATATTTTCAGCGTAAATCAAAAGAAATGAGAGCATTAAATTAAAAATGTTAGGAAGGAAACTAAAATTTCCAATGCTTTGTAAAAACTCAATGTAGAGTTTTTACAATGAGTTTTTATAATCTACAATCTTTCCAAAACTATGATATAAACTTTTTCTGTTTCCTCTAAATACCATGTATTTCTACACCAGCTTACGGAAAAGATCTAGAATGAAAAAGTCAAAAGGGAGTGTTAGAGGATAAAGGAGGTATTCTTAGTAAATACATCTTACAGAGTTCTTTGAATCCTAATAAAAACAACAGTAGAGTAACAAAACGAAAAAGACAATTTCGAGATAAGGAGGGAAATTTGAATAAGGATTAAGTAATATTGAGGAATATTAGTTACTTTCTTAGGTGTTACGGAGATGTTATATAAAACGTGTGTGTGTGTGTGTGGCTATAATAAGCATATATGTATGTATACATGAAATTGAGTAGGTACATACACAAATTGTGGTAGAGAATAGATGAAACAGGATTGGTAAGTATTAATAATATTTGAAGCTGTCATGAGTACAAGATAGTTAATTCTGCTCTTGACTATGTTTAAAGTTTTCCATAATGAAATATTATTAAACTAGAGGCCCGGTGCACAAAAATTTGTGCACTCGGGGGGGAAGGGGGTCCCTCAGCCCGGCCTGTGCCCTCTCGCAGTCTGGGACCCCTCGGGAGATAACGACCTGCTGGCTTAGGCCTGCTCCCGGGTGGCAGAGGGCAGGCCCAATCCCTAGGTGCAGCCCCTGGTTGGGCACAGAGCAGTGCCGATTGGGGAGTTGGGGCGCCGCCCCGTCATGCACAGAGCAGGGCAGATTGGGAGGTTGCGATGCCACCCTCAGTCATGCTCACGGTAGGGCCGATTGGGGGGTTGGGACACCGCCCCCTGTCACACTCAAGGCAGGGTCGATGGGGAGGTTGTGGCGTCACCCCCTGTCACGCACAGAGCAGGGCCCATCAGGGGGTTGGGGCGCCGCCACTCTCACACTCAGGGCAGGGCCGATGGGGAGGTTATGGCTCTACCCCGTCACACACAGAGCAGGGCCCGTTGGGGTGGGGGGTTGGGGAGCTCCCCCCTATCAGGCACAGAGCAGGGCTGCTCAGGGTGTTGGAACCCTGCCCCCTGTCACACACAGAGCCTCAGGGCGATCAGGGGGTTTGGCCCCTGTCACACTGATCCCGGTGCCGGGAGGCATATTACCCTTTTACTATATAGGGTAGAGGCCTGGTGCATGGGTGGGGCCGGCTGGTTTGCCCTGAAGGGTGTCCTGGATCAGGGTGGGGGTCCCTACTGGGGTGCCTGGCCAGTCTGGGTGAGGGGCTGAGGGCTGTTTTCAGGCTGGGAGTGACTGAAGTTCCCAACCGCTCCTTTTTTTCTTTTCTTTTTTTTTTATTCTGGGCCAGCTTTACCTTGAGGCTTGGCTCCAGCTCTTAGGCCTCCGGCTGAAAGTAGGTTTCTGGCCTTTGCTTACAATGTTGCGAATCTGCTGGCTGAAATCAGGCGGTATTTGTTACAATGTTTCTTAAACTGCCCGCTCCGAGGCCTGCAGCCGCAGGCGGGGAACGTTGGTTTCCTCCGTCACTGAGGCAAGCAAGCCTCATGTTAGTTTCAAGCTGCCTGGCTGCCGGCTGCCATCTTGGCTGACAGTTAATTTGCATATCTCGCTGATTATCCAATGAAAAGGGTAGCGGTCGTACGCCAATTACCATGTTTCTCTTTTATTTGTGTAGATGAATGTGTCATTTCTTCTAATGTCTGTTTCAAATATTTTTTACAGAGCTTTTCTATGTTAAATAGTATCTGTTAAGTTCAATTATGGGTCAAGGGTGGGGAATGGCCCTCATAAAATTCAGAAAATTATTTCTCTTTTTCTGTAATTATTTTGAAAAGTACATTAATCATATATATAAATTTAAAAAATAAAATAGCAATCACTTTACTTACAGCCATTACTCATTTATGGAATAAGGATAAGAGTTGGTCAGCTCTGGGTAAAAGATGAAGGTGTTTTGCCATTAATGAATCAGTCTTTGCATATTTGTAATACTGTACTTTTTGTTGTTGTTGCTTACCATTTATGTTAATCCTCATCCGCGGATATTTTTTCCATTGATTTTTTCAGAGAGAGTGGAAGGAAGGGAGGGGGAGAAAATGAGAGAGAGAGAGAGAGAGAGAGAGAGAGATCTCCATGTGAGAGACATATTGATTGGTTGCCTTCCACAAACACCCCCATCAGGGTCACCAGGGTCACCAGGGCTGGAGATGGAACTGGTGACCCTTTGGTACATGGGCTGACACTCTAACCACTGAGAAACACCAGTGAGGGCTGTAATACTGTATTTCTTAGTTGTACTTGTAGCTTTGCAAAAACCTTTGAAATGCCAAGAATCTGACTGACACCATTCAACATACATATTATTACCTCTCTCCTATCCTAATTTTTATTATTCCCTATTTATTTTTATTATTCCCTTTGTATGAACGGTGGATAAAGTGCAATTCCAGATAATCCATGCTACCTTATATCCCTAACAGTACTGTGAAGCATTTTTTCAGCCTAGCGTGTGCTAGTCAAAGCTTTCCAAGTGGTAAGACACTGCAGGAAATCTGTGAGTTTTCATATCCTGCACTGCCAACTTGAATAACAATTATGATCATTTGAAATGTATTATATTTGGTTGCCCATTCCCCAAAACATCTTTCAAATCTTAAAACCAAGTTGTGCCCTGAAAGCAAAGAGACCTTATAAAGATACCCAGAGAATTTATGTCTGTGATTAAATTCAAAGTGAAATAAAGTTCTATCAATAAATTTAAATCAATAAATTGCTTTTTTATGTCTCTATGCCTCTTTATAAAGAGGGTCTTCCCCAAGAATTGCTAAGAAATGGGATAAATCAGGTGATACATTGTAGTTAAGAGCACATGAATTTGAAATGTTTCAATTCTCACTTTCTACTTTAGGAGCCAAATTGCCTTGGAAAATAATTTAATTGCATAAGTCTGACTTATCCTATCTGCCTGGTAAGAACGGACCTTATAATACTTCTAATGATAGGTTTTAAATAATAACCTCCTTCGTTTCCTCGACACAACTATTTGCATTTGCCAATGTACAGGGGCCTTTTTTTTTTTTGCTAAAAAAAATAGTTAAAACATATTTGATTGGAAGAGAAAATGATTTGTATTAGTTAAGATAATACCAGCTAATTACAAAACAATGGCAAATATATGCAACGGTTAAAATATGCAGATGCTTATTCTTCACTTTGTTAAAGTCCGAAAAGGTGTTCCATACCTAAGGAAGCTACTATCTAAGAGGTCATTCAGGGACCCAGCCTGCTTTCATCTAATGATTGTACAGCTACTGGTTCTTGTCCTTGCCTTACGTGTCAGGATACAATTGGAAGGTGAGAGAAGAAATTGTGCAGAGATTTGCATTTGATTTAACTGCCTCGGCCAAGAAGTGATGCAGGTCACTGTTGTTCACATACTACCTGTGAAAACTTGTATGGGCCTCCCACTTGGAAGCCAAGGGAATTGGGTAACCAGGCTGTCGTGAGCTAGACAGCTGCTTCTGAGTAACAAGTCTCCAGTATAACAAGTAATCACAAATCTTTGATGGTCAGCCAGCTTCATGAACATTCGAGGAAGACATGCTGTGTGTTGATTTATTGCATTGATTGGGTGACATTGGTCAACATGAACATATAGGTTTCAGGTGCGGCTTTCTATGTTACAAAATCTGTATATTGCACCATGTGCCCACCACCCAAAGTCAGGTCTTCTCTTGTCACTTTATATTAGGACCCCCTTCTCCCAGATTATATGTTTAATGTATGAAATCATAAATGCATTTTGCTTTAAAATGAAATAGACTTTTATAAATTGAAAGAATGCAGAGGACATCTTAACATTGATTGCAGGAACACAACATAGTACAGTATAACACATGCTGAGCCAAGGCTTAGGAAGCCCTAGCCATTCATCCAAAGGCATTGCAATGACATTCCTAGCTAAGTGGGAAAAGAATTCAGTGGTTTGGGAGAGAGTGCTATTCTATTCTGGAGCATTATTAAAAGGGTCATTAATTAGTCGAGGGAAGCAATGGATTTTGAAAGAACACAGAAAACTGGTAAATTAGAGGTGGTGATTAATGCTTGGTAGAGGAAAAAATGTTTTAACTGTATCCTCTATCTTTAGCCTAATTTTTCACAATATTAAACATATGTTGCAAGGTTAAAATTTACAATTTAGTGAGATGAGATGCATGTCAAATGAACTGATGAACAAAAATAGATACACAGACAAAGAAGCATCAAACAGACTGTCAAACTTCAGTGGAAAGGCAGGGGAGGGTGGGGAGTTAAGAGATCAACCAAATGACTTGTATGCATGCATTTAAGCATAACCAATGGACACAGACACTGGGGGGGGGGGTGATGGCATGCGCCTGGGAGGTGGGGGAGGTCGGGGGGAGGTCAATAGGGGAAAAAGGAGACATATGTTCTACTATTTGTAATACTTTATACAATAAAAAAATCAATTAATTAATTAAAAAATGTTACAATACTATCTCTGCCTACTTTCATATATTTCAGTAGAAGAATTACTTGTTTTTTAATATCACTTGCAAATTCTTTAAAAAAAATCTTGTGGTACATATGCATTGCCAATTATATGCTAGAAAAAAATAATACCTATTGTACTAGATCACACTGAAATTTTGATTTATAGTTCATACATTTTGAAGTGCATACTTACCAAGAAAGACATTAAAAAGACAACAACAAATTTGGATAGAGCTCATACCTAAAATCATTTGGCCACATATTTATTTCAAAAAGGAAATTTTACATTGATGTTTATATTGATTTTTGATACCAAGTGAAATGTCAGTTTTAATTCTTACCATTTTAAGATAGATCACTTATATTTCATCTTTCTTTCTAAAACATAAATACATGCAATGATAAATGCATCAAAATATGAACTCAAGAAATCAAATCAGTGTTACGGTAGCCAATTACAGGTTGAGTATTGAATAAACTCCTACACACTATGAAATACTGAATGTCACTTCCATGCAACATAGAATGTAAACAATGAAAATTTAATTTTGCTTCTAAGGACCTATCTTTCCACTGTCCATATGAAAATACCTATCTGTTTCTTAGCTACCCTCCCAGCAACATCTCACATGTATATAAATGTATGTTCATGTGTAGGAGCTTAATTTTTACTACTGTTATGCATCCTACCGTTCTGCTCTGTCATTGAGTTAATTCCATATCTGATTTAATACATTGTGAGATTTTGAGGCTTAATTTTCATTCAGTTAAAATAATTTCCTTTTTATTTCTTCTTTGATCCATAAAGATGAAGTGTTTTCTTTAATTTCCAAATATTTGGATATTGTCTTCTAGAAGCTTTCTGGTATTGATTCTGATCTAATTCCATTATGTTCTGAGGATATATGTGGTATTACTTGAAACTATTTAAATTTATTGAGTCATATTATAAGACCCAGAATATGGTGTTTAAATGTTCTGTATGAACCTGAGAAGAATATGTGTTTTGCTATCATTAGGAACAGTGGCCTATAAATGTCAATCAAGTCAAGCTGGTTGATGCATTGTTCAAGACATCTATACCATGCTAAATCTGTCTACCTGTTATATAAATTATTGAAACAAAAGTAGAAAGATTAAAATCTCCAAATGTAATTGGAGAATGTTTATTTCTCCTTGAAATCCTACAAATGTTGCTTTATGTATTTTGTAGCACTATTTGTAGGTACATTAATATAAACATATAAATATTAATAGAGTTATTCACATTTATTTTTACTAGTATTAACATGGTATATATTTTATTATCCTTTCATTTTTAAAAAATATTTTTATTGATTTCAGAGAGGAAGGGAGAAGGAGAAAGAGATAGAAACATCAATGATTATAGAGAATCATTGATCGGCTGCTTCCTACACCCCCCCTAATGGGGATCAAGCCCACAACCTGGGCATGTGCCCTTGACTGGAATCAAACCCAGGACCCTTCAGTCCATAGGCTGATGTTCTATCCACTAAGCCAAACTGGCCAGGGCTATCCTTTCATTTTTAACCATTGGGTCTTTATATTTAAAATGTGTTACTTGTGGCAGTATAGAGTTGGGTCTTGCTCTTTTATCCATTCAAAATCTGTCTTTATATCGCATTGTCTAAACAATATACATTTAAAGGAATAATTAATATTGTCAGGCTTACATCTATCATTTAAAAAAGGGTTTTTGTTCTGTTTTTTTTCTTCTGAACATTTTAAATATGTTATCCCACTGCCTTCTGGCATTAATTTTTTAAAGTTTTCTGCTGAGAAGTTAGTTGTTAATCTTGCTAATTTTTTTCTGCCAGTTCAAACCCACTGTTGAGACTCTCTTATAATTTCAGTTTACTTTTCAACTTCACAATTTCCATTTGAATATTTTTAATAACTTCTATGTCTACTTATATTCTCTATTTGATCATATCTGCATTTACTTTTTAATCATGCTTTTCCTTTGTTCCATGAACTTATTTATAATGGTTACTTTGAAATCGTGTTTTGTTAAATCTGATGTCTTGTCTCTCAGATAGTTTCTCTCTCCCTTTTCCTTCTATTTTCTGGGTCTTATTTTCCTGCTTTTTTGCCTGGGCAATAATTTTGTTATTGGAATATGTATATTTTAGATAATGTGTTATGGTCCCTCTTTGTGTGATCCCCCATCCCTGGAGCTTGTTACTGATTTTCTCTGTTGTTTGTTTCATGCATGGTTGGATTACGTTAGTGAGGTCTATTTTCCATCCCTGATAGAGTTACGCCTCTGATGGCGCTCTTCTGGGAGGGACAGCTTTGGATGTGTCACAGTTACCCTGGCAACACTGAGATACCAATAGGGCTCTCTTCCATTGTTTCTCTGATCATACCCCATATCCCACTGTTAACACCCACTACCAAACTGTTCTATTGTTTTCAACAATGCCCTAGGTCATAAATTTCTCTAAAATAAATCAATCAAACTGTGGCTCCTGTGCAGGGACAGACTCTGAAGAGAGTGGTTGATGTCTGTTCTGACCCAGGGAGGTTTACTCCCAATCGTCTTATTCCTTAGTTCTCTCCTGTCTTCTGTAGATCATGGAACCACCATCTCATGAGTTAGGCAAGGTCTATGATTGGAACCTCAGTGTTCACAGTGTGTCATGTCCAGGGTAGAGCCAGTTTTCTAAGAGTGGGTTACATTGGACGAAGCCCCCCCCCGCCCCCCGCTTTCAATTGCACTTTTCAGGAACTTAGCCTCAGCAATAGGACAGTGGAGGCATGATGAGAATTGTTGAAGTCCTGCTTCCCCAAGGAAGACAGCCCTCAGGCTAGGACCTGAGGGGAGAGAGCTGGTGTACTCTTTGCTACAGCAATCGGGAATGGAGTCCCCACCTCAAGGAGTAAGAGTGTGAGAAGGGAGCAGTATGGGTTAAATACCATAGACTTTTCATAGATTGTTTTGCACAGATATTTCTTCATTTGCTGTTTACTCTTTAGACCATTTGCAGAGGTTGTGAATTGGGGGATTTGAGGAAATTTTTTTTCTCATTATTTTCACCAATTTCACTGGGTAACTAGTTGGCAGAACTCCCCATATGGTCATGCCTACAGTACAACTCTGATAATGATCAGTCCCTAACAGTAGTCAGCGTAACTCAATATTTATGCTGTGCTGTGTTTTAGTTACCAAACAGAAATACAACAATTAAAAATAACAATAGAATTACTAGATATAGTTATGATACATTTGCATATTTTTCTATTCTGAAATTATTACATTGTAGATGTATACTCAAAATGTTGTTCTTTAAACAATTGGAAGTAATTATCTTTTTGTGAGGTTGGGCCTTCAACTAGATATGCAGTTAAGTCTGTTATTCCATTTTATAATTGATTGTTTTTTGTTGTTTAGGTTGTTTTTGTTTTGTTTTAGTTTTTAGAAATGGCTATTTTAATATTCTTTATAATTTAATTTGTGTCTTTTAATGACGTAAATATTTACAAAAATCAGAAAATTTAAACTATATAAAATACCCATACACATTATTTTCATCCCTCCTCCCTTTTTCTTAATCCCTCTTTATTTTTATTATAAGCATGCAAATATATTTATATGTTTTCCTCCTTTATATCACATAAGAAAACAGCATAATTAGTCCTTTGATCCACTTTGAATTTTTTTTTTTTAATATGGGGACAAACTGTAACCTAGTTTCATTCTTTTGCATGTGGCTTTCCATTTTCCCGGCACTACTTATTGAACAGGCTTTCTTTTCTCCATTGTGTGTTTTTCTGTTCCATTGACCTGAGTCTGTTTGTTGCCAATACCATACTGTTCTGATTACCATAGCTCCGTTGTATTATTTGCTGTCAGGTATTGTGATATCTTTGGCTTTGATCTATTTTCTGAGGATTGACTATTCAGGGTCTTCAGTGATTCCATACAAATCTGATGCCTATGAAATTTCCTTCATTATTTCCCTCCTCCCTTCCTTTCTTCCTTTTCTTCTACCTTTTCCTCTCTGTATCTCTCTGTCTGTCTTTCTGTCTCTCAATATCCTCAGTAACATCACAAGTCTGAAGTCATTACTAGTTTCTGAAAATAGAATATAAAACAATCTTCCCTCTCTAAAAGTGCCTACGTTGACATACCCATCTTTGGTCTAAAGTTTTAACAGATTATTAAAGATAAATAATTACATATTTCAACTTAAAAGTCATATTGCCAGCAACAGGAAGCCTGTATAAGTAGTAACTACCAGGGAGCGGAAAAGGGAAAAAAATTTTGAAATATGAAATGAAAAGGCAGAATTGTGAGCAAGTAAGAAGGAGCCATATAAGGAAGAGATATTTTGAAAGAAAGAAAATAATCAAGAGGATAAAATTTTCTTTTCAATCTTTTTTTTCATATTGTGATGTTTACGTAATACTTTGTGTTTCTTCTTTCTTGGTTAATTTACACTAGACCAGATATCTCACACTGGAGCCACCCACATTTCCATGGCACATTTCAGGGATTCTTTCTTTTTTATCCTCATCTGAAGACATTTCCCATTGATTTTTAGAGAGAGTGGAAAGGAGGGGGAGAGACAGAGAGAGAAACATTGATGTGAGAGAGACACATTAAATTGTTGTCTCCTGCATGCACTCCAACAGGGGCCAGGGATTGAGCCTAAAACCGAAGTAAGTCCCTTGACCGGGAATTGAACCTTGACCCTTCAGTCTGAGGGCTGATGCTCTATCCACTGAGCCAAACTGACTAGAGCGATGTCAGGGATTCTTTGTAATGTTTGTGACATGAGGTAGCTGGGGTATAAAAACATAACCTTTGGTTCTTACTATGAAACCTTGAAAGGGATATTTAAAATGAGATTGCTAATCACCAATATCAACGTGAAGGGGAGGGGCTACCCAAGAGATCATCAAGGACTACTGGTCTTTTCCTTCACAAATCTCTCACTTTATTTCCAATGTAATGGCTCTTACTACTAGTATATGGAGAAGTTTCCTCATGTTTTTTTTGTTTGTTTGTTATATTTGTTTTCCTGATTGCATAAATAACACTTTTTTGGTGTCCTTATAATTTCCTAGCTATAGTTTGTATGCATCACACTCTTTAAAAAAAAAGAATTTCCCCTTTAAAAAATGCATCACAATTTAGGAACACATAGGTAGAGCATTTAGCTGGAGTACATGTCTACACTCATGTGTGTCATTCTATGGAATAGTCCCAGAGGTGCATCACCATTTTCTCCCCAACATTGTCCTGCCTGTTACCTTTTCTCGGCAGCCTCATCTCAGCTATATGACCGGGAATGCATGCGGACTTCAATGCCCTTTTCTGATTCCGAATAGAGTAAAAACTGAAGACTGAAAAATCATTCTGAACAGTCAAGCACACAATGTCCTGGGTAAAATGCGCCTGGTGGTTTTCAATGCCATTTCTATTACATAGGAGAATGGCTTTGGGAACAGTCTTTGCTTAGAAGAGACTGAGGGAAGAGGAGCTTCTGTGTATTTTCATCTGAGCAGAGGGAGCGCGGCTGAATGCAGAGCAGGGTCAGAGGGAACTGCTAACTGGAGATTAAGCTCCGACAATCAAGCTGCTTCCCAATGAATTTCAAACCCAACTTTGCAAGTCATTCAATAACAACAGACTTGCAAAGCAATTAAACTCAGCCCTTCCTGTTTAATTTCTGCAAAATGGGGCTGGACTGCCTGAGCTTTCATTTGCTGTTAATGAAATGAGCCAGGAACATACTGACGTCCTGGGGAACACCTGGTGCCTCTCACAATTATTTTTTTCAAATTTTATTATACTAAGGGTGGGGGTGGAGAAATTACCAGCAGAAAAATTAAAATAGGAGAACCTGATTAACCAGAGTGACTGTTATAAACCAAATCAGCCACTTCCTTTTGAATATTTTTTTTCTTTTCACTGACTCCAAAGCAGCATTATACATATATTTATAAGTAGCAAAGTGAGTAAATAAACTACTCTGTCAGGCATAATCTGAGACCACCTGTGCAACCCTCCCCCCTGCCCCCCTTCAACCTCAAATTTTCTATGCTGGTGTCTAGTATTTCTTATTGACTTTATGATGAAATAGGGTTAAAGTAGGTGTAAGATACAGTAAATTGAACTTAAGGTTATAATTCTGGATGTAGCAATAATTTATACTGATTATTTTAGTGGATATATTATTCCACAAATAAACATTACATCATGCATTCTCTGAGGTTTATAGATTTTTTTTAATCTAAAAAATATACTTTTATTTATTTCAGAAAGCAAGGGAGAGGGAGAGAGAGAGAGAAACATTATAATTTCCCCAAGGAAGAATCTGCTTTCTAAAATCTAAACTGTAGACTGTACAACTAGTAGGAATCCTGAAAGATTTAAAAGGTTCGTTGCATCTGGATTTCAAAGTGAAGCAGCATAAAAACACTGACAATGGAAGAGGAATCCTTAGCAGGAAATGACTATTGCCCCAAATTTCAAGAAATTTTCACTAATACTGCTCTTCAAACAGAGGGAGATGAGTGCAATGCAGAAGGGCTCCATGTATTTACTTTGTAAATTATGGGTGCTAATATAATCAGAAATATTTAATATTTAATACGTCATTCTCTATACTAAGTCATCCACAGCATTGACATCAGACAAGGTTAAAGTGTCTACTTCAAAACCAATTTCAAAAGAAAAATATGAAATGCAATCCTAAAACTAGGTCTAGGCAAGATCTTTGTCTGTGGTTATTTGCAGGTATGCCTTCTAAGATTTGGGGGAAATTATATAGCCAAAAGTACCATAGGTCTGTTCATTAAAATCACTTATTTAAATCCTTGAAGAGAAAAAAAAAATCGCCATTTCCAGATGCTCCATGGCTTCAGTTAGAATACTAAATTCCAATGAAGAAAAGAAGTTTGGTATAAGTTAGAATATATATTTCTGTCTTTCATAAACAGATTCCAGAAGTAACTGGTCAGGGCAAGGATGGAGACTGGAATCCATGGATACCTCAAGAATCCGTCGTTATGCAACTTTTTAAAAATAAATAATTCTGGTCCTCACTACCCATTAAGAATACCTATTCACACATTCATGATGCTAAAGATACAGGGTTAAAAAGTGAGGATAGAGCCTGTAGTACGTACTTTAAGTAAGTTTCCCAGGAGCCGATATTTCATGTTTCTGAGAATATGCCATTGGCACAAACATATTCATGTGGCCTCACATATAGTGGAGGTCAGCACATGCAGTCTTTGCTCTCACTGACTACATCCAGGTTGAACCTTCTGAGCACAGTGGAAAAAAGAGATGCAATCCTGTGGAAGAAAGCATTCTCTGCCATATTATACATCCCACCAACGCCATGAGTCAGTTTCCTCTGACTCTCAATCATTCCCTGATTTATTCAGTATAATCTGAACTGTTAGGTTTAATTATTTAAGAATTTCAAACAAAATTGTGCAGCGTTAGGCATATATAACTAAGTAAAAGCCATAATTTAATGTTTAAACCAATAGTATACTTTTATAAGCATCACATAATCCATCTTCTGAAAAATAAAAACAAAACAACAACAACAAAACAAAGTCTTTTATTCTCAGTCAAATAACATAATTTCATTGTTTGGTTTGTAGTTGAACAAGAAAACTACTAGAAACCAACCCAGGGCATTTCATCTTTTATGTGATTGATCAACTCCTCCTTTGTACTTTTCCTAACTTGCCTCTAAATCCTGATGCATTTCATCATCCTGCACACCATATAGCACTTGCCATCCTCTCACTCACTGATGTTGCTCAACAGGACATTCCCTGCTGCTATCCTTTTAAAGGAGCACCTATTACTATGCTAGGTAGGGCAGATCTGCCCATAGGGAGCAGGCCTAAGCTGTCAGTCAGACATCCCCCAAGGGCTCCTGGACTATGAGAGGGTCCCGGCTGGGCTGAAGAACTGCCCCCTCGGTGCACAAATTTTGTGCACTGGGCCTCTAGTATTATTATAACAATCAGGACTGATATTTTGAACATCTTATGACAATTAAATATCACCTTATTTATATATTTTCAAAATATATATAAAATATAACTAGATGCCCTGACCAGTTTGGCTCAGTGGCTAGAGCGTTGGCCTGTGGACTGAAGAGTCCCAGGTTTGATTCCAGTCAAGGACATGTGCCTTGGTTGTGGGCACATCCCCAGTAGGGGGTGTGCAGGAGGCAGCTGATCGGTGTTTCTCTCTCATCGATGTTTCTAACTCTCTATCCATCTCCCTTCCTCTCTGTAAAAAAATCAATAAAATATATTTTTAAAAAATATATAACTAGATGATCTCACCATATTGTCTAAAACCAGATTTTTATGAATCTTTCTTTATATATTTCTAATCATAGAATAATAGCCTATGTACAGAATCACAGTTCAGACAGAAAGATATTTTCTTAAGGCTTCAATTCAATTGCGTGCTTTAATAAAAGTTCTTCACAGGTCACACTGGCCAATAGATACAATATACCTTTTCTGATGGAAATTCTATAAAGTAAGGATTTGAAAATGCTTGTTTTGAAGATGCAATTTAGAGTATCCCTGCTTAGGTACTAAGGTACAGAAAAGGTAATACTATTAGTAGGAGTCTTTCATGGATGGAGTTCATATGCTATTTATCTCTATATCCATCTATACCCATGCTTTAAATTGTAGCTCAGTGCCTGACACTTAGTGTTGCCTCAATAACTGTTTGATGACAATACAAATGAATGGCTCTGTGTGTGTGTGTGTGTGTGTGTGTTGTGTTTGAGCATGTTAATGAAGGTACATATATAACTCATTATAAGACACATTATCCTAATGTAATTCAAATACTAATTTTCCTATTATAGGAATGTTTAAATTTTCTCATTTTTACTAAAGATAAACTTCAGCTCTAATCTTAGTTACACTTCAAAAATTACGACTAAAATTGTTTATTGTTAGACCCACATTTATTCTCACCCAAATAGCTATCTTTTCTTTTTCTGTATGAAGATTTCTCCAGGGGAATTACATAAAAAAATCTAAATGTAATTATTCAAATTTGTAATTACTGTTCTTATTGCTACCATCATATGTTAGCTATTACACTTTTCTATCTCTTTATAATCTGCACATTTATCTCTGCTAATTCAGAAAGTTTGTATAGTTTTCAAATCAGACATATTGCACTTCTGTATTAGTATATATGGATATTAGTTTCCTCAATGTCACAACAAGCAATCAAATTTGCTATTATGAACTTTCTTATATTCCCTTTTACAATCATTTTCAAAGCTCTTTTTTTCTCCTTGGTCATGAGTTTCTAATGATAGCTCTAAGACCACCTGGTTCATTGATAATTCTTAAAAATAACCAAGTGGTCATGTGAATAAAGTCCTCACTGGTGAGTCCTTCTTATGGTTTTGCCTGCTACCTTGGCTGTCCTGACCAATAGTGGTGTAGATAGTGAAGTAAGCCTGCAAGACCTATCCTAACCTCATTCTCCTAACATATCCTTCGTATACCTAAAAACCTTGGGACTATGTTATTATTCCCTTTGTTTCTTCCTCAACTACAGGGATAACTTACATAATGTGTCCTTAGGAGAAATAATATATTCAAATTTAAGTTCTTTCTATTAGAAATAATGTTCTGTTTGGTGACAGTAGACATTCCAATCTTATCCTGTATCCCCTAAGTCTTCGTCACCTACCCTGGAAAGTTGTTCTAATTCATACTTAAAAATCAATGCCTAATGTTCTAATAGCAAAACACTTTCCCTAATCTTTATCAAAATGGCAGTCAACTCAGTGGTAAAATTAAGTGTAGTTGTGCCAATCAAATGAACAGAAACATTATGTGTAAAACACATTTATAGAGATGAGCTTGAAGGTCAATAAAATGGCAAGTATTTTTCACAAGTAGATTGTAGGAAGTGCTATTCAAAAACAAATATGTTTAAGCAGAGGTTCACATTTTTGCATATTCATATCTGTGAGTGTGAGTGTGAGTGTGTGTGTGTGGGTGGTGGTTGATGGTTGTGAATTAAAAACAAGCTATCTTAGTTAATACTAATATACCTTGCATTCAGATAAACCACTCTCAGGTTTAAGGAAGAGACATTAGTAAGCTGTTAATGGTTGCTAACAGGTATTTTCCTCTATGTTCAAAAGTTATGTTCTTTCATTTGTCAAGAAGTCCACTAAAGTAAAAGTTAATTTATGGTCTTGACATTTCCACTTCCCTTTAAACACTCCTGTGACTAGTTAGTCACACACAGGGTTTTAACTTCTAATTTTGTGCAATTTAAATGATTTTATAGTTTGACACTTTAAATACATGGCACACCAGAAAGATGTTATAAACTACTAATACGGAATTCTTAAATGTTCTAAGGGATTATTTTCTACTATGGAAGAGCAAACTCTTTACTCATGACACACTTTTCTCCTTTTGTTCCTTTGTTCTTCTGTTATAGGCCTTTGAAGCAAAATGCATAACAGCATTCCATTTATCACCAATACTATGTGGTTTAGTCCTCTAATTTAAAAAAAATTTATCCAGGGAGTTCTGTGTACACATGGTCCCTATTTTCCATGAGGATTTTCCTTTCTATTTATCCCAGGTTGCTCATTAATCACCAAGCCCATCCCTTTGAAATTTAGTTTGATTCTCCCCTTTCATGACTTTCTAAATGTCAAATATTTTGACCTAATCAATTTTTACCACCATATAAAACAAAACTTCAAAATCCTTACTTCAATCATTTATCCCCTTTAATTACCTGACATCCTACCTAATAAACGAGTAATATGCAAATTAACCATGACTCCGTCACTCTGCAACAAAGATGGCAGCGCCCATAGTGGCCAGGCAGGATACTGGCGGTGTCACCCTGGCAACGTGAGCCCAGCAGGCAAGTGCACCCACAGGCAGTACCCAGCAGGGCCCGCTTGGCTGTTGCCATGGTGTGGAGCAGGCAGGTCCCGCAGAGAGCAGAGAACCACTGGGAGCAGGCCCAAGGCATTAGTAGGACATCCCCTGAGGGCTCCTGGATTGGAGAGGGTGCAGGTCGGGCTGAGGAACCCCGCCCCCCCACCACTTGATGCATGAATTTCATGCACCAAGTCTCTAGTATTTCTATAACATGTATTTCACCAAATCTATCTTTTATAATAACCATTACTTTTTCAAGACACTCAAATAATTCTATATTGCTTACTCTCTATATTCCTGAGTTTTCTGTGTGGATTGCAAATCCTTGGCTCATTTTATTTAGAAATTTCCTTTTTCCTCCTACTTTACAGTATTTATAGCCATTCCAAAAAAGGGAAACTTAATCATTCATAGGCCTGTGGCAGACACTGGCTAAATACTCCTAATCCTGTTTACTTTTCTCAGTACACACAAAGTTATTTCCCAGGGTCCTCTGTAGCTAGGTCCAGGTCAAGGATTTAACTAACTCATATCACTAACTATGTTTTCTACTCTGATTTTTGACTCATTATTTCCAAGAGACTTTTGGCTAATTCTCTCTCTTACCCATGCTGCTGGAAATGAAAAATTCTGAGGCTCAAATAGGGTTAGGAAGAGTTGTTGCTCCTAGTAATCAAATGGAAAGGCTTGTAATGCCCAGACCATCACAGTGTGTAGAAGGCAGGTGTATCAATGGTGGATAAAAATTTGCCCTAGACTGAATATTGCTCTGGTCCTATCTAAAAAAAACCCTAAATAAATATCTCAAAACAAACCTAAATAAATGTTACATAATGTCCAAGTAACTTGACTGCCTCCAAGAAAAAAAAAATGGAAAAAATCTTTTAGAGTATTTAAAATAATACAAAAATATCCACAACACAAAAGGATAACATTTACAGTGGTAACATGAAAAAATACACTCATGAAAGAAATAAACAGGCAATTACAACTTTAAAAAGTAGAAAAATTAGATGAAACTGACCCAAAAATAATCCAGATGATAGAATGAGGATACAAAGCTATAACTTACTATAAAACTAGAGCATATTAAATGGAGATATGAAACGTATTTGTAAAACGTTAAACTCAGAATCCCACAAATTAAAAAAAAGATATGAAAATTTAAATACCACTGCCTTGGATAAATTAAAAAAAAAAGCAGATTAGGCATAGCAGAAGTAAAGATTAACTAACTACAAAATATAGAATTAGAAGCTACACAAAGGAATAAAAATACAACAAAATTGAAACTAGCTCTGGGTCTAATATAAGTATAATAAGGGCCCTTAAAAGACAG
This sequence comes from Myotis daubentonii, assembly GCF_963259705.1. Taxonomy (NCBI): domain Eukaryota; kingdom Metazoa; phylum Chordata; class Mammalia; order Chiroptera; family Vespertilionidae; genus Myotis; species Myotis daubentonii. The sequence goes on along the minus strand of NC_081848.1, from coordinate 21,754,176 downwards.
AGAAGGGAGTAAAAGATGAAAAATACCTTTAATAATGTTATCTCAAAAAATGTAAAGTTTAAGATTAATTTCCAAGTTCACAAAGCTCAATAGGCCCCAATCAAAAGAGACATTAAGAATATTACATTGAGCCCTGACCAGTTTGGCTCAGTGGATAGAGCATTGGGCCATGGACTGAAAGATTCCAGGTCTGATTCCAGTCGAGGGCATGCACCTTGGTAGCAGGCTTGATACCCAGTAGGGGGCGTGCAGGAGGCAGCTGATTGATGTTTATCTCTCATCGATGTTTCTAACGCTCTATCCCTCTCCCTTTCTCTCTGTAAAAAGTCAATAAAAAATAATAAAAAATTTTAAAAAAGAATATTACATTGACACATCTCCTATATAATAAAAGGGTAATATACAAATTGATCCTAACAGCAGAATGACCAGAATAACTGCTCAACCAGTCACTATGAGGTGCACTGACCACCTCTTGGTCCCTGTTCCCAGCCGGCAGGCTCCAATTACCCAGTGGTGAACAGGGAACCAGAGTGGGTGGCGGGGGACAGGCAGTGTGAGGCCAAGGCCCCCGTCCTGCTGGTTGCCCCACACACAGAGGTTGACCCATAGTGGGGCTAGTGAGTGGGTGGGAATAGCTGCCCTCTTGGTTCCTACCCCTGGCCAGAAGGCTCTGCTTCACCTAATGGTGAACAGGGAACTGGGGGTGGGTGGCAGCGGGGGCAAGGTGTGGGGGGTGGGGCCAGCTGCTGGCCACTGGGGAAGATGGCCCTGATCACAGGCCAGGCCTAGGGACCATAACCACACATGAATTCCATGTGCCAGGCCTCTAGTCCTATATAATAAAGAGGTAATATGCAAATTAACCCTCACACCCTCACAAGATGTCTGCTTACAACCAGGCCGGTAGGGGGGGTAGTGAGGGACGACCAAACAACTGAACAAGCAAGCTGCATGTGGCGACCAGGCTGGCAGGGGGATTAATGAGGGATGACCAAATGACTGTACAGCAGGCTGCGTGGGGCGACCAGGCTGGTGGGGGCACTGTGAGGGGTGACCAGGCCAGCAGTGGGGGCAGTTGGGGATGACCCAGCTGGCAGAGAGGTGCAGTTGGGGACAACCATGCCAGCAAGGGGGGATGTGGGGGGTGATTAGGCTGGCGGGGGGTGGGGGGGCAGTGAGGGGTGGATAGGCTGGCAGTGGGGGCAGTTGGGGATGACCAGGATGGCAGGGGAGAGCAGTTAGGGGTGACCAGGTCAACAGAGGGGGACAGTTGGGGACAACCAGGCAGGCAGACAGGTGAGTGATTTGGAGCCAGCAGTCCAGGATTGTGAGAGGGTTGTCCGATGGCTCCCAGATTGGAGAAGGTGCAGGCTTGGCTGAGGTGACACCCCCCTCCACGTGTGCATGAATTTTGTTCACTGGGCCTCTAGTATGTATGCATGTGTGTGTGTGTGTATATATATATGGCTAATATGCTAAGTGTCTATCCAGGTAATGACATCACGAAGCAATACCCAGCTTCCTCCCCTAGCAACTAGCTTCCTTGCAGTTTCTTCAACTCAGAAGCACAACTTGCTTTATAGCCAGGTGGACACATTTTACACTTTAACCAAATGTCTGTGAACCATTTTTCCCATGTCTCATCTCATTTGATCCTCACAGAAGTCATGGAGTAGGTATATAGCAGACTCAGTGGAATCCTATTATCTTTTCATTAGCCAGAAAATGGAAATTTAGAAAGTTTAGAAACTTGACCTGACTGAAAAGAAGTAAGAAATGGTGGACCTTGAAAATGACTTCAGGTTTTCTCACATCACAGAATATAGTCAAACACTGCTGCAGTTAAATATTTTACCCTTTGTTCTTTCTGCCTGATCTACAATAATAATCTGCTTTGTGTTGATATTTACTGCTGTGTTGCTGACAATTACCTGAAAGAGAAGTTGGGGTGCTTCACTGGGCTGGAAAAAGTTTAGCTAAATCAGAAAGCAGGTCTAATTAAGCAAGTTTCTTCTCTATATATAAAAGGTTAAGTTGACTCACGCATGCATAATACACACAAAGCTCTCGCTGGAGCTATTCACATGCCTGTGTTTCGAACTGTCATTGTTGGTTGTTAACTTGGTTGACACTTCTAAAGGGCGAATAGCAATACTAAAATATTTCTTCTAATTAATTTCATTTCAATGTGCACAAATTTGTGCACTGGGCTACTAGTATTATAATCAAATTGCTTAAAATCAATTAATAAAGGGAAAATATAAAGCAGCTAAAGAAAGAAGACATATCACATATAAATAAACAAAAACAAGAATAGCAGTAGAGATCTTGCCAGAAACATGGAAGACAAAGACATTGAAACAGCATACTTAAAGTACTGAAGATGGGAAAAAATATAGGAACCTAGAATTCTCTTATTAATAGTGAATTCAAAATAAATAATTTTTCAAAAATACAAAAGCAGAAATAATCCATTACTGGTATACTTCATCACAAATTCCATTGCATATGTACAATAATGCTATTGTGTACTTGGACACTGAAGCAAGAAACATCAGATCTTGTATTTCTTAAATATTTCCTATACAAAATTATAATTTTCTCCTCATAAAATTGATAAAAGAGAAATGAATGTCATTCTAAATATATTTAGCTGAAATATAGTATATCTTTTATTAAATGTATCATTACTTAAAGAAATTTGTATTTTTAACATAACCAGGCTAGAATAAAAGTCAGCTTTCTTCTAGTAGTCAATTATGTATATCTTTTACTAAAATGCTGATTTTAAGTTATTAATGTTTAGACTAATAATTTTTTACATACTTTGGAGGACGTAAGCCAATCAGTGAAAAGACTCCACTTAGGTTGTAAACTGCACATTCTAGAGCCAGTCTTTCTGATGGACAAAAGGAGTGATGAAATGAGAGCCCTGCAACCGAGCAGATGCGTGGTGCTGGACACACTGCTTTTTCAGATGATTTAGGACTCATCAGAAGCAGGATGATTTCCTCAAAAAGAACAAGCCAGATAACCAAGAAGTGAGGCCCACTACAAAAAAAAATTATCTTCTAAAATGGATTATTAATATCATACCTAATGCCAGTAGTACCTCTACAGGAAAAAATAAATTCCTGAAGATGGTAATTAAATTTGAGGCCACAAATCAGAAAGAATTAAGTGATGAGGCTGATAAAGAAGAGGTATGTAATATCTATCCTTTTTTTGTATACATTATAATTAAATGAAAAGATTTGTTTTACTTTAGGTGTCTTATATGCCTAAAGCATTTTAAAATTTTAAAATTATCAGTAGAAACAATTGAAATAGACACTCTCTAAATTATTCAAGATTATCTAAAGCTATTGTGCCAACAATACAGTTTGAAATCACATTCTTCTTTAATCTGTCTGAATTTTTATACTTTTCTTCCAATATCATATATTTTGCAAATGAAAAATTCATGTATTATATATTTGTACATAAACACCTTGCTAAGTGTATAATTATATTCATTTAAATTAAAATAAAGAAAACGTAACCAATGAAAATAGAAAAGCATAGGAATAAAGCATGTATACCATTTTTAAATACACAATAATATCTATTAAGGCTTAGATAATGAGTGCATATTTTATATCATTCCTAAAGAATATGAGAATAACTTAACCATATGGCGAATGAAAAGAGGAAGCCAGCCTAGCTTTCCTATAATTATTTTAGAAAAAAAATCAATTTAGTTATTAGAATTCAAATTCTTGGTGAATGATAAGGAAAAATGATTTTATGGGTTTGAGTTAGACAATATAAAACTGTGATATAGCACTGAATTATGCTCAAAGTTGTAAGGGAAAAAATGTGATTATCGTATGAATAGATGTGACTAAAAGACCAATAAAAAAGGGGGGCTTCAGGAGAAGTGGGGAAATGGGGTTGTTAAAGGCTTCCTGAAAGCAATGTTAAAGACCATAGGAAAGTCAAATAAGAAAGCCAAATACCTGGTTTTGATTCCAGGCTCTGCATTTATAAGACATATACCTAGAGAAATTGATTTAATCTGTTTCTTGATTTGACCTGTATGAATAGATTTTAAAATAGAACTTGTTTAATAGTGCTAGGAGGATTAAATAAATTCCCACATGTAAAACATTTCGAGTACTGCTTTGCACATGGAAGGGATTCCATAAATGTTAGCGATTGATAATATGACTGAATGTAGATGATCGGAGCTGGAAGTAGAGAGATTGGGAAAACAGTTGTAACCATTTGTCAAACTACAGTGAACTGGACGTGGCTTTTTGGAGTGCTGTGCTGGTGAGGATGATGGATTTTTAATGTCTGATCAGGAAAGATTATAGTTATGTAGATGGTGCATAAAAGATATTGTTGGGGCAAGTGATGGCATGTGTACTGTGTTTGCCCTTCTAGTTCTAAGCTAAGCCTGGCAAAAGCCTAGAACAAAGGCCAATGAGGAGAATTGAGAAAGTGTAGAACATATAATAAAAAAAGAAGGTCCAGACTGAGATAAAATGCTTGGAAAACACATAGTGATAAAGATATTTTAGGTTGTTATGTTTTAGGACTTTTGATTTGTGATAAAAACAATGGTGATCATCCCATAATCAGTGTGTGAGTATTCCCATATCCTCCAACTACACTATTCAATGATACCACATCGAAAGCTTGAAATCATCCATAGTTGGAATATTTGTGCCACAGAAATTGTGAAATGTTACAAATTAGGTGTTTTGTTTTTTTATTTGTTTGTTTATTTCTTTGGAAAATGGGTTGCGGAACATCTGCCAGCACACCGCTGTTTACCACAGCTTACTGCTGTGAATGGTCACAGTGATGCTTGCTATTCAACACAAAGAAACATCCCAAAAGTATGTCCCCGTACTTACCATATAATGCAGTGGTTTTCAACTGGTCTGCCTCAAGAATTTTGAAAACATGCGATACCTGTTTAGTCAGGGCCACTGATTTCTTCATCCTTACATTGTAAACAAAATAAAAAAAATGATATCAGTCAATACAATAGTAGCTATCCATTGAATGAATCAAAACTATACATATTTTTTGTCAAATTGGCAAAAAATATATTTTTGGTGTGCTGCAGAATTTTAGTAATTATGTCTGCCATTAGATGAAAAAGTTTGAAAATCACTGATATAATGGCATTTTGTCTATTTCTTTACTTATTTGTTTATTTATTTACTAGGGGCCCGGTGCACGAAATTCGTGCACTGGGTGTGGGGGCGGGGGGGAGTGTCCCTCAGCCCAGCCTGCCCCCTCTCACATACTGGGAGCCCTCAGGCGTTGACCCCCATCACCCTCCAATCGCAGGATCGGCCCCTTGCCCAGGCCTGACGCCTCTGACAGAGGTGTCATGCCGGGGCAGGGGACCCCCATCTCCCTCTGATCGCTTGCTCCACCCCCCGCCCAAGCCTGATGCCTCTGACCCAGGCTTCAGGCCTGGGCAAGGGGACCATCATATCCCCCCAAGCCCCGGCTCCGCCCCCCGCCCAGGCCTGATGCCTCGGCCAGAGGAGTTGACCCTCATCACCCTCCGATCTCCAATCACCGGATCGGCCCCTTGACCAGGCCTGAGGCCTCTGGCTGAGGCGTCCGGCCCAGGCAGCGGGGACCCACAGCTGCAGTGGCCCCGCGATCGTGGGCTCCGCTTTAGGCCCAGGCAAGGGACCCCTAGCTCCTGGGACTGCCAGCTTCGACCGTGCCCAGCTCCCATCGCTGGCTCCACCCCTACTTCCTGCTATCACTGGCCAGGGTGGAAAAGGCACCTGATTCTCCGATCATGGCTGGGGGGCAGGGCAAAGGCGGCCCCAGGGCCACCTTTGCCCTGCCCCCCAGCTCTTAGCTCCCCCCTGGGTTTCCGATCACTGTCAGTGTCAGGGGGCTTCCTTCCTGCTTTCCCTTTCGCCTCCCTGCATTGTGCCTACATATGCAAATTAGCCGCCATCTTGTTGGCAGTTAACTGCCAATCTTAGTTGGCAGTTAACTGCCAATCATAGTTGGCAGTTAATTTGCATATAGCCCTGATTAGCCAATGAAAAGGGTATCGTCGTACGCCAATTACCATTTTTCTCTTTTATTAGTGTTGATTTCTAAAACCTGAATAGGATGCTTAATATATGGCAAGCAATGTTCTAAGCACTTCACAAATATCAGCTCATGAGATCCCATAAAATAATTAATATAGGTAAATGTGTCAATTATCAGTAATTACAATAGTTTTGTTCACAAAGCTTAAAATATCACAGCAGGAAAAATGCTACACATATTGCTGTCCTTTTGTTCCTCTTATAAATCTTGAAATGATCAGAATAAGAAGTCTAGAGTGGCACTTGAATTTCCTAGCCTAGGAAAGAATCATGCTGGCTTTGCCCAGAGCATTTCACCAATCACAGAAAATTGCTGCTGTTATTTACAATTTTCTATTTTTTCCCCACTAGTAAGGTATTGATTTAGCTGACAGCATTCCCTTCCTCTCTTAATCAGAAAATACAGAATCCTTATGTGAAGTATATGGTTTATAAAGAGAGCTGACATGAAGGGTCGGAAAGCTGCCTCAGATTTGAGAGCTAAGGTATTTGCTGTGCAGATTAACCTGGTTAGTGCTCAAAATGTAGTGTCCCTGCTGAGTTTCACATGCTGGTATCAGGATGAGATAGAGTCTCAAAAGCTGATTTTTCTATTATGGCCTTAGCCATTATATTCCTGGTGCAGAAAACAGAAAAAAAAGGTAACTTTAAAATTATTTTTTAATTTTCTTTCTTTCCCCAAGGTATGAATCTCTTCCATTTAACATGTGTTTATAGAGTATGCTTTAGCTATTCAATCATGTGATGGGGAAAAATTAATATAAAAATATTTTAACTAGTTTTTGGACTCTAAGTCAATTCATAATTCAGAATGAAAGGGTGAGGATTAAAGAAACAGTACATGATTATTTAAGAAAATAATGATGTTCAGTTAGTTTGATATAGGTATACAAAGAAAGTAGTCTGGGCCTTGAGCTGCAACTTATTAATTAGTATCTACTAGTCACTTCTTATAAAGGATATAACAGGTACTTACACTACAGATAAGACTGGCTTCCTGCTTTGTGAAATTTAAATATTGTCATGCATATTAAGTTGAAGTTAATTTTTTTAAAACATTTCCTCCCCGATAATACATATGCTACTGTACCTAATGGGTGTTGTCATTCATTAAATACTCTCTGAAACAGATTAGAAAGTGTTCATAATCACTAGCAAGACATTTTCCCCCTGCTTTGGTACAAAGAGGTTGTGCCTAGACTTGCATGGAATTGGGTATTCTATCCCAAGCCTGAATGTGTGCGTTAGTCCTGTTAATCATGCTTCTTCCTCTATCTTCCCATTCAGATACCCAGGTCAAAAGCCAAAAGCCATCCTGGATTCCTTTCTTGCTCTCAGTATTGTATTAGCAAAATTTGTTATCTCTGACCTAACATGAATCCTGAATTAATCTCTGAGTCACCATCTCCAGTTCTTGTAGATGCCACCAGTGTGTCTTCCTGGTCTACCAGAACAGCTATCAGACTGGCTGCCCTATTTTGCTCTTCTTCCCCACCCTCAACAAGTAATTGTCCACATCACATTCATAGTAGTCTCTTTTGTTAAATAGACATTTAAAATATTTAATATTGTACCCAAATATTTTTAACATGGCCAATAAGACCCAACATGATCTGTCTTCTATCCACCTCTCCCTCCTCATCTATAACCAATCGCCTTGCTCTAGCCCTCTGAGGCATAGTCACAATAATCTTCTTTGGTTTGTCAGGCAGGTCAATCTTGTTTTCCATGAGGGTTTTGCTTCAGCTGTTTCTTTTGCCTGGAGTACTCCTGTTTCACACTTTCTCATAGGCAGTTCTCCTATCATTTAAACAGATACTCAAATGTGATTACTTCACAAAGCCTCCTTGACCATCCCACTCATCATTCGTCCTGTTTTATTTTCTTCATAGTATTTACTGCTATAGGATATTACATGGTTTTTTTGAATTTTCTTTTTATATTATAATTTGTTACTTTCAAGCAGGTACTTGGTGGGTCTTGTTGGGTGCTATATCATCAGCACCAAAAGAGTACCTGGCACATATAAAGATTTTATAACTTGTTAAAGATTGAAACACTAAATAAACACCGAGTTTACACAGAAAGAGATAAGCCACCAACTCACTTGGCAAATTGTGTTATGTTGCAATGAGATGAACACATTTGGGTTTGAAACTCAGGCCACAAAATTCAAAATATTTATTTCTAGATTTTTTTCAAAACACATTGTATTGAATTATAAATGTGAAAGAAAGAAAACACTAAGGATATTGTTTAATTTTCACATTATTAATGCTTAGTTTTTGTATCTACATTATTGATTATCCTTTAAAAAGAAAACCAGTTTTTAGGATTTTATCCAAAACAAGAAAAATCTCATATAAACAATGTAACTTTACACTAATGGGAACTTAAAAAAGAACAACAAATGATGCTCATAGAAGAAGGAAGGAACTAATAAATATCAGAGCAGAAATAAACAATAAATAATCTTAAAAGAATTAACACACACACACACACACGATCAATGAAACCAAGAGCTGGTTCTTTGAAAAGATAAAAAAAAATGACAAATATTTAACCAAACTCATCAAGAAAAAGAGAGGACCCAAATAAAATCATAAATGAAAGAGGAGAATTAACAACTGACTCCACGGAAATTCAAGGGATTGTGAGATAATAGTATGAATAAGTATATGCTAGCTAACAAGTTGGACAATCTGGAAGGCATAGATAAACCCCTAGAAAAAAACTATCTTCCAAACTAGAACAGAAAGAAACAGAGAATCTGAATAGACAGATTACAACTAGGGAAATTTAAGTAGGAATAAAAAAAAAAACTCCCAAAAATAAAAGCCCTAGACTGGATGGCTTCACAGGTGAATTTCACCAAACATACAAAGAATAAACACCTATCCTTCTCAGACTACTCCAAAATTTCAAGAGGAGGTAAGACTCCAAGTTTATTTTATGAGGCCAGCATTACCCTAATTCCAAAACCAGCTAAAGACTCTGCAAAGAAAGAAAACTATAGGCCAATATCCCTGATGAACATAGATTGTAAAATCCTCAACAAAAATATTAGCAAACTGGATCCAGCAATACATTAAAAAAGGTCATATATCAGGATCAAGTGGGCTTTATTCCAGGGATGTAATGTTAATACAATATCCACAAATCAACAAACATGATATACCACCTAAACAAAATGAAGGATAAAATCCATATGGTCATATCAATAGATACAGAAAAAGTATTTTATAAAATCTAGCACTCAATTATGATAAAAATTCTCAGGAAAGTGGGAATAGAGGGAACATACCTCAACATAACAAAGGCCATATATGACAAATCTGCAGCCAACATCATACTCGATGGGCAAAAACTACAAGGGTTTCCCTTAAAATCAGAAACAAAATAGGGATGTGCACTTTCACCACTCTTATTCAACATAGCACTGGAAGTTCTAGCGATAGCAATCAGACAAAAATAATAAATAAAAGGCACCCAAATTGGAAAGGAAGAAGTAAAACTTCCATTATTTGCAGATGACATAATACTGTGTATAGAGAATCCTCTATCCTGATAGATAAATTCAGTAAAGTAGCAGGATACAAAATAAGTATCCAGAAGTCAGTTGCATTTGTATTCACTGATAATGAACTATCAGAAAAGAAAATAATCCCATTCATAATTGCCTCAGAAACAACAGCAAAACCAATAAAAGACAAAACAAAACAAAACAAAAAACAAAAAGCATGGGACAAATTTAACCAAGGATGGAAAACCTGTACTCAGAAAATTATAAGACACTGAAGAAAATCAAGATATAAATAAGTAGAAGCTTATACCATGTTCATGGATACAAAGGATTAACATCATTAAAATGTCCATAGTGCTCAAAGTAATCTATAGTTTCAACACAATTCCTATTCGACATCAAGATACCAATAGTATATTTTACAGAACTAGAAGAAATATTTCAAAATTTTATGTGGAACCATAAAAGATCCCGAATAGCCTCAGCAATCTTGACAAAGAAGAACAAAGTTGGAGGAATCACACTACCTGATATCATGTAAGACAGTGGTTGATACCAGACAAAGATTCCCAAGTCTCAGTGAAACTGAATGTTGAGCTTTCAGAGAGGCTGTAACTCAGAGCCAAGTGTGCAACCAGACAAGGAAAAGCACACGTCACAAGCCTGTCCGGGGAGAAATCTTCTGGAGAGATGAAGCTTTTAGATGAGGTCTCTATAGCTGTTTGTGCACCCCGAGTCAAGTTCTTTATTTCCAGAGGCAAGGAAGAAATCAGTGCTCCCCCACAGAGGAAAAGCCAAGATTAAATTTTATGCCTCAAAGCCCCCCCATATATGTTGTGGATACCAAGAAGATTATCTAATGTGAACCCCAAGATGGAATTTATCTATTAAGGGGGACTCAGACTCCCTCAGGTTAATTGGCCCTAAATTCAAAATTAGAACCTAGTGGTCAATTACCAACAGGGGCTTAGTAGTACCCTGTATGGGAGGAAGAACACAAGCTAAACTCTTGGTTTCCCACGCTATTCCTTCCTGTCTGTTTATGTGCCCTGAGTCAAGCAGTACAGGGAAGTTCTTTATTCCATCAGTGCCATGTTATCACTTACCAACAGAATGACCTGCCCACACAGATCAAAACTGCATAAAATGTATCCTGATTTGCATTTATTCTGACCCATCCAAACTAAATAATTTGGAAACTTCATTTACATGAAACGGACTAAAATAGGAACTATAGGTGGAACTATACTTGAAAAAAGAAGTACTCTCAGAGAGCATACTTCAGTTTCTACCAGAGGCTGTGTCTCCCAGTATGCAAACTTTTATCTGAATAAAATCCCTGACTGTTTTGCTCCAGTACCTTTTGGATTTGTTTAGAATGTGAACTTAAATATGTAATCTTTCATGAATATATCTCTGTTCTTGGTAAATAATACAATTGTATCATCTCCTTTCATATCTATATCTATCTATATCATCTATATTTACATCAATATCTAATCTATATCTATACCTATATCTATCTAGATTATATCTATATCTATATCATCATCTATATCTATATCATCATCTATATCTATATCATCTATATCTATGTCTATGTCTATGTCTATGTCTATGTCTATGTCTATGTCTATGTCCATGTCTATGTCTATATCTATCTATATCTAAATGCAAATTGTCCCCCCGTGGGAGTTCAAGTGGGAGACCAGGAGTTCAATCGTTCACTATGACGTGCACTGACCACCAGGGGTGGCGCAGAACAGAGGAAGGCCCTGGCCAGCAGCTGGCAGCTGGGGAAGGAAGGTCCTGGCCAGTAGCAAGCAGCTGGGGAAGGAAGGCCCCAGCCAGAAGCCAAAAGGCCCCAATTGGCCCTGATCGCTGGCCAAACCTAAGGACCCTACCCATTCACGAATTTCGTGTACCAGGCCTCTAGTATAATATAAATGTAACAACAAAATGTAGCAGTAATGAGGGGATTATGCAAAGTAGATTTGAAGATAATTAGATGATTTTTAATTTCATAAATCATACAATACACCTCTTATTTAAGCTATTTCTTATTGATTATCCCATTTATAAAATACTAGTAGCACAGTGCACAAAATTAGTGCACATTAAAAGGGAATTAATTGCCCTAACTGGTTTGGCTCAGTGGATAGAGCATCGGCCTGCGGACTCAAGGGTCCCAGGTTCAATTCCGGTCAAGGGCATGTACCTTGGTTGTGGGCACATCCCCAGTGGGGAGTATGCAGGAGGCAGCTGATCGATGTTTCTCTCTCATCAATGTTTCTAACTCTCTATCCCTCTCCCTTCCTCTCTGTAAAAAAATCAATAAAATATATTTTTTAAAAAGGCAATTAATTAGCAGAGATATTTTAATATTTTTATTTGCCCTTTCTATAATAGAAGTGTGAGAAATGAAAGGAAATTAGTAAAATGTATATGAAAATAATATATAAATTTATTAATAAATACACAGTAACAAAAGGATATAACAACAGAGGCATGATATAAAAACGACAAAAACATGATATGAAAACAACAAAAACATGATATGAAAACAACAGTGATGCAAACAATGACTGATAAAGTGATTAAAATTATTCTAATATCTCCCTGTATACCACATTAAGAGTGAAAACACTTTCAGAGTGCTTGACTAATCCTTGTGATGAAGTATTTAGAACTTTAACTGTAACGTCACATGCTCTTCAAACTCGAGAGAAAGCAACATATAACTGACCATGTGGAAAAACTCTACTTTGTCTAGAGTTTGTCCTTGTGATTTATTAATAATCATCACAAATGCTGGCATTGCAGGAAACTGTCATTGAATCAATTTAAATAGGAGGCCAGTGTCAGATGGGGACAAATTAATTCTTGGAATCAGAACAGCCTCTCCCTCTGCAGATCATGTTAATACTTCAGCTTCAATAATGTAGGTCGTAATCTTTTGATAATAAATCTGGTACCATTAGAAAGACCCCATTTACTATTGAGATTTCTCAATAGCATGATGATTGTACGCACTTTCAATTTTAATTTATGACACAGCATTCCCGAAGAAGTAATACTATTAAGAAATTCGATGGGAAAATTTTCCTTTTCAGCATCATCTGTGGAATCAATGGAATCATCACTCAAATATGTGTGAAAATCTCCATCGAGTATATCCAAATTTTCTTCATTTAATTTTTGAATGTGCTCATTGTTTGGACAAAAAATTTCACGTTTAGATATATTTTTAATATTATCTATAACAGTGGTTCTCAACCTTGACTGCACATTAGAATCACTGGAAATCTTTTTAAAATCCTGATTCCTGGGCCCCATCCTCCAGATATTGTTTCTTTGTTATGGGGTGGGGCCACAACATTAGTAACAAAGAAACAGAATTTCTGGAGGATGAGGCCCAGAAATCAGGATTTTAAAAGGATTCCCTGGTGATTCTAATGTGCAGCCAAGGTTGAGAACCACCGATCTATAGATATAGTGTTTCCAAATGTAGCTTCAATAATAGATCCATTAAAAATCATTTCACTTCCTCGCTCTGCTCTGAGGGCAGGTTCCTTCCTGAAATTTCACCCTCCGGGAAACCGTTGGGGGAGGGCGCAGCCATTTCCAAAACAACCCCTGCAGGACTGACTTCCTTCCAGTTGGTTGGGCTTCTGGCTGTGATGTTACACCCAGGGTTTTTATATAAGTAGATGGTCTTTAAAGGCAGAGATTGTATAAAGAATATTTTAAATTATCCCTATAGTATCTAGAAGAGTTATGTACATGTAATAAAATTTTGTCAATAAGTATTGAGTGATTAGCCTAATTAAAAATTAAATTCATTTAAGTTATTCATTAACCCAGATAGTCATTATCTTAAAAACTGATTTGTTTGAAATAGTTTGAAAAACAAATTTAAATAAGCAAGACAATTTAAATAAGAAGAAACAGTCAGCATTAAAACAAACTTTCAAAATAAAAAGTTAGGAAAAATAGTTTGTAAAGATTTCAAATATTAGGAAATATTTGTTGAATTATATTGTCTTAAATCAAATTTCATAGCTAAACTTTTTTAACATACTATATCTGTTTTAAATCATGACATCTAGCTAATGTTTTCTATTAATTCTGTTACAAACAGAAAAAATATATATTCTGATATCAAAATATAACAATGCTCAGAATTATTGATACAATTACATGAAGTATTTTTTAATGTTTCCATTATTTTTGTGCTGATCTGAAATGAAATGACTTCTTATGGACACAGTATTACTATGCTACTGAAAATAAAGCAAGTGGTCTCCACCATTCTTATGAATTTTGCATGTGATAATCGCATTGTATGTGCTCATGGGGGTAATTATTTTCTTTACAGAGAATACCTTATAATTGAAAGGAAAATTCTGACATATTAAATTAGAATTTCTTTTAAAAATACTAAGGCTACTTTAAGGAAGAGTCTCCCTCTCAGCCAATAGCAGTGCTGCAGCTAACATTCAGTAATTTTCCCTTCACTGAAACTTCACTACCCTCATTATTTGCCTACGGTGATGAGAAGAAAATGACTAAAATAATGAGTTAACTGCCACTTTTCTGAAACTGGGTTTTCTTAGCTTAAGCAGGCTACAGAGTTTATATATGGCAGCATCTGCAGAGTACTTTGTGTGTCAAAGCCAGCACAAAACTTTATGATGTCCGTTGCTATGGCGATTGCTTTTTTTTAAAAAGTGAATTGCAGATTAAATAGCTTCATAAAACATACATACATGGTGAGCACATAAACTATAGGTGCCCTGAAGCTATGGTAATTTACACACCACCTTCTGAAACTAAATAATAATAAAATACCCTTCACTTTTGAAGAGCATATCTAATAAAAGTCCCATCGTTGCTTGGCCACCTTGTCTGTTAAGGTCAATGCATTTCCCTCAGAGGAGAATCGTCCTTGCCAGGTTCCAAAGGAAACTATAGTCGGGAAGCAAGAAAGGCGGCACAGGAAGAGTCATGGTGTCCTCAGAGTCCCAGGGCTCCCCATCCTCCGCTGTCTCCCCAGGGCAATACAGAGCGTTGTCTCTCCTCATTTCCACATGCCACTTAGGAATGTAGGAGCATTTTTGGATTTCCCAGAATTGCATGCTTGGGCTGATAATATGCAAACGTGCTGTTATTCTTAGAAGTATCACTGTATTGCTTGCATCTTCATAAACTTAGTTCTAACTGTTCATTGGTGTCAGCATTCTGGGGCTGAGAAACTAAGAATAACAGGATTCTTAGAAAATGGTAGTCAAAAATTTATTATAGTGTCAATAGACCTAAACTTTCTGGGTATTCAGGAACATTTTAATTGTATCAACCTTTTGCATTAGATAATTGAATAATCTGTGATAGCTTTTCTATGTCAAATTGTCTCTAAAATAGAATATATATATATATATATATACACACACACACACACTAGGGGCCCGGTGCACGAAATTCATGCACTGGGTGTGTGTGTGGGGGGGGGGGGAGAGTGTCCCTCAGCCTAGCCTGCCCCCTCTCACATACTGGGAGCCCTCAGGCGTTGACCCCCATCACCCTCCGATCGCCTGATCGGCCCCTTGCCCAGGCCTGATGCCTCCGCCAGAGGTGTCAGGCTTGGACAGGGGACCCCCATCTCCCCCCGATCACTGGCTCTGGCCCCCGCCCAGGCCTGAGGCCTCTGGCCCAGGAATCATGCCTGGGCAGGGGACCCCCATCTCCCTCTGATCGCTGGCTCCACCCCCCGCCCAAGCCTGACGCCTCTGACCCAGGCTTCAGGCCTGGGCAAGGGGACCATCATATCCCCCCAATCCCCGGCTCAGCCCCCCTCCCAGGCCTGATCTCAGCCAGACGAGTTGACCCTCATCACCCTCCGATCACCAATCACCGGATCGGCCCCTTGACCAGGCCTGAGGCCTCCAGCAGAGGTGTCAGACCTGGGCAGGGGACCCCCAGCTCCCCGCGGTTGCAGGCTCCGCCCCTGCCCAGGCCTAACGCCTCTGGCCTAGGCGTCCGGCCCGGGCAGCGGGGACCCGCAGTGGCAGCGGGGGGCGCCGCGATCATGGGCTTCACTTTAGGCCCAGGCAAGGGACCCCTAGCTCCTGGGACTGCCAGCTTCGACCGTGCCCAGCTTCCATCGCTGGCTCCACCCCTACTTCCTGCTATCACTGGCCAGGGCGGCAAAGGCGCCTGATTCTCCGATCATGGCTGGGGGGCCGCCTTTGCCCTGCCCCCCAGCTCTTAGCTCCCCCCTGGGTTTCCGATCACTGTCAGTGGGCAGGGGGCTTCTTCCTGCTTTCCCTTTTGCCTCCCTGCATTGTGTCTACATATGCAAATTAACCGCCATTTTGTTGGCAGTTAACTGCCAATCTTGGTTGGCAGTTAATTTGCATAGAGCCCAGATTAGCCAATGAAAACGGTATCGACGTATGCCAATTACCATTTTTCTCTTTTATTAGTGTAGATATACATACATATATATATATATATTACACATATGTATGTATGTATGTGTGTATATAAGCATATTAGTTAGAAAAGTTGCATTTTTTAACTCTCTTTTATGGCTGTGTACTGATTTTTTAGTCCTTTTGCCTAGACTTTTGTGTATTTTCTCTCTACATACAAATATAGACATTATTCATACTTCTGCCCTAGTTCAACAATGCTACATTACTTATAAAACCTAACTCAGTTGCATTTCTCAAATGTGGACTTTCTTCTTCTGGAAAAGTACTCATCCATTTCTCCTTGTGAGTTGGTTTGTCTGCCAAGCTTCTCTTTTTTCGCATTTTCTAAGGCAAAAATGACTGGTGTGAGACTCCACTGACCTCAGCTACTGAAGGTCAGCAGTCTCATTCATAATATGCTGCTCCTAAATGTAACCTAAAATCTTATAACTTCAACTTGGAAGGAATGAACTAGGCTAAAAATATTTACTAGTTACCATAATTTAAAAATACAGTCACTAGTTACTATAATTTAAAAATATAGTCAACAACAGTCTTGCATTTACAGTCTACGGACAACATCTGCTCTCTACAGTTCCTACTTTTCTAATTGCTTGACACTTTGCTCCAAACCTACCTTACAAGATTGGTGTGAAGATTAAATGGGATCATATATGCAAGGAATATTCTGTAACTGGTAAATTATTTAAAATCACTAGCCACATGCTGTTAGGTCATGCAGATAAAATGCTGGAGAGATGGGGTAAATGTGAAATGCCGTGCCCAGATCACCCTTAAAATAAATCGCTATCTACAGCATACGGTTATCATTACCAGCACCCCTGAACTATGAGGTTACATAGTTTTAAAAAAGAAAGAACCATTTGCGTTTTCATATGCTAAGTGCAGTCACCTTTCCCCTAAGACAGTGGCCGGCAAACTCATTAGTCAACAGAGCCAAATATCAACAGTAGGATTGAAATTTCTTTTGAGGTGCGTTGTTATTAATTTAATTAGAGTACTCCTAAGGCTTAGGAAGAGCCACACTCAAGGGGCCAAAGAGCTGCATGTGGCTCACGAGCCACAGTTTGCCGACCACGGCCTAAGGCAAGATCACACAGACTATGAAAGGAGGGTTCAAGTATATTGTGAGATCTGGATTGTTCTGTAGTAGTGATTATTGCCATTGCATCATCTTGCATGTACTGCTATAATTAACACACTGGAGAAGGTGTCTAAGTTTTATAACAGATCTTTCCAGCATCATTATGTTTTTATGTGAATTTGAATGTAACCATCCTTTAAAAATGTTAACATGTTGTAAGCAGTTTTAGATCTCCAGATCAAAGTAGCAAATCATACATCTGTGCTTCAAATTTATTTTAATTGTAAACAAAGCTCTAGAGAACCCAAGAAAATAATTTCATTAATCGTCAGTGTTAATACAGATTTGATAAATACCAGCTGTGAAAATGGAGCAGTAAGTAGTCCTGTGGTTTCTCAAATCTCTATGTCTGCATCTTTCTTTGAGAGAGGAATCACTTGTGAGATGTTAGGGCTGTTCATATAACTTTCAAAAATAAGCATATTCACAATTTCTATTCTTTTCATTTATTCAGATTCTCAGGATGAACCATCAGAGCAAAAAGTTGGCAATCCAATGTTATTTCGCCTATTTTTGTGTGCCCTATTTAAAACAAATGTCCTTAATTGACTTATGATAGCAGCAAATCGATTCTAGAATGTCAGGAATCTCTGGGAACAGATGGCTGTGTAGATCCCTTTTCTCATAGGACCCACTCAGAGTTATAGTTGTCCAGGGTTATGTGTAATATTGTAATGTTTGCAGCCCTAGTTTCTGTTAGCTGCAACATTTTGATAATGAATATGTGTGCAGAAAATCCTTTTTTTTTTTTTGAGAATGCAGTCCCTTTTGCATGACTTCTATTCAGAATATATTCACAGAACACTAATAGGTTTTATTTATAATGTGACCACATGAAAAAATTACAAATGTCTCAATTGATGATTGCTCTTTTCTTGTCTATCAGACTTGGATAGAGTTGGAGATGGTAAAATATATATAGTGAGTAAAAACAACCTCATATATTCCAAGTTGATTTTACTCTTGCTTTTCAAAATAACACATGAAACTTCTAGTGGCTCTTGATTGAAAAATGACAGAAGAATTTTACACAAACAATAAAAATATAATAATTAACATCTGGGTGGCAGTTCTTTTGAGAAGCTATCTATGCTTTTAAGGTTGTAATTATATAATCATATTGAGAGTTTCCTCTTCTACAAATAAGAGATCTATAAACTAAAAAGGATAAAACTTAAATATTTTGATAACCAACATATAATACTGAGGATAGAAAGCTTAACCTTCAACAAATTACATGTAATTATAAAAATTACATAGTTTCCTATATATGATATGCCTAAAAAACCTTTTTGTATTGAAGCAAATTATGTGTATACAAACTTATATTGTAAATATACAATATAAATATATATGAAGTTGGAGAGAATGACCTGGGCATATTTCTCTCAGCTTGGATTCTATTTACTAGAACTTCATACACAGATATCTCTGATTAAAACTCCTAATTTGCATACCTGACCTGTACTAATTTTTTACTCAGTTGCCTAAGCAACATATTTATCCTCCCAAAATTTCATAAAATCAGCCTAATCCTATTCCCTTAAACTATTTATTCTTTAGGATTCTAAGAAAGATGTTGGTGAAAGAATATACATCTTTAATGTAATAAAGACATTATCTGAGTGTTAATTTTGTATCCTGCTATGTTGCTGAATGATCTGTTAAATCTAGTCATCTTTTTAATGGAGTCTTTAGGGTTTCCTTTGTACAATATCATGTCATCTGAGAATAATGACAGTTTTACCTCCTCCTTTCCAATTTGGATGCCTTTTCTGTTTTCTTCTTGTCTGATCACTGTGGCTAGGACTTCCAGTACTATGTTGAATTGAAGTGGTGAAAGCAATCATCCCTGTCTTGTTTCTGTTCTTAGGGTGAATTTCTATTTTGTCATTTATTCAAGTTTCCAACATAAACCATTGAGTACGATGTTGGTTGTAGGTTTGTCATATATGGGCTTTATTATAAGTAAACTTATAGTTCCTACCAAACAAATAGCTAATTGGCAACTGTTAACCTCTCACAATGGAAATGTTTTCTTAAGACATGAATATTTTGAAAAAATTAGACATACTTATCTGTAGAAAAATTAAGTGGCATGTCAAAGATAGTCTCCCTAGAAAAATACTGTGAAATGTGTATATTTATATGCAGATACACAATTCACTATTTAATGTCTCCTACCTAGACACAATCCACAGATATCGTTTGAGAAGAAATGTGGACTGGGTTCAATTAATGCACTGAAAGTCCACTGAGTGGACAGAACTCAAACTCTGGGACTGTTGCTGGTTTTATGGACGTGAACTGTGGAATCAGATTGCAGTTGCTGACTGAACTGTCTGGGTGACTCACAGATGCCCACAGAAAGGACCAGTTCACTGGTGAGATTGGCCGGAGTCAGGCTCTTGAGCGTGCCTGCAGTGCCCGGACTAGCACATTGCTCCATACGTTGACCACCACACTGGACATGGAGACATGCTCCCAATAGTAGATCTGAAAGGAAGACTAGCTACAAAGATTATTTGGAGTTTTCCTTACAGGAGATATACATCTATTTTCTTCCATTTATTTAATTACTCAACTGTTTATTTAGAGCTGTATGGACTGATTTTCTACTTTATAGTCTCCTAGAGTGCTGGTGCACAACATTCGTGCACTCAGGGGGATGGGTCTGCTCAGCCCAGCCTGCAGCCTTTAGCAGTCCGAGAGCCCTCGAGGGAGGTCCACCTGTGAGGAGCGGGCCTAAGCTGTCAGTCTGACATCCTTAGCATTGCTGTGGAGGTGGGAGAGGCTCCCGCCACCGCCACTGCTCTCGCCAGCCATCAGCGTGTCTGCCCCCTGGTGGTCAGTGTGCATCATAGCGACCGGTTGTTCCACCGTTTGGTTGATTTGCATATTACCCTTTTATTATATAGGATTACTATATTACTTGTTTTGATACTCAAATTGTTTAACTTTGGCCATTGGGAGAACCCAAAACTCTAGCACTCATCCTGAAATATAGCCTAGATGTAACTATGTGGTACTTTCACCAATGCATCCTCCTGCCTTTCACCAATATAAACCATCTTCAATCCTCTGGTCCTCATTCTGTTTTCTCTCATATTTTATTTTATCTATATGTATTCTTAAAATGATTATGGGTTTTTTGAAAGACATAACAATATATGTAAATATTTGGTAGTATTTTCCCATTATCATATTGCTAGATCAATACATATTATTGCATATTATTGAGGTTCATGAATTTTGATTAACACTTTTATGTAAATACTAGAGGCTCGGTGCATAAAATTCATGCATGGGTAGGGTCCCTAGGCCTGGTGGATGATCAGCACCGATCTCTGGGGCAACCGGAGAGGTGATTGGGGGGTTCCCCCACTAGCATCTGCCTTGGCTGGCCTGGGGCCTGGGGGCGGGGGCAGCTCCTGCACTGAGCGTCTTCCCCCTGGTGCTCAGTGCATGTCATAGCAAACAATTGTTCCATCACTCATTCCACAGTTCGGTTGATGTGCATATTAGCCTTTTATTTTATAGGATAACAACATATAAGTTAGTGTATCATATACACTGAGAAACAAATTTTACTTGGCTGAATCATTTGAGTCAAATGAGAGGTTCTTCAATATATAAGAAGATCAACTGGAAAACACCCAAGGGAAATTATAGCTAAAGCTTATGTGAGATAAATCAACACATGTTTTTAAAGAAAAAAAAATCATATGCACTACTACATTACTTCAAAAGTAATATCAAAAATGACACTTTTTTGTTCTTTCTGTTACCTCTAGACCTTAAAATTAAAAATAAACATTTGTTTGGGATAATCTATATTATCCTATCTCTCTGTCAATAGAATTATATACCTTAAATTCCCCTCCAGAAAATATATTTTGTGGGGTTTTCTTTTTTTTCAAAAAAAATCTGTATTTATGTTACTTTTTAAATCAGAACACAATAGTAGTTTGCACGATGGTCATGAAGAATATCATGACTAAAGAATATCAGTGATGGAATTTAAATGATTCCCTGAAAATGTATTATGTATAAGGAAAGGATGAAGAGACCTCACTATAGATGTGGAGTTCTCTTTCCCCTGTGGCTGCCTAATCAGCATTTATACTCCTTACTCTCTCATCTTTGTACACAGGCCTGCTCAAGATAGTTCGTGTAGAGGGCTGCAAAGCCATTACTTCTGTGTGACCTGAACAGGCATCCTCTATAATGGACAGAATACTGCTTCACCCTCTTAGACATTTGTATAGCTTTGTTATCTGTTGCAGTCTGAAGTTGCCTACATATTGGATGATCAGCACTCTTGATAAAATGAGAGTAAATGAATTCATTTAAGAGGAATACTATCATATAACTATTGGCTTCTATGAGAATTTTGAGCAGTTTAGGATTAGCTGCATTATAATGTAAAAAGCTGATTGGTGTGCCAAATTTACATAGAATCAAATGAGTAGGGAAAGATATGGAGAGAGGTACCAATGGTCACAATAAGAACCTATATGCATATATGCATAACCCAAAGACACAGATAACAGTGCAGTAGGCCTCGTGGTTGGTGGGAGTGGGGTGGAGGGAATCAGTGTGGAGGGGGGGAGTGGAAGGGGGAAGAGGACATTTTTTCAACAATAAATATATTTTTTAAAAAAGAAACTAAGAAAAGTAAAAAAAAAAAAAATAGAATAGGTAAGTAAAATACAGCAACTCCAAGGTGTATATCATTAGATAATATAAACTGATGAGAAATGATTATTTTACAGTATTATGCTACTACTCATCTTCTTCAGAGCACTAAATTGGAAGAAACTACACTTCAAAAGCCAGTACATAACTGCATAAAAATAAAAATTGTAACATTAGATTCAATTCAAGACACAATTTCTGTGCTATTGTATGGACTAGTTCTACAAGACAAAGAACAAGAGTCAGTTCTTGTGCCATTTTGTATTCTCACCAGCAGCGAATGGGGGCTCCTGTTGTTCTGCACCCTTGCTAAGATTTTGCGTTGCCAGTGTTTTCAATTTTGGCCATTCTAGTAAGTGTGCATCATTGTTTACATTAAGCATTTTTAAAAGCCTCACAATGCATTATAAGATTTATTAAGTGCTGGGGATCTAGTGTACAACATGGGGACTATCTTACCTAATAATAGACAAACATGTAAATTGACCATACCTGTACTATGCTAACCAGGCAATCAGGAGAGTATGCAAATTAACCCAACAAAGATGGCGGTTAATTTCCATACATAGGCTCCAAGCGGTGGAGTGAAGCCGGACGGCCCCGGGGCCAGAGCAGCAAATCCTGACGGCTCCAGGGCCAGTTTCAGCTGGAGCTCAGCCAGAGCGAAGGCCTGGGTCCCGGGTGCCAGAGGCAAACCGGTGCCAGCAGCCAAGGGAAGGGAAGGCCTATTGCATGAATCTCTTTGTGCAACAGGCCTCTAGTAGTTAATAATACTGTGCTGTATACCTGAAATTTTCTAAGAGAATACATCTTAGGTGTTCCCATCACACACAGAAAAGGTAATGATGTGAGATGATGGATGTTTTAATGAAATTGATTATGCTATTTGTTTCATAATGTATATGTATATTAAAGTACTATATTAAATACCTTACACATACATATGTATATATATATATATATATATATATATATATATATAATTTTTGTCAATTATACTTTAATAAAGTACAAAGCAAAACAACAGACAGTTCTAATGTGGATGTTAAAAACTAATCAATATCTCTGTGTATGTGTTGTGTATATTTGATAGATAGCTTGGATGTTAACATTTGTAGATCAAGTAGTATAATTTATGTACAGAGATATAATTCTAATATAATTTATACACTTTTATATATTTTCTCCTAACATTTCTATTTTTAGAGAAATGCTATTGTGCCCATTTAAAGATAAGTAAATGCAGCCTTAGAGAGGTTGATGGCTGTGATTACTAAATAGAAGAACAGAGATGTAAATTCAGGTTAATCATATTTTAAAGTTCATACCATCCTAATATCACCTCCTTTATTAGTTTTTTAATCTTTAAATAAAATTATCTCTTCTGGTTCTAAAATGTTATGATACTATGGACTCTTGTGACTAAAATGAGCAGCTAATTTTATTGTAACAGGTTTTAATTAGGATGACCACTTGAATTTTAAAAATGATACTCTGCACATTGATTCATTTTATAAAATTGCTTCCTTGGCAGAAATTAATATTTTTTTTCACAACAAATGTGTTTAAGTTGTATGGTTAATATAGCTTAAACTGTAACGCTTTGTCTATTTAAGTTAGTTTCCAAATACTCATATGAAGAAAAGCCCAAATAAACTCATAACAATTATTCTTAATAATAAAAACTTTCAATTATAAAATGTTTACAGATAAAGGTTTTATATGTATTATTCATTTAATTCACACCAAAAAGCTGTGAGGCAGATAAAACGACTGAAGCTTAGCCAATAGTCTACAAAGTAATATAGGATATTTAAGTATTAAAAAGCAAGATTTGAACCCAGGTCTTCCTTACTCTTTAATGAAAAGTACATGAAGATGGAATAAGATGGTGATATTAGAAAAATGAAGGAGAGGATTGGATAATGACTAACATAAAATCCAGAGTCTAAATAAGGAAAAAAGGAAGGAGGGTGGTACATTGCAGATACTCCCAAATTTTATATGTTAGAAGGTACTATTATATAGAATGCTAGAGGTCTGGTGCATGGATTTGTGTGCTGATGGGGTCCTTTGGCCTGGCCTGCAGGGATCGGGCCAGAACTTGCTCTCCAACATCCCCCAAAGGGTCCCAGATTGCAAGAGAGTGGTCCTCAGGTGATGCTCCCTGGAACTGGGCTACTTCCTCACTGGTCCTGGGTGCATCATCGGAGAACCACAGTTGCCAAGTCACCACAGCTCGTCAGCTCCTGCGTTGAGCATCTTCCCCCTGGTGGTCATTGTGCATCATAGCTATCAGCCGGATGGTCAAATGGTCAGACAGTCATTTAGGCTTTTATATATATACTAGAGGCCCGGTGCACAAAAATTTGTGCACTCGGGGGGGAGGGGGGTACCTCAGCCAGCCCTGTGCCCTCTCGCAGTGTGGGACCCCTCGGGAGATAACGACCTGCTGGCTTAGGCCTGCTCCCGGGTGGCAGAGGGCAGGCCCAATCCCTAGGTGCAGCCCCTGGTCGGGCTCAGAACAGGGCCAATTGGGGAGTTGGGGTGCCGCCCAGTCATGCACAGAACAGGGAGATTGGGAGGTTGTGATGCCACCCTCAGTCACAATCAGGGTAAGGCCGATTGGGGGGTTGGGGCACCGTCCCCTGTCACACTCAAGGCAGGGTCGAGGGGAGGCTGCGGCGCCACCCCCGTCACGCAAAGAGCAGGGCCAATCAGGGGGTTGGGGCACTGCCCACTGTCACGCAGAGTAGGGGCGATAGGGGAGTTGGGGCAACGCCCCCTGTCACACACAGAGCAGGGCCCATCAGGGGGTTGGGGCACACCACCCTCTATCACCCACAGAGCAGGGCCGATCAGGGGGTTGGGGCACCGCCACTCTCACAATCAGGGCAGGGCCGATGGGGAGGTTATAGCTCTACCTGTCACACACAGAGCAGGGCCCGTGGGGGGGGGGCGGGGTAGGGGAGCTCCCCCCTATCAGGCACAGAGCAGGGCTGCTCAGGGGGTTGGGGCGCCTTCCCCTGTCACGAACAGAGCAGGGCGGATAGGGAGGTTGTGGCCCCGCCCCCTGTCACACACAGAGCTGCAGGGCGATCAGGGGGTTTGGGCGCTGCCCCCTGTCACGCTGATCCCAGTGCCGGGAGGCATATTACCCTCTTACTATATAGGGTAGAGGCCTGGTGCATGGGTGGGGCCCGCTGGTTTACCCTGAAGGGTGTCCTGGATCAGGGTGGGGGTCCCCACTGGGGTGCCTGGCCAGTCTGGGTGAGGGGCTGAGGGCTGTTTTCAGGCTGGGAGTGACTGAGGTTCCCAACCGCTCCTTTTTTTCTTTTTTCTTTTTTTTATTCTGGGCCAGCTTTACCTTGAGGCTTGGCTCCAGCTCTTAGGCCTCCGGCTGAAAGTAGGTTTCTGGCCTTTGCATACAATGTTGCGAATCTGCTGGCTGAAGTCCAGCGGTATTTGTTACAATGTTTCTTAAACTGCCCTCTCAGAGGCCTGCAGCCACAGGTGGGGAACATTGGTTTCCTCCAATGATCCTCCCTCACTGAGGCAAGCAAGCCTCATGTTAGTTTCAAGCTGCCTGGCTGCCAGCCACCATCTTGGCTGACAGTTCATTTGCATATCTCGCTGATTAGCCAATTGAAAGAGTAGCGGTCGTACGCCAATTACCATGTTTCTCTTTTATTAGTGTAGATATATATATATATATATATATTAAATTAGAGAATTCCTAGCAATTATCCCTTTTCATATTCAGTTAAACCTTTTACAGTGTTTAAGTGGCAATATATTTGGACAGAAAAGATATTCCAAAGTATCATGCCAATTTCATTCAAAATAAATATTTTCTATATATAAGTATTTATTTCAGATATTTAGAGAGAAACAGGTATATGTTTCAAAATTTGCATTGGCAGAATATTCAGGCATGAGCAGATGATAGAAGTGGTGTATACATTATAATGTGAAATACAATGTGTTGTGGTACAAAAAGACTAGTGAGGGTAAAAAATACAGAAAGCTTTATTATTATTCTGTAGTCAGGGATGCCTTCTTGGATTTGAGCCATTTAATTGTGGAAACAACTTTGATAAGAAGAGATGAAATAGAGAACATTCCAAGAAAGGGGAACAGAATAAATAGAATTAGAAGAAGAATATATTTGTAGTGGAAATATGTTACTTTTCTGCTATTGCATTGGTGTGTGTGTGTGCATGTTTGTGCATGTGTGTGTGTGTGTGTGTGTGTGTATGATTGCACATGCACCAATCTGCAAGACTTGGAGGCCCTGAGATTTTATGATGGGAAATTCATCCCAGATGAGCAAATAACAGGTTCACTTGTTTTATCTCTACTGATGAACACATATCCCTTATTTCACACTAAATACTTTCTTTCAGAGACTACAATGGATATATTAAGTCTCTGTCATTTCTTTGTCTGAGATAAATAATGGCACTTCATTCACATTTTCCTTTTAACCCTTATTTTATAATATTTTGTTTGTATTTGTTACTCTTTCCTAAGTCAGCTATTCATGTGTCACTTCTGTGTGGGCACAAAACTTTAACATCCCAAACAAGCTTTGTCTGCTGCTGAGGAGAGAGGAGGATGTGTACCATTACTGGTTTTTACTAGGCCCTCAATAATATATAGCAATTTTTATGTGATGACTTGATAAGTAGCTATCATATCTACAGCTTTGCGTTTCCTTCTCAAAGGTGAGACAGGGTTGTAGTGAAGCATTAACCTTCATAGAATTAGTTTTAATTTTTTTTTAGATTTTAATTTTTAAGAATCTAAATTTTTTAGATTTTTATTTTTATTTCTAAAAATCATGCTATTAAAACTAAAAATGAATATAATGTATTGTCTGCCTCACTTACTAATGCTGAAAAGTATAGTACTTTTGGCATGAGGTGAAAATATTTGTCATATTATGCAAGATATTTTTTGCTAGTATGCCTAACAAATAACTCATTAAGAGAAAAATAGATTCTGGGTGACAGTTTCTCAGTTAACATGACAATCTAGTCAATATAAAATACCATGTAAATAAGACAAGTTTCAAAGGAAGTATTTTTTTAATCTGGACAAATATTTGATACCAAAATTTTGTGGCTATGCTGATAAATCTGGCTTCAGAATCCTGCAGCTGATTCTACATCACCAATTATCACTTTCTTTGTCATATTCAAAGATGAACTTGATTCTAAAAATTATGGATAGCATACTATTTTGTCCATTGTGTTTGCATTTCCATTAAATGTATATCTCACTCCATTAGGGGCACACATAGTACTATAAAATCTACTGGAGACAGAAGCAACCTATGCTATCAATGTATTGTGAATAACTTTTTCATGGGTTGATGTGAGGTCAGGGATTGGATCAATTCAAAGGTCAGAAACAATTTTGTTCCTTCATTTGGGTGTTGCAGAAATGGTCAGAGGGGAAAAGGAAAATGTTTTCTTGTCTGGCAGTGGGTCCAGAGAGCCTTGTAACAAACACATTTCAATGACTGATCAGTATTTTTCAGTATTTTTCAGCAGATTATCAGAGAATTGTAGGTTACAAATACAATTTTCCTCAAATTTCAAAATCAACATGAAAATTCCAGGTTCCAGATAATACCTTTTTCTATTCCCATTGGCTGGACTTCTAAGTGAGCCATCACCATTATTAACACATGGATCTCTTCCTTCATTTAGCAGGTTATAATATTCTCCCAGGTCATTTTGAATTTATATATAATTGAAATTGCATATCCAAATCTCAAATATTATCATGATTTTCCCAAGACAAAGAGGTGTCTATGTTGTCCATTCAAAAGGAAAAGAAAGTCCCCTCATTGCATATCCAAATCTCAAATATTATCATGATTTTCCCAAGACAAAGAGGTGTCTATGTTGTCCATTCAAAAGGAAAAGAAAGTCCCCTCATTGCTTCCATACATATTTGGACAGAAAAAAATATGGCAATATTCCACTAAGTGGATAAGTAAGAAGTGTACTACTAGGTCTTTCACCTGACTTGAAATCTTGGAGTGAGATATAATTTAGCAATATTAATCTAATCCCCAATGAAGAGTTTACTATCATCTTTCTTAGGAGATGTCACACATTTACTACACAGATTACCATTTCTTATTGGTTATTGATCTACAAAGCTCTTTTTAACAACTCTTTCTTTTTTTAATATATTTTTATTTCAGAGAGGAAGGGAGAGGGAGAGATAGAAATATCAGTTATGAGAGAGAATCATTGATAGGCTGCCTCCTTCAGGAACCCCACTGGGAATTGAGCCTGCAACCGGGGCATGTGCATTGACCTGGAATCCAACCACAACCTCCTGGTTCATAGGTTAACACTCAACCACTGAGCAACACTGACTGGGGCTGTTTTTTTTGTGTGTGTGTTTTTTATCAACTCTTATTCAAAGCCTGGATGGAGACCATGACTATTGATAATGATAAAGCTAAACTAGTTATGTTGCCCAGCTTAGTCATCAGAGGATAATGATGATAGTTATTGAGAACTTATTAAAAGCTAGAGAGCCATATGTGATCACATTATTTTAATGCTACACTTTTTTTGGCTTAGCATCTATTCATAAGTGCATCATTAACATTCAGAAGAAATTGTAAAAAGATAATGACTAGAAAATAATCTTTTTAATGACTGCTGTTATATTTTTTAAGAATGATTCATTGGCCATAAAGCTTTAAAAGTCTACTGAATCATAGATCATAGCGAAAATGTACTTCCACAATTAGCCCGCTTCAAGTAAATGCTCCCTAGGAATGTGGACTTCACCTGACAAAGAACCCAAGCTCATTACCTCTAGAGCAATCAATAACCTCTGCTAATGTGTTCAGCTGGCGACACTGACCAGATCAATAAAACCTGCCACATGCTTTTGTTTTAGGAAATGAAGCCTTTTAGTTCTTAATTAAGGGAGAGACCTCACATCCGTAATGATGTTTGCAATGAATATTACCACAGAGAACATGGGAATGGATCTGAGTTTTTTCATTAAAGAGCTGCATATGGAAGGAGAAAAAAAAACACACCGAAGGTTAAAAATAAGGGGGTGCTTCCTTAGCATTGTGAAATGTAAACCCATAGAACACAGTGTTCTCCGTGAAGTGAGAAATGGGCGAAAAATTTAGTTTTGGAAGCACAGTGGCAGAAAGCAAAAATTCTTTCCTTAAAAGAAATCTCCAAATGGCAACCAAGCAAGGCAATACCTTTGAAGCAGAAACCAGAGAACCAACTGCCTGGAGAGGTTACAAACAGAGACAACAAGGAAAAGGGGAGCAAATTACAATGTACAGGTATTTGCTAGAGCCTTGCCATAGAACTGAACACCATACAATCGCACCCAGAGTTCTATGTGACTTCCTTTTTAACAATCAGGACATCTTTGTAATATAATGTTATCATATAGGCTCTTTAAAATATAGAGATCTAAGCAGTGTTACAGTGAGAAAACACTTTATAAAATATTAGCTATTTACTCAGTAAAAGCAATGAAATAATATTGGACTCAACACCTGACCCTGAGATACACCTTTTAGAAAGCTAAAAGACATTATCAGTGAGCAAAATTATTGTTTCCTTTCTTCCAAAAATACTTTTATTGCCAATATCTTTGAGTATAAAATCAAAATGTTCTTGGAGCACACCTATAAAAATAAGTGTGATACCTGACTGCTTTATCCTATATAATAAAGAGGTAATATGCAAATTAACCTTCACAGCCTCACAAGATGGCAGCCTACAACCAGGCCGGCAGGGGGTTAGTGAGGAACGACCTAACAACTGAACAAGCAGGCTGTGTGGGGCGACCAGGCCGGCAGGACAGCGATGAGGGGCAACCAGGCCAGCAAGGGGGCAGGGGCAGTTAGGGCACCCAGGCAGGCAGGCTGGTGAGCAATTACGGGCCAATGGTCCAAGATTGTGAGAGGGAAGTCCTGGATAGGAGAGGGTGCAGGCTGGGCTTAGGGGACCCCCCCCCCATGCACAAATTTTGTGCACCGGGCCTCACATCATATGTAAGTGAGGAGTTAGAGGACTCAGTTCTGCTCCAAATCAATACCAGATAATCCTTTCTTGATATTTCCATATCCTTATTTATTGATCCTGGTTGGGTATGATAGACCTGCTCACATCAGGATATTTTCACCTATTCATTTATTCATAAGATGGATAGTTCTGACTTTAGTCTTTATTAATAATTAATAATATTAGCTTGGATGTGCTAAAAAAAGTTATTTCTAAAAGTTTTCTCACTAACTTTAGATATTTGCAATTTAAGCATTGTTTTCTGCTTATAAGTGAGTTTAAATCTTGAACAGATTGAAATAACCTCTTAATGTTCCCCAAGTGTTTTTCTTTCTCCTTTGTTACAGATTTAGATCAAATAACGCCTTTGGAAACTTCACCTTTTATCTACATAAAAGATGAGGGCAGATGTTCCAAATGCTTTGTATAGCTTTAAAAATGTTTCAAAACCCTGATGTGTTCTGCACATGAATCCTTTTGCTTACACTGGTGTATTTTTAAACTTATTGGCCACCTACCAGATATCCTACCCAACTAGCTATATAATCACTAGGGACTCTACAGGAGGAGAACGCAGGACAAATAGAAGTAGAAACACTGAAGCCTGTGAGAACTAACTTAAAACCAGCACAAGCACTTACAGAGCTGTACATTTATATAGATACTAGAGGCCCGGTACACAAAAATTTGTGCACTCGGTGGGGAGGGGGGTCCCTCAGCCCGGCCTGTGCCCTCTCGAAGTCTGGGACCCCTCGAGGGATGACCACCTGCTGGCTTAGGCCTGCTCTCCGGGGGATTGTGCCTAAGCTGGCAGTCAGACATCCCTCTGGCAGCCTGGAAGCCCTTGGGGGATGTCCACTTGCCAACGAGGAGCAGGCCTAAGCTGCAGTCAGACATCCTTAGTGCTGCTGAGGAGGCAGGAGAGGCTCCCACCACCACCGCTGTGCTGGCAGCCATCAGCCTGGCTTGTGGCTGAGCAGAGCTCCCCCTGTGGGAGCTCACTGACCACCAGGGGGCAGCTCCTGCATTGAGCGTCTGCCCCCTGGTGGTCAGTGTGTGTCATAGTGACCAGTCATTCCCAGTCTTTCTGCTGTTAGGGTCAGTTTGCCTATTACCCTTTTATTATATAGGATAGAGGCCTGGTGCATGGGTGAGGGCTGGCTGGTTTGCCCTGAAGGGTGTCCCGGATCAGGGTGGGGGTCCCACTTGGGTGCCTGGACAGCCTGGGTGAGGAGCTGATGGGTGTTTGCAGGCTGGTCACAGAACATTGAAGGTATGTGAGAGTTGAGATTTTGTTTTTCAGTCATAAAAAAAAGATGAAATTATAAACATCATTTTTTTTCTTTCAACCAGGCTTGCAAATAAGCATAAACTAAATTTTTCACTCAACAAGAAACTGTTTTAGTAGATAGGCTGTATATAGTCCTGTAATTGGTAATATGAAAAGGTTTTAGAATAAAGAATTATTTTATAGCACCCTGAGGAAATATAGGAAGTTGGAAGTATATAATTAATGAGGAAATAATTTTTTAAAGAATAAATATACAACTTGGGATGTACTTTTATTTATTTTTTAAATAGCTAATTTTAGAAACCCACAACCACAGAACTTTTTAATGTAAGGGTTATTTTTATGGCATAATTTGGAGATTATTAGTCTAGAATATCTCAAATAAACAAATAGATTGAATATGAAAAGGTCTTAGAATAAAGAATTATTTTATAGCACCCTGAGGAAATATAGGAAGTTCTAAGAACATTATTAATGAGGAGATAATTTTGTTAAAGAATAAATATATGTATACAACTTGTGATGTACTTTTATTTATTTTTTAAATAGCTAATTTAAGAAACCCACAACCACAGAACTTTTTAATGTAAGGGTTCTTTTTATGGCATAATTTGGAGATTATTAGTCTAGAATATCTCAAATAAATAGATTGAATATACACAAGCAAATATTACTAAAGTAAATGATCAAAGTAGCTTTAGATTTATTTAATGAGTTTCATACATTAAAATCACTGAATGCTATCACAGGATGAGGTATAAGAAACTCTAAAGGAGAAGGGGGATTATACAGGAAAATATTTATTTAATGCTTAGAATATGCAAAACATAATAAATAAGTAAAATCTCCTTACTGGAGACATAATAAACCAAGGTTTGGAAAATGTAACTTTTTCTAGGTTAAACAAAAGTAAATAAAAGTTGGTGACAGAGGAGGAATCCCAATTAAATTTATTTAAATACAATGGCCATTATCTTTTCACTAATGACTAGAAGCAATCTAACCAGAAGTCTGTTAAATAAGGCCTCACATAAGACATGTGAAGGTATAGGAATGGGTCTAGGTTCCCTATACTCAGTCCAAAATTCCTTTTCTTTCTTTTTTTGCATTTCAGTATATTGTTGGTTTTTCAAGATCTCACTGTTTTTTCAGTACAATTTCTTCTATTGAAGTAAAAGAAAATTCATAAATATCTGAGAGCAGTGGAGAGAAGTTTGCATTTTATATTTCTTTCCCCTTCTGAAATCTATAATTGGCAGAAGAGGGCAATAGGCTATCAAGAAATCAAGTAGTGATACTTCAATTTTTTTTTCTTTCTTTCTGGTGGCAGCAAAATTCTAAGTAGTTGGTACTTTGAGTCTATGTTTCACACGAATTGCCACAGTCCTAATATAAAATATGTCTTTAAACTGAAGAACAAAGTGAGAAAAGCACCAGGAACAAAACTTAGCCACACTGTATATCACTGAAGGAACATATTTGATTGTTGTGTTTTTCCAAATTACCTGAAAGCAATTAGTCTCCCTTTAGTATGTCTTGATACAGGTATCATAGCAATAGACAACTCAAATTTTTTTTAGGATCGCACTATTTGTATTTCAGTAATCAATATCATCAGCCAATATGCTGAGCTGGTGGCAAACTGGAGTCAATATCCTGCCAAATGCTTTTGTTTTATGAAATGCACATCTTTATCTCTCAATTAAAGGCTATTCTCTTATTCATTTGGGTTCACCAGATGTGTAAGAATATTTAAGAGGAATCAAAAGCAACATTAAGATTGACATATAGTAACTAAATCACATACCAATTAAAATTTGTAAATTACTAATGCATTCCAGTTCCAGGAAACTTCATACAAAAATGTTTAGAAAAATAGCAAATTATTACTTATATCAGATAAATCTGGTTTGATATAATATTTGTTAACTATAATTCTCTCAGGCTAAGGCATTTAAAATCTAATTTACCTAATGAAAAACCCATTTTGCTAAAAAATTATGGGAGCACATCAATTTCAATATACTTGTTTTCTCAGATTCAGCTTTTTTTTTTAAACAAAAAAGGGGCCATTTTAAGATGCCACTAAATGCAATCATGTTGAATTTTATTCTTTATAAAATAACTTCTAGCATTTTTGGAATAAACAATCATCATCATACCTTGATAGATTTAGTGGTTTCTTTGTGTTTAATTATGACATCTGTTTGGCCATTACAAAAGTATTTTGTTTGTGATGGAATCCAGTCCATTCCTTCCTGTAACTTTTAAGCAAACTAATTAAGAGCTGCAACTCATACCCACGTTTCTAATCAGGATGGTGATCAGTAAGAGGGACCCATTAAGGTTTCTGTAAGCCAAACTTTTTACAGCAAAGAATTCTCCTAAATTTCTATAGATTGTCATGTTTGTTTGTTTTTTTGTCGTTGTTTTTAAGTTTTACTAGTGATACCTGGAATGGCAAGCTCAGACTCTCATGGCAGGATTCTTGTCCCACGACGTTTGAAGAATAAATTTCATGGACTAAAAGATTTTAAGCAAAAATGTGGAGGTTTATTGCAAGCATATACAAACTCCCCGTGGGGAGGGGCCCTCAAAGGGGAAACAACCTGGTGAGGGGTCCCCATAATGGGATAGTCTGCTCTCTCTCAAAAAAATGAGAAAAAAGTCCCATGAATCTCTTTGTCTACTATGGGCTTATAAATGCTGGGAGCTTCTTTGTTTATTCGTGACACTTCCTAATTGGACCCTTCCTTATTTTATGTCCCCTGTGATTTCCTAATTGGTCATTTTCCCCTTCTTCCCTGCATGGCATCAGTTTCAAAGTTACAAAGCCCACCAGTTGGCCCCCTCTTCTTCTTCCCCTCATCTTGTAACATTCCTCCATCCTCTGTGTATATAACATAAACAATCTGGCTGCTTGGAGCTGTTACTGCCAGTCACGTATGCATTCCTCTCCCATGGCCTCTCCCTCCCAAAAACTGCCTCTTTCTGCCTCTAAATTTCTTTCATTCGTTTACACATTGTTTGTCTGTTTTAACTGATGCCAAAATGAAAGTTATGCTGGACTAACACAAAAGGTTTAATAAGGAATGCAAAGTGAGGAAATATCAAGGTTAATATTCAAAAAAGTCAGAGTCACTTTGCACATTTAGTGAGCAGCATACCTAACAAAAGTCTCCCACATGCCCAGCCAGAGTGGCTCAGTGGTTGAACATCAACTTATGAACCTAGAGGTTAGGGTTTGATTCCTGGTCAGGGCATATGCCTAGGTTGTGGGCTCTATCCCCAATTGGGGGGCAGGCTGTGCAGGAGGCAGCCAATCAATGATTCTCTTTTATCATTGATATTTATCTTCTTCTACCTTCCTCTCTGAAATCAATATATATATATTTATGGCCTAAGTGACCTCAACGCAAGAGCTGCCCCCTGGTGGTCAGTGTGCTCCCACAGCCAACCACCCATGGCCAGCCAACCTCCTGCAGTCCCTTCCCCTGGTTGGCTGGTCCTGATTGGCCCTGATCAGCCCCAATCGCCTGCCAGGCTGAGGGACCTCACCCATGCATGAATATGTGCACTAGGCCTCTAGTAAAAATATATTTTTACAAAATCTCTCACATATAGCTGGAAACACAGTTGTTTGATTGATTTCGTAAATTCTTATTGGAAACCTATATTCCTCAGGTACTTATGCTATGTCTCTGTTGCTCAACAGGATGAAAACAAGGTCTCTACTGGCCGGGATGATTAATTCTGATTAAAAGGGAGAAAATTGGTTGCTGTTACTATAACGTAATCCAGGGTCTATATGTACAACCCAGAGGATTCCCTAGAACTCTCCTGATTACTGTCATGCCCAATAGCAAACATTAAGTAATAAGTGCATCAACTCAATTAAATCAGGACAATTAAATACATGGGCATTTCAAGAATGAATTTAACTTTCATATGTTTTAAAAATAATAGTGATCAACTGAGATGCTAGCTTAGGGCAAAGGAGGTATGTGATAGATGGTAAGCAAAGGAAGTGATAAATAACAATGGTCTTAAAACCACTTAGAGAAATGAGGAATTTAGCAGTTTACATGTGTGTGTGTGTGTGAGATAGAGAGAGAAAAAGAGAGAGAGATTATATATGCCTATGTACATTAACCTGTACATATTAGCTAATTATATTCATTTTCCCTTCCGTTTCTCCTATTATTTTGTAAAAAGAATATGAGTAATGTCAACAGGAAAATTTATATGCATATATGCATAGCCCATGGACACAGACAATAGTGTGATGAAAAAGGCCTGGGAGTGGTGGGAGTAGGGTGGAGGGGGTCAATGAGGGGAAAAAGTACATCTGTAATACTCAACAATAAAGATAAATTTAACAAAAACAATTACAATTTAGTCTATATGTCACAAGACCACAAGATGCCACATATGGATTTCATGGGGAAGCCTTCACATCACCTGAAAACTTTGAACCATGACAATTAATGAAATAATTGATGAGTCTTTGGGGAGAGGAAGAGTAGTTGTGTTTTATGAAATATAGTTGCATCATATCAGACAGAGATGTGATGTTTTGTTTGGGAGTTAATTATAGGATAGTGGTGAAAGGAATACAGAAAATCTGTTTTAAATGTGTGCTGAACGGTGCTCTCCAGGATCCTCCGGCATGCTCTCTCCAGCAAAGTTCTTCTGTCTCTAGGCTCCGTGTAGATTCTGTCTTCTTGATTCTGTTCTAAGTTCTGTGTCTGAAGTTCTGTCTCTCTGTCTGGTTCTGTGTTCTGAGTTCTGTCTCTTTCTGTCTTGTTACATCTGTATTTATACCAGTTGATTCAGTCCTATCAATCTCTATTACAAAGGTTAGGGCGTTTCTTATCTCCATTCCAGGGAGTAAAGATTATGTAGCTTAAGCATGATTGTTCGTAGTTAAAGTGATTAATTACCCGCCTGGCACTTAGTTGAGGGGTTTTATTCCCTCCCTAACTTCAGGGGAAAATCCCTACCTGGGGGAACAACCTCTCTTGGAGAGGTGACCTTGGTTAAAACACAGCGCCAAGAAGGTGAGCAAACATATTAAGAACAGTATGCCATATATGCCAGGTCCCTTGAAACAGCAAGGATGGACCGGCTCCCAGCAATTTCCCCCTTTTTTATTTTTTAAAAGCAGGCATTAAAAAGAAGAACCTCAAATACTCTCTTATATCCATTTTAAGAATAGGATTGGCGCTTTCCGCTATTACCTGAGTCCTGATCTATCATCCCAGGGAGAGCTTGCCAATCCTGCACTTTCCCAGGGTAGAAAGGCTGCAGTGGGGTTAAGGATAAGGCTCCTTGGGCCTACCGTCTCCCATGCCATTACATTTACCTTTCCTTCCTCAGAAAAGCATGGACATACTTCTTGTATAAAACGTTCTGTCTGACTGGGAGTAACCTTAATTCCTCTGCTAGCAAGCATATATGTTAAAAGATCAATACAGAGTCTTTTTTCTTTAGACTCAGTATGGCACATCTTCTTAATCTGGAGATCAATACAGAGTCTTCTTTCTTTGGACTCAGTATGGCACATCTTCTCAATCTAAGAATCAATACAGAGTCTTCTTTCTTTGGACTCAGTATGGCACATCTTCTCAATTTAAGTTCTGTACTATCCACCTTCTTACCCTACTTATCCTCTATAGGGGGGTCTGTAGCACCCTGGTGGAGTCCTATCCGTCCCGAGTGTGGGGTTCTCAATGGGGGGGCTTACCTAAGGGAATCCTGTTCCAGGGGTTCCCAAAGGTGTGGACGGAGTCGGCAAAGACTATCCACCCTCTTCCTACGATGGAGTCTGATCCGTCCCGAGTGTGGAGGTTCTCAATGGGGCGGCTTACCTAAGGGAATCCTGTTCCAGGGGTTCCCAAAGGTGTGGACGGAGTCGGCGAAGACTATCCACCCTCTTCCTACGGTGGAGTCCTATCCGTCCCGAGTGTGGGGCGCTTACCTAGGGGTCCCTGTTCGGGCGCCAGATGCCGGGGTCCAACCCCAGCGGGTCCAGGGGGTCCCCAAAGGTGTGGACGGAGTCAGCGAAGAATGAATGACACGGAGGCTGAGTTCAGTTGATCATCATAGCCGGGTTCTCTTGTCAGGGTCTCCAGGTAGGTTCTGTTCAGGTTCTCCAGTCAGGTTCAGTGTCCAGGTTCCAGTCAGGTTCTCCTGCCAATCTCTGTAGTCAGGTTCAGTCCAGGATCCCTTGCCATGTTCTCCCGCTAGGCTCTGTCTCTAGGCTCCGAGGCCAGTCCCTCTCCAGGATCCTCCGGCATGCTCTCGCCAGCGAAGTTCTTCTGTCTCTAGAGAATGTTCTGTGTAGGTTCTGTGCCTAGGCTCTGTCTCTCTTGGTCCTGTCTTCCAAGCCCTGTGTTCTAAGTTCTATGTCTGAAGTTCTGTCTCTCTGTCTGGTTCTGTGTTCTGAGTTCTGTCTCTTTCTGTCTTGTTACATCTGTATTTATACCAGTTGATTCAGTCCTATCAATCTCTATTACAAAGGTTAGGGCGTTTCTTATCTCCATTCCAGGGAGTAAAGATTATGTAGCTTAAGCATGATTGTTCGTAGTTAAAGTGATTAATTACCCGCCTGGCACTTAGTTGAGGGGTTTTATTCCCTCCCTAACTTCAGGGGAAAATCCCTACCTGGGGGAACAACCTCTCTTGGAGAGGTGACCTTGGTTAAAACACAGCGCCAAGAAGGTGAGCAAACATATTAAGAACAGTATGCCATATATGCCAGGTCCCTTGAAACAGCAAGGATGGACCGGCTCCCAGCAGAACGGGTCATTTGTCTCTTTGCTCTCAGAGCCATTCTCCATGCTCTGGGTCCTGTATCTCAGGGAGGCTGGCGGGCACAGTCTGTATTTCCCGGGCTAATTTGTGTAGCTTGCCAAACTGACTCTCTGCCAGCTTGATTTGGGCAATTGAATTCCTTGAGGGAGCTGCTATTTCAGGAGGCATCTATGTGTTTGTGCTTCCCTGAGAGCCCAGATGCTGCCAGGCATCCTTTCACCCAGAGTTCCAGCTCCCACTGGACAGCAGAGCTTCTCTGCTCTTGAGCCCCAACCCCCTTCACCTCTTCCGCCCTGAAAGGCGCCAGTGTTATTGCTAAACTCCGATTGCTTCACTAGTTGACATATCAGCAGTTTTATTATCTGAGTATTCAACTTGCTGAGGTAAATTCCAAATCTTTTAAATTAGGCCTGCTAACAATTCTCTCTCTCTCTCTCTCTCTCTCTCTCTCTCTCTCTCTCTCTCTCTCGTAAGAAAAGATTTCTCACTTATGAAAGCGAATACAGAATTCTAGGTTGATCAACTGCTGTCGCTACTGTTTCTCGAGTACTCATGTTTATATATATACATACACACACACATATATATTTTTTTACTAGATGCCCAGTGCATGAAATTCTACATGGGTAGGATCCCTAGGCCTGGCCAGCAATCAGGGCAGCTCTTGAGTATACAGAGGTTTTTGGAAGAAGGTGTAAGTTTTATTCTCACAAATATTGTCCCTTGGAGATATCATGCTTAAATATACACAAACATATGGTTGCCATGGTCAAGTGATTTTAGGAGTCAATAGGGCTACAGCAGGGCATGCACATCACTGTCCCAGGGCCACTTTTGCCAAAGGTAGGTGAAAAGGTAAAAAGGGTAATGTTGCCCTAACCATTTTGGCTCAGTGAATAGAGCATCAGCCTGCAGACTGAAGGGTCCCAGATTCGGTTCAGGTCAAGGGCATGTACCTTGGTTGCAGGCACATCCCCAGTGGGGGGGGGGGTGCAGGAGGCAGCTGATCGATGTTTCTCTCTCATCAATGTTTCTAACTCTCTATCCATCTCCCTTCCTCTCTGGAAAAAATCAATTTATATATATATATATATATATATATATATATATATATATATATATATATATTTAAAAAGGGTAATGTTGTCCACATCATAAGTTAAGATTATGCTGTGATCTAGGAAGGAAATACGATGTCAATTATTTGGGAAAACATAAATATTTACAATGATATTTCCTCTATTTTTATAAACGTTACTCATATTTTGTGCAATAGAGAAAATCTCATCCACTCTATTATACCTGTTAGAGTATACCAGCCCACACATAACATCCCTCATTCATACATTTACAGTATTTAATGTTTGTATCGCTCAATTTAGGATTTAATATATATATTCTAACTTGTTCATTTTTACATATATTTTTTTTAAACCTACATAAGTTATCATGTTGAAAATTGACAGAGGCACATAATTTTTATGCAGTTAGTCCGTGGTCATGAAAAGAACGTTAAATTTGTGATTAAATGGAAGAGGACTTGCATCTTGGTCTTATTTCTAACTTCAGTATCGTGACCAACTTACTTATGCTCAATAAGCCTTCCATTCTTTAATCACAAAGTGGCTGATTCCCAAGGTGCTAAATAAATCTGAGCACTGCTAAGCTCAGAATGGAGCAAATGAGTAGGAGACTTTTGAAATCTCTTTTCTGGAGAGCAAATCATACAAAAACACCTGACAAAATATTTGTTAAAGATAGTTCTGATCCCCCATGAAAACCATAGCCAAACTCCATTTATATATCCACTAATCCCTTCGTCACACAACAGCATATGTAAATATTATCTCAATGAAATTGAAATAGACTGAAAGTTTTGCAGGGGAAATAGTCTACATAAATGTATTATATTTCACTGATAATTTATGAGGAAAAAAGGAAGGCTCTCTAGTTCATTTAATTGATAATTGCTCCCTTTGATGCTGCAGATTTATACATACATAATTCATTTTTGCTTTAGCACCCATGATTTGGACACATTCCAGTAAAACTATCTTAACTGAAAAACTTTGAGTTAAGCTTTCTTAACTCCAATGGCCCTAGTTGCAGTAGCCTTTGAACACAATGAAGAAAATGTTCCTCATACGTATTCTAATGCATAATTTATATTCTCCACATTTCAAAAGAGTTAACCAAATTTCTTCAAATATGGCATAATTTTCCTTCCTCAATAAAAACTGCAATCCTGCCCACTTTGGGGCTGCATACTTTCAGCTATTTTTTTGTTTATTTGTTTTTGTTAATTATACCAAATATAGGTAGGGGGAAGAATTGAATTGCTTTTCTTCCAAATGAAGAAAAGTTTCCTGTTCATACTCATAACTCAACACCATATGAATGGATTCTGCACAAGTGCATATTTTAAAGAAATAAAGGGTCTTTGAGCACAAACCAACTTCTGCCCATAAGGGGTGGTAAGGATAAAATTTAGTATTGCTAAGGAATTAAATTTTCCTTAGTCTAACTACTCTATTTATGATTTTAAATGTGTTATTTTTTCTTTGAATCCAATAATTTTTTTAAAAGACACTTTCCTCCCTGTGTTTATAAAACCTCTGTGTTTATAAAAAACCACACAATGTTTTAGCATTATTTTAGGTACCTTTTAACATAGTTTCTCTTGGTACATCCAAACTTGTCTCCTATCAAACTTGTCTCCTATCAAAGCTGTGCTCATTCAGCGCTCTAGCTAGGTTTACAATCTCACTTTCCTCCACTTTTTGCCATTCTGTTTTTATTTGTTTGCCTTTGTTTTTACTGTGCCTTCCACTTACAACACTGCTTTTGTCCTGTCCAAATGCAATTCAACCAATTTGGCTCAAGTCGCATCTTTGCCATGAAATAGTCTCAGGTCATTTTAATTTATAGCAATTTTTTTTCTTATAGAAATCAATCTCTTTCTCTCTCTCTCTCCCCCTCTCTCTCTTTATCTCTCTCTCTCTTTCTCTCTCTCTTTGTATATGAGAAAAAAATTTGCATTATCATAGCATGTAGAAAAAAGCATAATTTCAAATTCTGTATTTTTTTGATATTTGTTAGACCTAGCACACTGGGCAAGTCATTTGACTTATTTGAAACTACTTTGGAAGTAACAATGCCAGTAATATATTTGTAATAGAACTGATAATAATATGTTTTCTGACTTTCCTGCAGATTTAATGGTAAACTATGAAATTTTTGTGTACTATTTTGAAATTCAAGATATGTCAGGTCTAATATTAATTTAATCATTTTACATCTTGTAACTTAAAAGTTCGTCAAAGAAATTCACCTTCCGGGCCTCACCATGCACATATTTCTATAAAAGGGTTATATTAGATTAGCATTTGCCAATGAATGTTCATTTGTTCAGTGGAACAATATTTCTCTGTGATTATCTGGAAATTAAGAATGTATTTAATTTAAAAATTTTGACTAACATTTTCTACAGTATCTACATTGTGGTATATCTCAAGGGGCATTACACATTAAAATCATGAGATAAAGCATCCCAAGTAACTTTGTTTAAATTAACAGTTTTAAAAACACCTGTTTATATATTCAAAAAATATGCAAAACATTAACCCACTTTTGGACTAAAATGTATTAATATCTGTGGACAGTAATTCTAAAGATAGTAAAGCAGATAATCTTTAAGGTCTTTTCCAGAGCCAGTATTTGAAATATCTATGATTCTTTTACAGCTATTTCTCTTTAGTGCCTGATAGATTCCTAAAAGTACATTAGTACTCAGTATGTAAGTACTCATTAAAGGCCATAACAATTACCCTTTTGAAAAAGCATATTCTTATCGAAATTCTGGGGGTCACACATACAAAGGGAGTTCATACCTCTTCAAAGGTGGTTTTTTTTTTAATATATTTTATTGATTTTTTACAGAGCGGAAGGGAGAGGGATAGAGAGTTAGAAACATCGATGAGAGAGAAACATCGATCAGCTGCCTTCTGCACGCTCCCCACTGGGGATGTTCCCACAACCGAGGTACATGCCCTTGACCGGAATCGAACCTGGGACCCTTGAGTCCGCAGGCTGATGCTCTATCCACTGAGCCAAACCGGTTAGGGCTCAAAGGTGTATTTGATAGATTTCCTGCTAGCTACTCACAAGAAAGTGGGACAGGGCAAAATTGGATGGAGGCTGCCTTTACAATTT
This sequence comes from Myotis daubentonii, assembly GCF_963259705.1. NCBI lineage: Eukaryota > Metazoa > Chordata > Mammalia > Chiroptera > Vespertilionidae > Myotis > Myotis daubentonii. The sequence goes on along the minus strand of NC_081848.1, from coordinate 21,711,801 downwards.
AGATATGGAAGAGAGAATAGTCAGGTGTGGACAGACACAAAGGTCCACCTCAGCAGGGCTTAGATACAAGACAGCATATGATTGCCTGCGATGAGGAGTGGCAGAAATGCCAAGAAAACGCCAGCCCTAAGGTCAGGCACCTGTAGTCTACCTAACACTAAGGCTTGGGGAAAAAGCTAAAAGTAAGCAGAACCCACCTGCCTCTCCTGTTCCAGCCTAGCAGGCACCTAATAATGAGCAACAGCAGCGCACATCTGAAGGAGAGACCAAGGAGAGAGAGCCTTCTGTGTGACACACATCTAGGAATGACTCAAACCTGAAGGTAAAATTTTTGCACGTAGAAAAACTCTTCAGCATTTCAGCCCACACTAATCACTGGAGAAATCGGAAGACTTTGGGGCACTGATGATCCCCACAGAAGCGATAAAACCCAAACCCAGCTCAACTCCTGAAGAGATTGATTCAATCCCATTCCAAATGCCTTAAAAGAAGTGTTTTTATTCCCAGGCATAACAGATATTTATTCCAGGCTCTCCTAGCCTACACAAGTGATCCAATATTCAATAAAATTAAGCACATATACCTCTGTACACTCACTCACTCACTAAAGCCCAGGTGGTGGGGTGGTGGGACTTTGTTAAGAGATAAAATAATCAATGAAATCAGATTCAGAGATGACCAAGCAGTTGGCACTATTAGGGACTTTATATATAATTAATGTGACAGAAGAAGTAGTGAAAAAGATGGGTAACATGCATGAACAAATTCAAGACACTGTCATGTAATTAAAGAGACACAAAAAGTATTACCACATGAATAAAAGCCATTGACTTTGGGAGCCTACTCCTGCCTATTCATAAAGTTATAAAATGTCAGAAGTTAAATCTAAAGAGAAAATCTTGAAAAGTTATTGTAAGTTTGAAAAACAAACAAGTAAAATCAAATAAAAGTTTGCACATAAAAATAAAATATTAGAATGAATAACAAAACAGGAAAATATTTGATCCTAGATTGAATTCTGAGTTGAACAAACTGTAAAGAAATTTTTTACCTTAATCAATAAAGAAAAAAAAGGAATTTTTTTAGAAAAAAATCTATTAAATCAAAACATGTTATATAATGTATTATTACAGGAAATGGATTTTTATTTATTTTTTTATTTTTTTACTTTAGGAGACTTTACCCTTTCAGTTCTTTTATTTATTGCATCTAATTTTATTTTTTTATTTCTTTATTGATTAAGGTATTACATATGTGTCCTTATCCCCCCATTGCCCCTTACCCCCCATTGCCCCACCCCCCACTCATGCTCTCACCCCACTATTGTCTATGTCCTTTGGTTAGGCTTATATACATGCATACTAGCCCTTTGGTTGATCTCTCCCCCTTAGGTAATTATGAGAATGTGAGTTTTAGAAGTATAATATTTTTGTTTTTTCTTATTTTACTTGTTTTCGGGAAAGATAGGACCCAATGATGGGAATGGCCTCTGACCTATTGTGAGGCAAACAGGGAAATAATATTTTAAGAGAACAGACATCTTTCAATTAAAGAATATGAAGGGAACTTAGATAAATAGATGGTAGATAGATGACAGATAGTTAGAATCCTTTTGCTAAGAAATATGATTGATTCAAGAATGGAGTTGATGTGGTCATATTGGAGAGAGAAAGAGTAATACAAAGATAAGGATCTATGTAAAAATTAATGGTCTGTAAGGCTTAGACTTCTGTTGTGTCTGAGTTTTAGTGGAATATTAAATCAAAGTTGGATTTTACTGGTTAGTCTTAGAGAGAGATATTAGTAATCAGTAAAATTAAAAAATCATAAAATTTACTTGCAACATATAGAATCATGAGCATACATTCAGTCTTTCAATTCAATTTAAGATTGTGCCTAATGATTATGCAAGAATGTTTTTGAGGGACAGGTCTTAAAGGCAGCTAAGTAAGTGCTGACAACTTGGAAGGAGTTATCCCAACAAGATGACAAGTAGATGCACACACCTCAGGGATACTTGGTTTTTCTCACAGTTACATTATGTCATTGTCATTAAAGATTAAGTATCTATTTTCTTCTCAGTAAGATGAGGAATTGTTAACTGGATCAGTCAGGCTATCTTTGGCTGCATGGAGCAGAAACTATGGCATTCTTGTCAATCACTAAGGAAATCACCACCTCACAGAATTACAATGCCACAGGTACAATACTGCCAAGGGTTGGTCGATTCTGTGGACCCGCACGAACATCAGAAAGCCCTATTCTAGCTGGTACCCTCTGCTGGCACTTTTGCTGGGCTAGCTTTGCACCTTGGTTCCCTTTAGAGCAGCGGTTCTCAACCTATGGGTCACGACCCCTTTGGGGGTCGAACAACCCTTACACAGGAGTCGCCTAAGACCATTGGAAAACACATATATAATTACATATTTTTTTGTGATTAATCACTATGCTTTAGTTATATTCAATTTGTAACAATGAAATTGGGGGTCACCACAACATGAGGAACTGTATTAAAAGGTCGCGGCATTAGGAAGGTTGAGAACCATTGCTTTAGTGTCAAAAGTTAGCTGCCGGTAGCAACTTTGGGAATTTTTTCCTTTGTTCTTGTTCAGAAAGACAATGGTTCCACTCCATTTCTATTTACCAAAAGCCTTAAATGATACTTTCCTTCCTCAAATTTTTTATGCCTGTCCATTATCTTGGATGAAATAGATCATAATTAATCCCCCAAATCACCAGAAGAATGGATCAAATATTATTCAGCACATAGTACCATTTCTGTTATTTTGTGGGCAATAAGTAGCATTTATTGAAAAATTATTGAAAGTTCAGTAAATGTTATTTAACTTTAATGCCCTTGTACTAAATACATTATTTTATTAATGTAAACTCTATACAATCTTTTTCATTTATAAAGAAATTTTAAAAAATAATTTTGATCTTTATATCAGTACTCATTTTTCAACTTTATCATAATCTTCTAGGCTCCTCTGTCTACATTTTTAGTAATTATTTGCCAATATTGCATTGGGGTAAAGAAGAGATATTACACTTACTCCTAGTGTTGGGCAGATACTGTGTGTTTCAAGTCTCAGCAGATATCTTCGCTAACAGGATACAAACTCAGAATGATAGAGCTGTACTGAAATATCTGCTTGCTCCCCTGGATAATTATGGAAGGAATAATGGAAATTAAATTATTTATACTTTTGTAATATATTATGGATGCCATAAAATTATTCCAAACTCAACATATTGATAAGGGAACTCATCTCTTGAAAATGAGCAGTTTTCTCCAACATTTCCCAAATCAAATGCATTTGTATGATCCTATATTCATCCTTTTTCTTCAGACCAACATATATTTCACAGTTTACACTTCACCATCTTCAAATGATCACGTTTAGTCCATAAACTCATACATTTGTTTTCCTTTATATATTTATTCAATAAACATTTTCCTGCTATACGTAAGGTATTGTACTAAGCAGTATGGGTATAAATCTAGCCTTCTTGAAAATATAGTCTAGTTTGGAAGACAAAAATTAGCAAATATTCATAAGTGGGAGGTATAATCTATGCTTAATTAAGTATATAGATCTGAAATGTAAAATTTAACAAGTTTTGCCAAAGGTACACATTCATGTAATTCACATTGGATCAAATTATAACATTTTTGTTACCCAAGAAAGCCTCTTTGTATCCTTTCTAGTCAAAATCTCAACTCCATTCTCTGAGGAGACAACCACTCTTCTAATTTCTAGCACAAAAGCTCTTTTTCCTTCTCTAAAGCTCTATATAAATTGAATTATACAGTATTTACACTTTTATGTCAGTTTTTCTTATTTAGTTCAATGTGAGATTCACTCATGTTTTTGTATACATTAAATCATTTTTTGTTTTTGAATAGCACATTATACATGACACAATGAGAATTTGTTCTCTCATCAATAGATATTTGGATTTTTTTCAAAAATAATAGGAATACAAGTCTTTCTATGCACATATTTATATTCATTTCTCTTGGCTAAATAATCTAGGAATTATTGAAAACTGCGAAGCAGCTCTACAACACAGATATACCATTTACAATTCCACCAGTAATATATGCTCACATCCTCATTGATATTTGGTGTGTCAGTCTTTCTAATTATATTCATTACTAGAGGCCCAATGCATGAAATTCGTGCAAGGGGCTTGGCCCTCACAGCCACAGTGGTGGGCTTGGCCTTTGCAGGCCTGGCTTCCTCTGGAAGGTCATTGGGAAGGTCGTTCGGTTGTCTAGTCTAATTAGCATATTATGCTTTTATGATTAGAGATAGTTGGTTTGAAATGATATCGAAATTTGATTTCAGTGTTTATTTTCCTAATGACCAATGACATTGAGTAGTTTTTTATGTGCTGGCTCTCTCTCTATATATATATAGTGAGGTGTTTTTTTGAGCCCATTTTTGAAGGAATGTTTGTATTTTTATTTTGGAATGTTTGGGATCTATTGTCTGGATTTCATTATTTGCCAAATATATATTAGACTATTTTTTTTGGGGGGGGGAGGGGAGTGTTACTTTTAGTGTTTTGTTCATGAATATTTTTAAATAAACTATGCTTGGTGCATATTGAGCTTATACCATATGGCTTCATTCAAATGTAACTTTATATTATCATATTGTAAATTGACAAATCTTCATTTTAATAGAAATGAACAGCTAATCTGGAAAATAAATATAAAATTATATTAAATGTTAATTCACTAACATATCTAGACCTTCTAAATATATAATAGCTTACTGCATGTATTCAGGGAACTATCTTCTTGCTAATGAAAAATAAAACTAATTTTTGTAGGCAATTTCTTTTTGTATATTCAGAGAAAATGTCATTCTTTTATTATAAATAATTATGTATATATCAGAATTAGTAATTTTATGTTTAACTTAGATACACCCTCAAAATGGATCTTATAATGAAATTTCTTGACATGCATTAATTATAATGCTCCTAATTACATAGCTATCATTTATTTATATGTTAGGTTTCAGTTGCTTTTGTTGCTATTGTTATCATTTTTACTTTTATGGCAAATCTTATATTTTAACAAGTTTTTTATTATAATTTCAAATGGTAAGCTTTACAGTTGGCAGATGTCTTTGTATAACTTAATTACACTGTTCAAGAAAATTGGTAAGTCCTAGAAAAATGACAAAAGTTATTACGATTTCTAGATACAAATCACACAATAACATATCTAAAGGGGTGAGGGAGTCAACAAAACACTGTTTTTAAAAGAAAAAAAGAAAATGAAATTAAAACAATATTTACATATTTTATATTTTTATAGACCCACCCTTCACAAATATGAGATTTCCAAACATGAATTTAATTCTTCATACTTTCAGAAAAATAATAGTAAAAAAAGTCAGAAATCTGGGATTTAGTTTTACCCCTGACGCTAATAGTTGTGTAACACTGGACAAGGTACATTGTGGGGAAGCACAGGACTTGGTTGGAAAGTTTATAAGGAGGAATCCCTGAAAGGTCAGGGGCCTCTAGGGGGACCTTGACAAAGGCAGCAAACGCTGCCTTGACTTTACCAAACAAGTATGAGCCCTCAATGTTTTACTGGAATCTTTATGTTTAGCCTTTAGACGTCCTTAAAGGACACTGCAGATGCATGTGTCTTCTCAAGGATGCTTACCCTACTGATTGTATCTAATAGTTAATTTTAGTTCAAGCTGTTGTTACAATAAAAGCCTAAGGAGGCAGGTGAATGGAGCTGTTTGGTTTCTCAAGCCAAGCAGTCCCTTAGCCTCTCTTTCACAGAAATGTGTGTCAGAGCAATCATTCATCGGTCGCTTAGGGTCTGCTGGTCAGCCCCAGCGGGTGGTGCCCTATATGAGGATTGAACTCACGACCTTCAGATTATGAGACAATGCGGTTAGGTTTATAAGGATCAAAAACACTTTCTACATTGCCAAGTAGGATTATTTAGATTTATTTAAACATCTTTCTATTAGTCCTAGGACTAATGGTCCCATTCCATTATTTGATTATATATTTGGTTATATTCTCCAGACAGTCAGGCCTAATAAATCATTGGCTCCATTTATTATAGAGTAGCCTAACATTAAAGTAGTTTATCACCACTAAAATGGCTCTACAAGAAATGTTAAAGGGTCTTCTTTAACTCATAAAAAGGCCATAATCAGAAAAAAGAAAATAGATAAAAGAAAAATATCTCACTAGTAAAGGTAAATATGTAACAAAGATAGTAGATCAGCCATGTATAAAGACAATATGAATGTTAAAAGAAAAAAGCAGCAAAATAATCTAGAACTACAATAAGTAGTTGACAGATAGATTGCACAAAAATGATAAAAATATTACATCAAAACCATAAGTGTGTGTGTAAAAATGTAGCACTATAAAAATGCATTTGAACTTAAATGCCTACAGACTACAATAGATATAGGTCAATATTTATGAATCTTAGGGTAAACACAAACCAAAAACCTACAAAAGATACACACACACAAACACACACACACACACAGAAAAAAATAAGAAAAAGGAACCCAAACAAAACACTAATGAAAACCAGAAAACCACAAGGGAAAAGGTCAAGAGAAGAAGAAAGGAACACACAAAGAAGAACTAAAAAACAACAACAAAAGAACAAAAAAACAACATTTATCCAAAGAAGACACACAGATGGCTAACAGACATAAGTGAACATGTTAACCATTACTAATCATCAGGAAAATACAAATCAAAACCACAATTAGATATTACCTCACACCTGTCAGAATGGCTATTATTAAAACTCAACAAATGGACTGATGAACAAAATAGATCCAGAGATACAGAAGCATGGAACAGACTGTTGAATCTCAGAGGGTAGGTGGAGATATGTGGGCAGGTAGGAAGAGATTAACCAAAGAATTTATATGCATATATGCATATCCCATGGACCCAGACAATAGTGTGGTGAAGGCCTGGGGAAGAAGCAGGTGGATGCAGACTAGAAGAGTCAATGGGGGAAAAGGGTAACATCTGTAATACTTTCAACAATAATGATAAATTTAAGATAAATAAATATATATATATATATTTTAAAAGTCAATAAGTAACAAGTGTTGCCAAGGATGTGAATAAAAGGGATCATTTATGCACTGTTGGTGGGATTGTAAATTAGCATAGTCACTAAGGAAAACAGTGCCGGGGTCCAACCCCAGCAGGTCCAGGGGTTCCCAAAGGTGTGGACGGAGTCGGCGAAGAAGGAAGGACACGGAGACAGTGTTCAGTTGATCAGCAGCCTAGCCAGGATCTCCAGCCAGGATCTCCAGCCAAGTTCTGGTCTGGATCTCCAGAGAGGTTCTGCTTCAGATCTCCAGCGAGGCTCTGCAGCCATGTTCCCTCGCTAGGTTCCCCAGCCAGGCTCTGTCCAGGTTCTCCAGCCAGGTTCTGTCACCAGGCTCCAGTCAGGCTCTCTTGCCAACCTCTGCAGTCAGGTTCAGTCCAGGATCCCCCGCCATGTTCTCTCCAGCGAAGTTCTTCTGTCTCTAGAGAATGTTCTTTGTAGGTTCTGTGTTCTGAGTTCTGTGTTCTTCTTAGTTCTGTGTCTTGCTGTCTTGTTACATCTGTATTTATACCAGTTGATTCAATCCTATCAATCTCTATTACAAAGGTTAGGGCGTTTCTTAGCTCCATTCCAGGGAGTAAACATTATGTAGTTTAAGCATGATTGTTTGTAGTGATTAACTACCCGCCTGGCACTTAGTTAAGGAGTTTCATCCCCTCCCTGACTTCAGGGAAAAATTCCTACCTGGGGAAACAACCTTTCTCGGAGAGGTGACCTTGGTTAAAACACACAGCGCTAAGGGGAGCAAACATATTAAGAACCGTATGCTATATATGCCAGGTCCCTTGAAACAGCAAGGATGGACCGGCTCCCGGCAAAACAGAATGGAGTTTTTTCAAAAAATTAAAAATAAAACTACCACATGACTCACAAATTCCATATCTGGGTATTTATCCAAAGAAAACAAAACACTAACTCAAAAGTTATGCACCAAAATGTTCATTGGCCAAGATATGGAAGCAACCTAGGTCTCCATTGATATATAAATGAATAAAGATATGATATATACTCCAATTAAAAAAATGAAATGTTGTCATTTCTACAACAGAGATGAACCTAGAGGGTATGCTGCTAAGTGAGATGTCAGACAGAGAAAGAGAAACACAGTATGACTTCATTTATATGTGGAATTTAAAAACAAATGAACAAATAAAACAAAACAGAAACAGACTAATAAAGGGGGGGGGGCAGTAAAAGGAAATAAGAGGTACAAACTTCTAGTTATAAAATAAATAAGGAACAGGAATGTAAGGTAAAACACAGAAAATCCTAATATATAAAAACCCAGGGTCCATAATGTCCAAAACGATCAAAGGCTGGACCGACCAGAAGTCAGTCCTGCAGTCAGTGCTGGGTTGCTGTGGGGACCCAGCACTGGCTGCCACCACTGTGGGCACAGTGACCCCGCACTGACTGCCGAGGGGGCTGCAAATCAGGCCCAGAGAGAGGCCTGGAGAGTGAAGCAGAGTCTTATCCATAGCCTCTGAGGCAGCTGTTTATCAGCTGTTGCCTCTCTCTTTCTCTCTGGGGCCTGGCCAGCAGCCACGCCTCTCTTTCTCTCTGAGCTTCTATGGGGGCTGATGATCAGCCCCACTTCTCTGATCAGGCCCTGAGATAGGCCTGGAGATGCTGACTGACATAGAAACCAACCAATCAGAACCAAACCTGGGTGAAGTGTGAGGAGCCAATGGCTGCCTAGGAGGAGGAGCTTCTGACGCTGACTGGCATAGAAACCGACAAATCAGAACCTAATCTGGGTGAACTGCAGAGGCAGAACCTAAGGTGGGGACTGAGGAGGGGTATTAAGGGCAGCAGCTGTTTGGTGTAAGGTGTAAGAAAGCGATTCAACTTTTTAATGACCAGTTTGGTAGTATAGTGCATATGGCTGCTATCAGTCCAGATATAGGGATGATGTATTTTTGTCTGCCAAGAGCATCTCCTCCTGCTGAAAAAGGCTTTCCCCACCCCATTTTAGCAATCCTATCCTATATAATCTATCTATACTAATAAAAGGGTTATATGTTAATTAGACTTGGTTGACCACCCATCTTCCAGACATCCGACTTCCTTCTCGACAAAGCCATGGTGGTGGGGGCTGAGGCAGAGGCAGTTAAGGGCAATAAGGCCAGCAGGGTAGGGCAGATGGGGCAACCAGGCTGGCAGGGGAGGGCTGTTGGGGGTGACATCAGGTCAGCAGGGGAGGGCAGTTGGGGGCAACATCAGGTCAGCAAGGGAGGGCAGTTAGGGGTTATTGGGCAGGCAGAAGCAGTTGGAGGCGAGATCAAGCCTCCAGTGGAGAGCAGTTGGGGGTGATCAGGCAGGCAGGAAGAGAGGTTAGGGGTGATCAGGCAGGCAGGCAGGCAGAGGCAGTTAGGGGAGATCAGGCAGGCAGGTAGTAGAGTGGTTAGGAGCCAGCGATCCCCAACTGGAGAGGGTGCAGGCTGGGCTGAGGGAACCCCCCCGCCCCCGTGAACGAATTTCGTGCACTGGGCCACTAGTATAATCTATAACAGTGATGGCGAACCTATGACATGCGTGTCAGAGGTGATACGCAAGCTCCTTTCTTTGGTTGATTTTTCTTTGTTAAATGGCATTTAAATATACAAAATAAATACCAAAAATATAAGTCTTTGTTTTACTATGGTTGCAAATATCAAAAAATTTCTATATGTGACATGGCATCAGAATTAAGTTAGGGTTTTTCAAAATGCTGACATGCTGAGCTCAAAAGGTTCGTCATCACTGGTCTATAATATCATAATCACTTTCTAAGGTGACAGATGTAACCACATTGTATGGTACATAATTGTCAAATCACTATGTTGTACACTCGAAACTTATATAATATGTAATGCTAACTATACTTTAATTTTTAAAAAATGTTAAAAAGTGCATGAGAGGGACAACTGTCAGTTTGGAAGGACAGAGAAAATCTAATAGATGCGGTGATGAATTGGGTGATAAGTGAAAAAGGCAATATGTTCTCATTATGGCTCCTGGCTTTAAATAGCATCACTCTGATACTTTCAAAATTTATATCTCCAGACCAGACTGCTCTCTAAACTTTATCTGTTAATTGCAAAGACAGCTCCATTTGGATATTTAATAGACAACTTAAACTTAATTTGCACAAATTTGAGCTCATGTCATCTTCACACACACGTGGTTTTCCTGCAATCATCCCTGTTTCAGAAATGACAACTCCATAGCTTCAGTAGCTCAGGCTGAAGACCTAAAATCATACTTTATGCTTTTCTTTCTCTCACAAACCCCTCCACAGGAAATCTATCAATAAATATTGCTGGTTTCTCCTTTAAATTATACCTTTAATTTGAACCTTTTACAAAAACTGCATTAACTGAGCCCTTCATGTGGCACAACTCAAGGGGACAGTAGTCCCACTGTATTTTATGTGATGCATTGATTACCATAACCTCAATCTGAGCTAATATCATCTTTGACCATTCTTACTGCAAAAACCTCATAACTACTCTCTTGCTTACTCCTTTACCCTTTTATAGAGGATTCTTAAAATAAAAATGAGATCAATTCTCTTACAACTTTATTTACATGAGTTGATCTCTAAAATGTCAAAAATGACAAACACAAGTAAAACAAATATTAGTACATAACCATTTGTGTTAAAAAATTTACATATATGCTTCCAAATACATAGAATAGGAAAATCTAGAAGGATATATACCCGCCCCCCGCCCCCCCCCCCCCCCACACACACACAAAATAACAAACACACAGTAGCAATGATTGCCCCAAGAGAGCAGAAATGAGGTAGAAGAAGATGTAGGCATGGGAAGGAATATTACTCTTCACTATTTGCCCTTCTAAGTCTTTAAACTTCTTTATCATGTGCATGTGTTACTTATAAATGTATTTTTTTTACATTTAAGTGTTTAGAATTATGTTGGAAAGTGTTACTCAATAAGTATTAAAAATAAAATGAAATATTTATATAGCATCACTTCTATAACGAATATCAATGTGTGCTTTTTTTATTTCAACCAGAGAAAATGTCTAAATCTTTATCATACACCACAAAGCTCTATGTGATTTTGTCAACATTTCTTTCTTAAATTCATTAACTATTTGTCTTCCCTTGATTACTGTACTACGACTTCAACATTCTCTAATAATCTCTGGAAGATTCAGAGATCACACTGGCTGTTTCCTGTCTCCTGCCTTTAATAAACTCTGGACTCACTCCCTCAGTTCCTTGCACACTTCTCTCAAAGGCCATCTTCTATGTGAGCGCTTCCCTGGCTATACTACCTAAAAATTTGTGCCTGGACAATTCCTCCTTCCCTAAATTATTTTTTGCTCCTTAGGTAATTTATCAAACATCATATTTATACTACAAAACTACTTTATGGTCCATTTGTTTCACTAATTTGTAATTTTAGGGCTGTAATATTTGCCTGAGTTGTGTCATTTCTTTTTATTGCTCACTCATATTTCATTATATGGACATACCATATTGCATTATGCCATTTATTAATGGATGGACATTTGGGTTATTTTCATTTTGGCTATTGAAATTAATGCTACAATGAATATTCAAATAAAAGTTTTTGTGTAGGCATATGGTTTTATTTCACTTCGATATACCTAGAAGTAGAGTTGCTGAATAACACTGTATGTAGCATTTTGAAGGCTCCTGGACTACTTTACATTCCTACCAAAAATGTATAAAGACTCTTAACTTCTGCCGGAAGCCAGTCCATCCTTGCTGCTTGACACAGTCGCTGCAGGAAAGAAACATCTGCACAGCATATGTTTCAAGGGACCTGGCGTATATAGCATACTGTTCTTAATATGTTTGCTCCCCTTAACGCTGTGTGTTTTAACCAAGGTCACCTCTCCGAGAAAGGTTGTTTCCCCAGGTAGGAATTTTTCCCTGAAGTCAGGGAGGGGATGAAACTCCTTAACTAAGTGCCAGGCGGGTAGTTAATCACTACAAACAATCATGCTTAAGCTACATAATCTTTACTCCCTTGAATGGAGATAAGAAACGCCCTAACCTTTGTAATAGAGATTGATAGGATTGAATCAACTGGTATAAATACAGTTGTAACAAGACAGAAACACACAGAATTCAGAACACAGAATCGAGAACACAGGGCTTGGAAGACAGGACCAAGAGAGACAGAGCCTAGGCACAGAACCTACACAGAACGTTCTCTAGAGACAGAAGAACTTCGCTGGAGAGAGCATGCCGGAGGATCCTGGAGAGGGACTGGCCTCAGAGCCTAGAGACAGAGCCTAGCGGGAGAACATGGCAAGGGATCCTGGACTGAACCTGACTACAGAGATTGGCAGGAGAACCTGACTGGAACCTGGACACTGAACCTGACTGGAGTACCTGTACAGAACCTGGCTGGAGACCCTGACAAGCGAACCCGGCTATGATGATCAACTGAACGCTATCTCTGTATCGTTCCTTCTTCGCCGACTCCGTCCACACCTTTGGGGACCCCTGGACCCGCTGGGGTTGGACCCCGGCAAACTTCTCCACATTTTTTAAATTATTTTTTGTTGTTGCTGTTAATCCTTACCTAAGGATATTTTTCCCTTTGCTTTTCAGAGAGAGTGGAAAGGAGGGAGGGAAGGAGGGAGAGAAAGAAACATTGATGTGAGAGAGACACATCGACTGGTTGCCTCCTATCCCATTCTGGACTGGAACAGCAATAAATGAACATTTTAAATATCAAATTTAATTGAAAAAGAATATTGCCATTGAGCTGGTGAAAGTTTCTTCAGTTTTCCAGGAGTTGATTTTGCCATGAATTTTTAGGTTTCTTTTTTCCCCTAAGCATTCTGAAAATCATACGATGAAAGGAAAGAAGTACAATGGTAGATAAATGGTAGACGAATGGAAGAAAAGGAAGAAGGAAAAATAAAAAAGAAAAGGACAAAAAAAGGACAAGAAATGTCTTAGTGCGGCAAGAATTTATGGCCCCTCAGACATTCAACCTTGCTGGATTAATTGTCTCCGTGACTGCAATCCTGTCCAAACAGTTTAAAATGATTATTTAGAATTACTGACACCTGGAGGTCTCAAAAGGAGCTCTAATTTATCTAAAACAGTAACATATCAAGGCTGTGGATATATTTTAGGAGGGTGAACTTATTCTTATTTTCAGAAAAGCATATAAATTTTTACAGTATCAAGAGCATAATAACAGGGCTGTTTTTTCCTAGAAATTGTTCATTGCTAGGCTAGGCAAAATGGGTAGGGGAGATGTCTTAACCTTTATCTCTCCAAGGCAAATATTTCAATCATTTGCTTTTGCAAATAGCTTGCAACCCCTCAGAGCAAGGATGACCGGCCAGGCACAGAAACTCACCAGGGCAGAAAGCCCGGGAGGCCTAGCTATGGGCAAAACTGGTCAAACATTAACCTCACCCTCAGAGTAACCCGCCTCCCCTAGCTTATCGCAACCCCCTGACCTTTCCCTCCCTAATGATAACATCTCGGGAAGTTGTATTTCAGTTGTAGTTCAGCTTCAAGCCCAGAAAAGCAGCAAAACCAGACAAGTGAAACCTTGGCTGCCTCAGGACCAGCTTTTACCTCCAAGTGACTCAACAGGCTTCCTCAGCCTTGAGTACCTGGTAACATCACACTCCCTTACAGTAATGGACATACTCAGCTGCCGGCTGGTTGGTCCCTGGTATGTGGGGTTACTGTTTATTCATCCATCCCTGCCAACAGCACCAGGAGACCTTGTTTTTTAGGACGACTGACAGAAGATAGAGACCTTCACCCCATGAAGAATAATTACTAACAAATAGAAAGAGGAGGGAAATGTTAGGACTATAGGGAAATACAGTCCTTAAATGCCATTTGTATGCTTCCTCCACAGGAGAGCAAAAGACCAGGAAAAACTCACTGGACACCAGGAGTCAGACCACACAAGGCACTGAAACTGCCCTCAAGACACCAGATGGCACATCTGTCTTCCCTCCGCATGCCAAGCCCACCAGCCCACCAGCCCAGCGCCCAGACCCACTGAAGACAAAAGCCTTCTGCCAGGGACTGCATGTAAGGATGAAACGCCAGCTCCCAGGTGCTCCCGTCATTGACCCAATGTCCGCTTGGCTCGGGGCTGTGCAGCCCTTCCCTTTGGATTTCCCACTCCCCACTCCCTTCCCTTAAATAAAGTACAGTTTTTCTTTATCTGGTGTCTGAGATGGCTATTTAGCCTGCCCTCGCACACCATCCACCATGTTAACCTTTCAACATCTAATAATTCACCTAAAGAAAAAAACAAAGAGAACTGAACATAGATTTTTAAAAAATTTAATAAGATGTACCATCTGATCCTTTGTCACTAACCCGGCATAAGCATAAGAATAGCCAAAGTTCTTACTACAAACAGGTCAAAAGACAACCCCTACAAAAATGGCAAAAATGTTACCCAGGAGAGCCCTTTTTTCCTCTTAGTCTATAGCTTGATAGATGCTATAGACATATATGTGTATATTTATGCTGTAAATATATGTATACAGTATACTGTATGTGTATGTGTATTTATACATTTGTTATCATAAACTTGAAGCTGCCAGGGAAAGAGGGAGAATTTTTTAACGGGTATCAAGTTTTGGATTTGCAAAATAAAAAAGTTCTGTGTTTCACAACAATGTAATTATATTTAACACAACTGAAATGATTGCTTAAAATGGTTAATATGTTAAATTTTATGTTATGGGTTTTAACCCCAATTTTTTTTTTTAAAAAAGGTTGAATCTGTGTCATAAGTATTTATCGTGAGATTAAAAAGTGAGATAGGCACTGCTTTCATTTAAATAGCTTATAATTTATAGGGGTGTTGGGTATAGGACAATGCACAAGTAACTAACTACAGATAAAGTGATTTAAAAAATTTAAACAGGGAAAAATTTTATCTTGGTAAAAGTCACATAAATGAGGGTGTTTTCCTTCAATTGAAAACAGGAAAGGGTTTGTGCGGGAATTCATAGCTATACACCGATAACATTTCTGTTTCAGAATTATGTAGGTTAATAAGGTGATGAAACCGAATTCCCTTCAGATGCTATAATTAACTCAATTTCTAATTAAACATTTCATTTCAATAAAATGATCCATTAATCAGGCTCCCCATCTCAGTGACTGTTTCACAATGGGAGACAGAGTCTATAACATCCACAGCATTTCAAGTGCTTCCAAAGTTTCTGGCTGTTTTCAGTAAACATAATGTTAATACATTTCTGGACTTAAAATAAAGAAATAAAACATAAAAGAATGGGAATTTGAAAACTGATCAGGAGGATGTAGCAGTAAAAAATAAACAACAACAACAACAAAAAACACCATAAAATTCTTCATTGCCCTGGCTACAAATGTGAACATGTGTTCTTTACACTAATGAGAGGACTTTAGAGACAGGAGAGGCAGTTTTAGGGTAAGGGTCTGTGGGAGAGGAATGCATACATGATGGGTGGAGATGGCTCCACGCCACCAGATTGTTTGTCTCATATACATAGAGAGCATAGGAATGTTACAAGGTGAGGGGAAGAGGAAGAGGGGGCACTGGTGAGCTTGGAATCTTTGAAACTGATACTAGACAGACAAGAGGGAAAGTGGCCAATTAGGAAAAGCACAGGGGACATAAAATGGGCAAGGGTTGCCCTAACCAGTTTGGCTCAGTGGACAGAGCAGTGGCCTGCGGACTGAAGGGCCCCAGGTTCGATTCTGGTCAAGAGCATGTACCTTGGTTGCGGGCACATCCCCAGTAGGGGGTGTGCAGGAGGCAGCTGATGGATGTTTCTCTCTCATCGATGTTTCTAACTCTCTATCCTTCTCCCTTCCTCTCGGTAAAAAAAAAAAAAAAAAAAAAAAAAAAAAAAAAAAATCAATAAAATATTAAAAAAAAAAAATGGGCAAGGGTCCAATTAGAAGGTAGCATATACAGACGAAGAAGCCGCCTACATTTATAAACCCATATAAACAAAGAGACTCCCTGGGCTTGGTTTTTCTCATTTCGAAGGAGGATTTTTCCCATTTGGGAACCCCTCCCCAGGGGGAGTTTGTATATACTTGCAATAAACTACCACACTTTTGCTTAAAATCTTTTTATTCTTCAAACTTCGTAGGGCAAGAGCCTGCAATAGAGCTCCAGCTTGCTGTTGGGGGTATCACTAAGTTTTCAGACCTAAGCACTTGAGGGCACTTGAACCTGGAATTGCGCATAAAGGCAAGCACCATTGTTTGGATGGGAGTGTAATTTCAGATTAGTAGCACTCCCTGCACAGCGGGAGGGGGGGGGGGGGGGGAGAAGGCAACTTTTACAGAGAAGGAAAGCGACCTCACTACAGGCCCGATGATGCTGCAGATTATGTTCAAAAATATTTCCAAACACACAAAGGAAGTCTCCACTATGAGTGGGAGTTCACAGAAACGAGACTTAAGTCTCTGTGGCTTCAGATATTCTATTATCAGGAAGAAGCTATAAAATAATAAGCAGGTGGGAAATATTGACACTTCTTTCCCTTGTCTTTTCTCAACTCCTCTTGTTTTAATTCATATATGTATTTTAAAAACAAAGTGGAAAACATTTAAATCTTGTGAAAATATATTTTAGAGAATCAATAGGAAAGTCTTAGTGCCTACCTTTGGGGAAATGGGCTCATCTGGAATATACAGTTTCATGTTTATTTTTATAGTCACAGATTACATCACATATTCATTTTGTTAAGTGAAATTATTCTAAAATGAAATGTATGAAATATATTCATTAATAAAATTATATAGTTTCTACAATACATCATCTGTATATTGAATTGTGTGTTTTCCACCCCAAGTCAAGTCTCCTTCCATCATGAGGTTGATATATGAGCTTTATTTAAGGTATATCAGTGAAGTTTGAATCAAAGACTAATTATTAAAATGGGTGTTTGAAATTGAATTAAGTCCTTTATTTGAAGAATGTGTTTAAGTACTCTACAGAAGTAGCCATAGAGTATATGCTGACAATAAATTCAAATGAAAAAGAAACTAAAGAAATATCTTGTTTAGATATAATTTCCTCAAGTTGTTAGGGGAACTATCTTTTCATTGACAACAAAACAAATCATTAAACATTAATGCACAATCTCATTCAGTTTTGGAGTTCTATATCTGGAACGTACTCTCAAAGTCCCAAATATACACAGAATTTAATCCTCTACTGCCAAAGATTACAATTATGTTTCTTTCCTAATTTTAACAGAAGTGATTCTCACATGTTTTCAGGATGGAAATGCCTCAGGAGCAATTTTTCGAACGATGTACTTTCACTATCTTGCTTAGAGCTCTGAGCCATATTTGCAAACAAAAAGCATTTTCAAAAAAATCTCAACACATTTGACCTCTTGGCTGTTTGTCTGCCAGCCAGTATGTTGGTGCCAGACTTCTTTCAAAAATTTCAGGGCTAGACAATATAAATTACCATCTAGGAGATGTTGCCATTGACTTGATGACATGAGGAAGGAGACTGTAGAAATTAGAGACACATCATAGATAACAACTGAGTAGATGCTTTTTAATTACCCTCTATCTTTGCTGGATAATGGATTCTCCCTCTCAGTCATGCAGAATGCAAAGACTTCTACAAGGTATGAGTGTGGTAGATGGATACACATAAAACCCAAAGCAGCCTGCTTAGTTGACACACTGATATTTGAAGATGCATTTGCAGATGAAGCAGTTTGTATATTCCCTGTCTCTTCCTAATAAAGGGAATCTAGATTTTGGTCAGAAGTATATAATTGATAAACTGAAAATGTTTCAGGATTGGAAATAATGTAAAAAAGCAACTTCCTCCCTTCTTGTTTTGCTTGTGTACTTTCTTCTCCCCCCAAAAAAACTAAGGGAGAAATTAGGGGAGCTGGGAGGGATAGAGATTAGTTTAAAAGATACAGCTGTGCCCTAGCTGGTTTTGCTAGGTGGATAGAGCATCAACCTGCAAACTGAAAGGTCCCAGGTTCAATTCCAGTCAAGGGCACATGCCCAGGTTGTGGGCTTGATCCCCAGTGGGGGACTTGGAGGAGGTAGCGATCCATGATTCTCTCTCATTATGGATGTTTCTGTCTCTACCTCTTCCTTCCTCTCTGAAATCAATAAAAATATATTTTAAAAAAGACATAGCTGTGCACACATATATTCACCAAGTAAGCATTAGAACATGCATAAAACTGAGAAGAGGGAATGAATAAAGTAGAAGGGAAGAAAAGAAAGGCATGGGAAGGGAAGTTTGATTGGTACTTTCATTTTAATTCAAATAAACCAACTAGTTAAAACAAATGATAGTATAAACATGCTTCCCGAGACAGAGCAATTTATTTTCACAAAGAAACCTGATTTAACTGAAGAGGAGACACTTTCAATAAAAGGAATTTCTAAAAATAGAAAGACATTTGAACCACAGATGAGAACATGAAATACATTATGACATATATGTATTAGCCTTCAATTTAATAGTATTTCATGCACTCATTTCCTTTTCCCTAGAAAACTATTGCAATATACTTATATTTTCCATTATTCTTTTCATTTCCTGTATTTCTCTGCAAAACACTTTTTATGGTTGCATCAGGTTGTGTTCATAGACTTGCATTTATAGCAAGCTGTGAGCATTATCCTGAATATATGTTCTCTGCTGGATGCCAAGCTATCAGGTTTGCTCTTAAAATTGGCTATGTTGGATTTATTGGAATAAAATAGAAAATAATGTAAAGAAGCTATTTATATGCAATGGTCAAAATCTATATGGTTCAAATAATATGTATATATATGCTTAAATATGTGCATATAGATGAATGTTTTATATATATATATATATATATATATATATATATATATATATATATATACACACACACACACATAGACTGATTTCTTATCCAGAAAGTTTAAGGGAGGCTAAAACAGCAATGATTGCTAATATTTGCTACATGCCAGACCATATGCTATTTGCTAATCTCTCATTATTTCATTTAGTCCTCTCAAAAACATCATGAGCTGGACAGTACTAATAATTTCTGTGAAGATGAAGAGACCAATGTTTACATAGGTTAAGTAGCTTTGCCACAGTCCTGCAGATTGGAAGGGGCAGAGACAATATTTGCTCTCAAAATAGGTATAAGTTGTCCTTTCAACAGCAAAGAACAGATTAAAAGTAGGGGAAAGCAAAGGTAGAAAAATGAGGAATAGATATCAAGGGATACCACGAGTTAACCTAAATTGTATAGCGCAGAAGTGTGTTGTTGATTTTTTTCAAATACGTGGCCATAATTATGCTCGACTTTTCAGAGACCCCTACAAATTCTGAAAAGTTAAATATTTTATAGATTCCATGGCATTTCAAAAATCTCAGAATTAAAGTTATACATAGAAATGAGATTTTTTTATGGTTGTTTCAATTTTCTCACTGTTGAGGGGTCTATTTAGATTTTTCAATTCTTCATGATTCAGTGTAAGAAGGTTATATAGTTTTAGAAACTTATCCATTTCTTCTAGGTAAATTTGGTGGCATATAGTCTTTCATAGCATTCTAGTATGATTCTTTGTATTTCTGTGATGTCTATGGTAACTTCTTTTTTGGAGTCTTTTATTATTTTTTCTTTTAATCTTTATTGTTGAATGTATTACATAGGTCCTCCTCATTGCCCCATTAACCTATTCCAGCCTGCTTCCATCCTCCCTCCATCCACACCCTAGCCAGCCCATTGGTTATGCATATATGCATACAAGTTCATTGGTTGATCTCTTCCCACCCGCCCTCCCCTACCTTCCCTCTGAGGTTCAACAGTCAGTTCATGCTTTTATGATTCTGGGTCTAATTTTGATCAGCAGTTTATTTGGTTCACTTTTTTAGCCACTCATCTGCTGATGGGCACTTAGGCTATTTCCAAGTCTTAGCTATTATATATTGTGATACTATGAACATATGGGTGCATATATCCTTTCTTATTGGTGTTTCTGATTTCTTGGGATATATTCCTAGAAGTGAGATTACTGGGTCAAATGGGAGTTCCATTTTTAATATTTTGAGGACACACCCATTCTCATCTTTTCTGAGTCTTTTAAATGAGTATTTTCCTTAGTTGGTCTAATTTTATTAATCTTTTCAAAGAATCTTTGTTGTATTAGTTTTTTGTATAATCTTTTTGTCCTCTATTTCATTCAATTCTGCTGTAATTTTTATTATTTCCTTTCTTCTGCTTACTTTGGACTGCCTTCATTCTTTTTTTTTTCTTTCTAGTTTTTTAAGATGTTAGACTAGGTTGTTTACTTAAGATTTTTATTTCTTGAGGTAGATCTGTAATGATATAAACTTCCCTCTTATTACTGCTTTCACTGTATCCCATAAGTTTTAACATGTTGTATTGTTATTCTCATTTGTCTCTACATATCTTTTGATCTTACCTTTTCTGGCCCAGTCATTTTTTTAGTAGTGCTAGTATGTTGCTTAATCACCACATGTTTGTGGGTTTGTTTGTTTATTTTTAGTTCTTTTTTATAATTGATTTCTAATTTCAAAGCATCATGGTCAGAGTGCACTTGGTATGATTTTAATCTGCTTAAATTACTTGAGGCTAGTTTTTTGACCCAACATATGGTCTATCCTTGAGAATGTTCTATGTGCACTCGCAAAAAATGTATAATCTGATGTTCTGGAATGAAAGGCTCTGAAAACATCAATGATGTGCATTTCTTTGAATGTATCATTTAAGACTGGTATTTCTTTATTGATTTTCTGTTTGGATGATCTATCTAGAGCTGTCAATGGAGTATTTAGATTCCCTCCTATGATTGGTGTTTTTTTGTTTGTTTTTGTTTTTTAGTATTATTTTTTAACTTTTTTATTATTATTTTATTTTCACTTTTTCTTCCTCCCTTCTCCCTTTTCACCCTGATTTTTGTCTCCTTTCCTCACTTTAGCTTTTCTCTTTCCTTTCTTTTTACGGCTTGTTAAAAATTGATCTTCTTTATCTGCTTTATTGATGTGTTGTTATTATTGCAGTCTCTGTTGGCTTATTCATATATAAAATTTCCTCTTTCCTGCTGCTACTCCACTTCTCCTTCTATTTTCTCTTTCTTTGCTACTCAAATCTTATTTATTTACTTATTTATTTACAGTATTTATTTATTTATTTTCCTTGCCTCTCCTGCTCTGTTTAATTGCTAAATTCAATGAATAGTCCTATTTTCTATGCTTTTTAGTTCATTTTTGGTCTCTTTTATTGAGTTCTCCATCTCCAGAATTACTATTTTTTTTATTTTAAAATTTCAAAATTTTTCATTTCTTGATTTGTTTTATGAGTTCATTAAACTGCCTGTGTTTTCTTGTATCTCATTGAGTTTTCTCAGAATTGCAGTCTTGAATTCCATGTCATTTAATTCCATGTCTTTAAGTTTATTTTCTGGAGATTTTATCATTTTCTTTCTGAGCTGCCTCTTTACCTTGGTAATTCATGGCATTTGATGGATGCCTTCTCTGTCTAGGCATCTATGTATGAGTGGCATTCCTCTAACAGATTGATAAGAAGTCTTTCTATTGTTTTCCAGTAGGTGGCTTAAAATCACAAGTTTTTTAGCTCTCTTGCACTTCTCTAGATTTTCATATCTCAGTGGGTGGTGGAAAATTGCCTATGTTCCCTAGAAAGTTGAGCACCTCCTCTGTGACCTGGTTGTTCTGGTCACAGGGGGCTAACCATGCAGGGAAACATGGTATGTGATGGGGCTACAAGTCCATGAAATCCCAGTGTTGTCCCAATCAGCCAGACACTGTTGGCATTGCAGCCTCTATCTGTGGAGATGGGGTGAGCGAGGGAAATGCAGGGGCCTCCTTTGTTGCTTTGCCCTCCCAGCAATGGCAACCAGCAGGCCTCTGCAGCCTCTCACCTGTGCCTCCAGCCTTGCCTGGGATTAGTTATCATGTGTACCCGTCACTCAGGGAAAAAGTGTGTCTGTAGAACCAGTTCCTGGGTTTGCAGATAATGATGGTCTGCAAAGTGGCAGGAAGGGTAAGCGAAGACAAACCCTGGAATGTGAAGAGAGGGCAGCCAGGTTCGGTAGCTTTGTTCCTTTGTTTGAAATACTGTTTTCCAGACAACTGTGGCTGTGCCTCTCTGCTTCATCCCTGCCCTGGTCACTGGGTTCAGCAGCAGGAATGCTCACTAACTCTCTTTTCTCCTCCCAGCTGAAGGGAGTGGCATGCACAACCCTATTTCTCTACTCTATGGGCTGAGCCCTGCAGTGAGCTCTGGGCTGCAGGGCTGTGTCTATGGCTCTCTGGAGCTCTTCTCCCTTCTCACCTTCCTAGTCTCTCCTGCTTACCCACCTTGAGATGTTTCAATGCATGGATATCTCGTACATGTATGTTGAGCAAGGAATCCTTGGTTGAATTATAGCTGTTCAAATTGTTAAAACTTCAAGGGGGCAGAGACCAAGGAGATCTTTCATGCTGCCATTCCTCTGAAGTCACTCTATATTAAAGTAAGTCTCCTGTTAGTTATGTTAGCAGAATTTCTAAACTAAAGGGTGTGAGCTACCTGTATCAGAATCCCCTTGCATGCTCATTGAAATGCAGATTCTTGGGTTTATCTACAGGGATCTAATTAAGCAGATCTAAAATGAGAAATGAGGATCTGTATTTGTTAACTATTTCCTCAGGTAGTTCTTTTGAATACTAAATATCCAGAAACACATGGGAATTTCAGTCTGAAATGGAAAATAATAAAATATATATTAAATATGTTCCTGTAAATATTCTCACTGTAGCACCAAAAGATAAAATGATATGCTATTAAAATTAGTAACTTAAAAGAGAATCTTGGTGTATCAAAATCTAAAGCATCCACTTTTAATTTCTTTCTTCCTTTCTTCCGTTTTTATCTTAATTACCAGAGATTTGCGTCCAATCTATCCAATTTTGCCCTTCCTTGGAAGACTTTGGCTGGTGTATATTCTTGAGTAATTTTTCAATAGGTGCATACATATGAAATTTGAAAGTATTTTTATTTTGCTCTTATACTTCATGAATAACTTGAGCATCAAATTAAAGTGTCACTTGTTTTCCTATCATAACTGCAAAGACATTAATTCTAGTTCTGGTATGCCTGATTCTAATGAGACAAGCACTACCAATTTGATGGTTGTTCCTTTTTGGGTATCCTGATGTTGTTTTGTAGGTTTGCCCCTTTGGAAGCTATTAAGGTATTTATACTTGAAGTTGTGAGATTTCTCCTGGTAATACTTCTTTGTAAGGAATGGAATGCGCTCCTCTAGTGAAATAATTTCCTGTAGACGTCACCAGTTGGCAGGTACATCAAGGGCAGGTAAGTTGCTGTGGTCTGTGTGTGAGATGCATATAAATGCAGAGTGAACAAATTTTTTTGAAAATGAGTAATAATACCATTTATTTTTATAATTAGCTTTCCTCTTTGACATTTAAAAATCTTCCTATTTTAACAATATCAATAAAATAGAGTGGGAGTCTCAAAAAAACACTGAGTTCTGATTATTTCTTCTTAAAATGTAATTAACCTAGTTATCTTATATTTTTATGACTTGGTTTTCTCAACACAATGACCGTAATTCATCTCAGGGTGTTCCTTATGACTGCATCAGGTTAAAGGTTCAAAGTGTTAGAACTTTTTCACAAATATGTACTAGACATGCGGGAATATAATATGCCATTTGTCCTGTCTAACATTAGTTTTAAAATCTTTTTAAGTTTTAAAGTTTTACAGCTAGTCTAGTCTTCTAACTAAAGAATATATTTATTATATGCAAAAAAAAATTTTTTTAAGTTTCTTTAGCCCTGGCTGGTGTGGCTCCATTGCTTGGACCTTCATCCTGTGTACCAGCAAAAGGTGGCAAGTTCAATTCCCAATCAAGGCACATACTCAGACTGTAGGTTCAAACCCTGGTCAGCTGATTGATGTTTCTCACATCAATTCATTCTCTCTCTCTCTCTCTCTCTCTCTCTCTCTCTCTCTCTCTCTCTTTCTCTCTTGTCCCTTTACTCTCTCTAAAATCAATAGAATGAATTTTTTCTTGGGTAAGAAAAATAGAAATTTCTTTAAGCGTGTTCACTCTGTTTCAATGCAAAAGAGTTATACCATTTTGGAGATATATCTTTCTAATTAATAATGTTATAAATAATGAACTATATTCCATGGTTTATAGGTCTGGTTTTTAAAATGTACTCACTTAACATTACTTTAATAGGTGCTTGAAGGGAAAGTGATAGCTCAGACTATTCTGTGTATGGTAAGACTTTGATGAGATTCTTTCTTTTAGTCTGAGTGGTTGCATTTGCTTCTCAGGAAAATTTTCATGCATATCAGATAGCCAGACAATTGCTTCACCCATTAAGATATTGTGTTTTTCCCTCCTTAACTTAATTTCTTGTAACAAGGCTATTTTTCAGGGTATTGAATTCTTTTATAACGAGGAGAAATACATGCTTTATTATTTCTTTACAAAGTTATTTACATATAAATGAGCTCCTCCTCTTATCCCTACTCATTGTCTTTATTCTGCAAACAGTTGCATATTTGAACAAGTTTTTCAGACCACATATTACAATCAAGAATAAAAAGAATTGGCAGTATTACTTTTGGGAAATAGTGATGCAAGGTTATTACTTATTTACTCAGTTCCCATGAATTTATTGAGTCACTATACCTGATAGGAACAAAATGAAATTAAAGGAATTGATTTGACCCATAGGAATAAGAAAGGCCTGAAGAACTTACACAACATGGGTAAATTTTCTAAGTATTGATTACTAACTCATGTTCTGGGAGTTTGCAAAATTCCATCTGAGTCAGTTTGATTCTCTACTTTTTAATCAAATTAGCTGATAAGAGTTCAGTCCTTTACCTCTCCTCACCAGTTCAGACTTTACAGTTCTTAACTGATGGTTACTCTTTTATAAAAATAGCATGTGAACCAAAAACTTGGCTATGCAATAAACCTGACAAGCATGTGTCAGGTCTGACAAGCTCAATGACCACAAATAACCACATAGTGTGGTCTGAACCACAAATTCCTGAACTACATGATCATAATGGGTAGTTATGTTTCAGGCCTACAGCTTAGCAAAGATCAGTGGCCATCTTAAATGAGCTCTGTCCATTGTTCTTATGCATCGAGGAGAACACATCTCATCTTTGAAATTTCAGAGTCATTTTCTTTTTCTATTCTCCAAAGCACAAGCATGGGCGCCAGAGCACAAGACCAGCAGAGCAGGAGACACAGAGCTCTTCATTATTATCTTGTCCCCCACATACCATCTCTATGAGCTGTAAATTTAAACTATCCTGTACCCACTGATGTAAAAGAAGTATGTTTCTCCATTTTGCCTTTGATCTGATCCTAGAGATCTGCTTTGCTTTCTCCCGCCTCCTTAAGCTCCACCAACGGATTTCATGCACCACCCTTACATCTTCTCCCTTCACTCCAGCGTATACAAAAGCTGCCATTCTCCAGAGAAGTTGAGCTCTTGCTCCCCAGCATCTGTCCTCGGTTTGGCTCAAATAACAAATTCTCTACAGGTTTGGGCATTTTGACAAGCACAACTACAACTCACCAGAGTTTTGAGATTTTTATGGTGTGGTTCTTACTTTGATCACATAATGATGCGCTGTTCTAGATATTTATCACAAAAAGTATAAAATCAGCTACAATACTATTAAAAAGTTCAATTTATTCAATTATTTTACTTTTATACTTCCTTTTATATACTTATATAATTATCTTAATTACAATGCAGTTTCTGGCCTAAAATTTTCAGATGTATATATTTGTTTTCATTACAAGATTAATAAATACAAATTGTAATAAGGACATAAGTACAAAGTACAAAGGACATAAACGGAAATAAGCTCTATGCCCAATTCTCTTTTAACTATTTAGAAAGATAGTCACAAATTCAACATATATGCCAGAGAAAACATGACCAGATACTGTTGTATTTCACAGCGAAGTCACATTTTTCTTGGTTCAAGACCCAACCCAAGTTAGCACAAATAATGACACACATGCACACACACACACACACGTTTGCACACACCCACCCACACACACACACACACACCCACAAACATGAACACAAACATCTCTTGAAAGTCCTCTCATTTTTGCCTCTAACCCCTGCCAGGCATAATGAAAAGTAAATATTAATATTACATTGGCTATATTTCAAATTTTCCTAAAGAGAATAATTAAACTATAATTATCATTCAGAAAAAATGAATGGATATTTTATCTACAACTTTCACCTGGGTTAAGTATCTGCTTTATGTTGTAGTCTGTTCCTCTCTAGTGTGTTCTGTTTATTACCTCCTTCAGGGATGACTTCTAACTTGGATTCTGTAAATTTAATACCCAGATAATTTTTTTCACTTTTATTATTATTTTTGCACATATTTTCCCAATGACCTTTAAAGGTTTTTTTAAAAAGTAGGTAAACAAACAATCCTGCCAATTTTAAAGAGTTTATACAATGTAATAGACTACCAAATTTTTAACATGGAACCATTTGTGATAATATTAAACAAAAATTTAAAATGAGAATAATCATATAGTTAAAATTTACAAAGTAGAATTATAAAGCTAAAAATAGAAGGATTCATGTTCTTTACTTCCTAGCCTAGGAATGCTAGCCTTAGTTTTAAAAATAATTGTTTTCTGGTTTTGAATGTTAGTATGCTTTTTAATGTATTAAAATTTTTCCATTATAGATTATATTCAGCATCATTTTGATTAGTTTCATGTGTATAACATAGAGGTTAATCATATGCTTTACAAACTGTCCCCCCCCTGATATTTCCAGTAACCCAACGGGCACCATGCATAGTTATCACAATATTATTGACTATATTTCATATGCTGCACTTTACATGCCTTTGACTATTTTGTAACTACAAATTTGTACTGAAAGTTAATGTCTATTTTACATTTTAAATCTGAGAAACATAAGAAGCCTAAAAAAGGGAGATATTCATAAACTCAACACCTAAATATAAAAACTGTTGCTATTTCAATAAATGATAGATATAGATAGATAGATAGATGATAGATAGATAGATAGATAGATAGATAGATAGATGGACTACAAGTCATTTTTTTCTATATTTAAGGATTGTTTCTATAAAAGGAATATTACTGTACATCCTATATAATAAAAAGGTAATATGCAATTGACCATCACTCAAACACACAAGATGGCCACCCCCATGTGGACACAAGATGGCCAGCAAAGGAGGGCAGTTATGGGCAACCAGACCTGCAGGGGAGGGCAGTTGGGATGGACCAGGCCTGCAAGGGAGGGCAGTTGGGGGCAATCAGGCCTGCAGGGGAGGAGAGTTGGGGGGGACCAGGCCAGCAGGGGGGAGCAGTTAGGCGGGACCCAGGTCTGCAGGGAGGGCAGTTATGGGCAACCAGACTGGAAAAGGAGGGAAGTTAAGGGTGACCGGGCCAGCAGGGAGGGCAGTTTGGGGTGACCAGGCCTACAGGGGAGGGTACCTAGGGGCAATCGGGCCGGCAGGGGAGCAGTTAGGCATCGATCAGGCTGTCAGGGAAGTGGTTAGGGGGTGATCAGGCAGAAGCGGTTAGGGGCAATCAGGCAGGCGAGCAGTTGGGATCCAGGAGTCCTGGATTGTAAGATCTGGGGGGATCGGGCCTAAATGGGCAGTTGGACATCCCTCGAGGGGTCCCAGATTGGAGAGGGTGCAGGGTGAGCTAAGGGACACAACCCCCTCTGTGCACAAATTTTGTGCACTGGGCCTCTAGTTGTTTTATAATCTGCCTTTTCACCTAATATGCCAAACATGGTTACATACATAAAGAGAATTATCTGCTTAACTTTTTTTGAAAGCATACTCTGACCACAATTTTGAGCATAATCTGTTAAATTCATTTTCTTAAAATTATATGACAACACCCATTGTACAAATACTTTCTGATAAAATATCCATCATCATTGATATAATTGTTTTTCTAATAAATTACATTATGTTACTACTAGTCAGATAAATTACACTTGATCTTAGCCAAAAGGCCGAGGAGCGATAGTCAGATAAATTAAGAAAGCCATTTTATTTTAGCTAGTGCCCTTTCCAGATAGCTAAAATATTCTGGAAGTTTGTTTTGGTTTCTCTGAACTAAAATAACCAGAATTTATGCCTTGATCACACCAGTGATTGAAACGATGCTCCTGTAATCCCCTCCTCCCCTATAGGTCTCTGCTTATGTGTGTGTGTGCAGTGTGCATGGAGAAAGGTGACAGAGGAAAGAGATAGTTGGTCAAGAGAGTTTTTTGGAAATGTCAGTAGGTTTGACTTTTTCTCCTTTGCCATTACAATAAAAATAAAAAAAAATGATTTGGAGAAAATTGAGGTAGCTTTCTTTCAGAGAAATAAGGGGGTTATAAACTAGCAAATATTTACTGGAAAACAATTTGCCTATATGTAAAAGCTACCATCATATGTTTTGAAAAAGTAATATCATCTCTGGGATTATCTACATTAATAAAAGAGAAAGATGCAAATTGCCTGTACCTTCCCGATGCCCACCAGCCAGTCAGGAGTGAATATGCAAATTAACCCAACAAAGATGGTGAGGTAATTTGCATATGCAGGTGCTGAGTGGCCAGGGGCAGGGTAGGACACTTGTGTTGTCACCATGGCAACGAGCAGGCATTCCAAACTGCCCCAGCCTCTCTGGGCCTCTGGGCAGCATGGGAAGGGGGAAAGGTGGCTCTGGACCGGAGCAAAGGCAGAAAGGCAGCTTCGGGCTGGAGTGAAGGCGGTGCCAGCAGCCAGGGGAAGGAAGACCCATTCTTACACAAATATTTGTGCATCGGGCCTCTAGTATCATAATAAAAACAATCAGAGATTCAAACTTATGAACAAATATTTTTCTTTTGCTACATTCTTTCTCACTCATATGCTTATCACTCAATCTTAACTAGATAAATTGTGGTATATCTTTATAAAAGATTCAGTCAATAAGAGCCTGTCCATAAAGAAATGCACTGAGAGATAACATTTACTTTCTACGCTGGCCTAAGACAATTTGGTCTTAGACAACTATACATTATTTGGGAATTTTTAGTACTCACCTGTAGTCCTGGGTAAGGGGTAGTCCAGAATTACCCCACTAAAAAGTTATAGTAAAAGAAGTCTAGGACTCTTTCTGCCACTTTTGTTGATTTACTTTAAGCCAGCATTTATTTAAAAAGTGACACACACTCTATAAGATCTGACTTTTTCAGAGTTCTCAAAACATCTTCTATTAAAGGTTCACCTGAGGAAAATGGAGCCATATGCCAGTTACAGCTCATCTAACAGTCTGTGAGGCGCATGTAAGCAGGAAAGAAATGATCGGAAAATCGACCATTTAGAGACCAAGCTGAGGAAGCCTTCCCAACATTACACTTTAAGGTGCTTTGCAAATGTTTATACTATGCTTATACAAAGATAGGGAGGTATTTCTTTAACATATTAGATGATTCATTTATCATCAATACCCATTTCTAACATTTTACTAATCAATCTTCACCAAAAAGCTAGTATTAACATACATTATATATTAAGTAGCTGGTGCAGAGGGGGAATGAAGTAGGTACATTACTCATTGTAGCAGCCTCTGTAGTGTGGTATTTCTGATAAATGCTAGTTGACTACACCTGAAGCATGAATTGTACAAATACTTTCTGTTAAATTGGTGATTTAGGAACTCATGATCCCTAGAGCATAGCTTAGACAATATGATGCATTGACTATACTGAAGAAATTAAAAGTTAATTGCAGACATAAAAATATATATATTAATAATAATGTGCTTAAAATGTATTAAAATATATTAATATAAAATACTACTGGAAAATACACCAAAAATGTTAACAGTTTTTTTATTATCAATTATTTGTATTTTCTTCCTTAGAGATATGGGTGTGTGTTTTTTTTGTTTTGTTTTGTTTTGTTTTAGAAAATACCATAACACATACTATAGAATGAATAGAAAAAACAAAAAATTATATTGCTTAAACCAAAATGCATAGAGTAGTGGAGGAGTGTCTCATGTGCTGTGTTCTGGGCAATGGAATTCTCCAACTTGATTGTCTTAGTCAGTTTGGGCTGCCTTAACAAAAATACCATAGATTAGGTAGCTTAATTTTTTTTTTTTTCTCATGGTCTGGAAGCTGGAAATTTGGAGATCTAAGTGTCAGCAGAACCAGTATCTGTGGAGAAATCTCTTCTCATTGCTTTCTCACTGGGTTTTTAATGGCAGAGAGAAAGAGAGGAAATAAGCTCTCTCTAGTCTACTCTCATAAGGGTACAGATAACATTTATGAGGGCTCCACCCTCAAGACCTAATTACTTCCTAAAGGCCCCACCTTCTACTATCATCACTTTGGGGGATAGGGCTTCAGTATATACATTTTGGTGGGTGGGACCCAGTTATTTAATCCATAACACTGAACCTTCATACATATACTACACAGAGTCAATACAGTCAGGATCATTTCATTGACTCTGCTTTCAATTTGTAAATAGATGACTCTCATGCTTTCTTGTAAAGTGTATTTCTTTTGCTTTTTGTTTTTAATGAAAATAATAGTTCAGTAAGGGCAAAAATAAATTAGAAATAAGAGACAATTTTCCCTGTTGAAAATAAGGAAAATGAGTTTTCCCGCTCTTCCTTTTCTTAGATTACTTACATTAGAAAAAATATGTTTTAAATGTTTTTATTGGTAAATCATTTTTCCAGCATTATAAATCAGCAATGTCTTTCTCAAAGACCTGGGAACTATCTATTTGGAATATAAACATTTAAGGAATATAGTTTTGTTTTGTTTTTAAGTAAATGCTCTAGGGGGGAGGGTTGGGGTCAGAGGCCTATGTAGGAGAGAAATATGTCTAGAATTTAGTGAAACTGACAGGAATATTGAAGCTATCAGGATCAATATTGAATAATCTGGCTAGTGTTGAGAGATGACCTGATAGAAAAAGATAAATTTCCAGCATATATCAGGTGGCAAATATACCTACCCACCTAGTACCCTTCAAAATGCACATGATGTATTACAGGCCTGGGAAGCTCATGTCCTAACGCCAAACTGATCAAGATTGTTGTATAGAATAAGAAATCAAGGGGACTCTGTATGTGAGTAGTTTTGGCCAAAATAATATCAACTTATATCCTAAACTAGACCATGAGATATTCTACATCAAATCAATATTTTCATTTTAACAATACACATTAATAGAATAAATTATAATGATCACATTGACCATTTTAAATAACTGAATACTTTTGATTTCTCCATGTGATCAGTTTATTGTTTTATAGTCTTACTGATTGAAAATGGAAACCCATTATATTTTTCTAGCCACCATTTCAAGAACTAACACACAAAAAAATGAGGTGTTAGTAAATAAGGAGAGCTCTTAGCTCAGTCAGCATAGTCTAATGATCTAATACGTTCCACTTCTTTTGGACAGTTTTCAATAGAATTGAGTTGACCAGGCTTTATAATTTCTAGCTTCCTGCAACCTTTAAACCACACATCATCCTAATTAATTTAAATATCAAGAACTCCATTGACAGTTTTATAAACATGTTTAAAGCATCCGATTGTATGTATATATAAATGTTTCAAAAAATTATTATTTGAAAATGACAATGAACAATCATATTTTCCCCATAAATGTTACCTGTTTAAAGTCAGTTAAATAAATGACATAAGTTATGTAGATAAAATAAGGGGGTTCCACTGAAAGTAACCTCACAGAGAAAATTGACCATAAATTTCCAAATGGGCAGGTCATGCTAGGTAGTCATGGCCAAGGCATATAACTTCTTCACTAAAAGGTTGATCTTTGCCTTAAGCAAGTCCTGCCCATTGCTTCCGTGCATCTAGGTTAACACACCACTGGAATGTCTCTTGGCAGAAGCTTAACCATCCTTAAGAGAGCACACAATCTTGTTAACTGTCCTGTAATCCAATCTCTGCTTTGCTTTCTCCCACCTTTATGTAATCTTCCTTATGTTCCCTCCTTAATTCCAAAAGCATGAAGAAAACTGCGAACTGTCATTTGGAGAAGCATTTTTCTCAGTGTATTGAGATCTTGCTTCAAGGCATGTCCTCAGTTTGGTTCAGATAACTCATAAAAATTCTCTGCGGGTTTGGATATTCTTGCATCAACAATTATAAGGATACATTATATCATCAAGTACTGTACCTTATTATAATGAGGATAATACTTTCCTTTTAACTTCTATTTTATTTTGTTCTGTTTGTACAATACACAGAAAATTGTTCAGCCTCTGGTCTACAGCCAGCAATTAACACCACTTAGCAGCTGTTTAAATGAGTGATTTCATGTTGTTATCTTCATGTGGCTTAATTCAAATGCTAATTGCTCTCTGAGCACTGATCATAACCTACCACATTCTGAAAAATCTGCAGACATTTTGAAGAAAATAAATAACACCTTTTTCGTTGTAGTTTTGATGGTGGTACGGATGGTCAGAGAGAGAAATGTTCAAGAGTTTTACAAATTTGGACCATGGTGAAATCCAACTGATATCAGATGAAGTGGGGGGTCCTCTTCCCCACTGGGTGCTGGGGGGTGGGGGGGGGGATGACTTCTTACAATATCCAGAGAAAATGAATTTTCTGAGACTCACATGGGAGAACTAGTGGTTTTTATTACTGGGGAATTAAGTCCGTGGGTTTCCAAAGTCCCATTGCATTCTGTCCAGTCATAGAAGTGTAGCTGAGGTTTCAGTAGATTTATAATCAGAGCCAGTGTCCAGAGTTTCCTTTCCATGTTGGAGCTGGGTCCAGCCCAGAATCAGGCTAGCTGAGTCCATTGGTTCATTGTGTGTGGGGTCCAAATGGACAAAGGCCATGCTGGCGAATGCAGGGAAACAGGAGCAAAAGAGCCCTGGAAGCCAGGAGTCAAGGACAATGCGCCAAGAGGAACCAAGTGAGCCAAGAGAGTGAGCTTCTAAATATCCCAAATATTTTAGTGGCTCCGCCCATTCTGGCCAACCATCTCTGTCCCCAGCTCTGGCTGACAGTAAGCACCTTCCCTAGTCATTCCAACTTTACTGGGCGTGCATCTATCTTCCCTTTGTTGGACCCCTGGGGAGTGTAAAGTTGTAGCTTCCTGATGAAGCTGTCTAAATGACACGCCTGTAATGTCTTACCTTCCCTTTGCTCCTTTTCTATTATTAATAACTATGCAAATTGCAATGGTATCATTGTAACTTCAAAAAGAAGTTGGTGCCACTAAATTAGATTAGATTAAGTAGAGCTGTGATGTCTACTATGATAGTCACTTAAGCACTTGGAATGAGGCTAGTGTTAATTTAGATGTGCTACAAGTGTAAAATACCAGATTTCAAACACTTCTATATATGTAAAAGGCTAATATGCAAAGTGTCCCCTCGGGAGTTCGACTGGGAGACTGGGAGCTCGATCGCTCGCTATGACGTGTGCTGACCACCAGGGAGTGGTGTGGAATGAAGGAAGGCCCAAGCCAGCAGCCAGAAGATCCCAATTGGCCCTGATCACCAGCCAGGCCTAGGGACCCTAGCCATGCACAAATTTCATGCACCAGGCCTCTAGTATTATAAATAAAAGAATGTTAAATATTTCATTAATGCCGGGGTCCAACCCCAGCAGGTCCAGGGGTCCCCAAAGGTGTGGACGGAGTCGGCGAAGAAGGAAGGACACGGAGACAGTGTTCAGTTGATCAGCAGCCTAGCCAGGATCTCCAGCCAGGATCTCCAGCGAAGTTCTGGTCTGGATCTCCAGAGAGGTTCTGCTGCGGATCTCCAGCCAGGTTCTGTAGCCATGTTCCCTCGCTAGGTTCCCCAGCCAGGTTCTGTCTGAGATCTCCAGCCAGGTTCGGTCAGGAGGTTCTACTCAGGTTCTCTTGGCAATTTCTGTAGTCAGGTTCAGTCCAGGATCTTTTGCCATGCTCTCTCCAGCGAAGTTCTTCTGTCTTCTAAGTTCTGTGTAGGTTCTGTCTTCTGAATTCTGTCTCTTGCTGTCTTGTTGCATCTGTATTTATACCAGTTGATTCCAATCCCATCAATCTCTATTCCAAAGGTTAGGGCATTTCTTATCTCCATTCCAGGGAGTAAAGATTATGTAGCTTAAGCATGATTGTTCATAGTTAAAATGATTAATTACCCGCCTGGCACTTAGTTGAGGGGTTTTATTCCCTCCCTAACTTCAGGGGAAAATCCCTACCTGGGGATTCAACCTTTCTCGGAGAGGTGACCTTGGTTAAAACACAGCGCCAAGAAGGTGAGCAAACATATTAAGAACCGTATGCCATATATGCCAGGTCCCTTGAAACAGCAAGGTTGGACCGGCTCCTGGCACATTAATAATATTTATACTGATTGCATGTTGGAATGCAAACATTTTGGGTATATGAGATTCAATACAATATAGCACTAAAATTAATTTTACCTATTACTTTCATATTTTTAATATGGCTACTATAAAATTTAAAGTTATATATATGACTCATATTATGTTTCCATTACATAACATTGAAATAGGTGTAAAAAAGTTTGCAGAACGGGAACAATCATCTTGTCTTTCTAGTTATATGGCTGCTGTTTTGCATGGGGAAAGCACAATAAATTATAAGCAATACATCATATATATTAATTAATGACAGATAATTAATGTATTATCATTTGTAAAAGTTCCTCAAATATTTAAAAAATTTAGTTAATACAATTCCCAAAGCCAACTAAACTTTAAAAAACGTATGACACTGGAAATGTCACTAAGAAGTGAAGCAAGCTATAATTAATCAATTATTAAATAAGTGGAAAGAAACAACATGCATTTTTAAAGTTAGTTTTAATAAATTACATTGAATTGCATGCACTTCGGAGCCTTCACCCGGCAGTGGGAAGCTGCAGTTCCATTGTGTGCAGTTTTAAATGAATGCAAAACTCCCACCCCCATCCCCTACCACCCGCCCATTTTGGCTCCATGGCTAATGAGCAAATGGAATGTGTTTTGGTCTAAATAGCCTTGTTTGAATATAACACTATTGATTTCCTTATGACTCACTCTTTATTCTAGTGTCTTGAGAGACAAGCAATCTTATTGGATGAGACATAAAGCTGAAGTTCTGACCTTTTGTGGTCATTAAGCATCCCATGGCACATTTTGCTAGAGAGCAGGCTGGTTGGCCTATACCTTGGCCCAGCTTCAATCTAAGTAAGGAATGTCTAGTGACCTAGATTCTCTATGTACATACAAATAAAACATAGTTATTTCTTAGCTTTCATGCCCAAAATTGCAAAGTTACAGGGGCTATTTTCTATTAAACTGCTGCCAACTTTTACTCTTAAATATCATCATCTTCTAGAATACTATTCACCACCTTATAAATGAGACAGAAAATTAAAGAGATATTGGCAACATCAAATGGTAAAAGTTGAAAAAAATTATAAATGAAGAAAACAAGAAGATGGTTTCTTAACCTACAAAGGATAGTTGATGAAAAATAGATCGTGTGAAATGGTCACATATTTAATATTCTGGTATATTTATAACAAGAAAATGAATAGCAGTTAAACTTACGAAGGGGAGTGGAGAAAGTTTAACTCAGGCAATGAAATTAGCAAAATTCAAAGAGGCTTGACTTGGAATAGAACATGCAGAAGCTATCAGCGGTTTTGGCCTGATAATAAATAATGTAAAATAGGAAGTAGCAAGAAAACTATGTAAGGAAACAATAAACCATGAGGGCTTTGATTTTATCTGGTGTTTTTCATTGTGTCTACAGATTACCTGCATTTTAGTTACCTTGGAGGCTAAATAAAATGCAGACTTTGAGAAAGAAAGAAAACCTGGGTGCATCAGGCTTATAGACTGTATCAAGTTCTTCAGATGAAGCTCAGAAGAGTGAGAGGAAGAAATTTATAAGTATTAAAAAGTCTTAAGTAGGGGACATCACATGATCTCATATCCTTACTAATAAAAGGCTAAGTAGTTGTCACGCCCTCACGCGTGATACCCTCACGCCATCACAAGATGGCTGCACGCACAGTGGAGATGGGCTTCCCACAGCCCTGTGTGCCCGCTGTGGAGGTGGGACTTCCGGCTCTGGCCTACCTCTTTGGGGCAATCCATTGAGGAACCCTGGATGGGTGGGTGGGCCTACCTCTTTGGGGTGATCAATAGCGGGGCTCCTGTGAGAGGGCACAGGCCAGGCTGGGGGACCCCCACCCCAAGTGCATGAATTTCATGCACTGGGCCTCTAGTTAGATTTTTAATGTGAGTAGATTACTCTGACAATTATAGAAGAACTAGAGGCCAGTTGCAAAGGATTCGTGCACTGGTGGGGGTTGTGGCCTGCAGGGATGGGCCTGTTGTGGGAGCCCCACTCTTCCTGGTCAGCAGAGCAGCTGTGGACTCGCTCTCGGAGCAGCTGCTCCCACTGTGGGAGTGCCACTCATCCCGGTCAGCCCAGCGGCCCTTCCACTGTGGGAGTTCACTGACCACCAGGGGACAGCTCCCACATTGAGCGTCTGCCCCCTGGTGGTCAGTGCATGTCATAGTGACTGGTCGACCAGTCATTCTGGTCATTCCACCATTCGATCGCTGGGTTTTATTATATAGGATAGTTTTTGTAAAAGGGAAAAACTTGAAGTTATAAGACTAACTGGGAATTATAAAACCGAAGCTGGAAGTAGAGCATGCTGGAAGGCTGGTTACTTTTCTTAGAAAATAACCCCAAATATTGGGAGGAACAAACAAAAAGCAAAAGCCTGAAAAATGTTTTCCATATATTCTGATGGATAATTTGTATGCAGGGCTAAACCAGGATCTCCAGAAAATGCTAAGCTTGGAAGAAATTTATTGTCCTTGTCAAAAGAAGTACAATATTCAAAATTAAGACAAAAAATTGCAAGTATACCTAAATTAAAATACTTTCTAAATTTTATGATTGCATATCTTTGTATAAGTTTAGCAATTCCTAATTTTCTTTCTTGGCATGTTTTATTTACTTATTGGGTAATTCAGAACTGCTTATACAATATTTTTAGTATTTAAAAAAATTCTTCCAAAATTTCCTGTTAAATTTGTATTATCCTATTTACTTCAATATCAGCCATACTAAATAATTCAAATTTGTCCATTTGAAGCCCAGTCTTCAATCAACAGTAAGAATAGTGCCATAATTTAAGAGGAGAAACCCTGAAATGAGAAGCCTCCATCTAAACACAAATTCAAATAAAGTTAGAATTGCCCTGACCAGTTTGGCTCAGTGGATAGAGCGTCGGCCTGTGGACTGAAGGGTCCCAGGTTTGATTCTGGTCAAGGGCATGTACCTTGGTTGCGGGCACATCCCAGTAGGGGGTGTGCAGGAAGCAGCTGAATCGATGTTTCTCTCTCATCAATGTTTCTAACTCTCTATCACTCTTCTCCCTTCCTCTCTGTAAAAAAATCAATAAAATATATTAAAAAAATAAAGTTAAAATTAGCAACAATCAATATTATCTTTTGTGTTATCAATTTGCTTTTTCATGGGACCAAGTGCACTATTCACTGATTGGGGCAGATAATGACTTCCATTATTCTACAAAGATAAACGTTTCTCCAAAAGAAAAACAAAAGATATCTTATTTTGTGTATATGCATAAAATTTTTGTATTAGTTTGCTAGGGCTTTCATAACATACTAGAGGCCCAGTGCACAAAAATTTGTGCACTGGGGGGTGGGGGGTGGGTCCCTCAGCCCTGCCTGTGCCCTCTTGCAGTCTGGGTCCCCTCAGGGGATGTCCACCGGCTGGCTTAGGACTGCTCCCCGGGGGAATCGAGCCTAAGCTGGCAGTCAGACATCCCTCTGGCAGCCCAGGAGCCCTTGGGGGATGTCCACTTGCCAGCGGGGAGCAGGCCTAAGCTGCAGTCGGAAATCCTTAGCGCTTCTGAGGAGGCGGGAGAGGCTCCTGCCACCACCGCTGTGCTGGCAGCCGTCAGCCTGGCTTGTGGCTGAGCAGAGCTCCCCCTGTAAGAGCACACTGACCACCAGGGGCAGCTCCTGCATTGAACGTCTGCCCCCTGGTGGTCAGTGTGTGTCATAGTGACCAGTCATTCCCAGTCGTTCTGCTGTTAGGGTCAATTTGCATATTACACTTTTATTATATAGGATACCACAGATTGAGATACTTAAAGAACATGAAATTAGTTTTTCATTATTCTGGAGTGTTGACGGTAATGGTGTGTTCAGAGTTGGTTTCTTCTAATGCCTGTCTCCTTGGATTATAGATTGCCATCTTCTGTATCTTCACATTGTTGTGTGTCTGTGTTCTAATCTCTTCCTTTAAGGGCACTAGTCATATTGGAGTAAGGCCCAACATATGATCTCATTTTACCATGATTACATCTTTTGTTGTTTTAATTCCTCACCCAAAGATATTTTCTCCACTGATTTTTTAAAGAGAGTAGAAGGGCCCAGACAGTGTGGTTCAGGGGTTGAGCATGGACCTATGAACAAGGAGATTATGGTTTCGTTCCCAGTCAGGGCACATGTCTGGGTTGCGGGCTTGATCCCTAGTAGAGGGCATGCAGAAGTCTGCCAATCATTGAATGTTTCTATCTCTCTCCCTCTCCCTTCCTCTCCAAGATCAATTAAAAAAAAATAGAGTGGAAGGAAGGGGAAGGGGAAAGTGAGAGAGAGAGAGTAAAACATTGATGTGAGAGAGACACATTGATTGGTTGCCTTCCACACACAACCTAACCAGAACTGGGAATCGAACCCGAAAACCAGGTCTGTGACCTAGGCAGGGGATCAAACCCTGGATCCTTCAGAGCATGGGCTCATGCACTAACCCCTGAGAAACATCAACCAGGGTCCATGATTACATTTTAAACGCCCTATCTCTAAATACAGTCATATTATGAGGTACTGTGGAGTTGGGACTTCAATATATGAATTTAACAAAATTCAGCCATTAACAACACTTAAAAACAAATATATTTAAAAATTAAATTTAAATCATAAGGCTACATGTTAAGAATGGTGGCATAAATCACGACTGAGAAAACAATAGTTTCTAAATCCTCAATGTAATGAGCCTAACGAGGCACTTCTGAGAGAAATCTCTTTAAACTGTTCTTGGAATAGGAGAGAATGAATGTCAAATAACTGATAAATTGAAGGCCGTTTGAAAATGCAACATGAAAATTAATGAAAGAAAAAGACATGGAAGAAGGAAATCATTAGAAACAATTCTATAAGGATGTATGCGCACTTGTGACATAAGAACAAGCCAGGAAATTATAGGATTCTGGAGACCAAGGGTCAGGTATGAATAGAGATAGGTCTTTAAAAGCTCAGAACTTGTGGTTTATTTGTGATGTGATGAAAATGAGGGCAGACACACAGGAGGAGGAATGATTGCTCATCGTGGAATTTTGAAAAGCCTGAATTAAATGAGCCAAAATTGGAGGAAAGGTATCAAAATTAAAGTTGGTACAAATAGCTGACCTCAGCTCTATATGTGATGAATCACAAGAAATAGCTGACTTTGAAGCAAAGCTTGGGTTGTACCCAAAATATTTACTAAATATTGAATACTACTATGTGTCCAGCAACAGCTGAATACATTATATCACCATTTTTACCTAAAACCCACAACAAATCTGACATTTAATAATTTACTCTTGATCACAAACCAAGTAAGTAGCATAGCCGATATTTAAGCACTGGCTCATCTTCCATAAAATCCATGCTCTCAATCATTACTGTTCACCAGGTGCAACAGCTACAGAAGTGAGTTTGAATCTTTTCCAAGAGAGTATAATAAAGTTTAAAAAAGGGGACATAAAAGAAAACTATGCTTAGCATTTAATTTTGATGATCTCATTTTATCCTCGATGGAATATTAGGAGTTAGACTATTGCTGTGAACTTTTTAAAGATGTGGAAACTCAAGCACAAGGCAGTAAATTACTTGCCAAATGAGACACATACAGAATAGATGTCAGAGTCAGGATGCAAACCCAGGAAATTTGACTCCAGGGCCTGCTTATATCTATACAGTCTCCACGGCACAAAATAATTTAAATAGTAAGATTATTAATTTCCAGTGAAATGCTAGGCTGAATAAAAAGCAGCAAGGTTGGGGACATCAGACACATGGCAGATACTGGTTGGGAGGGAGGTTCAAATGGCTGAAAGAGGCCGTCTAATTAGCATATCCCTTTCTCTATCCATTTCTTTGAAATTCGTTCTCTGTATGCATTAGTGTTCTAGGGCTGCCACGATGAAGTACGGCACACTGGAGGGATTTTTTGTTAAACAAACAAACAAAAAGTTACTATCTCACCATCCTGGAGGCTAGAAGTTCAAAATCACGGTGTTGGCAGAGTTGGTTACTTCTGGGAGGATGTGAGAGCAGGCTCTGTTGCAGACCTCTTAGTGTCTCATTGGCACTGTTTCTGTGTGCATGCCTGTGTCCCAATTTCCTTCTTTTTTAAGGGCACCAGTCGTACTGCATTAGAACCCATCACATGATCGCACTCTAACTTGATTACCTCCAGAAAGACCCTATCTCCAAATAAGGTCACATTCTGAAGTATTGGCAGTTAGGACTTCAACCTTGAAATATGTTCTTGGAAATTTCCTCAGCTAAATACCAAGTTCATTACTTACAAAACTGGCTTCTGGGTGAATATAGTACTCAATTCAGCTATGTTTTCTCTATTGCATAATAAGGATCTCCTTTCCCCCAGTTACCAGTAACATGTTCTTTATTTCTTTTTGAGTGCTCATCAGAATAATCTTCAACATTCGTATTTCTGCCAAAATTGTGCTTATAATGGTCTATGGATTTTGTAAGACAATACAGGATTTCTCTACCATGCTCCTAAGTTTCCAGAGTCCTCACTGGAGGTCTTTAACATCCACATTTTTACCAATAGTCTGGTCAAGGCAAGCTAGGTTTTTGTTTTTTTTTCTATGATGATTCCTAAAATTCTTCCATCCCCTTCCCATTATCCAATTCTAAGTCACTTCCATGTTTTTAGGCATTTCTTAAGCACTATACAATTTCCTTATACCAAAACATTTATTGTGAGGAGTCGGCTTATATGATTATAGAGGCTGGCTTGGAAAGTTCAAAATCCATAGAGAAGATCATCAGGATATGCAGACTGGAACAGTCACATATAAGCTCAAGCAGCATCCACAGACAGAATTTTTTTGTTCAAGGAAGCCTCAATGTTGCTTTTCCTGCCTTTCAGCTTATTGAATTCCTACTCCTCAGATTATCTAGAATAATCTTCCTTACTTTAAGTAAATTGATTATACTGTAATCTCATGTAGAAAATAACTACATAGTAACACTGAGATTAACATCTGATTAAAAAACTGGGTACTATAGCAAGCCATGTTGACACATAAAGCTGACTATTACACCTCATTTTTTTTTAAATTTTTACTTTTTGCCTCCATATATCCCAGTCTTGGTACAAACAACAAAAACAAATAAACAAAACAAACAAACACACAAACAAAACACCACAGAAACAAACAGAGCAACTTGGAAAAGCCAATATAAATAATAACAAGAAAACCCTGCTCTCCCTAAGAACCAGGAAAAAGACAACCCAGAAAGGCAATGACTTTTAGATAACCATCTTATTCCAGACAAACAAGGTGAAGAAGCCCATGGAACCACCTCCACCCCCATCAGCAAAGGATAAATACTTGCAAAGACAGCTTATCCTAAAGCCGGTTGGCTCAGGACTTGGCTAACCAAGCCCACATCGGGAGTGACGCAACACCAGCTCTAGCAAAGGGGGTTGGGGGGCCTCTCTGGAACAGCGGGCAGCTGTAAGTACCAGCCCCCTGTCCCAGTGTCACAAATCATATTGGGACCTGTGATTTATGAAAATGTGGCAAAGACTGAAGCTCCTATGGAGGAGCTACTCCCTCAGATGCTGATGAACTGTGGTTCGATTCTGGAATTTGGCAAAATAGCCGATGTGCTGAATTTCAAGTGGTCTGGATGGTTTTGACCAAAAAAACCCTGGCCCTTTGTCCACTGGAATAGACAGCTGGGCTGTCTTTAAAGGCTTGACTTTGTGGTTGCCACAATGGCAGGAATAAGAGTGGATGATAGGACATCGCCTCGTCTGAGGACAGGAAATGTGGGAGGATATCTGGGAAACAGGGGCCACCAAAGAGGCAACAATATGTCATTTGGGTGACCATTTACCACTGTTGGTCCCAGGAAATAATGAGGCAGATGCCTTGCAAGGGTTTTGGAGGTGATACCCTCCCGTGAAGATCAGGCTTGGTGGCTCCTTTAGAAATTGGGGCAGGTGGGACCACGGGTAATGAAACAAGTGGCTAAATGTTGGGGCCTGGCCCTATCTTGGGGGAAGCCCTCACTACAGAACGAGGTTGACCCTGCTGTGCTTGGACAGGGAAAAGACAGGTCATTTGAAATCATCCAGTCAGAGGAGAACAAAGTAAAAAAATAAATAAAAATTCTCACATATAAAGGAATCTGATTAAGGCTATCAGTATATTTCTCAACAAAAATCATGTAGGTCAGTAGTCTGTAAAATGTTTTCTTCCAAGTATTGAATGATTAAATCTGCAACCAAAAGAACTTTATGCAAAAAAGTTTTTTTTTCATAAATAAAGAAGAGATAAAGACTTTCTTAAAAAAAGACTTGCCCTATAAGAAATACTAACAGAAGTTCTTTAAGCTAACATGAAATGATGCTAATTAATAACATGAAAACGTATGAGAATACAAACCATACTGATAAATGTAAATATACCTGTAATGTTAAGAATATACAATATACATAAAGGTAAATTGTAACATCAAACGTAAAATATGGAAGGGAGATATAAAGGATAGAAATTTTATGTAACCTAAGTTAAGTTGTTATCAGCTTAAAATAAAACATCTTGTTTTTGTAAGATATTTTACATGGAAATAATATGTCTTATGTTAGCCTCATGGAAACAACAAAGCAAAAATCTACACAAAAGACAGAGAAAAAAGCAAAGCATGCCACTACAGAAAATCAATTAAAAAAGATAACATAAGAGGAAGGAATAAAGGAATAATATAACAGCTAGAAAAGAATGACTAAGATGGCATTAGTAAGTCCTTACCTACACTCTATATATATAAAAGGCTAAGTGACCGTCCGACTGTCCAACTGACTGGTAGGTATGACATGCACTGACCACCAGGGGGCAGATGCTCATTGCCGGGGCTGCTGAGCTACAGAGACTTGGCAGTGGCGGTTCCCAGGTGACGCACCCTGGAACCAAAGATGAGGGAGCACGATTCCTCGCAGGGCCATGCGATTCCACCTTCGGCTGTGGGTTGTTGCTGGGGCATTGTCGGCCCCGAATCTGGTTTACTGCTGAGCTGTGCCCCAGGTGTGGCTGGCCGGGGAGGGACCAGGGCAGGTTGGCTCCAGGGCCTGCCCAGCCTGTCTCACCCAGTCCCACCCCACCGGCCACCTTCTAATTAATTTCCTTTCAATGTGCATGAA
This sequence comes from Myotis daubentonii, assembly GCF_963259705.1. Classification (NCBI taxonomy): domain Eukaryota; kingdom Metazoa; phylum Chordata; class Mammalia; order Chiroptera; family Vespertilionidae; genus Myotis; species Myotis daubentonii. The sequence goes on along the minus strand of NC_081848.1, from coordinate 21,668,051 downwards.
TCCATGCACTGGGCCACTTGTTACTTTAAATAAAAATAAGTTGAATTCCTCAATCAAAAGGCATGAGTCACTGAATGGATTCCAAAATAAGACCCAACTATATGCTTCCTACAAGAAATTAACTTCAGCTTTAAGGATACACATAGGTTCAAAGTAAAAGAACAGCAAGAGATAGTCCATGAATATGAAAACCAAAAGAGACCAAGAATAGCTATAATTATATCAAACAAAATAGATTTTATATGAAAAACTGAAGGGAGAGACAAAGAAGATCAATACATAACGATAAAGAGTTCAATTCATCAAGAGGATATAACAACTGAAATATATATGTTCCTAACATTGGAGCACCTAAATATATTAACCAAATACTAGCAGATCTGAAGGGAGATTTAGACAACAGTACAACAATAATAGGGATCTTCAATACCCACTATCAACAACAGATAGATCATCCAGACAGAAAGTCAATAAGGAAACACTGAACTTGAATGATACCTCAGAACAAATGGTCTAACAGACATATACAGAACACTTCACCCAACAGCAACAGAATATGCATTCTTCTCAAGCAAACATCCTCCAGAATATATCATGTGATAAGCCAAAAAAAAAGCCATAGAAAATTTAAGATTAAAATTATACCTAATATCTTTTCCAAACATGATGGCATAAAACTAGAAAACAACAACAATAATAGCAAATTTACAAATGTGTGGAAATTAAAGAACACATAACCACTAGAACAAAGAAGAAATCAAAAGTGGAGTAAAAAAAAAATCTTGAAACAAACAAAAATGGATACATATACACCAAAACTTATGGGATGCAACAAAAGCATTTCAAAGAGGGGATAATTATAGCAATAAATGCCTACATCAAGAAAAAAGAAAGATCATAAATAAATATTCTAAATTTGCATTTCAAGAAACTTGGGGGAAGAAAACACAGTAGCCCAAAGTTTGTAGAAGGAAAGAAATAACAAAGAAGTCAATTAAATAAGAAAAACAATGGAGATTGATAAATATGAGCTGTTTTTTAAAAAGATACACAAAAATTGACCAATCTTAAGCTAAACTAGCTCAGAAAAAAAGAAAAGATGAAAATAACTAAAATCAGAAATTAAAGGAAACACACTATATCAGATGCCCCAGAAAGTCAAAGAATTGTAAGAGACTACTATGAGCAATTATGTGCAACAAATTGGGTAATCTAAAAATGAATAAATTTCTTGATCATGGAGGGGAAAAAAATTCCAGCAGGCCAATATGAGAAATATATTAAAACAATAATAAACAACAACAACAAACAATAACTCCAAACAAAGAAAAGCCCAGGAATCAATGGTTTCACTGGTGAATTCTACCAAATATTCACAAAAGAATTAACACCAAGCTTCAAACTATTCCAAAAAATGAATGAGGAGGAAATACTCCCAAACTTATTTTACAAGGCCAGCATCACCCTGATACCAAAGCCGGATGAGGACACTAAAAGGGAAAAAAACTACCAACTAACATCCATGGTAAGTACAGATTCAAAAGTTCTGAACAAATACCGGCAAATCAAATAAAACAGCACATTAACAAGATCATATACCATGATCCAGTGGAATAAATCCCTTGATACGAGGATAGTTGCACATGTACAAATCAATAAATATTGTATACCACATTAATAAAATAAAAGATAAAAACGCATGTAATCACCTGAGTAGATGCAGAAAAGCACTAAAACTTAAATATTCTACATTAATAAAAACTCTCAACCAATTGGGTATACATGACAAATAACAGCTAACATCATAATGAATGGTGAAAGGTTGTAAACTTTTCTTAAAATCAGTAATAAAATAAGATAAGAGTGCCCACTCTCTCCACTGCTATTCAATATAGTACTAGAAATCCTATTCAGAGCAGTTACACAAGAAAAATATACAAAAGGCATTTAACTCAAAAAGAAAGAAGTAAAACTGTCTCTGTTTGCAGATATTCTCTTATGTAGAAAATACTAAAGCCCACCAAAAATCTGTTAGAACTAGTGAACAAATTCAGTCATGTTGCAGGATATAAAATCAGCATAGAAATCAGCTGCATTTCTATACATTAACAATGAATTATCTAAAAAGGAGCCAACTCCACTTACAATAGCATCAAAAATAATAAAACAGTTAGGAATGAAAAAGAAAACACCAAAGAGGTGAAAGATCTACACACTGAAAATTATAAAACACTGATAAAAAATAATTGTAGAAGACACTATAGATTCAATGCAATCCTAATCAAAATTCTAATAGCATTTTCAGAGAAATACGAAAAAAATCCTAAAATGTGGTTGTAATCACAAAAGAAGCTGAATAGCCAAGCAATCCTGAGAAAGAACACAACTGGATGCATCACAATTTGCTTAAACTTTAAAATGGACTAAAGACCTAAATTAAAGATTCAAAATTATAAAATTATTAGAACAAAACAGGCAAAAGCTCCTTGACACTGGTCTTGACAATGATCTCTTGGATGTGATGCTAAAATGAAAGCAACAGAAGCAAAAAAATAACAAGTGGAAAACACCAAACTCAAAAGCTTCTGCATAAGAAAGAATCAATATGAAAAACGAAAAGGTAAGCTACAGACTTGAGAAAATATTTGAAAACAGCCTATCAGAGAAGGGGGTAATATCCAAAATATATAAAGAACTCAGACAATTCTGTAGAAAAAAGCCAATTAAAATTGGACAAGGAACTTGAATAGGTATTTTTCCAAGATGGTTATATGAATGGTCAACAGGTACATGAAAAGTGGTTTAATATTATTAAATATCAGGGCAATGCAAATCAAAACTACAGTTAGATATCATGTAACCTTGCATCTATTAGAATGGCTATTTTCAAAATGTGTTGGTGAGGTACATTATTCATGAGAATGTAAATTGGTAGAGACATTATTGAAAATGCTATGAAGTTTTCTTGAAAAAGTAAAAATTAAACCTCTATTTGATCTAGCAGTTCCACTTCTGATATATATATATTATATATAATGAAATTGGTATCTTAAAAAGATACCTGCACTTTCATGTTTATTACAGCATTATTTATAAGAGCCAAGACATACAACCTATGCATCCAGTGTACTGACAGATGACTGTATAAAGAAAATGTGTATTTTATACACAGACACACAATGATATGCTATTCAAACATAAAAAAGGAGGAAATCTTGCCTTTGTTGCAATGTGGATGAAATCTGAGGGTATGATGTTGTTATATAAGACAGAAAGTGAAAGTCATATAGTATATGTTCTCACTTTTATGTTGTAATCTAAAAAAAATGATTTCATAGAAATAGAGAATAGAATGGTAGCTGCCAGAAGCTGAGGAATGGAGGAAATGGGGAGATGTTGGACAAAGACTACAAAGTTCCATCTATAAAATGAATAAATTCTTGGGACCTAATGTACTATATAATGACTGTTACTAACAATACTGTTTGATATTGTTAATGGAATACATCTTAAATGTTATTACACACACACACACACACACACACACACACACACACACACAAAGGTAATTATGTGAGAGCATGGAGGTGTTAATCAACATTATTATGGTACATAATCCCTTTTTATTATACATATGTATCAAAACAATGCATTGTACACCTTAAACCTACATATATTATATGTCAATAATATGTCAATAAAGCTAGAAAAAAATTCTTCTTGTAAGAAGAAAAATTAGCCAATTTAAAGATATAAAATATAAATTACTTAACCTAAACAATTAAAATAGACCAAAACCCACATATTTTAAATACATAAAAAAATAATAAAAAAATAGAACAACAACAACAAAAAAGAGCAGGATATTAGAGACCTGCAGATCTATAACAGAAAACCTAACATTTATCTTCTTGGAGTCCTAAAAGGAGATAAAATCAGTGAGGCTGAAAATAATTTCAAATAAAAAATTGCTGATAATTTCCCAAATTTGGCAAAAGCTTACAGATTCAAGATGCTGAGTGGACCCTAAATAATATAAGTCCTAAAATATCCTCATGAAAACACATTATAGTCAAACTCTAAAACTAAAGACATATAAAAATCTTGAAATCAATGAGAGATGAGTGATATTTTACATTTAGGGGAAAACAGAAGGAGAGCATCTTCCCTCTGAAGTCATGGAGCCCAGAAGGAAGTGGTACAACGTTTTTCAAATTCTGAAACAGAAACAACTGTCAAAACTGAATTCTACATTCAATGAAATGAAAAGGAAATAATTCCCACCCACAAACAAACAAACAAACAAACAAAAAACAGTAAGAATTTGTAATGAGTAAACCTACTCTAAATGAATGTACAAAAAGACTAATAAGTAGAAAAGAATGGAAAAATCTGACATCTTAGAACCTCAGAACGGAAGAAACAACAATGGAAAGAGCAAAAGGTTTTGTTTCTCCTTTTGAGTTTCTAAATTATGTTTAATGGGTGAATCAAAAAGCATATTCTTATGTGGTTTATAATATATATTGTAATAGAAGATTAAGAGACTTGAAGTGATGATTTCTACTTTAAACTCAACTTATTAAAATGTACTCAGTAGACTCTGATCAGTTATGTAGGTGTAATGCAACACCTGGAGAAACCCCTAAAATATTTCACAAAAGATACACCCAAATACTATCACCCACTTATAAATGCAGGTGTTATGTTGAATGAAAAAGCCAATTCCAAATTTAATGGACTGTCTGACTCCATTTATGTAATATTCTCAAATGCAATTATGGAGATAGAGAATAGATTAGTAATTGACTATGCTTCTGGGGTAAGTTTGTCTATAGTAGTAGCACAAGGGAGAACTTTAATATGATCAATTTCTTGCAATACATTTTTTTCTCCACAAAAAGTCTGTTTATATGTGCGACAGAAAACAGAACTATTTATGTCTTATTTCTATTGCGGTACCAATACAATAGATATTAGGTACCAAAATAAGTGTAAAATAGAGCTTCCCTGTATGCATATTTCTCCAAAAGACATCTTGGAGAATATATTTCACAAGTTGTATATGAAACACTTTAGGCAGATAAAGTAAAGATAAATAGAACTGTGGGAGAAAATTATAAATATTTCTTTTATGGAAATAGCTGATACTGAGGACCCATGACTCCTTCCTTTTGGCTGGCGGAGTTTGGGGAGATAAGTACTTCACCTTAATTCTACAGAAAGTAAGCATCAGTACAGCATCATCCCACATTGATGTGCGTGCCCTTATAGATAGGGGGTACTTTGGACTCTCAACTAAAAAGTCTCACACTCAACTACAGAATCGAGAGAGCAAGAGCAATGAACTTACTTATTGATTTGCTGAGCCAGGAGAGTGTTTTGTTATATTTTGCTCCAATTTTTGATGGGATAAGATTGCTTTCCCAAAGCTTGTAAAATCAAAGGATGCGTGAGTGTATCCTGTGAATACAAAAGACAAAGAGAGCCAGCGTGGGGCAACTTTTGCCCTGCACAACCTGTGTAAAGGCCTGGAAGACACAGCAGCAGGGAAGCTGGTGATGAATAGTGGATTTCAAGGGGTTAAGGAGAGAGCTACATTGACTACCCAGATAAGACATTCATTTGCCTGTGTCAATGAAATAAAGAAAAAGGCACTCAGCTATGGAAATGTCTGAGAGGCCTCTGGACCTGCGCAGAAACTAAAAAGTCATTATTAAGTGTCTTCCATGCCTACCGAGTAGGAAGCCAACCTACATAGTAAACCAAATATATCTTAAAGGAATAATGTGATACCCAAATCAGGGTGTGTTTTTGTTATATCACATGTAGTAATAGCCTAATGGACCAAAGATTACACAAATAGACAGGTAGGTGGATAAAAGTTTCAAGTAAAGGTTGTTTGTAGTCTAAAAAAAATTAATAACCTATCATATCTCTTCCAAATGCTTGTATAGGGGCCATTCAATTGATCAGTGCCGTGGTTTAGAAGAGGATAATCTTTTATCTAATTTATACTATTATTTTCTTCACACAACTTTTTTGCTGTTGTTTGTTTGAAAAAGAGACACATACTGCACAGATAACAACAATGAAGTCAAGAAGAATGAAAAAAGAGATTTAGCCTTGGGAAGGTGGCCAAGTACGGGTAAATTGTATTGTTGTTTCGGTTAAGTGTTAAGGCACAAAAAAGCCAAATTGAATGTGTCAAGAAGAGAGTATTAGCAGATAACATATAAGAGCAGGTAGAAGAGGCAAGCTTGAAGAACTAGGAATACACCTAAATGTTCTTATACTTCATATTCCCCTACCAAAATTACAAGAGTAACATCCCAATGAGAAAAAAAATTAAAGCAACATGAAGGATGTTTATATAAAGGCCAATACATTTTTTCTCCACACAAAGTATCTTTAGATTAAAAGAAATCATTTAAACAGTTTATCTAGATTTTTTTTTTTTAGAAAAAAGAAGTGTATTTGTTTTAGAAAACAAAAAAATTAAGTAGACTCTGAAGTTTTCTAAAGTGTGTTTTTCCCTTGTAGGAGCATATGCTCAATATTAAAATTAAAGATAAAAAGAAAAACACCCATATCTCAAGCTACTGAAAAATGTAATAGTTTAACTTATTTGTAATGTTTTATATTTGTTTTCCTTTCTGTTGGACTTGTATGAATTTTTGTTTAAAGTATTTTTAAGCTTGGCAAAAGAATGAAGGCAGTTTCCTTAACTCATTGTTTGTCTGCCTCTTCTGTTACTGTGCACCACCTACTCACACATCCCTCATTTGTTTTCTAGTAACTGGATACTCATCCATATCTTCATTTTCTTATGTCTTCACTATCAATATAGAATCAGGACTTCCTTATCCATAGGTATTCCCTGCACTTATCCACCTGTCCCATGCACTCCAGGTTAATCTTCTTAGAATCTCAGCTACTCACATTGAGAAATAAATACCTAATAGGGGCTGTTTGATAGTCTTATAGAGGAAATAGTTTGGAGGGAAGGGAAGCTGAACATAGGAGATGCATCTCCTCTTGCCTGTGTGTTTTCATTGTCTGAGAAAGCATAGCATACCCTATGCTATCTAAATATTGATTACCATTATTTATTTATTACAGAAAACTACTAATGCAACAAATTGTTGCAAATAGAATTAAGTGTAAGACCTAAACCCAGAGAAGAGAAAATTCTCTTATGTTCTTTTCATAATTGAAGGTAGATATATAGGACAGAGTGTTGGTCAAATTATTTCTAAATCTTGTAAGTAGAAAATAACAGTAGTAGTTCTTAGTCTATACCAAATCTCAGTATCCGTTTTTTGTCATTGTGTTCTATTGTACTGATAAGTCTTTTTTCTTTTTTTTGTAATTTGTATCTCTTATCCTCTGTAAAAAAACAGTAATATAAAACATGTGTTCTATTTGCCAAGATTTGCTCATTTCCATTAAAATTTATTTGGGTTTCAAGTAACCAAGTTGTTTATAATTTTGGAAAGCTTTATTTAACAAATAATATAACAATCATGTTAATGCAGATTCCTAAGAAAAAGTAATCACCTGTAATTAATTTTATTACTACTTTTGTAGTCTTCACCTACTTGCCTAGGTGACTTTTTTTCACACAGATAAAATCCTTTTGCATTTTATTCTTTGTCATTGAATTTACATTTCAAACACTTAAAAATGTTCAACCTAGTTCTTTGTTCTTAAATATTTACTAGCTCAATAATATTTCATCTAGTGGATGCATCATAACTTTTTAAACTAACACAGCTCTATTTAAAAATAACCAGTTTAAAGATTAAATGCTAAAATAGAGCAACTCGAGAACTATGTTTTATTACTAGCATTACAGAACCTAAACAGTTGATAATTTATGATAACCATTACCTTCTTTAAAAACCTAGTATCCATCAGGACAAAAGGAGCTGAATATCCCAATTGCTACCTAGTTGCTTTCAACTAAAAGGAATTTCTACACCAGAGAGTGGCAAACTATGGTCCTTAAGAAAGATGCGCCCTGGCCGATTTGGCTCAGTGGACAGAGTGTCCATCTGCAGACTGAAGGGTCCCAGGTTCGATTCCGGTCAAGGGCGTATACCTTGGTTGCGGGCATATCCCAGTGCGGGGTGTGCAGGAGGCAGCTGATGTTTCTCTCTCATTGATGTTTCTAACTCTCTAGCCCTCTCCCTTCCTCTCTGTAAAAAATCAATAAAATATATTTAATTAAAAAAATAAAAAACAAGAAAGATGCCTGTTCAGTAACATTTCATTGGAACACAGCCATGCACATTTGATTACAAATTGTTCATAAGCACTTTTGAACTATAATGACAGAGCTGAGTATTTGTTACAGAGACACCTTGCTCACAAAGCCTAAACCACATACTGATTAAAACTTTCTTACAAATGTTAGGATAATCCCTAAGACATTGTTTTATGTTCATAGAAGACACCAAAAAGATAGGAGCAATTAGCTGTTGAGTAGGAAAAAAAGAGTGTTTGGACCAAGATGGCCCTTTCTACTCCTCCCCTCCATAATTCATTCACCCTGACTTTAGAGGGACTTTTTCTAGTGCACATATATAATAATATCACTCCACTGCTTAAAAAAACCAAACTATATAGTAACAACTTTCAGATAGAGTTTTAATTTCTTAGCATGTTTACAGATGAAATGTGAAAAGATGTTCTGATGTCATCATAAAAGTTTCATTCGCAGTAGACATAACAATATCTATGGCTGTCAATCAATAGCTCCATATTATTTGATGTTTTATTCATAGCTTCTTATGTGTCTAGTTTTTCTCACATGAAGTGTTTTTGTCCAGAATTTATTATTTTATATCTGTTAATCCCCAGGTTGAACATTTGAATATTGGCAGTGCTTTTATATTTATGGAGTCAGGGGTATTACAATCAAAATTCAGGAAAGCCATTTTAAATAAAACCTTAGTATAATTCTTCAAACACTGTATTAAACTGAAATATACCTGCTTTGGGTAAAATCCAGAATAATAAAAATGCTAGTCAGTAACATTACTTTGGCTTACATTCCGTTCTAAAAATCATTTTTCTATTGAGGTATAGTCACTTTAATAGAAACAAAAATGAAGCCCAATTTTGTGATTTATCTCTTTCAAAGTGTCAATAATGTTCTTCAAAATGCTGAAACAAGAACATACTTTGAGTGTTCCAAAATTCATTCTACCTAGACTTCTAATAATATGCAACATGGGACCTGTGTATTTCCCAATCCCACTCGCAATGTCAGGCACATATCCCCAGCATCTAGTATATACACAGGGAAGGGATTAACACCAGACGTTACATCCATGTATATTAAAAGGAAGCTAGCCTTGGAGACTTAGGCTCTAAGTAGAAAGTTCAGTATAAAAAAATATCACCAACCTGGACATAAGCCCAGGATGAGTTAAAATTAGTATACCTGAGTCCTCTTTATATAATGCAAATTCAAAATGAGCAGCCCATTTAATGTTAGCTTATCTTGGACTCTATCCAAGGTAGTTACTGGTAGGATCAAAAACATCCTTGTTATGCCATGATTCTGACCTATAATTCATTACTATAGAAAAGGCCAGTCATAATGGCAAAGTGAGGCATTGGTGTGGACTTTAAGCATTATCATCATAACAATTAAATAACAATATGCTCTGCTCAGGCAGTTGTGGAGCAATGAGAATTATCTGAGAAAGTTTCTAGGCGCTCTCTCTGAGTTACCCAAACACATGGTACAGGAAAAGAATTCCTTCCCTTCTAGCAACAGGAAATGCTGCATCCAAGCTTAGTTTTCCTCATCCTGAGGGATCCCCATTCCCCTCCCCCATGTCCATCTCAGCAGGAGACACTGTGAAACCCCCTGGGCCCTAAGGTATCTAGATACTTGGCAGCTGAAGTTTTTAGATAACTCCTACAGGCACCTGGACTATAAAATCCAGACTAACTCTAAACCCTCTGTATTATGCTACTGCAACACTGCACTGTCATGTTGGACTTACAGAAAGGAAGAAAAACAAGCGGACAAGTTCCTTTATTGAAATCTGAATCACCACTGGTGGCCCAGCAATACCCTGGTCTAGCCTCCTTTGCTGTGAAATAATGGGAGAGTGTGGACCTGTATAATAAAAGCTATGTACTATTCTGCAAATTAATAATTTTGAATATCTATGAAATGATGAGTCAAATAATAGTTTTTGTATGTGGAGAGAGCTATTTGAGTGTGTGTATATGAATGTGAATGGTGAGTCTAGAAAAAAATATATACATTTAATAACTTGTTTTTAAGAGGAAGCGATTAAGACTTCCTCAAATCAGATTAGTTATTCCAAAGACCTTGACTGAATTATCATGCCAACTGGTCTAAGAGTCTGAGCCATAGAAAAGTTTAATTGCAGAAACATGAAAGTCAAAGATATTTCAAAAGCTCACATGTAAAATGATCAGGATATAATGACTAATATTATTCCTCATAGAAACGGACGATCCAGTTCACTCTCATTTGAATTTTCATTATATATGGATGGTTCAGGAGAATTAATCCAGTAGCACTGCTATTGCTTCTCTTGCCAAAATGAGATGACTACTCAGGACATATATATTTTGACATAAGGATGGCACAAGCACAATGGCAAAAATAGAGCTAACCAAATAAAGTTCAGGTATTAGAGGACTATTTTCTAAACAGGGCAGTTTCCCATCAAGATGGTCCATAAGGCTAGCTTTCCAATAAAGAGAGAAATTTTCTGCCTAGAAAAGTGTACATGTTATAGTGAGCTCATAAGTTGTTTAAATTACAAGCACATGAACAAGCATAACTGGGAGCATAAAATCTACAACAGAGTTGCTCCAGCACAGATCCCAGAGGGTAGCAGAGGAAGAGGAATTAGGAAGTAAGAAAGTGACATGTGGCAGAAATCAAAGGAAGCACATGTGTCAAGGTCAGCTAGTAAGTAAGGACACCATACAGGCATCATCATCTTAATAAACAAACGAACAACAAAGCAAATGAAACTTGAAGCTGATCTTTTTGCTAAGAAAGAAGTTAATTTCAAGGTGTGGTCTTTGGATGGGGCGGGTAAATCATGTTAGAATGATAGCAATTAAAGTTATCAGCAAAGTTTAGAGCAGCTCCTTACTTTAACTTACTCCATGGAACACCAAGTACGGTTTGTGATTCCTTCCAAGGTAATATTACCCTTCTAATTGTTGTTTGTTTGCTTTTTGTGTTTGTTTGTTTTTTTTGTAGAATGATAAAGACTGTAGTGAGTGGAAATCCCAAACAACACTGAAAATACCCCAGGGCAAATCCCAAAGAAAATTATATGCGCGAAACATAGTAGAGAATTTCTCTTGGCTTTGTACTCAACTTACTATATCCCATATGCAAAAATGACCACCCTAATTGCACAGTGGTCCATAGCAAGAACATTCCTAGAATGCATCTCAGGGATATGATTGTCCAGAGAATGAGTCCTACATTTGTGGTTTCATTCCGGAGTCAACATGATTTCCAAGGGGATTGTTCCTACGGCACCCTCAAGACTTGGAGGACATGGCCTTCAGGCATAACTTGTATAGTTTCTATAGTTTCCACAGTCTTTTATTTCCTTTTTTTTAAAAAAATGTTCTTCTCCCACTGAAATTTCTCTGATCTGACACTGCTCTCCTAGTGTTCCTTAAAATATAATTTTCTCATGAAATTCCAAATGGTTTCTATGAACACCCTAATTTTATATGGAATATGTTCTGCGTATATGCCTATGCACGTTTCTAAGGATTCCAAATCTTTTACAAGTGCCTCAGTTAGGAACTGTCATACAATAAAAGATATAAACCATTGTTCCAACTCCTAAGACTATAAAATCATACTCTTGGAATCTACTATGTTAAGATGCATTGTTTGCAAACAACAGGAACAAAAAACTGAGCTTGACTTGAGTAAGAAATTCATTGGCTTACAGTCCAAGACCTCAAGTGTGCCTCCTAAGCCTCCAGTTCAGAGAAATTGTCTTTCTCCTTTTCTTGGCTCTGAGCTATTCTCTCCTGGCTTTATTCTTAAGAATATTCTCTCTATGTGAATGCAAGAACATATTATCCTTCACGGTAGCAATCACATGGAAAAGGCATAAAAGGGAATCCTTTTTGTTTTTTCTTGTTCTGCTCACTCCAACAAATTTTTCCTGGAGGATGCTGCTTGGCCCAGCTCTGGTTCTCTGTCCATTCCTGTGGAAAGGGAGCCAAGTGTATGTGGCTGACAGTTTCATGAAGTAGAAGAGGGGGAGCTAATGAAAAGAAAAAGGATTGAACTATAAAAGTAAATAATGACCACTGCATTTTACTATGTGACACATTCCATTCAAATTTGAATATGATCCTAACTTTTCCAAATTTTAAAAAATTGCTTGGCTCAGCAGGATATAAACTACTTTTGATTGCATTCAGATATAGTGTAAGGTCACATCCTGTCTTTCCTTTTGAATAGTCTCATAAATAGATATCTCTATTTAGCTGTTTGTAGACTAACCATAAGTGCTTTAAAAACAAAAATGACTGATTAAAACAATCAATCACAGATCTTACCGATACAAAGTAGTTCAAGAGATCATCTTATGAGCCCTTTGCTTTTTCAAAGGATAAAATAACCAGAGGTTAATGATGTAACATTATTTGACCATTTGGATTTTACGGAATATGTATACTGAAAACAGGCCCTTTAGAGATGGCATGTCAAGCTATTGTTTAGACATTTTCAGAAAGATGCTGCAAGTTAGGCTGTCAAGAAGAGTTGCTACAGCTTTTTCTATATTGCAAGAAGCATGGATATCAGAGAAAGCAAATACTAAGCACATGTACCATCACCCTTCCTTCAAAATCCATGGCAGACATATTCTTGACTCAGTAAGTGAATTCATAACTGTTACCATTTAAACAGCCACTACTGAAAAAACAGAACTAGCAAAAGAGGTAAATATTCATTGCCATGTTGTTTATAGATTGAATTTAGCTGATTGCAATGGAATAGCCTATCATACATTCACAGACTCATGCTGGGGGTACTGAATAATAAAGCTGAACTATTCTATATCATTTAGCAAAACAATTCATGTACTGAAGACAAACCCAATCAAAGAAACCACATGCAAAGAAATGACCACCCTAATTAAAAATAAATATACATTTAATGGGTATTAATATTAATGCCAAACATATAACATAAGTATGTTATCATAATTTACTACATGCTGTATTTATACTACCAGAGCAGAGTTAACAGACTTGTATGCTTAAAAAGGCAACTACATGACACTTAGATCAATGCTTGTCACCCCATCCAGGGTGAAAACCAGTTTATTTCTCAATCCACTGCATCCTGATCCATGAACAAAGTAAAAACTTTCACATTTTCAAAATATTGTTATTAAATACACATCAAACTATTTCAACATGGACTAATAACAGATTGTTGGAGGATGGCCAGTTTTTACAGAACTAATTTGAGAAGTAATCTTGTAGGTTTTTGAAGTATCTTAGTATCTTATATATCTTGTAACATTCTATATGCATGTGTGTTTGTATGTATGCATATTTGTGACAAAGACTTAACTGTACTCAATAGTGAGGGCTCAATAACCAGTCTTTGTCAGGCTGCTGTCTTCAGACCTGATGCAGGAGCCTGACATCCACAGAGTAAGAAAAAAGGAAGGAAAAACGAATGTGACATGGGGAGAGGAAGAGCCAACTGGAACCCCTAAGTGCCAGCTGCGGTCACAGGAACAGACTGACACTTGGGTAAAGTCTCACTGCCTCTGACCTGGGTGATGTGGGTATCTTGCAGAAGCTGGTTCCCCGATCTCAAAGCTGAACACAGGCCTGGCCCAGGAGTTGCAGCAGCTAAAGAGCATAGAGGGGAAGGTAGGAAAATTGCCCGCAGCTGCTGATTCAGACCAAGTCTGTTACCGGGTGAGTATGGAGGCTATTCTTCATGTCTGCTCCACAAATCTCCCTCAGAACCTCTCCCATGGCCCACACTTACTGGAAAATACACTAAGGGGATTCAGGAAAATAAATTTTAACCTAGCCAAGTTGAAACATTATAAATGCATCACAAATTCCCTTGTTCTCCAATTATTCTCATGGGTGACAATAGTTATGCTCAAGGGAATGAGCAAAACTTTAATGCACATTTGACAACTTTCATCAAGCCTTCGTGTTGAGGGTATTTTCGATTTATCAAAAGAAGCCATAATTTTGGATTATTATATGAAAATCGTCAATTGTTAAATCTTGAAAAAAATCATACGGAGAGTTTAAAAACAAAAACACTGTGCAGATGATAAGACAGGTCTGCACGTCACATTTAACCCACAAACAACACTGCAATCTCTGCACTAGATGATAGGCATGTTGAGTGCCGTATGTGAAACATAGCTGAAGCTCCTGCAGTACCTTACAGCTAGAGATTTTTTAAAGAGAAAAATGAATGCATGTACTACTGAATAAATAATAATTCGGATTCTTTGAGGATTTGAGACATTGGTACAATGGTCCAGGTAACATAATGTAGACTATACTATATCAATGACTGTCTGATAAACTTTATTTTTCCTATAACCAATTCATAAAAATTTGAGCATATTAATTGCTATGACATAATCACAAAGTTAAATGAAGATTAAATTGAGAATACACTCCACTCTTTAAATAGCTATTCATCCTTAAAGGGATGGGAAAAAATATGAGGGAAAGGCAAATAATGAATCTAAAACTGTAGGAATCCAGTTTTCAGGTCTTGGTAAGCAGGCATTTTTTTTATGAATTATTTATAAACTAATTAAAATAGCATAAATCACATGTTTTTGATGGATACAGATGGGACTCTGTATTGACAGTCCACCAGGAAAGACAGTTTTGATATGACCTTAAAGTGCTCAGTAATTGCTATTTAGTACAGCAGTTGAGAATTGTCCTATTGCCTATTTTGTAGCCCAAATTGAACCAGCACCATGTTGATTAGTATATGTTAAAGCCACCTCTTTTTTATTCTCTTGCTGGGGGAGCAGCTGTGCTGAGGAAATGATTTCTCACTGGAACTTTGAAAAGCAAAAAATTATAATAATAAAGTTTAAGCAGATCATACTGTAAAAACGTGTTTTTTTAGGATGTAGAAGATACACATATACATATATGTATTATATGTATATGTAGTATGTAGGTTGGTTGTTTTTTAACGAGCTACTCAGCCTACCAAAGTGGGCCTGCAGGTTTGTTTCCATGCTCGGGCAGAGACAGAAACCACAGCACTCCTGCCAGCTACATGAGATAAAAAGCCCGTCTGTGCTTCGCGGGGGAAAGGAAAATGTGTGCACAGCCTTCTTGTTGAAAGGGCAGTGGCAGAGCAGCCAGTATAAGGAGGACCAGAAGGTCCAAGTGGAAGAGGAGTCAACCAAAGAGTTACAAGGAGCCGTAAGTGACAAAGGAAACTGAATGTAGAGAGCTGGGTCTTTCCAGGATCAAATAATGACCCTAGAAGCATGAACTATTTTTCAAAGATATTCAGGAACGTTGAACATTTCTGCATGTAACACACTACTTGAAATAAATAAATAAATAAATAAATAAATAAATAAATAAATAAATAAATAAATAAAGGCTAAAATTTTTGCATGTCCATTTTTATACTTACTGTGATGTTCTCATTTTTAAGGCTTCCATAACTCATTACCACAAACTTGGTTGCTTAAAGCAACACAAACGTATTCTCTTACAGTTCAAAGCACCAGAAATGCAAAAATCAAGGTGTTACAGGTTTGGTTCCTAAGGGAAACTCTGAGAGAAACTTCCCATTGCCTCTCTTCTCGATTTTGGTGAGAGCCAGCAGTCTTTGGCATCCCTTTGCCTGTAGACACTCTAATCTCTATATCCTTCACCTTCTCCGTGTCTGTGTCCTTCTATGTTATTTTCATTGGATGTAGGGTCCATCCTAATCTAGTATGATCCCATCTGAATTCTTAGTGACATTTACAGAGACCCTATTTCCAAATATGGCCACATTCTCAGATTCAGGGTGGGCAGCAGTTTGGGGAAAACATGATTCAACCTTCTACTATGATTCTTTTCAAAGTCTATAGAAAGATCATTCAGTTATTTCCTAAGATTTCTTAAAGAAAAATAAAACTTTTTCCCCATATTTCATAATCAAGAGCTATATAATGTAAATGTGAAGCATTATTTCTAATCAAGTGACATCAGAATGGCCATGCAACTACCTACACTGATAGTATAAAACATTGTATGTTACCCAATTCAGAAACACTAAATATATTTGCCAAATCTATTTTGTTTTTATTCTTAATAAAAATTGATTACTGAATCCTGTGTGGGGGGAGAGGGGGCGGTTACAGGCATACCTCAGAGATTGAGGGTTTGATTTCAGACTACTGCAATAAAATGAGTATTGCAATCAAGCATGTTATAATTTTCTTGCCTTCAATTTTTTTTAAAAAAAAACAACACCCGTGAAGCACAATAAATTGAAGTGCACTGACTACAACACGGTGTGGCTATACTTTTCCTATTATAGTGGGGCCTTGACTTAGAGTTTAATTCCTTCCGAGACAGAGCTCGTTAAGGAGCTCGTTAACTCAAATTACTCTGTCAACTGAATGCAAAAAATCGGCCTAGAGACAGCTGGTATCTCAAAAAACTTGTTAGTCAGGACACTCGTAAGTCAAGGCCCCACTGTAGAAGGATGTCCATTGAAGTTGTCGGCAGCCTTCTTATCGACACTGTGCTGGAAAGGACTGCTTTGCCACGTTCTCCAGGCGATCTGTTGCTCACTCCAGTCTGAGAAGCACTATCTTAAGTAACAAGTGATTTCACCTGCAGGACCCCGTTGTTTCTCGACACAAGCCAATATTTTAGGTAATATATTTCCTTCTTTATGAATGCCCAATAGAAGGCTCAAGGTGAACTGACTTGCGTTGGGTAATTCTCTGAGTTGATGCCAGAGTGGAAAACAAAGATTTATTCATATCATTTAATAGAATATTCACTCAGTTCCATGAACGGGAAAACGTGGTAAGAATACACACACAAACGAACAACAGGCAGCCCACGAACTCCACCTACCTGGGATGTATCTCACTTGCTCTATTTTCTTTCTTCTCAGGCTGGATGCAGCGGGGAAAGCCCATGTCCTCTTCCAGCCACCGACACTGCGGGCTGCCGGGCACCGTGGCTCCCTCTGGGTGCTGCCTGAAAGCTGTGTGCTCCCGGGACTCCCAGCACGAGGAGAACCCTTTATGCAGGGGAGGTGGCCTGACCTCCACAGGTGCATCACCTTCCCTCCTACCGGGAAATTCTAATGAAAAAGAAATGGCCGAACAATTGGGATTTGGGTATCTAAATGGATGACCCTTGCCAGGGTACCTCTCTCTCCTGTAAAATTGGGTGCTTTGCATTCACTGGTTAGCCCCAGAGGGTGCAGAGGGGGCGTTATTTTTATCCTAGGTGTTGCAAACAAACATCAAAGTACCAGTCAACCTTTCGAATGTTGCTCATTGCTAATCACTAGGAACTGTGAATTACAACTCATGGAATAAACAGGATCTTAATTGCCCCTTTTCATCTTGTCTGCAAATGCTGTGCCACATCTAGAAAATGTAAAAGGAAATCATGGGTTGAAAATAAGTTGACTGATATATGTATCAGACTATATGGGACAGAAGAGAGAGTATGTCACTATTTAAAAGAGAATACTCGGATCTCTTCCAGGTCCATTCTTAACTCAGTGGGGCCTCGTCATTTTTGTTCATTTAAGGTGGTGTGATAAAAGTTATCTGTCTTATGTCTATATTAGAACTTACACAATATATATGACATTTTAGCATCCTGTCAGAAATAGTTGGTCACATGTTTTTATTTTGAGAAAAATCCTGTTAAGTTTGCTTCATAGAAAAGGATCTGTAAATTACCATATTGTTAGAGGTCTGTAAGGGCACTATTTCACTATGTTTTTCAGGGCAGGTAATCTAAAGAGAACTAACAATGCTTAAAATTGCATTGCCCCTAAGACCAACTACACAGGTCTAACACGTTATGCAAAACCTGTAGACTATGAACGATGTGATCACTTACAAAGTCCTGCATGGGTGACATTAAATTAACAACATTTAGAGATCAGCAATACCGCACAGAGGTTTCAAGCACAACCTTGGTTTTCTTTTTTTCATGGTTGGTCAAACTCTTGGAGTATGTGAGGTATTAAAACGTCACATTACAAAAAAGAATGCCAGTAAAGCAGATCCTAATAAAAGCGTTTCCTTGAAATAACACTGAATGTTGCACATAGACGTCCCTAATAGACAGACCTTAGAGATATTGTAGTTTCAGTTCCAGACCACAGCAATAAATTGAGTATTGCAATAAAACAAGTCATAATCTTTTTGCTAGTGGAGGGTCTGGCCTTCAATTTGTAACAAAATGCAACATCTGTGAAGCACAATTAAGCAAAGCATAGTAAAACACGGTATGGCTATACTTGCATTGTCCTAGGTTAAAATAACATCTTCGGGTTACAAGGCATAATGTGCCACCTTAAAAATAAAATATTTCTGTTCAATCCCAGTTTCCTTGCCTTTAAATGAGTATAATAACAGAGCACATTGATGTTACAAAGAATTTAAAAGATAATTTTAAGGACTTTGGAGTTTATCTGTGCTATTTAAATTTTACTTAGTAGCCACATATTGATATTTAAATGAAGGTTAATCCATTCTATATAAAAAAAGGCTAATATGCAAATCAACCAAATGGCAGAACCACCAGTTGCTATGATGCATACTGATCACCAAAGGGCAGATGCTCCATGCAGGAGCTGTCCCCTGGTGGTCAGTGTGCTCCTACAGGGGGAGCACCACTCAGCCAGAAGCCAGGGTCATGGCTGGCAAGCGTCTCCTGCCTCCGCAGCAGTGCTAAGGATGTCCGACTGACGGCTTATGAGGAGCGGGCCTAAGCCATCAGTCGGACATCCCCTGAGGGCTAATGGACTGTGAGAAGGCGCAGGCTGGGCTAAGGGACTGCCCCCTCCCCCAATTACATGCATAATTTTTGTGCATCAGACCGCTAGTATTAAATAAAATTAAATATTCAGCTCTTCTGTTGCAATCCTCACATTTTAAATCCTCAAAAACTACAATGGCAAGTGGTTACCTTAATGGACAGAAAATATCTCCATTATCACAATAAGTTCTACATGACAATGCTGGTTTAGGTACTTGAAATTTGGAACCAAGTACTTGGTGTTGGGCAAGGCAATGACATCCACTTTGCATTTTAGATAATTTGCTTAGGAGACCATGGGAAAATGGATGGGGACAGAGAGACTCAAGGCGGGAATACCCAGGTGGCTCCTGTACCTTGATTTCTTACTCTCACCAATGGAAGACTTCCCTGGTTTCTCTAGTCTGAAATTGATCCCTTTTCTCTGTGCACCAATGGCTGACTGCATTTTCCAAGTGCAAAATCCCAGTCTACATGTTCTTACAATGTGGCATTAACACTCATCCATTGTGAGGTGAGGTCTGTAATGTCTGCCGAGGAAGCTGGTGGGTTATGCTGACAGTGACACTGGTGTCTTCTGAGGCAAAACCATGAGAGGCAATTCAGCTTTCACCTGGCTTTCTTGGTGACATGTACCTAAGAGTCTTGAGTCTCTACATAAAAGTGTTGCCTTTGTTTACATGGCCATGCTGGAGACCTCTTGTGCAGAGACCACATAAGAGATAAAGAGGGATAATTGAGAGGCACCTGTTGTTCCAATCCCCAGGTGTTTGTGTGTTCCTAGAAGAGACACCTTCAGATGATTCCAGCCCTTTGCTAATCCTATATAATAAAGATGTAACAACCAACGGCATCACAACCAGATCAGCAGGGGGGTGGAGCAGCGAGCTACAAGCAGGCGGCGGAGAGCTACAGGAGGGGGCAGGGCAGCAAGCAAGCGGGAGGTGGAGAGCTACAGGAGGGGGCAAGGCAGCAAGCTATGAGGGGGGACAGGTGGGCGGGGGTGGGGAGAGCTACAGGAGGGAGGCAGCAAGCTACTGGCGCATGAATTCATGCGCAGGGCTACTAGTACTGAATAAAGACAGAAGAGCGGTTACCAGCAAACTCTGCTCAGGTTACACATTGATCAACTAAATAAATGTTAAAGCCACTAAGTTTTGCAGTGGTTCTTATGCAGCTTCAGTAACTATAACAATACTCATACTATACTGTGACATTTAATGCCTAATTAGGGCTTTATTTGATCACTGTGATTTATCTCTATTATAATTAGTTCTTTATATAACCAACTCCAATATGTTAGTTTCTTGAAATCAGGAGTTAATTTTGTATCTCAAATGCCCTAATAAATGCCTTGTATGCAGTTAAGGACAGTGAGTAGACCTCACTTAGAGCATCCTTTTAGAGATAGTCATTATGAGGCAGTTCAACCTTGGATAGTATTATGTGATCTTAGTAACAAACGCAAAAAACAGCAAACTGTTAGATAATTTTTCATTGAAGGTTGTGTATCCTTAAGGATAATCAGAGAGACTGCACAGCAGCAAAAGTTTGGAACAGCTACTATTGTTTTCTTAGTCTTCCTTAAGTCTCTTTTTATACTCAAGGCTTCTATATTTCTGATATAGAATAATTTATGAATTACAAGATGAACACAGAGATGTTATGAATTTTGTCATTAAGAAGCATGCAGTATGAGTAAAAAACAAACATATGTTATTATTATTATTATTAAGCTAGAGGCTCGGTGCATGACATTTGTGCACTGGGCAGTGTGGGGGTCCCTCAGCCCGACCTGCACCCTCTCCATCTGGGAGCCCTCAGGGGAGCCCTCTCCAACTTGGGAGTTTCTGTCTTTGCAATCATATGAGCAAATTGTCTGAGACCCCAACTCAGTTTGGTTTGATGGTCACAGAATAATAGAGACTTTTTTTTCCCTTTGCTTCATTGGTGGAGATTTCCTGGAAGTTTTAGGATATCTTCCCTTTAATGTTTCCTAGACACTCTGATTTTACTTATGTCTCTCAACTTTGCTTTCCCTCCATCCCCTACCACAACAGTAACTTGCTCCAGGCATATGTGTGTATAAAGAATTATACAAAAACATTGATAGCGCCCTAGATGGTTTGGCTCAGTGGATAGAGCATCAGCCTGTAGACTGAAGGGTCCCAGGTTCCATTCCGGTCAAGGGTACATGCCTGGGTTGCGGGCTGTATCCCCCGCATGGGGTATGCAGGAGGCAGCTGATCAATGACTCTCATCATTGATATTTCTATCTCTCCCTCTCCCTTCCTCTCTGAAGTCAATAAAAATATATATTAAAAAAAGAAAAATATGAAAAAAGAACATTGATAAAAGTTTTATTCACAATAGCTAAAATATGGAAAATAACTTGAATGTCTATCAACAGGTCAATAAATAAATTATGGAAAATCCAGACAATGGAGTGCTACTTAGAAATAAAAAACTTAGAAACAAAAACTACAAACTATGGACACACACAAAACATGAATAAACCTAATTAGTATGTTGAGTAAAAGAAGTTAGACACACAAATTACACATTAAATTGTTACATTTATAGAAGATTCTAGTAATGAAAACTAAAGTATATCAACACAAAGCAGAAAGATGGTTGTCTGGAATTGTGGGCAGAGGGAGCAATGGATGTAAATGGACATGAAAAGTATTTTGGTTGTGATTAAACTTTTTAAAAATATTGCTTAGGGGATATATAACTACAGTTTCATAAGAGTATACAACTGTCACAAGGATTAAATTGTATATTTTAAATAAATACATTTTGCTTTACATACATTTTTCCTCATAACATTAAAGAAAAAATTATATATTTGCCTAATAATGCTGCTACCTCTTGAATAAATAAATAGAACTGTATTTCCCCTTAAAAGGGGAACTACAATGATCCATAAATCAGTGTGTATATCTTTGAGTGATAGTCATTCTTTTACTAGATTAGTCACAATTCCACTTGAGATCCTTTAACTTAAAAACCAAATTTTGGGCTTAACCAACACTAGAACATCTTATATAAAATAGCAAGGAAAGTAGATAAGAGAGGAATAGGTTGATATGTTCAAATATAAAGAATAAATCAAGGAAGAAAATTGCATAGCTATTACTGTAGTCTTGTCTGCATTTGGATATAGAGCTATAGTTGGTACTTTTACTACACAACCCAATAGTCCCTTTGCCGTCAGACAGTAGTTCTGCTGCTTCTTGGGGTACATTTTTTTTCTGGAGTGATACTAACTTTCATTCTAGAAAAGTCTGAGGGCCTGGGTCATTAAGTCCCTTTCTAATTAAACTGTAACAGTTTATATGTAACATTTTCTGGAATAGCAGAGTTTTAGGAGGTGCTCTGAGATTTTGAAGCCTAGGCTGAATCCTCTTTGTTCCAAAGATCAAACGTCTATTCTACTTCCCTTTCATAATCAGGCTCAATAACTCCAGTCAATAAAGTAATATCTTTCTTTAAAATAATCCCAAAGAGGTCGGATGGCAGCATTAGCTAAAACTCCATACTTCTATAATTCTTTGAGCAGAAACTAATACCTATTGACTCTTATATCTACAGAGTATTAAAAGTTAAAGAAAACACAAATTAAAAAGTAAAGAAAACCCAAGAGTTATTAGAATAACAAAAGATTTGACCAAAAAGGAAATAACCAAAGGATTTGAGAAGGCATGAAGAAAACCAGAGAATTTGGCATTCAAAAGCAAGTAAAGTGCCCAGCCAGACTGTCTCCATTGATTGAGTGTCTTCCTGTGCACCAGGGGTTTTCTGGTTCGATTCACTGATAGGGGGGCATGCCATGGTTGCTGGTTCCATACAAGTTGGGGCACCTACAGAGGTGGCTGATCCATGTTTCTGTCTCCCATCAATATTTCTCTTTTTCTCTCTCACTCCTTTCCTCTCTCTGTGTGTCCTTGGGTGAGGATTAAAAGAAAAAAGTGAGCAAAGCAATGTATTTTAAACAGGAACATGGGGTAAATGTGTTGAATGATGCTCAGATATTTATTCAGATAAAAAGAGAGAATTGAAAATTGCATTTGTCAACCAAAAGGCCCCTGGTGACTTTGAGATGTGGAAAGTGAGTGAGTGGTATGAACAGGAGCCAGATCAACATAAGTTGCAAGCAATAGGAAGATGGGATGTGCAGAAAACAAGTGGTGATTTTTTTAGGAAATACTGTGGAAGGAATTAGTGACATAGATGGAGAGCTTAGGAGAAAGGAAGAGATGTTAAAGTGGCAGATATATTACCTGAGAGCTACCTGAGTCAAAGGGGACTGGCTCTCCCCCTCCCTCCAGCCCCCTCCGCTCTTGTCAAGCTTCTGAGGAGTGACAGAAAGCAGTGTTGAAGCAAAGAAAGCGAATTTATTAGGAATACACCTGGCATAATGCACAAGTGGGCAATTCAGCTAGTCTGAGTGCCCCACCTGGTGGGGGTTAAAGGGTTTTATACTTTCCCCCCTTATAGGTTGCAAGGTTCCCCTGCTAGATAGACTAGATTTCAAAGTACTCCTTTTACATTGTTGCAGCTTTTCCCAGAATTTAGGAGAACATCTGGTAATTTAACTTAACAAAACCACTGATTTCTTTGTTCAGTGGGTGAGAGAAACTCTTACTTCTTCCACTTCCACTAGCAGTTATCTTTCCTGCCTAACATACCTTTGCCCTTCAAGTGATCCATCCAAGTGCTTTTGGGGTTTTGTTATTTGTCCCCCAGGCTTAATCTGTCCTGGGGTTTAGCTGGCGCAAATGGCATTAACTGGGTCTTTGTCCTCTACTTTTTCAGGTCAGGGTGATGTAAACTATGTATTTCCTGGTTAGGGAGGAGGGTATGGACCATTCTCTCTCAAGTGTCTTTGGTTGGGGAATATAAGGTCTTGCAATTCACAAGCTGGTTGCAAGCTCCCCAAACAGTTTGGCCTGGTTTCGTTTTCTTGTCTTAATTTCCCCATTTCACTTGCCCAGGAATTTACCCAACTTCTTACTATCCTGCCACAGATAAATGTTTCATGCAGGTAATTATGATAACACTAAAGAAGAAGGTGATCAGGATAGAGCAGAAATAAAATTCTTGACAAATTAAATTTGACTCTTTAAACCTTTACATATGTCTATATGCAGGCGCATAGGACATTTATTTTTAGACATCATTTGAGTGACCACTTTTCTCCTTTCTACTCCTGTGATCATTGATGATCAGATTAAACAGCTACGAAACAATTGTTTTGGTCCAGATGGTCCCATTAAGTCCACCAGTAATTGAGGCATCAACAATTTTGCTGTAGCTCAGAGCTTTAAATCCTAAAATCCCTCCTCCAACTCCTAAAATATCCTATCTCCACTCCATCGGGATATTTTTAATCTGGTATAAATTACTTTCTTTATACTTCTGTTATATTTCTTTCTTTCTCTGTTTCTCAAAATCCATTTTCCTAGGTTTTTAAACACAAATCAAATCACAATCTCCTCAATGGCTTAAGCATTTGTAAATAAAAGCCAGAAAGAAAACGGCCTCCAGAAATCTTCCCAAAGCGACACAGGCAACACCTTCAAGAGAGCACAGACAAGGCACAGGCCTAAGTGTGGATGACATACACTGAAAAATATTTGGAGGAAAGCAAGACTAAGTAAAACAGTTCTCTCACATATCACAGGGTGTTCTAAAAGAGATCTATAGATACTAACATAGATGTGGGTACTATATACTTTTATAAATATATATAAAATATATTGAAAATAGAAAAATACATATATATTTCAGAAAATGATAGGGAAACCTCCGGGGCTACAAGCCAGGTCAGCGTCAGAGTCCGCCCTTGGAGCTATTCCACCACCTATTACAGTGGTTCTCAACCTTCTGGCCCTTTAAATACAGTTCCTCATGTTGTGACCCAACCATATAATTATTTTCGTTGCTACTTCATAACTGTCATGTTGCTACTGTTATGAATCGTCATGTAAATCTCTGATATGCAGGATGGTCTTAGGCCACCCCTGTGAAAGGGTCACTCGACCGCCAAAGGGGTCGCGACCCACAGGTTGAGAACCGCTGCCCTACTGCTTTCTGCCTCTTACAGATGCTGCTCCTTCGCTGGCGGACCGGCGACTCCAAGCTCTCCTCACAATATCCTCTTTGCTAACGTGTGAGGAAAGCCCAGAACTAGGGGGAGTGCCATTTGAATGGTTCAAAAGGTTATTTGTATGGAGGTATATAATGTAAAAAGTCTTTAAAAATGGTATTTTCTAACAAGTGTTAAGCGAAACTAAATAAAACAAACATTTTTGCCAAATTAAAAACAAAACAAAAATGTCCACTCATTAATGCGTTCATTTTATCTTTAAATGCTTGTGCTGTACGGGAGGGCCCTGTGCTGGAAATATAGTAATTCCTGACCTGAATTGTTATTATAGAGCCCAGTTACCAGGTACCAACGTTTTTCCCCAGAGCCCCTAATGGTGCAAAACTTCAGCATCCAGTTTCTGGAGCTCTGATTTGCTACTTATTTTAAAACATTTAAATCTGACTTAGAAATTGGTCATTTAATTAAATTGAAATAAAACAGTTAATTAAATACCATTAATCCATACTTGCATACTTGCCCTCTGAGGTGATTTTATTACAAAAAGGAAATTTTTCTAAATACAAAAAGTATTTATATGTAATATAAATATAACTCTGACCTTTTCCCCCTGGAACCTAGGACATTGTTTGGCTGGAAACTATGCCAGTGTTTGGCTTCAAGTCTAGACTTTTATTTTCTCCTAAAAAATAAACTAAAAGTCAGGCACTGCAATTTTGCCTGCACAGTTTACCAGTCAGCTCACAATAGTGCAGAATAAGACGGAGGATAACACAGTCAGAGTGGTAAACACTTAAGTCACCTGCCAAGTTTTCTTTCTTAGGTCATGTTGGAATTTGTCCTTTAGGTTTCTTCTTCATTGTCCTTTATGAAAACTGTGACTTTTTTTATATAACATTTGCAGTAAAGCATCTAGAATAGGAGAACAAAGCATCTTTTATAATTATATCTGGCACTGCCTAATGTTTTACTCTGAATGCAGCTCTATGGCTGATTTACACACACACACACACACACACACACACACACACACACACACACACGAATAGCTACACAGATAAGAGTTAAGGGTTGTTTTCATCAGAAGGAAACAAGTAGATACAAAATGAAAAATAAATGTACTTGTATAAACGTATTTTCATGTTAAATTTTGTTGTAATTGTAAAAATAGTTTTGACCAGCAAATAATCCAGTAGGAAAGGTCCATGGCTATTTGTCCACCAAATTGCCTTTTAAATGCAGAATGTAATGTACATACACTATCTAAATGGACCGCCTCATAATTGTTATTAAAGACCAAACATCAAGCAATATTCTGCCACACAAATACTCCGCTCCTCCTAAATGATTTGATTCTCTGGGGTCAAAGTCAAAGAGGTCTTACATCAGTGCTTGACCAATTATATGATACTGATTCACTTTTTTATAGCAAGTTATGAAGGCACTTGCTTAATACACCTCACAGTGCCTTGTGCTGACTGATCCCTCAGATACACACCGAGTATTTTCTGGTATGCAACACATTTCATAATAAACTTTTTAAGGAAAGAAGGGGAAGCAGTTATATTTTGGACAGTAAATTTTCTTAATATCAAAAATAAGCTATTTGGGATTTTTCTTAATGCAATCATAGTTGTAATGATTGAATCTTGTAGCACTATCTTGTGGCAGACTAGTAAGAAGCTGAGAAATTCCTGGGCAAGTGGAATAGACACACTGAGGCAAGAAAATTAAAAAAGGCAAATGAAATTGGGCAGCTTGCAACCAGCTTGTGAATTGCAAGAATTTATCTTCCCCAATCAAGGACACTTGAGAACAATAGTTAATACCTCTCTCCTCCCTAACCAGAGAATACATAGATAGCTTAAATCACCCTGGAACCACTGAGGCAGGAGGGGAGAAGGGGGAATGAAAGGGGGAGTTTTCTCACTCACTGCACAAAGAAGTCAGCTGTCTTATGACTTGACAAACAAGATGACCAGGTGTATGTAGAAGTACCCTGAGAAAAGCAACAACAAAGTAAAAGGGGGACTTTAAAACTTACTGTGCTTCCTAAGATATCCAGCGAAGAAACCTTGAAACTTGTAGACAGAATGGTATAAAACCTCTTAAGTCCCCACTGGGCACATGCTCAGATTAGCTGGTGGTCCAGTTGTGCTTCATCCCAAGTGTAATTTTAACAAATTTTCTTGTTTTGCTACAACTCTGCTTGCTCTGCCACTTGTTTAAAGTTTTTCATATGAGACTGACAAGAACCAAGGAGAGGACAGCCCCCTCACTCCATCTCAGAGGGTTGTCTAATAACATATTTTATGGTGCCTATAATAATCTTGCTGTCATAATGTTTTGATTTGAATAAAAATACAGGAGAATGAGAGCTTCACAAAAAAAGATACAGCTTTCTCGTTCCTACAAGGCTTTGACTGGGCTATCAGCTCCCAAAGTTCTTAGAAATTGGCTTATTTTATGGTAGGAACTGGGAAGGGACTAAAGATTTAAGGAATCTTAGATCAATTATGAAAACTTTGGCTAATTCCATTCAATTTTATGAGGGCAGAGTTAGAGAAGGGGGGAAAAGTGATGAAGGAAACTACATTCATTGATCACCTTCTATATTCTACATTCTTAACACATATTTTTAATTTAAAAACCATCACCCTATTACAACTGGAGAGCATTATGCTAAGCAAAATAAGCCAGTCATAGAAAAATAAATATCCCATGATCTCACTCATTTGTGGAATATAATGAACAACATAAACTGATGAACAAAAACAGATCCAGAGACAGAGAAGCATTAATCAGACCGTCAAACCTCAGAGGGAAGGTAGGTAAGGGTGGAAGGTAAGGGGGAGATATCAACCAAAGGACTTGTATGCATGCATATAAGCCTAACCAATGGACACAGACACCAGGGTGGTGAAGGCATGAGTGGGGGCTGGGGGGAGAAGTGGGGGGATAAGGACACATATGTAATACCTTAATCAATAAAAAAAAACTATTACCCTATAAACTAATGTTTTGCATGTAATATTTTAACATAAATGTAGCAGAAACTGATGGTGTCCTGCCCATATCCTCCAGTCCTTACCATCTCAATGCAACTTTAACTTCTAACCCCTAGCTCTAACATCTCTTCTTCTGAAGACTTTCTCTTGATTCTGGGTCTATGTTGCCACGTGCCAATCATTATCTCTCCAATGATTTTAGCTTTCATCAATAAAATACATAAAGACAATTTCCGGTAAGCACCTCTGCCTTCTGCAGAACAAGTCTTCCTTCGGGAATGAAAGCACATACACAGCTTCATTAATATCACCATTCCCTGCCCCCCAAATCTTCAACCAATGACTGAAGAAAGCTGGTGTATAAATTCCCCCGTTCCCTCATGCTTCATGTGAGAGAAATCTTAGCCAACTCTTTTATGCTTGACTCCTGGAAGTTTCCAGCAGGATTAAGATCCAGGTGCCCATTATGGTAGCTGATTTGTTTTTATTTTCATTTTATTGTTGACAGTATTACAGATGTCCCCCAATTTTCCACCCCTTTACCCTTCTCCTCCCAGTCCCTGCTCCACCCCAGGCCTTCCTTGTCTCATTTTCTACTCTCCTATAGTTTTCCTTCATCTCCCAAGTAAACCATTTTTACTTAAATCTTTACTTCTGAAGATACCTAAACTAAAACACTATTTTTTTTTATTACTGAATAATTTATTTTCTTACAAACAGTTTTGGCACCAACACTACACAAAGGCAAATGTAAGTATAATTACTCCACCTCCTTCCATAACAACAAAAGGAAGGAAAGGAGAATAAGTGAAGACTAAAAACTAGAATATTTTCACTTCTTTATTAGCCCAAAGAAACCATGGCAGCTGTGAAATATAAGCAGGTGATAGGCCAGAACAAAATACTCTGTGAAGCTTCTTCATTTGGCATTACTTGGAGTATTTAAATTCCTCATTGATTTATTTTAATAACATATAGACTGATAGCTAGGAACCTAGACTTTCAGTTGGAGGTATCAGATAATTCACCTTGTATAGGAGTCTTCTATCTTCCATCTCAGTGTAAAACCTCTCTCCATATTACATCCTGTGCTCTAGGCTCCAGGTCTTGACCTAGATTTTTATTGTTATATGTAACTTTCTCAGAGAAACTTTATCCACACATTCTCATTATTATATTACTTTTGTATTATATTACTTTTTAATCTGACTTTTCTGCTATCAGCCTTGGCTATTTGTATTTGATAATTATGGCTGAGAAATTGCTAAACCGCTTCAGCTTTGTATGTGTTCTTGCACATACACATTTCACGTAAGTCTACACAAGAAGTACATTAGCTGTTGTAAACATCCTAAGCTAATGATGATGTCTGTAACATGCAAAAGACTATGGTATTGCATGACTACCTGTAGGGGCATTTCACACTCCATCAGACACAGAAAGCACCAGCTGGTAAACTTAAATTCAATATTGTGACTAAATCAGTCCCAATCTTTGTTCTGCTTGGTATTAGCTGTGTATCTTGGGCAACTTATTTAAAGTATTTTTCTTCATTAAATAAAAAAATGTATGAATTTTGTGTCACAAAAATTAAAAACTAAATGAAATACTTTAGCATAATGGTCAGGACAAATTGAGAGTACTCCTACTGCTACAGCTAATAAAATGATATTAATAAGCATTTTCTAGTCAACAGTTAAAGCACCAGAAGCACTTTATTTGTCAATAGAATTGCAGCATGGCAAGAATATTTTTCTAAAATTTTCATTGAACATAGAAATACACAATGAACTGCAAGAGGAAAAAACATCTCAGGTTTTAAGCAGTTTAGTTTCCCTGGCCTCATCAACATGAAAATATTGTATGGTAATTAATCCAGCCAAGCTTTCAATTAACTTCTACGGAGATCCCAAATAGAGCATTTTTTTCCCACAAGTTTGAATGGCCTTGGATGTGTTTGATAATTTCAGTATGGGTGGCAAACGTTCAAAACAATGAAGTCTTTGCCATTATTTTGATAACAGATACAATGAGCCTTCCTACAAAAGCCTCCCTCCCTGCTTCTTCAACAAGCGTCAACTCTGGAAAACATTTATTTTTGAAACATTAATTTGATGCTTTCTAGACACAGTGATCACAGAAAATGAAAATCCTTTTAATTATTTCTACTCTCAATGCTCAAACACAATAAAAATGCAGTGGCAGAGGGAATCAAGCACCAGAAAAATGATTACTTGAAGACAACATCAACTTTTATTTGCTTATTCCCAAATTGTCTGCATTGAGCAAAAAAAAATTCAATAGTGTAAAGCATTCAGCGAAACTTTTCATAAAAGGCTCATGTGTAAAGGGAATTGTTGGCCTCATTAATAAGTGACAACCAGAAATACTTTTATGCTGTAGCTACCTTCCTGAGACTTCCCTTGCTATCAGAAAATGTGTGTTGAATAGCTTATATAGTAAGAATTTACTAACACACCAAGAGACTCAACATGTGGTCCCTTAGATTTATACTAAACTGTTGGTGAAAATGGCTGAGATATTTATCAGCATTCTATAAAATTGAGCCCCTTCTACTGTTCTGTTTTTCAATGTTACGTAAATACCAGAAACTCTTACTGTCTCTACCACTATAATGAGAGTAAATTACATGTTAATTTAGGTATACTGTTGTGAACATTGAAAAAGCACTTCACCCTTAAATAAAAGTGGAAAATCCATCACTTGACTTTGCCTTATCTGTATATTATTTTATTTAAATATTCCCTTCATAGTAAAATTTCTGGGAAAGGGAATTAATATGTTTGTTTCAACTTCCCTATAATCTTATCCCTTAGCTCTCACCATTTTTTTCTTTATTTCACCCACTACTTCACTGATATTTCTTATAAGGAGAACACTAATTATTGCTAGATTGTGAATCCTGTAGACAAATTTCATATCTTTTGTTATTTGTGTAGCATTACTCCTAACTATTTTCTTCTTGCAAAGATCAACTTCTCTGTTACTTGTGATGATTTTCTTGCCATTCCTTTTAACCTTTATATTAGTCATGTTCATTCCTATTCTTGTCACTTGTCTTCTACTGTCCCATCAAATCAATGGTTCTCAAGCTTTATTACGCATCGAATCACCTTTGATGTCAATTTAAAAAAAAAAAAAGGCAGTTCTGGCCAGTGTGGCTCAGTTGACTGGGCATCATCCTGTGCTATAAGAGGTTGCTGGTTCCATTCCAGGTCAGGGCACATGCCTGGATTAGGGGTTTGCTCCTTAGTAAGGGACATGCAGGAGGCAGCTGATAGATGTTGTACTCTCTCATCAATGTTTCTCCCTTCTCCCTTCTCTTCTAAAAAAAAGCCAGTAAACTATTCTTTAAGAAAAAGCAGACTCCTAAAGTTCATCACCAAAACAGATCAGATTTGAGGAATGTTTTAGGAACCTGAATCTTCAAAAAAACAAAAACAAAAAAAACTCAGATAATTCTGATGCATTGCTTGAATTGTTAGGGTCACCTAGCATTCCATCAGTGCTCTTATTTCACTTAATTGCATTGGCTGACATTGTTCCTAGATAGTCCATATTTTGATATCACTCAATTCTATTGTATCCAAAATTTCAGGCTGATATTTTCAAAAGTCGATAGAAACTTTTACATGACTACCCCACAATTAAGGATGCCCAAAAGTAAGTATATTCTTTTTTGCTATACTACTCAAATTTATGTATCCTCCTGATGGATTTATTTTTCTTGGCTGCACTATCATTCATTATTTGAGCAAAATTACCTGAGAGGATAATACTAGTTTCTTAATCTTTTCCCCAAGCCCCATAGGCCATACAGTATTTACAAAAATAACTCGATCAAAATAGAGCATAGACCTAAATGTAAAATTCAAAAGTATAGAACTCCCAAAAGATAACATAAGAGAAAATCTAGGTTACCTTGGGAATGGTGATGCCTTTTCAAGTAGAATACCAAGGGCATAATCCATGAAAGAAAGAACTCATAACATGAACATCATTAAAATTAAACATTTCTTCTCTGTGAAAGATAATGACAAGAGAATGAGAAGAAAAGACACAAGCTAGGAGAGAATATTTGCAAAAGAAATACCTACAATTATCCGATAAAGAACTGACGGTATAGGGGGATAAATGGTGATGAACAGAGAGTTGACTTGAGGTGGTGAACACACAATACAGTGAACAGATGATGTGTTGTGGAATTATGCACCTGAAACTTATGTAATTTTGTTAACTAGTGTTACCCAATACATTTAACTGAAATACAAAAGAACTGTTATCTAAAATATTTTTGAAAACCTCAAAATTCAACCATAAAGAAAGAAACAACCATTCAAAATGGGCAAAATACCCAAACAGAAACTCTACCAAAAAAGCTATATAAATGGCAAGTAAGCATATGAATCAATTTTCATCATCATATGTCATTAGAGAAATGCAAGTTAAAACAATGAGACTAGTAATACACATCTATTAATATGACCCAAATCCAAAACACTAAGGAACACCTTAGTGTGATGATATGGAGCAATAGGACTTGCATTCATTGCTGGTGGGAATACAAAATGGTATAGTTGCTCTGGAGGACAGCTTGGCAGTTTCCTATATAACTATACTTATACTATATGATCAAGCAACTGTACTCCTAAATGAAATGAAAATGTAAAACAGCACAAAAACTTGCACACTGAAGTTTATATCTGCTTTATGCATAATTGCCAAACCTAGAAGCACCTGAGATGTCCTTCAGTAGTTGACTGGATAAATTGTTGTATATCTAGACAATGAAATATTATTCAGTGCTAACAAATAATAATACCAAGCCATGAAAATGGATACATGAAATGTAAATGTTTATTACTAAGTGAACAAAGCCAACCTAAAAAGTGTAGATATTGTAATATTTCAACTATCTGACATCCTAGAAAAAGTTAAACTATGAATATTATAAAAAATTCAGTGGTTGTCATATTTGGAAGAAGAGAGGAATACATAAGCAGAATACAGGGGATTTTTAGGGCAGTAAAACTATTTTGTAGTAAGATACAATAATTATGGAAACATGTCGTTATACATTTGTCAAAACCCATAAAATGTACAACACCAAGAGTGAAACAATATGAATTATAGAAGATGGGTAATAGCATGTGCCAATGCACATTCATCAATTGTAACAAATGTAGCCCTGTGGCCCAGGACCGCACTAGTGGGCTTCTTGTGCATGTTTGGGACTAGGAGATATATGGGAATGCTTTGTAATTTCTGCTTAATTTTGCTGTGAACCTAAAACTATTCTAAAAATACACGGCATGCAAATTTAAAAAATGCAAACCAATATATTTTACACTTGATCTTAGCCAAAAGGCCAAGAAGGGATAATCCAATATATTTTATGATATGCAAACTCCAAGCAGGATAAAAACTAGGTAAACTACTCTTACGTAAATCTTAAACTGCTAAAAACAAAAAGAGAAATCATGAAAAAAAATAGTGCAGGTAAGGACATTATACATTAAGAATGAAGAGTAAAAATAGCTGTGTTTTTTTTTTTACCAGAAAGAATAGAGGACAGATTTTTTTTTAATCAAACAAAGAAAAAATCCTTAAAAATGGAAAAATAACTTAAGACATTTTAGAGATACACAAAAGCAGATAGAATTATCAGTAGCAAACCTGCTCTTCTAGAAATGTTGAAGAAAGTTATTTGGGCTGAAGAGAAATACTTATAAATAGGAATTGAAATCTGTAGAAAGGAAGGAAGAACTCTTGAAATGGTAAATAAGATGGCAAATATAGAAGTCTATTTGGGTTAATTTCTAATTTTTTTTTAAAAAATCACTTAATTACTAAAGTAAAAAAAAATTAAAAAGATTATTTCAGGGGGATAGTAAGAACATAGGAAAGTTCCTGGGCAGTGGAATGGGGAAAGTGAGACAAGAAAATTTACACAAGGCCGAACAGTTTGGGCAGCTTGCAACCCAATCATGAAGCACAAGGCCTTATCTTCTCACACCAAGGACACTGAGGGCAGCAGTCTTGGAACTTGCCAAGATAAAGTCACCATATGTCCTCATAAATTCTGGGGAAAGTTGCAACAATATAAAAGGAAGTCTTTGAAATCTAGTCTGTCCACAGGGGAACCTTGAAACCTATAGCGGGGGAAAGTATAAAACCTTTGAACCCTGAATAGGTGGGGAGCTCAGACTAGTTGAGTTGCCCACTTGTGCTTTATGCCAAGTGTATTTTTAATAAATTCTCTTGTTTTGTTTCAACACTGCTCCCTGCCATTCATCTGAAATCTTTCTTTCAAAATTGACAAGAGCTGAGGAGGAAAAAGCCTCCCTCCCTTCCAGCTCAGGGGCCTCTCTGGTAACATTATTAGGTTTGAAATATAACTAGAAGTAAAATATATTGTGAAGGAAAACCCCTATTCTGTAAAACTACTGTTTGGTATTCTCTGCTATTCTTTGGACGGCCTCTTATTCTGAAAAAGTAACTTTGCTTTCTAGCCTGCTTGAATAGTGGGGGAGATAAACTTAGCTCTCTGACCTTGTAGGCCAGAGACTAGATACACCCAATGCCATGCCAGGTGCATTTTTTAATTGGATAGAACTGTATAGTTTTCAAGGCCGCCACCAGCAAGCACACAAAGGGCTGGCTCTCCTATAAAAAGGGAAGTTCTGCTTGTAGCTTTGCTTAGATTTGGATTCATTTCCCTGATCCCGCCGCGGTGAATAAAGTGTAACTCCAAACTCTCAGAGCGCTGTTTGGTTCTGGTCCGGTTTTTCTGTAACAATATGACAAAACTACAATGGATAAAGTGGGAAATTGAAGTATACTGTCTTAAGATTCTCACACTATACATGACATGGTATGATATTTCAAAACAAATACTATTGACTTAAAGATGTATATGTAAATCCTTGAGAAGAAAGAGACGTGGGTAATATGCAACAATGATAAAATGGTAAAAAATAGAAGACATAAAAAAGAAAACATAATAAGATCATAGATAATATATAATTTTCTTTCTTCTTTCCTCCTATCTCCCTCCCTCCCTCCCTCTCTCTATTCTCTTTCTTCCTTGCATTCTCATATTTGACATCTTGTTTTCTTCCTAACTAGCTTTAAAAAAACAACAACTTACTTTATTGCTTTATTATCTTTCCTCCTTTTTAAATTGTAATTTTGTTAAATATTCATGGATGGGACATTTGTAATTAGCCTTTTCTCACTGATCTGTATCTAAAATTATAGTCAATATACATTTAGTAATTCTTCACTTTGCTCTGTCATTATGCTGGGTACTGGAGCTACAATAAATAAATAGAGTGTAGAATCATTAATGTGTTAAGACTGGCTTTTACAAAACCCAACTGCAAAATTTTCAAAAATTTTACAAGCCAGTTAATATCACAGCAGGAGCCTGGAATATGAGAAATGAACCAAGAAAATATGAGAAATGAACATTTATTTTCCAGAGTCAGTTTTTAAAGATTTACCAGTACACTACTGAGTAAATGTTACTTAAAACAGTGTGTGGGCATTATAATAGTAAACATACAGCTTTTAAATGAATACATAGGAGGGACATTCAGCCAAATCTTAGAGAATCCTGACAGTTTTCCAGGGGACTAACATAGAACTTAAGATAACCTGAAAGACAACAGTGTGATGACTGCTGGGGGGAAAGGGGATGAGTGGCGGTGGGAGAGGGTATGGGGAGGGGGAATAAATGGTGATGGACAGACACTTGAGTTGAGGTGGTGAACACAAAATACAGTGCACATATGATGTGTTGTAGAATTGTGCTCCTGAAACCTGTATAATTTTGTTAACCAGGGTCACCCTAATAAATTCAACTTAAAAAAACTTTAACCTGAAAGATAAATAAAAGTAGAGGATGAAGGATGGCCACTCTGAAGCTGGATTAGTAGACAGGGGCTTGAATATACAGAGCTTTTTAAACCCAGAAAAAAAATTGAAATGAAGCTGGAGCCATAGTTAGTAAGGAATGAATGAGAGGACACTTTGATTGATTTGATTTGGGGCAAGATCTTAAGTCTCTAGAGTTCAGACAGATGCCTGAGTTTCATACGTGAACAACTCGATGAAGCCAATTATCATTCTTGAAGCTAATGGGCAATAGAGAAACACCAAGTTAAGGAAGTAGAGATGAGTTCGATTATTGATTGTTGCACCTCAGCACCCAAGGCACCTATGTTCCCACAGAGAAGTGTATAGGCCGTTGTAGTTATATAAGTCTGAAGCCCAGGTTATTTAGGCTAAAGACTGAGTAAAGGTTTAACCTATACATGATTTCAGAAACTAAGATCACCTGGGGGGGGGGGGTTCTAAATGTTTTCTACATCACAAATTCTTCAGAAGCTGATAAAACTTTCTAGAACACACATAAAGTTTGAATACATTTTCTGGGAATTGCCTTATTCTTCCGTCTATGAACCACTGAAATATTCTGAGAAAAAAATAAGTGGTACAGGTGATGGGACCCAGAGAGAAAATTCCAAAACAAAATATTTGGTAATTACCTACCTATTTCCATTTTTAGATGAGATACATATCTTTATGATACTTCCTTAGCATGTTTTAGTACCTTTAATGGCACTATTTTTCTGTTTTTGGAACAAAGGGCCCTGCATTTACATTTGGCACTTGGCCAGGCAAATTATGTAGCTGACCTGAAGGGCACACTAAAAATTCATTTTGAAAAAGTCATTACACACACACACACACACACACACACACACACACACACACACATGCCCTCTTCCTTGCTGGGAGCCCTTAGATTCCCAGGCCAAGACAGATTTGAATAAATCAGGTTGGAGAATGCATGGCCTAACGACATGATGGAGTACACACAGTGAAATGAAGAGAGCGTGCAAATGGAAGCGGTGATCTGGATTCCAAGGTCAGTGAACCAGTTAAGGGAAACCAATGGGATATCATCCTGACTGACACATGGCAGAGATTTAAAATAACTGTAATCCCCACCCCTTATGTTTTCATGCAGGCATTTCCTTGCCCATAAGGAACCAACCTTGGAGTAACATTTCTGCTTTCCATTCCATCTCTTCCACTTTATCCCTCATGAGAAAAGTGATTAATCAGATGTGGAGACTCTATCATCCATGGGTCCACTTTTCTCTATTGAGTGGAACAAAGGTACTGAATGTTGCTATTATCATCTTTTTGTCTTTCTTTTCTCTGCACTGTTGCCTGCCCATAGCAATCAAGCTTCTCTCTCCTACGTAGTATGGTAACATTATCAGAATCGTCTCTGATCCTGCCAGTGAAAATTTTGCAAATATCTGATGTCGTTGTAATTATCTGGTTATTATTTAATAGGGAAGGAGTGAAGGGAAGACTAGATAATATAGGCATGCCATTTATACAGCTTTGCTAATTTAACACTCTCCAAGTCTATTCCCTGCTGGTCAATGGGGGAAGGGACTGGACAAAGGCAGTTTGGACACATGCCCAGTCAGGTAAGGGCAATGTGGGAAGGTGCCTGTCTGTCAGTCACACCCAGGAACAAATTAGTGGCCAGGATGGGTGTGGCCACTGCAATCTTGTGAAATCAAAATATTTAAACGTCTGAACAAAGGAGCATGCTCTCTTGGCTCTTGGACCTCTGGGACTCCTGTTGCAGGGGACACCCTCCCCTACGCTTCCCCACATGGCATAAGGCTATGTGGATTTGACACAATGAGCTAATGAACCTTAATTAACCTGATGCTGGACTGGACCCAGCTGCAACATGGTGAAACAGGAACTTGGGAATATGGGCAGGTTTAGGGAATTTTTAGAACTGGGGTCCATGGAAAAACACAAAGCTACAGACTGGGAGAAGGTATATCTCCATAACACAAGGAAGCCAGGTGAAGCTACATTTCCATAAGACAAGGGAACTGGAAGTAGCCAAGAAAGGTCTATACGTACAAAATAAAGGGGGAAGAAAGCCCAGTAGGAATGGAAGGACCATGAGGGAGGAGGGCCTCAGGAATCACTATAGAACCAACTCAAAAGGGAATATTGACCAATCAGAGGGGATATCAGGACACAGGAACTTCAGCCTTATAACCCATGGGAACAGGAAGTCGGTGGGACCCTTTCCCCCAACCTACGTGGGAGTCCATTCTGTAGGACTCTTTCCCTCTCCCCACGTGGGAGTCTGTACTTGTTCTTCAATAAATCTCCACCTTTGCTATGCTATCCTCTGTCCGTGGATTCATTCTTCGACTCTGGCAGACAAAGAATCTGGGTTCCAGTCCAAAAATTCCGTTTCAATGGGATGGAAGCTCTGGACACTGGCCTGGCTTTTGGCTCTACTCGAGCCCCAGCTGCACCTTTTTCAGGACCGGGTTAAGGGGCATGGGACTTTACAACCTGAGGAATGTAACTCCAGGCAAATAACCTCTTCTGCCACATCTCATTCTCCTGTGGGGGCTTCTGAAAATGCTTATTTCAGCAGTAACTCCAAGAACCCCACTAGCAACAGAGAAATCCGGCCTATTCATTTCTCTGTCAACATATGGATACCTAAATTCACAATATGCAGCATGATGGTGCCTATAGATTCGAGGTTGCTCTGCACCACAATGTTATTGATGATAAAAATATTGATATTTTGCCAACCTGGTGTGGCTCACTGATTGAGCATGGACCTGTGTACCAGGAGGTCATGGTTTGATTCCAGGTCAGGGCACATGCCCAGGTTGCAGGCTCCATCCTCAGTGGGGGATGTACAGGAGGCAGCTGATCAATGATTCTCGCTCATCATTGATGTTTCTGTTTCTCTCTCCCTTTCCCTTCCTCCCTGAAATCAATACAAATATATTTTCAAAAATAAAAAAGACAAAAGTTCATGTTTTAAAAAATATGGATATTTTGATCCCTTTTAAAAGGTATTATTTTTTAGCAATTTAAACTTATTGAAGGTGGTTGCGATTAATTATTACCTGTGGGAAAATAAT
This sequence comes from Myotis daubentonii, assembly GCF_963259705.1. Lineage (NCBI taxonomy): Eukaryota > Metazoa > Chordata > Mammalia > Chiroptera > Vespertilionidae > Myotis > Myotis daubentonii. Next base: position 21,628,824 of record NC_081848.1, on the reverse strand, counting down.
TGCCATTAAATTCTTTAAACACAGATACCAGAAGATAAAGCATGAGACAAAGGGTAATAAAAGTGAGACAGGGTTGTTGGGAAAATATACAGGTATAGCCACCTGTGCTGGATTTTATGTGCTCACATTGGCTTTTTAAATAGTAAGAGAGACAATAGTTTTCAGAAAACTTTAGGACTCCTGAAAAATTACTGCTACCACTGTTTAAGCCTTTTAAATTGTTTAAATATGTCTAAAGTTAATATTTTAATCTACTCTGAACAGAGTCAGACACTCTAACACCAGTTGTGAGGAACGGGAAGAGTGGAAAAGTAGGAAGTAAGTGGAAACACTCCCTCCCTGCCCTCAAACTGCCTCAGTGAATCATGACTGGATTAGTTTCTAGCAGTTTAAAATGTAGAAAATTAGGAGGACCAAGCGGCCTGATACTAGCATCCATCCGTCAACATGTCTCCTCACCATCAGTGGCAGTTACAGAAATGTACAAGGAAGAACGCAGAAGAAACAAGTGAAGTGTAGGGACAGCATACATTTTTGGATCAGTTATCCATTACTATCATCCTCAACTTTTATTTGAAGTCATTTGTGCCAAGTTTCTTATAATATACAGATGCAAACAACATAAATTACACAACGACATGCCTTTGGAGGTTTTAAAGTTTAATAAAAACCATAATGCCACTTGAAGGCAATAATTGATTATTAATGAAAAATCAGACAGAGGCCGAAAACCAGGACTACAGGCTTTATTAGAGGAGAAGCACCTGTGGGCTGTCTGGCAAGGGGAGAACAGCAGCACGTGCAGGGGTGGGCACGCCTTTTGAGGGGTGGAATGGGAAGGGGTGGGGGCTTAGTGTACTCAGCGCACAGTGATTGGTGGCTTACTGCATTGTCCATATAGGGTATTTGGCAGGTGTGGATTGGTGGTCCAATGTATAGTCCATATAAGTAAGGTACCTGGTTAGTCACTCAGGTATTTTTGGGTTGCAGGTTAAGTCATTCTCTGCCTCCCAGTTGGGGGAAGGGAGGATCTATGAATTAACATATAGATATTTAAAGCTAGAAATAATTCTTCTAAAGATATTTTTGTAAGAGGTAAGCTGTTTTCTAAATGAACTGATTTTTCCTGAAACTGTTTTCCTAGATCTGAATTTTAGGGAACATGCTCAATGCAGTCACATAAAATACAGAGCTCACAGCATGAAATACTGATTTTCTGAGGCCTAAGATTGCAATTTCTAGGCAGGCACATTCTGTGCCTATGAAAAAAATGAGAGTAAAGCTACTTGAGGGAGATTAAATTCTGTGCTTATCGCTTGCAAATATAGAAAAGGTCTTATAGGTTCATGTTTTTCAGACACTAAAATTGAAAGCGATGATTCTAATTTTGGTATGGGTGGTTGTTTTAAGAATAAATATTTTCTCAACCTGACCTATTCCAATCGGTGGCAGATAATTTCTAAGCAAACCCAAATCTGTCAAAAACCAGTATTTATCTACATTTATGTCAGCTGTGGCAAGGATTAATTGTCTAAACATTGAGGCATAGCATTCATGAACTTAAATCTTTTCTTATTCACAAACCATTAATGTAATGAATAGGAAGTAAGGTGAATTGTTAATTCTTTGTACATTTATCATGCCTTTCTGAGCATCTTAAAAGTATTTTAAAATGCATTATTTCTTACATTTAGCTGGGAAACCTGCCAACGTTATTTTTCTTTTTTTTTTTTTCTTTTTTTTTTTTTTTAAGCTGGGAAGCTTTGTGTGGGGATAAGAAAAAAAATTAAAGTAACATCTCAAAAGGATACGTTTATCTGGTTTGTTGCCAGGGTGTTTGATGTGCAACCAGTCGTGTATGTTGTAGTATTTAAACCTGCATGTGTTGAGATATTAAAACTTTCTTTTACAGCATGCATTCTTATTCTTAGCACTAGAGACCCGATGCACAAAATTCGTGCAAGAGTAGGCCTTCTTGCCCCCAGCTGTCGGCACCGGCTTCCGTCCGGCACCCAGGACCCAGGCTTCCCTCTGGCTGCTGACAGGCACCGGGACCCGGGCTTCCCTCACAGTCCCGGCTTAGTCCAGAAGGAAGTCTAGTTTAATTAGCATATTATGCTTTTATTATTATAGATTATTATAGATATGCTAGCTACAGTTGTTAATTGTTAAAACAATTTTAATATAAGTGATTTTGGGATTCCTTGGCTAAAAGATGGAGCAAACCACACAAGAAAATGACATCAGTAAAAAGGGGCTAACTGTGAGGTTTGAGAACATAACGGAAGACACAGGCATTAATGCATGATACCCTCTAGGTGTTCAGGCTGATATTGCAAAACAGTCCTGAGTAAACATAACCATATAGGCACAATACCCGCTGCAAGACAAGTTTATATCTCATTTCACAGCCTCGAGAAAGAGAAAATCTGGACTCCTACCATGGCATGTGGGTCAGATTTGACATATGCCATGTTTCATTTATGGAGGGATGTGATATAGTCATGTGATACAGTCTTGACTTGAGGAAGGCTATACTCAGGAAAGGCATCACAGTACCTACTTTACTGAAAGCTTGAAATGAGCGTCACATTACATAATGGGTAAGAGGGGTCATAAAATTATACAGAAGTGGCCCTGGTTGGTTTGGCTCAGTGGATAGAGCATTGACCTGCAGACTGAAGAGTCTTGGGTTCTATTCTGGCAAGGGCACACGCCCCGGTTGCAAGGTCTATCCCCAGTGAGGTTTACAGGAGGCAGCCAATCAATGATTCTCATCATTGATGTTTCTAATTTTGGTGCATTTTTACTGTTTACCTTTGCCCAGATAGTAGCAGTTCCTGATTAGGAGGAGTACCCTTTATCATTCTCAAGGGACCCTGGTTTGACAATACATTATATGGTTATGCTGACAATTTTCATACACAGTTCTATATGCCTAATCCTTGTTATCTCATTTAAACCTTATTATAACATTTTCAGGTAGGCACCGTCATTACTCCCATTCTAAAGATTAAACTAGCCAAAACCTAAAGTCAAGAAATGTGACAATGGTAGAGTAGAATCAAATAGGGTAACTCGGTAATCCCAGCTCCCAATTATTTGGAACTTTAGAACTGAAATTTTGAGTAGTTAAAACATGATCATTTCTGCAAGTAAAGAAATTACAATATGGGAAATGTGCAATTTATTTGTAAAGAGAAGATGGCCCTGGTATGTGTATACCAGCAAAAAGCAGAAGGAAATCAAGAAGATGCCAAACAACATAATCAGGTCTTTGCAGTTGAGAACATTTTTCTTAGTCCCATATATTAATTTCTTAATATAATAACCAAGCACCACAGTGTGGATGGCTTAAACATCAGAATTTTTTTCTCTCACAATTCTGGAGTCTAGAACTTTATTAAGGTACTGACATGTTTGATTTCTTCTAAGAGCTCTCTCCTTGTCTTGCGGATGGACATCTTTTCTGTCTTCATGTAATGATTCTGTATGTCTGTCTCTTAACCTCCTCTTCTGACAAGTCATACTGGATTAGTGCCCACCCTAAGGACTTTATTTTAACTTAATTACTTTAAAATGCCTTATCTCCAAATAGAGTCACATTCTGAGATAGTGGGAATAAGGGCTTCAACATATGGATTGCGGAGGGGGGCAGTTCAACACATAACAGAGCATAAAACAGAACCATGATATTTGCATGTTCTGTAAATTTTTCCTTTGTGTTCTCCTTAGCTTATACATATTTTTGAAAAGCTTAGCATGCCACCTTGTGCAAAGGAATGTTTTTGGATTGAATGTTGAGGGAAAAGATTAGTATTGTTTGGAATGGATGCCACTGAAAGGAGTTACAGACAGAAAAGGCAGTGTAGGGTAAAGGCCCATGGGGAAGGAATGCATATGTGATGGGCAGAGAAGTCTCCAAGCTACGAGATTGTTTACAAGAACGTTACAAGATAAGGAGGAGAAGAAGAGGGGGACACCAGGTGAGCTTTGAAATTGATACTGTGCAGGGAAAAGGGGGAAAGTGGCCAATTAGGAAAAGCCCCGGGGGACATAAAATGGGGAAGAGTCCAATTAGGAGGTAGCATACTGGTATATAGATAAAGAAGCTGCCAGCATTTATAAAGCCTGTAGACAAAGAGACTCATTGGACTAGGTTTTTCCCATTTTAGAGAGAAGGTTTTTCCCATTTTGGGGACCCCTTTCCTGGTGGTTCCCCATTTGGAGATCCCTCCCCAGGGCAGGGGGTTTATATATGTGTGCAATAAACTTCCACGCTTTTGCCTAAAACCTTTTTGTCCTCAAATTTTTAGTCTTCAAACTTCATAGGACAAGAACCCAGGATAGAGTTCTAGCTTGTCATTTGGGGTATCACCATGGTTAGAGTGGTAACCAAAATAGATAAATGACAAGAATTAAATAAAAACATTTTAGAAGGAATTGAATTTGTGTAGTTGATTTTGTGATTACACAAGATTATTTATTCTCAATGGCACTTTTCTACTGTAATAGGGTGGGCATCTCTGTTTTTGAAAATATATGGCATTCTCTTCTTTATATGTACCTTCACATATAAGTCATTCTGTTATAGAATACTAGTGGCCCTGTGCACAAATCTGTGCGTGAGTAGCTCGCTGCGGCTTGCCTTAGCTGGCCGCCCTGCCCACCACCACTCGTAGCTCTCCACGCTTGAAGCTCAGTGCCCTGCCCTCCTGTAGCTCTCCACCACTTGTAGCTCACTGCCCCACCCTCCTGCTGATCCATCATTACATGACAGCATCCTGACCAATTTGCATATTACCCTATTATATGTATAGATTATATGTATAGATACTGTTTTAAAAATCCTCCTAACAAGGATTATCACATATTTATACTCCAATGCTCAGTGTTTTTCTTTCTATTAAAAAACATACCTAAGTAACACACACACACATATATATATATATATATATATATATATATATATATATATATATATTTGAAATTTTAAAAATCAATAATTAATCCAGGTACTAAAATGAAATTTTTTTAATAAAGACTTGATTTTCAAACCTTATGTTTTTCAGATTTATATGGACTATCTGGGTCCCATTATAGCCCTAACTTATCCGAATACCCTGGGATGAATTATAGGAACCTGCTTTTCAATAATAATTCTAGATTATTCTTCCAACAAAGGTTGAGAATCACTGTATTATAAATATTTTCATCAGATATATAAATCAGTAAAAGCTTATTGTGTTGGTTAGGATATAGATCAAACTAATGTAACAAAGAGACCATAAAATACAGAGGCTCAAGGAAGTTAGAAATGTTATCCTTCTTATATAGAAATTCAGACACAAGAGTTCCAAGGTTTGAGTGTGGGAGGAGGGCTGTTCTAGAACTCAAATGATTAGAACTAGCTCATTAAAATCATGCCCATGTCTCCAATTGAAGGAAGGGAGAAATACTAAGTAAAAAGAAAGCAGATTGTTCATAAAATACATTATTCAAAAGGTGCCCACTGACAGGCCAGCAGAGGACATTTGGCTCAGGCAGACTAGAAACTTCTGAACGAGAAAGTGGCCCCAGCCTCATTTCGTGGAACAGCCAGCCATCACCCTGTCCAGCACAACAGGAGGCAGCCACACCAGAGGGCAAGACCGCAGGCCTACAAAACAACTGCTGCCTACAACCCACGGCCTCTATGGCAGTGATGGCGAACCTTTTGAGCTCGGCGTGCCAGCATTTTGAAAAACCCTAACTTAACTCTGGTGCCGTGTCACATATAGAAATTTTTTTATATTTGCAGCCATAGTAAAACAAAGACTTATATTTTTGATATTTATTTTATATATTTAAATGCCATTTACCAAAGAAAAATCAACCAAAAAAATGAGTTCGCGTGTCATCTCTGACACGCATGTCATAGGTTCACCATCACTGCTCTAAGGCCAGCACTGATCGGTCTGAAGGACAATGAACTCCATCTAATCAGACTAGAACCCTTACCTCCTCCAACCTCCTCCCCTTGCGGTTTTTGCACATAAAATTCAACCCCAAGGACAGTGGAGGCTGAATCCTAACTCCCCCGGTGGTGGCTCCATCCCCATCCCCTCTAATAAACTCCTCTCTTGCTCCCTGCCCCCACCTATTTCTGTGAGCGATGTTAATCTTACACCCACAATCATTCTGTGTGCATCCATTGCTCAGAACTTAGTCACAATGACAATATTTAACTTAGAAGGAAACTAGAAATGTAGTCTGACTGAGTTGACACAAGCCTACCTAAAACTCCAGGTACACATCAACGCCTGAAAATAACACAGTGAGGAAACTGTGCTTATACACACCATGTCTCAATAATAGTTGAAAAATTTCCAAACATTCCAAATGCCTATTGACAAGAGAATTGAATAAACAAATTGTGGTACATTTACACAATGGCATGCTAGTCAACCATAAAAGGAGAGAAACCACCAATACACCCAACAACATAGATGGACACCTTAGACAGGGCGTCAGATAAAAATAAGCTAAATACAAAAAAGTACACATTGCTTAAGTTGATATATGATCCTTGAAAAGAGGCCACATTAATCTACTGTAATAAAAGGCATGTTCTTTAAAGGATGACCTTATGTTTTTAATTTCTGTAAAATAGATAATGATGTCTATTTATTTATTTATTTACTTATTTTTTTCTGATTGGTAATTTTTATCTATTCTTTTCTTTAATCATTCTGGCTAAAGGTTTATGAATTTTTTAGTGTGTTTTTCCCCCCAAAGACCCTCAACAGCTTTCTATTTCATTTTTTTCTATAGCTTACCAACTTATCTTAATATTTTTCTGCTTCTGCTTAATATGGGTTTAATTTTCTTTCATCTAGTTTCATCAGGTGAAACATAGATAATTAATTTATGCCCTTCTTTGCATATGTAAGCATGCACATTCTTAAATAACAGCTAGCATTTGCAGTCCTTAAAACCTGATTTCGAAAGGGAAAGATCATCACCAATGATCCTGGCTACAGATTCTGGGGGCCTCCCTAATGTTTTCTATGGATGTGCACCCTCCATTCTTCTTCTTCTCTTCTGGAAAAGAAGGTTCAGGGTTGCGTGCCGATTCCCAATCTCTCAGAACTGTGCTGGCTTCCATAAGCTACCCTCCACTTTTCCCTAGATCTGCTTGTCCACTGAGAGGCTGGGACACTGAATGCATATTTTACCCCTCATCCTCCTTCACAGGAAAAAGTCTCAGGGTGTGCTCACCTTCTCTCAATCTTGCAGAGTCTGGTTGGTCACCCTAAACCTCCCCTTCCTTTTCTCTATGCCAGTGTACTGGAAATCTGAAATGTTGGGAACAATATCCTCTTCTCTCTCTTCTTCCTGAAGAAGATTCTGCAAGGTGTGTCTTCTCTCCATCCTGCAGAATTGTGTTGAATGCTGAGGGCCCTTCTCCCTGGAGCAGTACCCTGTTATACCAGAAGCTCCACTTCTTACCTTTGCTAGGAAGTACCTGGATCGTGACCCTTCACTCAATCCCCTTAGGCTATGCAACTCCTGGAGCCTTCACCTTCTTCCTATGCTCTTAGCTGCCCCCAGGCAGTCTACGCTGGTTGCCTTAGTGCTTTGAGTTAAGACAGAAGTGGGTCTCTTGGGCCCAACAGAAAGGATACTGAATGCAGTCACTCGCTCCATGAAAGAAACTACAGGCCAAATGAATATCTCTTCACCTTGAGCTGTGCCACCTCTGGAGAGAGACTGACACGGGTAACACAAAACTACACTTCCTCATCATTTCAAAGTGTTTCTTCTCGGGTTTGTGCTCATCTGCGGTTTTTTAACTTCAACACTGAATTCTGGAATTCTCATAATGGTATTTGGGGCCAAGTATCATTGCTTTATTGGCATTTCTATGGAGGGAGAAGGGCTAGGACTCGCTATTTTGCCATCTTGTTAAGTCCCCATATTTATAAATTTACATTTAAGCCTTATTTCAGGTGCAACCCTCAAATTTTATTTTATTTTTTACTTTTTATTCAACTAAAAATATTTTCTACTTTCCAATATTTGTTCTTTTTTTTTATTCCTTATTATTTAATGTCCACATATTTTGGAGTTCATTTCATCACTGATTTCTGGGTTAGATCCTTTGTAGATAAAAACATATCTCTTTAGTATTTTAAGATTTCAGTATTTTAAAATGTATTACAATGTGGCCAATAAGTTAGCTTATCTTGATGAATATCTATGTGCATTTATATAAAATATAAAATGTGCTATTATATGTAAAGTTCTGTAATTATTAACTGTAAGTTGGTTGATAGTGTTACTCAAGTCTTCAATATCCATACAGTTTTTTGGCCTACATTTCTATAAGCTGCATTTTATCCATCTGACAATCTTTGATTTTAATCAGAATGCCCAGAATATTTAACATTAATAGAATTATCAGTATAATTGGGCACTGATTTTCAATTTTGCTATTTAATTTTTAATTGTTTAATGTGTTTCTGTTCTTTTCCCTCCTTTTCGGGATCTTTACATTTAATTGAGTATTATTATTACATTTTATAATCACTATTTTACTACTAGGTCTACTTTCTTGTTAGTTCTTTACAATTTATACCGCATGAAAAGGGTTAACTAGCTAGCTTTAGACAGAAAGGGAGAAGGTTCGGAGAGGACAGATGTATCTTGGCCTGAACAATTAAAACAGCCATAAACCAAGGACAGAGGTATCTCTGGCCTAGCAGCTGGGAGAGCCATAGGGGTAATAATTCTCTGGCCAAGAGAAAAAAACACACAAAAATACCCACAAAAAACAAGAGGCTGCTTTACTCCTTGAGCTGAGAAGTCAGCGGTATCCTTCACAAGGCTTGGCAGGATAAGGTTGCTAGGTACCATAAGATAGATAAAAATAACTCCAACTTGATCAGATAAGATGGATATGTGAAGGACAAAGAAAAGATACAGGATATCAGGAAGAAGAGGACATATTTCACAGAGGATGGAGAAAGGTTGCAAAATAAGGGGAAAGAATGAGGGGGACACTACGTGGGCTTTGGCCTTTGCAGACTGACCAATAAGGAAAGTGAACAGCAGTTGGGGTTTCCTAATAGGAAGGGGGGCAGAAAGGAATTTTAGAGACGAAATAGGCAGGTTTAGGGAGTCTTAGAAATAAAGAGGGTCCATGGGAGAGGAATGCATAGATAGGGGCTTGGAGACGCAAAATGCTTATCTTACTTGTACAGAGGACAGAGGAAGGCCATAGGATATAGGGGAAGGAAGGCATCCTTTCACAGCTGCTAAAAAAAGGTCACAGGATATTGGGAAGAAGGAAACATATTTTACACAGAGGACAGAGGAATGATGCAAGATAAGGGGAGAAAAAAAAGGGAGCATCATGTGGGCTTTGGCCTTTGAAACTGATACTATGACCAATAGGGACAGCATTGGGGTCCAAATTAAGAAGGACCCAGTTAGAAGGGGTCAGGTTGAAACAAAGAACTACAGCATATATAAACTGAAGACACAGGGGCATGAGAAAGTTTACAGATTTACAGATTTTTGGATTTAGATTTTTTTGAGAGAGATAGCTAGAGAGAGACCAGGCTTTTACCATTTGGGGGCCTCTCCTCAAGGGGTCCTCTTTGGGGACACCAATGCTCAGATGGAGTTTGTATATGCCTCCAATAAACTACATTTTTATTAAATAAATCTGCTAGTCCACAAATCCATTATTCATCTTCGTTGGACAAGAACCCATGAGAAGAAAAGTCTGCACCCCAAACCTCACGTTTCAAAAGCATGGGGGTCCTAAGTTGGGGAAGGGTCCAATTAGAAAGGGTCCTATTCAGACAAAGAGCTACAGCCTATATAATGCCCTAAGACAAAGAGAGCAGCCCTAACCGGTTTGGCTCAGTGGATAGAGCATAGGCCTGAGGACTGGAAGGTACCCAGTTCGATTCCAGTCAAGGGCATGTACCTTGGTTGTGGGCACATCCCCAGGAGGAGGTGTGCAGGAGGAAGCTGATTGATGTTTCTCATCGATGTTCCTAACTCTCCCTTTCTCTCCGTAAAAAGATCAAGTGTATATATATGACAAAGAGAGCAGTGGCCACCCCCTCTGTAGGGGATTCCTCTGCTTCTCCTTAGCCAGGAGAGATGGGGTCTTAGAATTAGAAAGCTTAAAAGTAAGAGTTTTAGAGACAGAATCTGCTTGTAATAAAGTTTCTTCTGCTTGCAATAAACTTTCTGTACTTCTCACCTATCACCTTTTGTTTGTGTCTTCATTCTTCAACTCCATCTGGACAAGAACCCGGGAAAGAAATCGCCCTTGTGCCCTGCTCAGTAAAAAAACCCCAACTCACATGCAACTTTATAACAGTCAATGTTTTAAATATATCACTTCTATTAGTGTAAAAATCCTACAAGGATATACATCAATTTTCTCATTATTATCATCTTACTATTATTGTTATAAACTTTCCATATTTATTTAAAAAGTATTAACATATTACTACATTTGCATTAAAAATGAGAAAGAAATTTTTATGCTTACTTATGTTTTACTCTTTATTCCTTTGTATACACTCACATTTCCATCTTTCCAACTATTACTCTTCATCTACCTGAAAATCTGCTTGAAGTTTGAAGGGTTTTTGTTTTGTTTTGTTTTAGTACAGCTTGTCTGCTGGCAATGGATTTACTTAAGTTTTAATTTTTCTTAAAATGTGTATTTTTCTTAAAAATACTTTTCTTAATTGTTATAAGCTACATTTAATAAGATAATTCAGCTGAGTTGACTTACTCCCTCTCAGTATTTTAAAGAGATCAACCTCTGGCTTACATAGTTTTTTAATAACTAAACTACTAGAGTTCTTATAGCTCTTCTTATTTTTGTAAAGGGTTGTTTTTCTCTGGCTGTTTCTAGGGAAGAGGGTTAAGTAGACAATAATTTAGTCATTCTATGACAGTTCTTCCTGTTATTTATTATTTTCATTTATATAAAACTAGGGGCCTGGTGCACGAAATTCGTGCACTGGGTGTGTGTGTGGGGGGGGGGGGGGAGTGTCCCTCAGCCCAGCCTGCCCCCTCTCACATACTGGGAGCCCTCAGGCGTTGACCCCCATCACCCTCCAATCGCAGGATCGGCCCCTTGCCCAGGCCTGACGCCTCTGGCAGGGGACCCTCATTTCCCCCCATCACTGGTTCTGCCCGAAGCCCAGGCCTGATGCCTCGGCCAGAGGCGTAGACCCCCCATCACCCTCCGATCGCCTGATCGGCCCCTTGCCCAGGCCTGATGCCTCCGCCAGAGGTGTCAGACTTGGACAGGGGACCCCCATCTCCCCCTGATCACTGGCTCTGGCCCCCGCCCAGGCCTGAGGCCTCTGGCTCAGGAATCATGCCTCGGCAGGGGACCCCCATCTCCCTCTGATCGCTTGCTCCACCCCCCGCCCAAGCCTGACGCCTCTGACCCAGGCTTCAGGCCTGGGCAAGGGGACCATCATATCCCCCCAATCCCTGGTTCAGCCCCCTGCCCAGGCCTGATGCCTCGGCCAGAGGAGTTGACCCTCATCACCCTCCGATCGCCGATCACCGGATCAGCCCCTTGACCAGGTCTGAGGCCTCCAGCAGAGGTGTCAGGCCTGGGCAGGGGACCCCCAGCTCCCCGTGGTTGCAGGCTCCGCCCCTGCCCAGGCCTAACACCTCTGGCTGAGGCGTCCAGCCCAGGCAGCGGGGACCCGCAGCTGCAGCAGCCCCGCAATCGTGGGCTTCGCTTTAGGCCCAGGCAAGGGACCCCTAGCTCCCGGGACTGCCAGCTTCGACAGTGCCCAGCTCCCATCGCTGGCTCCACCCCTACTTCCTGCTATCACTGGCCAGGGCGGCAAAGGCACCTGATTCTCCGATCATGGCTGGGGGGCAGGGCAAAGGCGGCCCCAGGGCCGCCTTTGCCCTGCCCCCCAGCTCTTAGCTCCCCCCTGGGTTTCCGATCACTGTCAGTGGCAGGGGGCTTCTTCCTGCTTTCCCTTTCGCCTCCCTGCATTGTGCCTACATATGCAAATTAACCGCCATCTTGTTGGCAGTTAACTGCCAATCTTAGTTGGCAGTTAATTTGCATATAGCCCTGATTAGCCAATGAAAAGGGTATCATCGTACGCCAATTACCATTTTTCTCTTTTATTAGATAGGATTGCTTGGTAACTCAATGTAATGATAACAATGCTATCTTACATTTTTTAATGTTCAGTTTATTTAATACTAGAGGCTTGGTGCACAGGATTCGTGCACTGTTGAGGGGTGTGGCCTGCGGGGATCGGCCTGCTATGGGAGCGCTGCTCATCCCAGTCAGCCCGGCTGTGGACCTGCCCTATGTGTGGCTGCTCTCGCTGTGGGAGCACACTGCTCCTGTGTTGCACATTAGCCTCCTGGTGGTCAGTGCACATCATAGAGACTGGTTGACTGGGCATTCTGGTCGTTCCGCTATTTGGTTATTGGGTTTTTATTATATAGGATTTCTTCATTACTATAACATCTCAGAATTTTTTTTCCTTAAAGTATTTGAAATATGCTCAAAATGAAAAGTCACCTGCAACTTGCCTATTTGGAACCCACATTACCAAGTTGATAAATCAGTATTTATAAAGCCAAATATGATGGAGGTTTGTAGAAGACCATCTTCTAGTTGAAAAATAGTTGATGTCATTTCCAACACACACTGTACTTCCATGCCCTCTTTATTTCTCTTCTGTTCCTTCCCGAGTTTGGAATGTCCTTTCCATGTTTGGCTGACAGAAAAATTCTTACCAGTTCTTCAAGGTAGTTATGCAAGATGACACTTGATATTGACTCTTCATTGACATGCCATCCATGTTCATGAATTTTCCTCAACTTCCTTGCCCTACTCACAGGCAAAGTTATTCCACCCTTACGCTCTAGTAGCTTTATTTACTCCTTTATTTTATATAACATGTTATAAGTAGTGTTACTAGGGACTCAGCCTTACATTTAGTATTGTTGTAAGGTTGAAATCATGCTAAAAAATATTTCTCTATTACCTATATTAGTATCTAGAAAGTAGATGATTAAGAATGTGTTTATTTTCATTGTGAATTAGTAGTGTACCTGTTCCTTTCTTACTTCAAACAGAAAATATACCATTAGATACCTCACATTCTTTCTTCAATGGTGTCTTTTTCACAGGCCTAGATATAGAATTGCTATATTCTGTGGCGACAAAGAAGAAAAAGATGATTTTATAAATAATATTTCTATCTTCATTTTCATATAGAGAAGTATTATTTCCTTATAAGCTAAAAATGTATTCATAATAGTTATTTTTAACATATATTATCAAGAATGTATTTTAGATACAAGCACCTAAAATCTGTAAAGCCAAGGCAGAAATTATTTCCATGTTACTGATAAGAAAATTAAAGCTCTCAAATTAAGTTGACTTGAAACATTCACAAATATTTGTGTGAATCCTCTTGACAACTATAAGCATTTAATTATTAGTCTTATTTATTATTATTACATTCTCTATCTGTAACATTTCAAACCAAAATAATGAATCTGTATGCAAATGACAACTGAAAGGCAAGCTACCATTTATTCTGATACAGGTTTTCCATTGAGATTACAATTTCCACTTAATGCCAACAAATATAAGCAATTTGAGTCCTTGATTGTGTAGTACAGTGAAAAATATTTGGTAATATGAGAAGAAAATATTTTATTCAAATATGCACATTTTATACAAAAATTGAAGCTATTAGTAAGTCTTACAAATCTGGAATTCAGTATGAAATATATTCCTGCTTTAAATTTTAAAGATAAATAATGTGAGATCAAATCAACTATTTGCACGGCAATTAAAAACTGGTTTATTCAATCTACGATAACCTCTTTTGTTCTTTCATTCAAGAATGAGTCAATTCCTCAGTAATTATAGAGATGATAGGAATTTAGAAATGAGAGACAAGAGTACAGCCTTCAAATTAGTTATAATTTAGGAGATGATTGCAAAACTAACTGTAGTGCAAGGTACAGTGAAATAAGGGCCTCACTGAGAAATGAGTTCTGACGTAGAAGAATTTCTTCAATCTGGAGAAACCAGGGCATGTTTCATTGAGAAAATGACATTTGAGCTGACTTTTCATTGAATGTATGGGAGCCATGCATTTGAATAAAGGAACTGAAAAATAAGGGAATGCAGTGTATGACTCAAGGCAACAAGACCCCAAACTAAATCCCATTGCTGTAATGGAAAAAATAATCAGTTTAGGAAGCATATTTGTATCCAGATTCCATAATCTGGAGCAATTTAAGTTTTTTTAAAAATATATTTTTATTGATTTTTTTAGAAAGAGAGAGAAAGGGAGAGAGAGAGAGAGAGATACTGATTAGAAAGAATCATTGATTGGCTGCCTCCTACATGCCCCCCATCAGGGATCTAGCCCACTGAGAATGGAACGCAAGACCTTTGGGTGCATGGGACAATGCTCAACCAACTGAGCCACACTGGCCAGGGCACAATTTACTTAATTTTTTTTTAAAATATATTTTATTGATTTTTTACAGAGAGGAAGGGAGAGAGATAGAGAGTTAGAAACATCGATGAGAGAGAAACATCAATGAGCTGCCTCCTGCACATCTCCTACCGGGGACATGCCCGCAACCCAGGTACATGCCCTTGACCAGAATCGAACCTGGGACCTTTCAGTCTGCAGGCCGACGCTCTATCCACTGAGCCAAACCGGTTTTGGCAATTTACTTAATTTTTGATTATCAGTTCTTCTCTATGAAGAACACATTGCTGTTATGAGGATGGAATGTGGTAATTTATATACATAACATTGTGGATAATCTTTATAAAATATAGCTCCCTAATGAGACTGATCATAAAAGCAATGACGTTTTCCTCCTAAAAAAGAGAGAACCAGCAATCATGGCACTTAGTTCCTCTCTCCTTACCTGCTTTCCTCCTCCTCCTCCTCCTCTCAGTCATTCTCTGTTTTCATCATTTCATGGTTACAAATCAAAGGCTCAATGCTAATCCTTTTAGATTCTCTCAACTGTGTTATTATTTAGGTTATTCTCTCACCACAATAAATAAGAGGACATTTCTGATTTCTCATTAAATGTGTTTCCAAGCATCGACATACACGCTGGTATTTGTTGAATGTACATGTCTTGCATTTAAAAGATTCACATATTCACCTAAATAAAAAGAACAGTCACACTTATTTCTTACCCAGCAAATTAGTCAGTGCTTTTCTCTTCTCCTGGATACTTAAATTCTCTTTTTAGGAGATTTTGTTTGAAAACAACCTTCAGTGTAATACGAAGACAGAAAGATTTTCAAACTGACTTTGCAGCATACTGAAGGATTGAATTAGATAAAAAAGCTGCATGAAACATTTCACATGCATAAAAAATAGATACTCTTTTAAATTGAAGAGACACATTTTTGTCCTTGAATATACTGGAGGACTTCAAGTGGAACAAAAGTTTTTAAGAAAACCAATTTTTGCCTTCCCAAAATAGATTTATGGCACAGGCTCAAAATTAACATTTTACATGAGTCAAATTTTAACATTTGCATATTTTACTTCAAAGAATGATAATCTTCAAACTACTGATTTATTGCATTCTACTTTAGATATTATATACAGATTAACTAGGAGAGCCTGACAAATTCATACTTGATAACCTGAGTATGATTTATTTAATTTGGTAATCAAATTTTCTTTTGTTCTATATTGTGTTGTTTTAACCCACAAAATATGGCTAAGAAATATTATTTTTAGAAGTGAGATAATGCTCATGCTACTGATCATTGCATGAATTTATTTTAAGGAACATTGGTATATTTTGAAAACATGGTTCTAATTCATGAATAATCAAGTTCTTTGTATTTTTACATAATGTATGTCATTTAAGGAGAAAGTGGAGCAAAGTGATTTTGGTTAAACAGGCATGAGATCAATAATTCATGAACATCTGCATAGAGTGATAGCTAAACTATTTACATTTCATAAAAACATTAAAATGAAACCATAATAAGAAATTATGTTAATTATACCACATTACAAAATTTTGTCAAGCTGAAATGCTTTAACCTGCCTTTATTTACATTTCATAATTAATCACTAACCTAAAAGTTATATTTCTCCCTAGCATCTGATATTTTACTTGAAGTAAATATAAGGCATGAAGCATAATATTTTTAAGACGATTGTGGCATCATAATGGGGAAAAAGAAATCATTATGTGTAAGGACTTTATACTATGTATATACTAACCAGAATAACCTATACTTAGTGATTTTAAACAAATACTTTTAATTTGTAAATTGGCATTATGATTTTGCCCACTGTTACACTTTGAGCCTTGGCACATTGCTATATTTCATTTTTCTCAATGGTAACATAAAAATAATAACATATATCATGTGAGATTTTGGGGGAGCATGGATTTAGTTGGGACATGCATCTAAATTTCTTGCACAGGGTTTGGTAATTTATAGTACTTTATGTGAGTTTCTACATAACAGGAAAGAAAAATTGAAAACAATCTTAGATCTTCAATATTTTAAGGGTATAAATATGTTTTGGGAGATTTTGCAAATATCACTGATTAGGGCCAATTCTTTATTATAAAGAATTTTTAATAAAGTGTAGTTTTTAATTATGACCATGGTGTAATAATTGCAAAAATTTTCATCAGGCTTAAGGGTTAGTCTTCTAGAAGCTAATAATAATTCTCTCTGTGAAGTGTATAGTGTAGCTTTTGTATTCTTTCTTGACATTTCACAATACTAAAACTTAAGAAATTTTGTCTTTCAAACTAAATTATATTAGACTAGAGGCCCGGTGCACGAAATTCGTGCACGGGGCGGGGGTGTCCCTCAGCCCAGCCTGTGCCCTCTCGCAGTCCGGAAGCCCTCGGGGAATGTATGACTGATGACTTAGTGCTGCTGTGGAGGTGGGAGAGGCTCCTGCCACTGCCTCTGTGCTCACCAGCCGTGAGCCTGGCTTCTGGCTGAGTGGCACTCCCCTTATGGGAAGGCACTGTCCACTCGGGGGCAGCTCCTGCACTGAGCGTCTGCCCCCTGGTGGTTAGTGTGCATCATAGCGACTGCTTGTTCCGCTGTTCGGTCAATTTGCATATTAGCCTTTTATTATATAGGATATTTGTAAACATTTGCTTTGGAATTAGCCCTGCAAACAGCTTGAAGGAAAGATGTGGAAGAGTGTACATAGAAAGGACAATCACGTGATAGCCAGGAGTATGTAGAATGCTGCTCACAAGACACAGGAGATGTCCTACAGCTATACTTCTGAGACACATATACCCAGCCTGCCTTGAAAATTGTTTCTTTGAGTAAGATCACCTTCCACCTGTGCATAGTCAGAAAAAAAAAAAAACAACAAAAAAAAAACTGGTGCATTACTTTCCTGATCATTTTGTAACATTATATATGCCAAGGAAAATTTGGAATAAAGGTTATTCTGAATATTTTCAGTTATTTTATTTTAAAATCTACATTTTCAGGACAAGTCTCTTGACCTCTTTTGGAAAATCTTGGGTCTACTTAGAACAATCTATCTTAAGAGAAGAGACCTGATTAATACTATGTCTCTCTTCTTCAATTATTTCCTAATCATTGGTAAAACCCAAGGGTACCTAGAACTGGATGATTTTGAAATTCTTGATCCATCTCCAGCTTTTAATCTAGAGGAAAAAAATCTTCATGAAACCCTGAAAGAGATCTTAACGAGTCTTCAGAGATGAGTATATAAGCATAACGCTGTTTTATTTTTATGAGACACTAGAGGCCAGGTGCACAGCATTCATGCAATGGTGTAGGGGCCCTTCATCCCGACCTGTGCTGTCTCACGGTCTGGGACCCCTTGGGCGATGTCCTCCTGCCAGCTTAGGCCTGCTTCCCACAGTCGGACATCACCCAAGGGGTCCTTAGCGCTGCTGCGCAGGTGGGAGAGGTTGCAGCCACCACCGCTGTGCTCGCAGCCTTCAGCCCAGCTTGTGGCTGAGCAGAGCTCCCCCTGTGGGAGCGCACTGACCACCAGGGGGCAGCTCCTGCGTTGAGTATCTGCCCCCTGGTGGTCAGTGCACATCATAGCGACTGGTCTTTCTGCCCTTAGGTCGATTTGCATATTAGTCTTTTATTACATAGGATTCTTGTTATTACTAAGTTTGATTATTTTGCTTTCACAATGTTTTTATTTTTGCTTTTTATTAATTGAATTTATTGGGTTTATATTACTTAATAAAATTATACAGGCTTCAGGTATACAATTCTACAATACATCAACTGTGCATTGCATTGTGTGTTTCCCTCCCTGAGTCAAGTCTCCTTTGATGGCCATTTATCCCCCTTTACTACCTTCTACCTCCCTCACCCTTACCTCTGGCAATGATCATACTGTTGTCTATGTCCATGAGTCTTTCTTTTTTTTTTCTTTCCTTTGCTTAATCCCTTTACCTTTCACACCCAGCACCTAACCACCTCCCCTCTAACAGCTGTCATTCTGTTCTCTGTATCCATGAGTCTGTCTCCACTTTGTTAGTTTATTTTGTTCATTAGATCCCACATCTGAGTGAAATCATATGGTACTTGTCTTTCTCTGACTGGCTTATTTCACTTATCATAATACTCTCCAAGTTCATCAGTGTAAAACTATTTAAAATTGATTCTCTATCATTAGCTTTTCTGTTGAATTTTCTACTTAATAGATTCAACTAATGAGGAATCATTTTCATAATGTTTTCTCAGAAGGATTGGTCCTATTTTTGTTTAATCTTGTATTTTATATTTCTCAGCTACTTTCACAAATTTATGTATAATTTACGTTATTTCAATTTAGGAATTAAAACTCTTTATTACTGCAACATCTCAAGTAAAATTCTCAAAAGCATCTTACATAGAGGCAATCTTGTGTCCATCTCAGATGATTTTAACGAAAGTCCCTACAGATTCTCATATTTCTGGGGACTAGTTCAGTGATGGCGAACCTATGACACGCATGTCAGAGGTGACATGCGAACTCATTTTTTTGGTTGGTTTTTCTTTGTTAAATGGCATTTAAATATATAAAATAAATATGAAAAATATAAATCTTTGTTTTACTATGGTTGCAAATATCAAAGCACCAGAGTTAAGTTAGGGTTTTTCAAAATGCTGACACGCCGAGCTCAAAAGGTTCTCCATCACTGGACTAGTTGGTTAAATAAGCTCTAACTTGTATTGATTGGCTAAGGGCAACTTGCAACATGTAGGATAAGCAAATTGCAGCTTATTTTTGTGAGAAGGGAGCAAAGCTGAAAAGCACTACTAGTGTTTATACATTTTATTTAAATCTAGGAAAATTTTCTATATGTGTCCTCAAAATCATTAAGGCTTCTTTCTATGAACAGTTGAGGATTCAAACCTAAAATAGCGTAGTGTGGACCTCAGATGAACTACACAACTCATATGACAGAAATTTCCTGTATTCCTAAACCAGTTCCCTAGCAAGATGGATGTTCTTTGTTAAAACAACATATGCTTATGAAGGTACAGGCTGTCAAGACAGATATTTGTGCAGACCTGTATGCCAATATGACTATGTCAATACATTTCACTAGAAAATACAGTCATGTTTCTAGTGAGAAATAAATGTGCTAATCTAACTGGGAAAATAGAGATAAATTTGTAAAACTGTTTGTAGTTTAATGATATATTTTACCAATATCATTATACTGTGTCAACATAGAGGACTGTTTGGAAAAGATAATCTAGACCTTTGGAATTTCATCAGACTTTGAATTTGGGAAAGTTAACTCTTTGGGCATATTTTCATCATCTGTAAAATCAGGATAATAATCACACATACCTCATAGGGTTAGCTTGAAAATTAAAAGAAATAATCATATGTAAATCTCTTTAACTAATGCTTGCCACATAGTAAGTATCAGAGATTCTTTAAGTGTTTCTCGAGATGCCCTCTTGCACTCCTTGGGGATGTCAGAAAGCCTGTTTCAGCCTGATCCCAGCAGTCCAGGTCATGGGACCCTACCCGTGCACAAATCCTTGCACCGGGCCGCTGGTATGCATATAAGATCTTTAGTTAATCTCTTCCCGCCCTCCCCTCTCCCACCTTCCCTCTGAGATTCATCAATCTGTTCCATTTTCCCACGCCTGTGCATTGGGTGTCTGCCCCCTGCTGGTCATTGTATGTCATAGCTACCAGCTGGTCGGCTGGTCACTTAGGCTTTTATATATATAGATAAGACTCTGCCATTTAACACTCATTCTTAGGAATCTATTTCCATCTCTATTTAATTTTTGACACAGTTGTCCAGGCACCTATCATCTTTTATTATTGGACAGATAACACTGAATAATAGAGAACAAAGAGTAATAAGAGGCAAGACTTTAACACTCTTTTTATGACAGTTTGCTCCAAAATATCCTCATGACATTTAAAAATTACCTCAGATACTTCACAGCATTTCTGTTCTTACCTTATTCATATGATTGTCTATAATTAAAAATTAATTTCATCTGCCAGAATCATATAGTTAAGGTGGAAAAGACCAATCTTTGTAAATGTCTATGTGACCAGACATATTAACCTCATTTACCAAATTCAGTCTATAAGCAATCACATGCCAAAATCTGTCCTGATTATTAAATGTCATGAGAAAAACCCCAAAGAATAGTATACATACATTTATCTATTTGGTTGTCATGTTGTGATCCAGAAAAGCCTTTTCTGATTTTTAGTTTGCATTTTGCCTTACTCATTGACAAAGCTTTCTGCAAATTTTCCATACTTTTAAATCTCCTAGTATTTGTCTAATCTTGTTTCCATCAGAGTAAGCAATGCATTTTCTAAGACAAGGAAAATATTTACATTTTTGAGGGTGTCTACCTTACTCTCACAAGTTTTTGTGAGGAAGCAGTAAGGACTGTTATAAACCATCCATAGTGTAAATAAGTGAGACCTGCCTTGAAATAATTTAGTCATATTTAATTAAACAATTATGTATGTTCTTTACTTTTAATCCAGTAATTAACATTTAGGAATTTCTAACAAATTAATTGGAAAGTTTCTCAAGAATTTTGTACACAATTTGTATAGTAAGCTTATTTATTAAACCATAACAATAGAAAATAAAAATAATTTATGAATAAAACATCATCGCCAGTGATGTTATAGTAAGTGAAAAAGATGATTTTATATATATTTATATCAACATGTAAATTAGCATGCTAGCTTATTTGGTATGAAAAAAATAAAACTTACATGTAGCTAACTATAATTTTGTTTGGTTAATTATATACATACTAGGGGCCCGGTGCACGAAATTCGTGCACTGGGTGTGTGTGTGGGTGGGGGGAGTGTCCCTCAGCCCAGCCTGCCCCCTCTCACATACTGGGAGCCCTCAGGCGTTGACCCCCATCACCCTCCAATCGCAGGATCGGCCCCTTGCCCAGGCCTGATGCCTCGGCCAGAGGCGTAGACCCCCATCACCCTCTGATCGCCTGATCGGCCCCTTGCCCAGGCCTGACGCCTCCGCCAGAGGTGTCAGGCTTGGACAGGGGACCCCCATCTCCCCCCGATCACTGGCTCTGGCCCCCGCCCAGGCCTGAGGCCTCTGGCCCAGGAATCATGCCTGGGCAGGGGACCCCCATCTCCCTCTGATCGCTTGCTCCACCCCCCGCCCAAGCCTGACGCCTCTGACCCAGGCTTCAGGCCTGGGCAAGGGGACCATCATATCCCCCCAATCCCCGGCTCCGCCCCCCACCCAGGCCTGATGCCTCGGCCAGAGGAGTTGACCCTCATCACCCTCCGATCACCAATCACTGGATCGGCCCCTTGACCAGGCCTGAGGCCTCTGGCCTAGGCGTCCGGCCCGGGCAGCGGGGACCCGCAGCTGCAGCGGCCCTGTGATCATGGGCTCCGCTTTAGGCCCAGGCAAGGGACCCCTAGCTCCTGGGACTGCCAGCTTCGACCGTGCCCAGCTCCCATCGCTGGCTCCACCCCTACTTCCGCTATCACTTGCCAGGGCGGAAAATGCGCCTGATTCAGGCCTTTGCCCTGCCCCCCAGCTCTTAGCTCCCCCTTGGGTTTTCCGATCACTGTCAGTGGCAGGGGGCTCCTTCCTGCTTTCCCTTTCGCCTCCCTGCATTGTGCCTACATATGCAAATTAACCGCCATCTTGTTGGCAGTTAACTGCCAATCTTAGTTGGCAGTTAATTTGCATATAGCCCTGATTAGCCAATGAAAAGGGTATCGTCGTACGCCAATTACCATTTTTCTCTTTTATTAGATAGGATATATATATATATAATATGTATATAATGTGGTTAATTATATATATAACATGGTTAATTTTATATATATATATATATATATATATATATATATATATATATATATATATATATATATATATATATACACTTTTTTGGCCCTCATCTACTTAACTAATCTTCATCTTAGTGCCACAAAGAATTAAGGCATCTTGACTTCTAACCTAAATAATATATTAGGAAAATTTATACTAATTTAAGGGTCCAGCTCAATTTCCTCTTCTTTCAATTGTTAGGTAAATAGAAATACCTGGATAAGAGGAGAAGAAGAAGAGTAAAAGAATTGGAAGCCCAAGTAGACATGGAAATCTGAGATAAAAACGGTTCTGCGCTTAGTTTAAAGAGTAACAATTGAGAAATCGTTAAACTTTAGAGAGATTCTATCAAAATCCTCACCCCTTCAGAGCATGACGTGAACGTGGTAGATTATAAATCCTATACAGAGTTTTAGGCACATAGCCTCAGAAAGTGATATGGGCTAGTTTCCCCTTTGCTGTGCAGTTAATAGTCCAGAAATGTGGCATTAATAGTTTCAAAGATTAGAGAGTTCTTAAAATTGTGATCATTAGCAGATATTTTCAAGTACCAAAGACCACAAAGTTAACAGGAATTGTAAAAACCTTACAATTGCTTGATCAAACATTAAATTAATTGAATTTATTGATTTGCAACCATCAGCAAAATGGGTATTCAAGATCAAATTTAGATTCAGATAAGAAAATTAAAGTTGTATTTATAATATTTTAAATTTAATTTTATTGTTTAAAGTATTACAAATAGTAGTACATATGTCTCCTTTTTTCACCCATTGACCTCCCCTCGGCCTCCCCTACATCAGAAAGGATATGTGTACCCCTATGTTCATAGCAGCACAATTTACAATAGCTAAGACTTGGAAACAGCCTAAATGCCCATCAGCAGGTGAGTGGATTAGAAAACTGTGGTACATCTACACAATGGAATACTATGCTGCTATAAAAAAGAAGGGATTCTTACCATTTGCAACAGCATGGATGGAACTGGAGAGAAAAATTTTATTTTTTGACATCCACTTTGCTGTCTTTAAAACAATGGTAAAGCAATTATTTATTAAAGCACAAATATACAGGGGAAATAAATATAGAATGGGAGAAGAGACAGCACAGCAGTTTTGACATCTGAAAAGTGGATAAATGAAAGGTAAAGGAGGAACAGGAAAATGACTCCATAGCAGGTAAGGGAGCTGCAGAGCACCAACCTAATTTATACTATACAGTCCTCCTGAACTATGAAATGTGGTGGTACAAGGAATGTCTTAGATGTGTGTGCCTGCTAGTGACTTGGTATAAATAAAGAGAATTAGTTAAAAGTATATTTAACAAACAGAAAAAGCTTTCTTTTTTTCTCTGCAGCCAAAAGACCCCTTCCCTCCCCTCCAATACCACCATCTTGCTCTCCTGGTAAAAACGAGACTATTCCTGGTATTCCTGGTACTATTTTTCTGACTTGTCGCAGTGCTCCCTATTTCTTTAAAGTGTTTGTATTCCTATATAAAGAATAGAAACTCTGCTTTACTGAGACTTGGAGCTCAGTCATCTAAAAACATGCAGAATCCAAAATTGTAGATCAGATACTACTTTCAAAAGCACAGGTTTTTTTCAATGAAATGTGTGTGTGTGTGTGTGTGTGTGTTTTAATTTAATGTTCCTGTGTTTAAAGGATATTCTTTTCCTGCTGCGAATGGCAACATAAGAAAAATAAATAAAAATTGAAGCAAACACTTTTGGGCTTGATTTAATAAACCTGATTTGAGGAAATACATTTTCATTATATAGTAAATTTCCTCTAAAGTAAAATTTCCATGTTTTGTGTGAGTTATATACATCTAAAACTGAGGTTAATAATTCATGCACTCTCCTACATTTTAATGCCAAATAAAAATTCCATTATATCTGAAAAGTCTGTAAATTCATTGAGATAGATAATATATATGATTTATTATATTCTCAACGCAAATCCTCCTAAGGAACAGAACACTGTAAATGTCTTTCATTCAATGTTGAAAACATGATCTAACATGGGTGCTCAAAAGATATGTAGGAATTACCTAACTGTGATACTTTACACAGTTCCTTGTATATAGTATATATTTGTGAAATAAAAGCATAAAGAATGAATATATGAAAGATAAGAAAAACAGGAGGGAAGGAAGGAAGGAAGGAAGAAAGGAAGGAAGGAAGGAAGGAAGGAAGGAAGGAAGGAAGGAAGGAAGGAAGGAAGGAAGGAAGGGAAGGAGGGAGACAGATTTCATATATAGTATTTTGGTATCTCACTCTGACTAATATACAGTAAATACATAACACTGTTTATTGTTTTCCATATTTAATTTCAGAGCAGAAGCTAATATATAAATAGCTCTCCTTAGCACAACACCTGAAACAACAACTAGGATCAAATCAAACCAAACCAAACAATATCTTGTTCAGAAAAATGGCAGCAATTTTAAGTCACCTGTCCATTCACTTTTAACAGTTCATGAAGGTAAGTATATATGTAAGGCAACAGGCAACTTTCAAATACAATTAAAATTTTTTGTCATTAAAATTATAGGTGATCTTCCATTCTCTTAGAAAAAAGAAGGAAGCTGAGAAAACTAAAGAAAAAAACAAACATCCAAGCTGCTAAGGCTCCAGAGTCAATGAAATAATGCGGTTTACTCAAACCAAGGCAGTCCAGCAGATTGCTTGCCATCAGTTAAAAACTATAAATCAGTATAAAGATGAAAGTCTCTGCAACCAATGAAAACCAAAAACATACACAAGTTAATTTCAGTTAAATAGAATTATCTACAGAAATATCAGTGTTCAACCATATATGGAAAACTATAACTTACTTAGAGTAAAAAGGCTGATGGAGATTGCAATGGAATAAGAAATCTCAATAAAATCTTATAGATATTACTAGAGGCCCGGTGCACAAAAATTTGTGCACTCGATGGGGAGGGGGGGGGGTCCCTCAGCCCAGCCTGTGCCCTCTCGCAGTCTGGGACCCCTTGGGGGATGACCACCTGCTGGTTTAGGCCCACTCCCTGGGGAATTGGGCCTAAGCTGGCAGTCAGACATCACTCTGGCAGCCCAGGAGCCCTTGGGGGATGTCCACTTGCCAGCGGGGAGCAGGCCTAAGCTGCAGTCAGACATCTTTACCGCTGCTGAGGAGGCGGGAGAGGCTCTCACCACTACCGCTGTACTGGCAGCCATCAGCCTGGCTTGTGGCAGAGCAGAGCTCCTCCTGTGGGAGTGCACTGACCACCAGGGGCAGCTCCTGCATTGAGTGTCTGCTCCTGGTGGTCAGTGTGTGCCATAGTGACCAGTCATTCCCAGTCTTTCTGCTGGTAGGGTCAGTTTGCATATTACCCTTTTATTATATAGGATAGAGGCCTGGTGTATGGGTGGGGGCCAGCTGGTTTGCCCTGAAGGGTGTCCCGGATTGGGGTGGGCGCCCTGCTGGGGTGCCTGGCCAGCCTGGGTGAGGGGCTAATGGGTGTTTTCAGGCTGGTCACACCCCCTTCAGGGTGGGGGTCCCCACTGGGGTGCCTGGCCAGCCTGGATGAGGGGCTGATGGCTGTTTTCAGCTGGTCACACCTCCTTCAGGGTGGGGGTCCTCACCGGGGTGCCTGGCCAGCCTGGGTGAGGGGCTGATGGCTGTTTGCAGGCTGGCCAAGCCCTCCCCCCCAGTGGTGACCCTCACCTCAAGGAGGTTTGGCCAGCCTGGGTGAGAAGTTGATGGCTGTTTTCAAGCTGGCCACACCCCCTTTAGGGTGGGGTGTCCCGACTGGGCTGCCTGGCCAGTCTGGGTGAGGGGCTGAGGGCCTTTTCAAGCTGGCCAAGCACCCTGGTGATGGAAGCTCCCAGCCTCTCTTTTTTTTTCTTTTTCTTTTTTATTCTGGGGTTTATTTACCGTCTATAATTGAAACTTTGTTGCCTTCAGTGGAGCTCAGTGCCAGACGGGAAGCTTGGCTTCCTCCATCATTGAGGCATCCAAGCCTCCTGCTTGCTCCAGCTCCATAGCTGCTGGCCACCATCTTGGTTGGGTTAATTTGCATATAGTCACTCTAATTGGCTGGTGGATGTGGCTTAAGGCGTAGCTAAGGTATGGTCAATTTGCATGTTTGTCTTTTATTAGATTAGATTTTTAACACATATTCTTTATTGTTTAAAGTATTATATATGTCTCCTTCTTCCCCCATTGACTTCTCCCCAGCCACTCCCAACCCCCAGCCCATGCCCTCATGCCCCCTACTGTCTATGTCCATTAGTTTTGCTTACATGCATGAATACAAGTCCTTTGGTTGATCTCCCAACTTCCACTGCCTTCCTTCAGGTTTGACAGTTTGCTTGATGCTTCTGTCTCTCTGGATCTATTTTTGTTCATTGTATTCCACAAATGAGTGAGATCATGTGATATTTATCTTTATCTGACTGGCTTATTTCGCTTAGCATAATGCTTTCCAGGTCCATCCATGCTGTTGCGAATGGTAAGAGTTCCTTCTTTTTTATAGCGGTGTAGTATTCCATTGCGTAGATGTACCACTGTCTTTTAACCCACTCATCTGCTGATGGGCACTTAGGCTGTTTCCAAATCTTAGCTATTATAAATTGTGCTGCTATGAACATAGGGGTGTTTGTGATTGGTGTTTGTGATTTCTTGGGATATAGTGCTAGAATTGGGATTACTGGGTCAAATGGGAGTTCCATTTTTAATTTTTTGAGGAAAATCTAGACTGTTTTCTACAGTGGCTGCACCAGTCTACATTCCCAGCAGCAGTACACGAGGGTCCCTTTTTCTCCACATATTTTCCAGCACTTGTCCTTTGTTGATTTGTTGATGATGGCCATTCTGACAGGTGTGAGATGGTAATTTGCATCTCTCAGATGATTAGGGACTTTGAGTGTGTTTTCATTTGTCTCTTGGCCTTCTGTATGACCACTTTCAAAAGTGTCTATTTAGGCTCTTTGCCCATTTTTTGATTGGATTGTTTATCTTCCCTTTGTTAAATTGCATAGGTTCCCTATAAATTTTGGAGATTAAACCCTTATCAGATATGACATTGGCAATATGTTCTCCCATGCAGTGGGCTCTGTTGTTGTTTTGTTGATGGTTTCTTTAACTGTTCAGAAGCTTTTTATTTTGATGTAGTCCCATTGGTTTATTTTCTCCTTAGTTTCCATTGTCCTAGGACCTGTATCAGTAAATATATTGCTATGACATATGCCTTTTATTTTGCTGCCTATGGCATCCTTGCATCCTGATCTTGGATTTTAAATACTGTTCAGATCAAAGTTAACAGGAATAATCCATAGGCTGATGCAGGAACCTGTTCTTGTGCCAGAAATTAAAGAAGGGTCAGAAATTGAAAGAGACATATTAAAAGAATATCTACTTCTTCAGTGGGATATACAAGGGCCTTTTGCACTCCACATTTCTCTGATGTGGGTGATCTGACTTCTTCTTGACCTTCCCTTCTCTTAGCAGCTGCTCCTAGAGCCACACCCATGACCTTTGCTGCTGGGGTCTCTGAGCTAAGACCAGGCCTCTAGGGTTATTCAAACCTAGATATCTTCTGGGGTTTTCAGTTGACTCACAGAAAACCTGTGCATCCCTGTCAGCCCAACATATTGGAGAACAGCTGATCTAGGCTGCTGTATCATGAGAAAGTGAGGAGATGATAGTTGTTTGGCTCATTCATTATGTTAATATTCAAAGGAAGAACATTTCCTAAGTTTATCACCCCAATTCTTACAATGCATGACATTGTCATCCTGAATTATTAGAATATATAGGTTCAAAAACTATAAAATTTGAACTTTAAAATACTTAACCAATATACTCAAGGTTGTAAAGTGGCCACGATAGGAAGAAATTATGTAAACTCTGAAAACTGGTATTTTATTTCATTGAGTTAATGAATAATAAAATACATACAGGACGCTAATTCTCAGAATTTGCAATATGCTATTTAGAAGCTCTTTACGATATCTTCTGTGTCCATTTTAGCAGGGCTTAATTTGGCAAATTTGTCTTGGTTCTTATAACTTATTTTTATATTCCCTTTTTCTAGTGAGAACCTTTTCATTCTTTGCTTCTTTTTTTTTCCTCAGTGTATCACAATTTACACAACGCTTACCTTTATTTTATCTTATTATAACCACTCACACAGATTAAAATTTTGCTTAAATGTTATCTCATTTTCTCTGAACTCATTACTTCAAATAGCACTCTTCTATCACTCTTAATGCCTCTTACACTTTAACACTTTTCTCATTGCACTTATCACTATACAATATGTCATGTAATTGTTTTTTCCTTGTCTTTCACGAATAGATATAAATTTTATGAGAATAGAGTTTTATATTAATTTCTGTGTCCACCATTCCTAGAAGAGTATCAATAACCGCTGTGAAGAAATATTTGATGGGTGAATGGCAAATCAATAAATGAATGATTTAATTGGTAATAAGTTCATGTTAATGCCACACTGAATAAGTTTAGCCTAATGTGTTATCTGTAACTATTATCATTTAAATTTTCATTGGGTTTTCCAAAAAGTTGTTCTCTTAATTCAATATGCAGTGAAAGGCTGAGGAGAGAAATTTAACAATTCTCAAATTGTATTACAGCCACATGTTTAAGTTCCATATATCAGAAGCCTACCATATTCAATAAGATAATACAATGCTGAATCAAGCAATTCAACATCTATCAGAGATATAATTAATATTTTCATATTTTCTGAGACTAAGAATAAATAATGTTAATATTGGAGGACCTCAATTGTGATGTCAAGATATCTAAGATGCTTTGGGCACACATACTATTTGGAGATTGACAAAATATATTTTGAGTTTTCATGTAATTAGAAAATGTTTCTGATGTTAAAGAGGTAGAAAATAAAATATGACAGGTATTTAATTGAATAATAAATTTCACTTGAAAAAAATTTGGGTGAAGATAGTCTTGAAACTCTGATTTTAGAAATATTTATTAGACATAGTTTCCAGAAAGACAAGTCCCAATGGTGTCTGTAAAGTTACTAGTACATTTTTAGGCAGAAATCTCCATCATTGTCCTCATCTTTATTGACCCTGGTGTACT